>NC_052620.1:32610242-33343650 GCF_016545825.1 Eucalyptus grandis | reverse complement strand
TGTTCAAGCCCCTCTCCCTCTCTCCTCCCTTCGTGTAGAGAATTGCCAAAGTGAGTGGAATGAGTCAAGAATTTATTGAGCAATTGAAAGGATCATTTCATCAAGAAACTAAAAGGATCAAGGAGACACCGAGTTCAGACATGGCTCTACCTTCCATCTCAAGGCACAGCTGTGGGCTCACCCAAATTTGAGCAAGGATCGTGATTCTCGCTAGAGCCTTGCCGGCCACTGTGGGAAAATAAAAGGAAAAATTCAAAAAAAATTCAAAAAAATTCAAAAAAATTATTAAAATGCCACATCAACTTCAGTTGGACAGTTGATGCTAGCTAGTGTCTACATTAGTACTGCTTAGCCAATATTAGTCGAATGGACTAAATTGATACAAATGTTAAAGGTTTAAGATTAAATTGATACAATTGCTATAGACTCGAGACTTTTTTGTTAATTTTCCCTTCTAAAGTTACGTTATTGACATTCCACTTATTGTGCACAAATTATTCCAAGTCAGGGTCGCATGTACGGATGAAGAGAGCCTCGACACTCCAAGTAACCGTGCATCTGCATCTCGATTATTAAAGAGGGCTATGTTTTGCTACATCCTAAATTGAATCGAAAAAATGTTTCCTTTAGTCGTACCTCCAATTGAGTTGTAAGATATGGACATAAGCAGCATTCAGTCTTAGCTAGTAAGATGGATAAGTACCCTAAAAATCTTAGAATTTGCTTATTACTTTCAAAAAGTGTAATGAAATTCTAAAACTTGTTGCAAAAATACAATTTGATTCTAAAAAATTCAAAAAGTGCAATCAATCTTCAAAAGTTGTTAGAATACTTTGTTTGTCAAGTTGGACAGAATTAATAGGAGAATTTGATCGCATCAACTTAACAAGTTTTAGAACTTAATTACACTTTTTATGATAACTTTTAAAATTTTCAGTATACCTATTTCACTTATAATTGGCCAATGCGAAATCCGTGTCTATAATTCTCCAATTAGGATAACCACCGAGAAAAACTCGGTCCTACGAGAGAAAAATTACAATCTAGTAAATATGGCGGAGCACGTCAAGATCATCAAACCGGTTATGTACTAGGATTCATATTAATCCGAGGATAAGGTCGCACATATCGTTGGATGAGGTGCGGTCCATCTAATCAGACGGTAAATTCATAAGACGCGTTCGGACCGTGTGCATCCAGTACCAGTAAACACACGATGGTACGGAGTGATTGAAAAGAGTGGGCAGGCACGAGGGACATGGGCAGTAGCCACGTGGTGAGAATTGACTTGAAGAAGGCACAACCGGTAAAACATCAACCGGGCAGTTCGGTTCGTTTTACCTTATAATCTCCAACCAATCCCTCCCTCTCTCGTTGTGCATTCATTTCCCGCGAAAGTGCTTCATTTCTTGTTCTTTTTGTCTGATCCGTCCAGGGTTGGTCCGATATGGGGAAGAAGCAGCACCTGGATTGGACGTCCGGCTCCATCATGAGCGCCGGCAGCGAGAGAGTCTCCCTCCTCAACAAAGGCGTACGCTACGCCAATCCCTCTCTCTTTCTCTCTCTCTGTGGTTTCTTGATTTGAGTCCAGTGAATGGTTTTAGCAGTTCCAGGCGTTTTCAGAGATACCCTGTTGTTTCCTTTCTTGCAAGATTGAGTTTTAGGTTCTGGTTGTTGCTCCTATCGGTTCTTCATGGTCACTTCCGCCCGTCTCAGCCTTCTTTCTTCTGTCGATTCTGCTCAGACTAGTCAGGAAATTCAGCTGTTGAGCTCTGTGTGTATGCTGGTTCTGAAGGAGGAAATTGCGTTGATCTCATACTTATTCTGCCTGGATGTGTTGTGCTCTGTGATTGCCTTCCTTTCTTTCTTTTCTTCTTTTTGCCCTTCTTCCTGTTATGGTCGGAAGTGGAACTTTGGGCGTGGGCCATTGACGTGACCTGACCAGGCATGAGTAAGAGACTAGTTACTAAGAGACATAAATATGAATATTTACTAGGAGAGTGCTTGAGTGCCCCATCAGGCATCCATTCGCTTTGATCAGGAACCGTCTGTGCCATCCATTCTTTGAAAATCTTGAAATTGTTGCTTTTTCTGATACTTGCTGTCGGTTGGGATTTCGAGTTAGTTTGATCTTCTTCAGTCGTGGTCGGATTAGGAACTTAGGGATTCATAGGTCAATTTTTTCGCAAATGCTAATGCAGGTTGCACTTTTAAATTTTGAGGATTGTTCTCCACTTCTAAAATCTTATTCATGTAGGCTAAAAAGAAGGGAAAGGAAGAACAGTCAGCTGAGGGTCCTGTGTCGGACCTCGAGTTCGGGGATGCAGTAGAGGTGAGGGATGCTCATGCAATTTCATTTGGTGAACTTTTCTTTCTCTTGAGACAGTCTTCCAATATATCTATTCTGTTTTGGAAATATCAGGCAGCAAACGTCGGATTCTTTCGTGTATATTCACTGGTAAGTAGACTTATGGTCATTCAAGGTTCAAAAGAAACTTTCCAATTTTGATACTGTTTGACTCTACCTTTACCTTGCAGGCAAAACCTGAGGCAGGAAAGCTGATTATTGGCACCATTGCATTACTGATAGCATCAACTTCGAGCATTCTCATTGTATGTATTCCATTTATATGTGGCTCTACAAGCACATCTTGATCTGCCATTCTACACAAGCCTTTTTACTTTTCAAGTGCTCTTGCTTTTGTGGGAATGACTAGCTTATCGTTTGTTTTCTACATTCAAATCTCATCTGTGTATGATTCTGCTACAAAGAGCCTAAAAAGGACTGTTCTTCCAGAGCATCACTTGATTGTGGATTTTTCATCTTCTTTGGTCGGCTCTGCAATCTTTTCCAAGTGACATGACTTCATGGTGCATCAAACTCTGTCATTGGCAATGAAAAGAGAAGGATGCTATAGTGACAAAATTGGTAATTCTAATGATATACATGATACTATAAAACCTGTTACCTTCTAAATGTCGAGGAGGTGAAATCTTAAATTTTTTTGACATCTTGATCTGGATACATGGCAGAGCTCATAGTGCCCTGTCAAAGAGCGTCAAATTGTGGCAGTCAAGGCTTATGGCAGGAATTTTTTTATACTTAGGCAGGATGTTAATGGAGAGGATTAGATTCCAACCTTGATGTCTCTTCTTTGTGCTCACTATCCATTGAAGATTCCTTTGGATGGAAAGTTCCATATTCTCAACCAACATTGGCAAAGATAGAGTATTGTACATAATTGCAATGGGACTGTAGCTGTGCAATATATACTGAAATTATGGCAGCACTGTGGCCTCCGTATTATCATATATCTTTTTGAAATTTTATGAAAGACACTAACTCCAATGCAGCCCAGATTTGGAGGCACAATAATAGACATTGTATCCAGAGAGATAAAGAGCCCAGAAGAGCAACTTGAGGCCTTAAATGCTGTCAAGAACACTATATTAGAAATAGTACTCATAGTTGTAATCGGGTAGGTCAATTTTGATTTTCATTCACTTGTATTTTTTTTGTTTCACGATGTGCATTTGCTTAGTTTCTGGCTCTTGGCCGTTATTTCTGATGCCATGTGAAACGTTTCTCTCATTGATCTTGCTTGGTTTGAGGCATAGGAAGAATATTTCTGATGCCTTCTCTTTTGCTTCATATTGGCTTCTGAGATGCAAAATATGTGCTCTGTTGTTCCCCTAATGTGTGAGGTTATTTAAGAGGAATTAATCCACTGAGTTGTTTTCAGAGCTCTCTGCACTGCTCTTCGATCATGGTTGTTCGCTTCGGCTAGTGAAAGGGTGGTGGCTCGTTTAAGAAAAGATTTGTTCAGTCACCTCATCCATCAGGTAAGGCGTGCTTCTTTCTTTGCTGACATGCTGAAGTGCTATTGTCCAACACCTCGAGACTTTTTTATCTAGCATCTGGAATGAATGGTTAAACTAGCATCATATTGTATTTAAATCTTGTTCTGGTATTTTGGTTTTCTCACGAAGTGCGAGACTGAAGCACCCTGGACTGCTGGTTCAGTGGTGTTGGAGACAAACATGACTTTATGATAATTTATGCCTGATTTTCTTTTTCTTTTTTTTTTCGGAGCATGAATCCTTGACAACGCATTTTGACCCTCGCTGCTCTTTGCCAACCCAACAGGAAATAGCCTTCTATGATGTCACCCGGACAGGAGAACTTTTAAGCAGGCTATCAGAAGATACCCAAGTCATAAAAAATGCTGCAACCAACAATCTTTCTGAGGCACTCAGGAACTTAACAACTGCAGCAATTGGTAGTACCTTCATGTTTACGTCATCATGGAAATTGGCATGTAAGTAATTCTTGGACTAGTGGTTTAAATTGCTAAGGCCGAGTTGTGTATGGGCTCATTGAAGTAGACCATGCTTGTTCAGTGCTGGCACTAGCGGTAGTTCCAGTCATCTCAGTTTGTGTACGTAAATTTGGGCGCTATCTTCGTGAACTTTCACATTCAACTCAAGCTGCCGCTGCAGTTGCTGCATCAATTGCTGAGGTTTCTCTCTACCTACTCTAGTATAATTACTTGCTTCCCTGTCTGAGAAGCTTTTGGGTCATGGATTAGTCTTTCGTTTTTCCTATATGTTTACGCCACCATTCGTCTCTTAGCCAGTAAGGAAGACTGCAAAGCATGTGAATCAACAAACATCAAGATAGATGTTAGATTAATGTGATGAACACCCTGAAATCTTCTCTCTCTTTTTTTTTTTTTAAAGGAGTTAAATTAAGTTTTTTCCCTTGATTGCCGGACACCCAAAGTGCCAAAAATTGACACAGGTGGACACAAGTGCCAAAACTTTGAAAGGTACAATTAAGAGACAAAATTGGAGGAAAAATGGACACTTAAGTGCCAACAGCAATAAATTCCTGCCAACAACAATAAATTCCGGCCAAACTACTGACTAGCTTTTTCCTATAAGATTTTTGTATGACATTGCAATTCTTTTATAAAAATATCCATGTAGATAAGAAGAGTATGCTAAACGACGTTGTTTTTTGCACTTAAATAATCACTTTCCGCAAATCTTGGGACTTAGATGTTCACTTTTAACTACGAGGTACACTTAAAGTGATCACTTACACCATCACTTGACACTTAAGTGATTTTTTTTTCACCACGCCTAGAACTTAAGTGAACATGGAATACGACATCATTTTAGACAAGAAATGCTGAATGGACATTCTGATGAGCCACGTAGACTAGTTTTATTATTAAAATAATGCCACATCGGATTTCCGGCAAGCTCGCCGGAGTTGGCACCTGATTATATTTTCAAAAAAAAGTGACATTTAAGTGTACATTTTAGAACTTTTGGCACTTAAGTATCCACTCGTGCCAAGAGTGTGCCAAATTTTGGCACTTACAATGTACTTTAGCCCTTCCCCTCGAGATGCTTCTTTCCCTATCAACCTATACTTCACCCTTCTAAACTGCCAAATATTTACATGATCATATTTGGAAAAATAAAAGAGTAACATCTGCAGTTCTAGTAGACAGACAATTCAAACATGGACACCGATTATTTTTAACAAGCAGACATCACCACAAGTATGATAGAGAGGCTTTATTGGTCGATTTTGCGGCTTCTACAATTGACAGTTTGCCTTTACAAAATTTTATCTTCAGGAATCATTTGGGGCCATTCGGACAGTGAGATCCTTTGCTCAGGAAAGTTATGCGACTTCAAATTATGCAGAAAAAGTAGATGAAACATTAAAACTTGGGCTTAGACAAGCTGTAAATCCTCTCTCCCTCCCTCCCTTCCACTTTCTGTGGGTTATAAGATGGCACTATTGCCAATCCTAAGGTAGTTTGTCATCCTTAGAGTAACATTTTTGTCTTTGCAGAGAGTAATTGGTCTATTTTTCGGAGGACTAAATGCAGCATCAACCTTATCTGTCGTCGTTGTGGTCGTATACGGAGCATACTTGACAATAACAGGCACTATGACTGCAGGCTCGCTCACATCCTTCATCCTTTACAGCTTGACAGGTAAATACCTGTTGTTTCCTGCAAACTACTGGCTGGTTGAAGGCATCAGACTTTTCATTGGCTTCAAATGTTTTTCCATTGTGTGAACTGACACTCTTGTTGGAGTCTCTATCAAGGATTTGCCTTAATGCTTTGGAAGGTAGAAAAGTATTTGCGCTCGCTAATCTGAGTGTTCACTTGTTTGATATCTTTGCCTGCAGTTGGATCCTCAGTCTCCTCTTTATCAGGACTATACACGACTGCCATGAAAGCTGCAGGTGCAAGTAGGAGGGTTTTTCAGCTCCTTGATCGTGTTTCAAGCATGCCAAAATCAGGAGATAAATGCCCTATTGGGTCTCTCTCTCTCTCTCTCTCTCTCTCTCTCTCTCCCTCTCTCTCTCTCTCCCCGCACACATTTGACGTGCACATGCTCCTTACCACCACCATTAGGTGCATGAACCCTCATCTGAGGGATCAGTGCCTGACGTCCTCTTCTGTAAATTCTAATTCTATGTTTTACCTTAAAAATCTTGATGATTGCGAGTTAACTCTGAACTGGTAATAAGGCGCAAAGATATGTCAGTTTAAGCTTTCTTAGTAAACATCTGATTTTACACATCTGAATGAGGTTTGGTCTTCTAATTCAGAAATCCGGATGGAGATGTGGAATTGGATGATGTTTGGTTTGCTTACCCATCTCGTCCAAGTCATATGGTACTCAAGGTAATGGATATTCTCATGGTTCTCCAATTACTGAGTTTATTAACGCTTCTTTTCTCGTGTCATCATCCCGACTGCTTCGTACTGCAGGGAATAACATTGAAAATGAGACCAGGCTCCAAAATAGCACTCGTCGGTCCAAGTGGTGGCGGAAAAGTAATCTAAGTTTGCCTTTGTCCCTTTCTCTTCCGGTTACTTTATAAAGATGGTTATGCTTGAACAGACTATGCACTCATAAGTTCATTTGAAAAGTGACGGTCTTCACATTTTTGCAGACTACTATAGCAAACCTGATAGAACGATTCTACGATCCTCTGAAAGGAAAAGTCATGCTTAATGGGATTCCCCTTGTCGAAGTATCACATGAATACCTCCACAGCAAGGTAATCATATCACACCCATACCCACTTCCTACTCTTATGCTTTTAGGATGTGCAATTGTCCCTGTCAAGGTGGCCTCCATTGTGGACATGAAGAGATTGCTAGCAGTTTCATAGTCCGCCTTGTGTTAGCACATTGGCGTACCCATGAATGCTTGTGATGTCTGATAAACGTTATTTCAGTGCTCTTGTCCAAATCATTGAAAGATAACAGTCTGAAACATTGGAACAAACAACAGATCAGTATAGTAAGCCAGGAGCCAATTCTTTTCAATTGTTCGATAGAAGAAAACATCGCCTACGGGTTAAAAGGGAGAGCTAGCTTTTCCGACATCGAGAATGCAGCAGTAAGCTCTCTGTGGATCCCAGTCGTTTTCCTATGCGTTTGCTTTTTCATCCTCACAAAAAGATGTTTCTAATGCGGAGTTTTATGATGATTGCAGAAAATGGCCAATGCCCATGATTTCATAGAAAGTTTCCCCGAGAAGTACAATACCATGGTAGGAGAACGAGGACTGAGGTTGTCAGGAGGCCAGAAGCAGAGGGTAGCTATCGCAAGAGCGCTGTTGATGGATCCGAGAGTCTTGCTGTTGGACGAAGCCACGAGCGCTCTGGATGCTGAGAGCGAGTACCTCGTTCAGGTTACAGATCATTCGCATTTTTTAGAAGTGCATTACTCAGAGAGCGTTCTGTGCTGCTGTCTAAATTTCTCCTTTTGTGCCTCATATTTTTCATCAAAAAACTTCAGGATGCCATGGATTCTCTAATGAGGGGAAGGACGGTACTCGTCATAGCTCACAGGCTTTCGACGGTGAAGAGTGCGGACACTGTGGCAGTGGTATCCGATGGGCAGATAGCCGAAAGCGGCACTCATGAAGAGCTTCTTAGTCAGGACGGTATCTACACTGCGCTCGTAAGACGACAACTACAGGAAGGTCCCAGAACCGAAGTTTAGTGTGCTCTCTTATTATTCATCTAGGTCCTCTTCTTTATGAATTGCCCTCTGTTCTGGGTTTCCCTTGTGATACTTGATCTGATGTGACCGACTGTGCGTTAAACTGGGAAGCACAGGATCCTAATTCCTGCTGTCAAAAGGCCCGTTGGGCAACAAACTACCTGTGTTGAAACGACTTCTTGATGTGATTAGGGGGGTTCAACAGCAAGTTACAGCTAGAAATTTATCATGACTTTACTGAGAGCACTTCTTTGTTTTTAATCTTGCAATAGAGACGGATCTTGATAATAACCAATGTGTCAAAGGACAGTAAAAATAGTTGAAATGCCCATCGAAACACTTCGAAAGCTTGAAAAATCATTTCGAGAAGGTTACCCACTTTCGGCAGGAACAATTTGAGTTTGTAAAGCATAATCATGAATCTTAAAAGTACCTCAAGGAAATGATACACGGATCCCATTTGACATCACATAAATGCTTCATGCGATGCATAATCCAATCAAGAACGTTCGTTTTAAAGTAATGACGGGATTTGTTGTTGAGCCAACAGATTATAATCAGGGGCGAGCAACCAACAGATTCTAATCAGGGGCGCACAACGGTCCGGGATTGAACTAGGACCGGTTCAGTCCTGAGCGGTTCTCGTGAGAGTCAGTCCAGTCTCGATTTCAAAAATTTAGAACTGGAAATAATCGATCCAGTTCCCGATTGCTGAGGAGGAACCAGACTGATCGAATCAAGAGACCAAACTAGTGGAACCATCCTAGTAAATATATTCGTTTTCTGTTTTCTTATTCAGCAAAGTGCAAACCCTGAATTAAATGAGCCTCTCTCTCTCTCTCTCTCTCTCTCTCTCTCACGCATTCATTGACATTTTCGCCCAAGCTTCTCTCTCTCTCTCTCTCTCTGAATAAAAGTATTATGAGTTCAATAAAGCATATTATGGCAGGTATTATTTAGAATATTATTATTAAAAAAAAAAAAAAAACAAACAAACCACTAGTCCCCTAGTTGACCCTGGAACTAGCGCTGAATAAAAATATTGAGTTCAATACAGCATATTATTGGAGGTATTATATAGAAGATATTATTGAAAAAAAAAAAAACCACTAGTCACCTAGTTGACCCTGGAACTAGACCAAAATCAGTCCGGCTCCAGTCGGTTCCCGGTCAACAAGGTTTGTTCCAAATTCTACAAAAGGGGAACCGAGTTTGTCCAGCCCAATTCCAGATTTCAGGATGGGTACCGACCCACCCTGAATCCGATTACCCTTAATTCTAATTTGAACTCCAAATTTTAGTAGAGAGCCCGTCAGATGTGCTGATTCAACTCCACCACCTACTTTTAAGTAACCGGCTCGTGTGAATATTGGGGCATAAGCAATGCAGCCCCCATAAATTCAGCAGAAAACTAGCTGGAGGAAGAAAATGGGAAAAAGAAAACGTGCACTCTCCAAGTTGACTTGCTTGGCCAAAAAGTGCAACACATGAGCCAACCATCCCCAGCAAAATCTGATCGGTATTACAGTTACTATGATTCCTCTCCATATGATGTTTACTTGTCTCGACATAAAAGTATTGCTCAAGACCAAAACGCTAACCCTAGTCCCAAAAAATATCTTCAACGGATCATCACCCCTTGCATCGCCTGAGATGCATCTTCAGGAACTTTGTTTGCTTGAATAGTGCTGATCACGTTTGCTACGTTTTCCTGGAGAACGACATTGCAAACTTTGCCTCATTAACACTAGTTAAACGGTTCACTAATTGACGTTTCTTCATGAAGTAGGTATAAATAAGCAATATCAGGTGAATAACAGGAGTTCCCTGCTTCCCAAGAACTAAATCTGGAGGCACTGAATTGATTACTTAGTATCTTTCCAAATAAAAATGACAAAGGGGACATCATCTTCTGTGGTTATATCAATTAAATGTCATGTAACAAGAAACCAAAGAACTTCAATAAACAATTCTTCTCTAAAATATTTGGAAAACCCAGAAGGTTCAATGAGTACATACCTTCCACGTCGCTAGTTTCCCTCGAAGAACTACCCACTGTTGCTCTCCAAACACCCTCTCAGTACAACGGCTACATATTAAATGATACATTTTAACTATAAGTCATCATACTATGGCGATCATATCATTAAAACAATAGAAAGCAGGGCTCACCTCACTACAACAACTTCATTCAGTTGGTCCATTTTACAATCCAGTAACTTCGCAGATATTGCCTTGACTACCCATGATTCAACGTCATCGTCATTAATCTGCAATGGAAACATAAAGGATAAACACTTTTTCCGAAGGAAAAGATGAACAAACATTATGGAACAGCAAATCTACCTGGAGGGTATCTCTGATAAGAGCATATGGAATCTGTCCAGATTCACTGGAACCAAGATCCACCAATGACATTAGTCGCATCTTCGTAATGCAGTCCTCATGTACAAGACCTAGACAGTTTACGATCGATATTCAACATTACATATCCAATGCTACTTTAAAGATAAACTCGAGAAACAAAAAAGCAAAGCAAATGTTGTACCATAGCTTTTCAGTGATGCGGAGTTTGCAGCCTGAAATTCCAAGTAGGCATCCAGCCTCTGGGTCATAAATATCATTAGAAGCTGATAAACTAAAGCATACTTAGCATCCCCCTCGAGTTGCCCTACGGCAGGCATCTCCAGCAAATCACACTGCAATACAGAAACTATCATTTTAAATATGGGAAAAAAAGAAAGAAAATAAACCAATACCCACATGCAAATTAGCAATATGAAAGTTGTCAAGAAATCATATATCCATGCATGGGAAGCACCAGAGCAAAGATTTTCCACAAGACTTATCACCCGAAGAAACAGTTTTACAGAACAGCTTAGTTAGATGCCACTAAATGTTCAGTAGTGGCTCTCAGTATCACCACGTAGTTCAACAATATAACCTGTTTCTATGGTAAGGCAAAAAAGATTGAAAACTATTATTGTGTCAATGAACAAAGTATAGCCATAGTGACAGTCAACTTCTCACCACATTAATAACACACAAAACAACCCTATCTGACCTCAATATACATTCACCAAGGATCCACCATCCAGAGCAGTTCACACTTAGTTTAGAAATTCTCAGAAACAACTCATTCATTGCTAATACAAGGCAGAATGAGTATAAAAATAATGAGCTGTAGATAGAGTTATGTTTGAATTCCATAGACAATATGGAAGTTATTTTTTCAAACAATAGGCAAAGCAAATTAATAATTTTCTCAAAGTCAAGAATTTTATTGATCCACCTGGTACTTTGAAAAGGGTTTGTTAACCTTGAGGAATTTGCTCCAAAAATGACTAATGGAATAAGTAAAGAAAATGACTAGGATTCAGTTGGATGGCAACAAAATAATCAATGGCTAATTACCATTTCTTATTCGAGTAATAATTTAAATGTACCATAGATAAAGCATCAATAGGGGCAAGGGAGAATGTTGAGGTACACAGTCACCTAGATACATGGAATAGAAAAAACTAAAGACAGCTGTGCACCCGTGATGCAAACAGAAGTAGCAGCATGTAAAACCAAGTGAAATAAAGCAGTCTGAAAGTAAAGCTCACAAGTCGCAACCAAATACAACTTGAGATGCCTGGAGGAGTGGTCACAGACACAATTAAAGACAATTTCCAACAGTGAACAGAAAATACCTGGAACATGTCGGGTGCCTTTACAAATTCCACAACTGCTCGCGCTGCTTCCTCCTTGGCCTCAATCATTGCATGTGCATCTTCGCCAGAAAAGGTGGCCAAGTATTTCGCCAGGAACTTGAAAGAATCCTTTGCTGAACTGGATTTTGATATATGGAAAAACTTAAGCATACGAACTGGAAAGAAGACAAGGCAAATAGATAAAAGAGCTACAAGAAGATGACTCGTGCCTTTTGCTTTCCCTCAACACATTGGATATGGTAAGAAAGAGTTCTCTCTGATCGTTGATGCCAATATTCCACTCTTTTAAAAAACTATCAATCTTCTTGAAAGAAGGCACAATGTGCTCAGCAACTTTCCCATTGATAGCCAAATTCAGGGATTTCATATATACTTGAAATCGGCCATATGGAATGTTCAGGAGGTTGTAGAGATTGAACAGGCTGGAAACAAAAGGCACAAGAATGAGACAGCAATAAAGTTAAGAATAATCTTAACTGACCATCACATTCAATTACATCTTCAAACGCAATGCAGGCCTGTCATTCGGTTGCTGAACAATCTTTGCAGATATAAGTTTTGCCATCTCAAGTATTTGATCCGGATCTTCAGATTTTGTCACAGCATTGCAGATGACGGTGAAGACACACTCAAGATCTAGAATACAAGACACGAAGGTCAACATAAAGATGCTGTATGGATTAGCCATTATCATTTACGTAGCATAGGTGCACACAACATCAAACACAACAATACAACAATGAAGCCAAGAAGAGGATCATAAAAATATAAATTTAGTTTCAACTCAACCATGAACATATAAAAAAAGTATAATCTATTACTTCAACTGGATTTCCCACTGCACAATATCCTTGGATTACAACATGCATTTCTGGTCCTTTTAATGTTCCCAACTCTTCATACCACCTTTGGCAAATTCTCACATGCTGAAAAATATGTGCAATATGCCTGGAGATCAGTGCTATCTATATTATACAGCAAAGAAAGGCATCTCATGTTATGTCTGGTTCTTCGACAAAGACCAAGGCCCAAGAATTCAGTCTCTCAACTACTGCCGTGAATTTTATAGCAATCATAACCAAAACAAGCTGCGATAATCACACAGAAAATAGTCAGGAGTGATTTCCGATATCTGCCATCCATCTACAGTGTCCATGGTTGATATCAAAAAATTGACAGCCATTGGAACGGTGCCCATGGGAAAGGATGAACTTTATAAAAATAAAACATAATATCTTGCCCACACCACTGTCCAGTCTTCTAGTTTCAAGTTGTCTACCCAAGACAAGCAGTCTTTTGCTAGGTCCGAGCCAAAAGGGTTGAAAAGGGTATTCCGCAAATCAGTAGACAGGAAGAAACAGGAACAACATACATGTCCAGGTTAATTAAACAAGCAAGATGTTGATGAGAAGACTATGCCTTATCTTCCATGTGTTTAAGGAGAAGAAAGGGTGAAAATACAAACATGAAAAAGATTTACCCTTCTCCGAGACCTTTGAGAATATCAAGTCTGCAGATGTGAGCATCAGGGAGACCAAGTCCAACCATTTGCCCATCACCATGCATTCCTGTGCTTCCACACATAATCTCTCAACCTGAGGCTCCGCGATCTGAACATAACAAGAAAAAATTCAACCTAGGATAAAACCAATTCCCCCATCACCCCATTCAATCAGCTGAAATACCAGACCGCATCAAAAGCAGAAGCCTATGCACAAATAACATAACCGCCAACACGAACTCACTGCCCTCCTCTCAGATTTCTTCCTAATAAACAATTTAAACCTAACGAAAACCCCAAACTCCTCCATCTCCACCCTTCCTCTCGGAAAAATCAGACAGCTAACGCAGCACCATCACAACACCGATCGGAAGCTCCTTTCAGCTTCATCAACCGCTCAATTCACGCAGCCCAAAGTCCAATCAAGAGACGAATGCCACCTACTCATATGGGTTACAAATGCATTCAGACTCAGCAAAATAAACCCTCGCCCCTCCTCTCAGATTTGCTTCCTGATAAACAATCTAAACCTAACGAAAACCCCAAACTCCTCCATTCCCACCCTCCCTCTCGAAAAATCAGACAGCTAACGCAGCACCATCGCAACACCGATCGGAAGCTCCTTTCAAGCTTCATCAACCGCTCGATTCACGCAGCCCAAAGCCCAATCAAGAGACGAATGCTACCTACTCCTACGGTTTACGAATGCGCTCGGATTCGGCCAATCGAGCTGAACCAGAGAAAAATGAAGGGGGGCCCGCGCGAGAAAAGAAAGCGAGAGCAGAGAAGAGGCAGCGGGCCGAGGCGAACCGCCGCGAATCGTACCTCGGGACCGGCGTCGGCCCAGGCGAGCTCAGAGGTGAAGCGGACGACGGAGAGGGAGAGGTCGTCCTCGGAAGTCGGCACCACCGTCGTCATTTTCCTCGGTCGCCGCCGCCGCCGCCAATCTGCGATCTCCGAGCGTTTCGCGCGGTGGAGCAAGCGGAGCGGGGAGAGAGTGCGCTATAAACCCTAGCGAAGGATGATTTGGATCCCGGTGGGTTGCGTTGCATGTGACGGTACGGCGTGCGTTTTATCGGATGATGGTGCTTTTTTTTCACCAAAAATTAGAAAAAGAAATTCTGCTATTGAAATAAAGAAATAAAAGTTCTTTTCTAACGTTTACTAAACGCAAAAACTGAAAAATTTTATAGTTAATTTGGGAAAAGACCTAAAAACTCTAAAAACCAAAGTGATAAATTTACCTAAATTTTTTGTGACATGAAAAATCTCAAAATTTGTAAATTATGACACATTTACCCTTTAAGGGTATTTTCGTCTTATTCTTTCTATTCTTTTTCTTTTGTATTTTTTTCTTCTTCTCTCTTCCCTCCGCCGGCCATGACGGAGCCGGTGAAAGGAAGCCGGCGTCCGGCGAGGGCTACCCTCGCCCGACGCAAGCGGCGACCCTCAGGCGTTGGGCAAGGGTGCCCTCACGACGCCGACTTCCCTCCCTGGCTCGGCCATGGCTGGAGGAGAGAAGAAAGAAGAAGAAAAAAAAATTAAAAGTGAAAATATCAAAATGCCCATATAATTTAAGGTAAATGTGTCACACAAATAAAAGTTCAGGGTTTTTTGTGTCAAAAAAAAAAGTTTGGGATAAATGTATGACGGTTAGCAAATTTTAGGGTTTTTTCATGTCACAAAAAAAAAATTGAAGTAAATTTGTCACTTTAGACAAAGTTTGGGGGGTTTTTTGTGGTTTTTTCCCGTAATTTTATATAAATTCTACAAATTGTAATAATATTCTTACGGTGTTATCAAGCTGCGGTGTTGTGCATCGAGTTATTTTTTCATTTTTCATTTGAATAATACCACTTTCTATACTTTTTTTTTTTTTTTTATCATGTCTTATTTAAGGTGTCATGTCACAATTGTAATGTATGAAAATATACTAAAGTAGGGTTTTAGGAGGACATGTGTCACTCTTTCAAGCTCTCCTTTTATTGTTTTGGTTGAGTTGTACGCGGGAATTATATTAGAAAAATCCCACGAAAGAAAAATAGTGAAGTGTGAAGCAATTGACATAGTTTTTGGGAAAATTCAAAATAATGATCTAAAATGCTCTCATTTATTCAAATAAGAATTTGAAATGGAACTTATTTTAAAAAAATGCATCAAGTAGCAACATCAGTCCTAAAAAATGGTTTGAAGTAGTTATGATTATGTTACATAAGAGCCTAACCTCCTCTGCTTGCTAGTAGGCAAAACATTCCAATTGAGCAAGGATATTTCATCAAAACACAAATTAAATTTAAATTAAATTATATTAAAAATTAAAAAACTATAAATAAAAAAAAAGGAGAAACACCCCTCCCATTGTGTTTTCCTTTTTTTATTTTTTACATAAAAAGAAAGGAAAAAGGACAAAACTAAAAATTTTAAAAGACGAAACTATCCTTCATAGCTTATGAGTTCAAGCCCTTCTTTAAGACTAATATAAGAACTTCAAACCCCTTATTTGAAATAAAATTCACTTTAGGCCTTTGTTTGAGAAAATAAGGGTATTTCGGGCTCTTATTTGAAATATTATCAATTTCAAGCTCTTATTTAATAAAATGATGGTATTTTAGACTTTTATTTGAAATTTTCCCTAAGTTTTTTAATGAAATACGTTGACCAGAGATTTGTTCAGGTGAAGGTTTTAGACTTCTAACATTTTTCTAGTTTAAATTTAAATAGCTCTTATAATTATTTTTTTACCTTTTTAATTTAAAATTGGCATTTATCTTCTACAGCTATTTTTAATTAATATTTAGCTTCTCTATTACTTAAGCATAATTCTTTTAAGTTTTTGGAGGACATGTGTCACTTCCTCAAGCCCTCCTCTTTTTTTTTTTTTTTCAATTTATACTGAAGCAACTCACGTAACCATTATTTTTTATAAGCAAAGTTTTTTTTTTTTTTTATTTTCCCATATAACATTGCAAAGTTAAACTTCATACTTCTTATCTCCATCTTTATTTTCACTTCCTCTAAAATATTTCGCTTCTCTTTTCCCTTAGACGTAAATTTCATTACAACAAGCTATTTGAAGAAATTTCAACCTCTACGGCGTGTAACTTTTTAATAGACTCATAACAATTCGCGTGATTAGCATTGTCTAAAATCAATTCGAAAAAGTCGTGAAAACATTTGAAATGTTTGGCACGACATTTGATGTATGACATTTTTAACCAACACTAAATTTGATGCCGTAGAAGCAGAGGAGGAGGTTGACATGAATTCTCCAGCTAAGCCTATTCAGGCTCCTTGGAAAAATTATAAGCGATCGTGACTCAGTTCACTTTCACAGTCATGTTTCTGCTTCAGTGAGATCATAGATAGTTTGATCACGGCCGTGTATGCTTTCATCGACCGGCAATGTCGCCAGAAAATGGAGCAAAGACCATGCATTCTCTGCTATTCAGATCAAAACTTCCCATGAATTATTTCTGTGAACCTTCGGAACCGTAACATTCATATAAACATCTCTTACACCTCGGAAAGCAGAACTGTGCCATTACGCCGACGCTTGGTTGTCACGGAGTGGAGGAGTGTCCGCCCCTGACACCATGCCCAATCTTTGTTCAGGAGGATTCTGGGAAAACTCCGGGGCATGCATGCATGTGGGCATGATCTCCTCCTTTATTTGCAAGTTCTGCATTCAGCTCGAGCGGGTACGCCACGGGAGGGGTCTCCGTGGACCGGAATAATCTAAGTCATGCTCACGAGTCTATCTGAGTTCAGGGAATTCTCGAAATCTCTACCAAAATCTTGTGCAGGCCTTGAGGCTTCGAGAAGAAAGGCGAGTGATCAGAACCTCTTAGAAGAAATACGCGTTCTGGGGGGTCCGCGTTAACCATGCTCTCCTGGAGTTCAAGGGAAATGGCGTTATCTTCGGAAGTCTCTACATAAAAACGCCTCACAATACCGTACTTCTTTGAAAGGGAGAGCTTCTCAAGCACCGGAGCAAAAGGAATTGGTCTCATCGAAACAGATGCTAATGCGACATCCTGAATTGAGCAAAAGCAAAAAAGCGATCATCAGAATCAGTGTGGAATCAGACTACCGCACTCGTAGATGCATAAGACAATTGTCTGCAGACGAACTAAAATGCAATTCTGTAATTTAGCTTTAGAAACCAAACTCTGTTGCCATTTTCCGAAGCAGAGTGATGTCAGGATGCCAAAGTTTCATGTATTAGGAAGGAAGAAAAACCTTGGAAGGGCTCCTGTTAAACAGCAAGTCTTTCAACAGTGACTTGTCCAGGTCAATTGCAGTCGGAGGGTTGTCATTCCCATTGGCGTACAAAAATATCTGAGTTTGCTGCATCAGATCATTTGTGCCCGCCTGCATGTATTTACGCATAATTCAGGTTAATTGAACAGAATGTCCAAGCTTCTTTAACTTCATATCACAATTAACCATAAAAGATGCAGATTCGAGTCTACATCTAGGACCGACTGAAGTCTCTCTAGGCGCAGCATTTTCTTCACAAAACCGAGCAAGGTTTAATGGGATGAGGAGTCCAATGGTGGGCAACCTTACCAAGACCAAAACTTCCCTGTTTTTCAAGCCCCTAACTTGTCACTCCCCTAACTACCTAGAGAAAAGGAAAAGGGAAAACAAATAACATGGCATACATGTAAATATACATCAAAGTAAAGATCCCGTTAAAACCACACCTGCTTTGCAAACATGTCCAGGGTACTTTGGCCATTAGTTAACATGGCAGCTGCCACAAAAATAGCTTTTGAAATTTTAGAGGGAAGCAGTTCCATTGCATATGAAATGCATGCACCCCCAAAATCATGTCCCACCAGGATTACCTGCATGATATTCAAAATAAGAAAGTGAGCATACGCTATTTTTACAGATTTTAGCCAAGTTTGTGCAGCACCTCTAAATTTCCCAAAAAGAACAAACAATTACTAATCCCGATTTACAACTTGAAGCATCAGGTATTTGAAACAAGGCCTCAACACCGACTCCTATCCTGTATTCAAATACAAGACCACATATATGTAGTGTTGCTGTCCCATGTAACGATCCTTGTAGTCTTCTTAACTCTCTCCCTTACCTTACGCAAATTTAACCGGAATAAAGGGTCCTAAAAAGGTGAACTCCTTGGTCATAAGGGATCATAATTTGTACTTCATCATATCAGTGAAACAACCATTTTTACTTCTAAAAGTTTAAGCAATTAGAAACAAGTCTGCTATTATATTTGTAACACATTTCTTAACACTCCTATAGTGTAAGTCGGACCTTGCATGCAACATATAGTTTGAGGATGGATAAGTAAATGTGACCAACATAAACAGACAATAGAAGACGAAGACATGATAACATCAAACAAGTCAAAATAACAATAAGGGGGAGTGTTATGGTTGGAACTATTGACTTGTTTTCTGATAAGATGGTAAAACACAATGTTTCCTCCAAAAACTTAAGCTGTCAGAACTCGGAGAACTGGCCTAGAATGTATTATTGCCATTTTGCTCAACAATATCTTCATTTGCTACTCAATAAGCAAGTCCAAGTAAAACAAGTATCATTTCTGCGCCAGGACAATGGTAAGAGCGAAAACTAGCAGGCATCATCACAAGGGCAACCTGCCTGAGGAAATTATGTGAAAGGATTTCCCCATAATCAACCCTGTACATCTCAAGAACATGTAACAGAATAGAACAGAATGGCACCATGTAAAAGGGTTATAGCATTGAACAGAATTAAACCACATAAAAGGAGGATGTTAACAGTGAACAGAATGGAACTATGTAAAAGGATGTCCCCACAGTCACCCCGCACATCCCAAGAATATGTAAAGGTAAATGTCATCATTCATTGTCACGGAAAGCAGAGAATCAGATTAGAGCTAAACCTTCTCCCCATCAGCAAGCTTTTCGAGGAAATCAGTCAACGGCTTCACATACTGCGATAGACTGGTGACACCATTTGTATCGAACGAGTGAATCCCAGAACCAGTTAAGTCTATGGCAGTAACCTTGAAACCCCCGTCCTCAAGGTATGCTATAGTTTTGTACCAACACCAGGCGCCAAAACCACCTCCATGGACAAGGACGAAATGGTCTGTTTCTAGATCATCGATCTTTATTTCCTGTTAAACAAAGCACTTGTCAGGAATCATTCTCACAACAAATTACAAATGACAGAAAATATAGCCCTTTGCTCTGATCTTCTTACAGAAAAATTCACAAGATAAATGAAAAATCACTCTTTCAAGTTCATTAATTCATGCAACAAGACTACAGCTCACAAAAAGGTACCCGATGAAGAAAAAATGGAATACTCAAACTTAATATTCAAGACGGTCCTCTCAAGGGCTACTGTTGGAATCCAACTGCGGAACGGAAGTCACAAACAGCCTCTCTAAAGCCAGAACATTTGCCGTCGCATGACTCAAAACACCAAGCTTCAAAATTCAATACCTCAACCATCCCAATATGGATTGATCATAAATTCAATCACATTCAGTATGGAAGGCAGCTTGAAGCTGGATAGAGACAAAAAAAGTAGTTCGACACCATTACGCTTCTATGACACCGAACTCATTAATGACGCAACGAAATCCCACAATTACAGCAACCATTGATGAGAATTGATTATGTGCAGATTCAAGTACTTTTTCTTCTTCTTCTTCTTCTTCTTCTCAACAGAACCCAAGTAAGACAAATGCATTGC
This sequence comes from Eucalyptus grandis, assembly GCF_016545825.1. Classification (NCBI taxonomy): domain Eukaryota; kingdom Viridiplantae; phylum Streptophyta; class Magnoliopsida; order Myrtales; family Myrtaceae; genus Eucalyptus; species Eucalyptus grandis. The sequence continues at coordinate 33,323,656 of NC_052620.1, read as the reverse complement.
TTCTTCCAAATCATCAAAAAAAAAAAAAAAAAAGGAGAAATGATGTGGGGAAACATCTCCACCGCCAATTAAAGCATGCATTTTCATAATACAACTCAACTACACGACATACAAGACAAGTCCACATCAGACAGCACGCAACCCAGGCGCCTCCACTGCACATTAGGAAACCCAGAAAGCAACAACGTCATCGCACCACCGGAAAAACTTCCACAGAGTTGCCAAGGCATCGACCCGAACCTGGTTGACGAGCTGTTGAGGCTGCAGCAGAGGATCGGTGAGCGACCGCGCGCGGGAGCTCGAGCTCCTGGGCAGGGCGGCCTGCTTCTTGGGACCCGAGCTCGGGTACCTGTGCGAGGCGGAGCGGTCGAAGGGCGCGGACCGCTCGGCCTGGCCGTTCTGCTGGCGCCGCCGGAGGAGGATCGCGGCGGCGGCGGCGGCGGCCTCCTCCTGCGACAGGGCCTCGACCTTGTCCCCGCGCGACGAGCGGGAGCGGTTCCACCGGGCGGCCGTCGAGCCGGGGAGGGACGGCGGCGGGTGGCCGTGGTTGGTGAGGCGCTTGGCCGCGGCGAGGCGCCTCTTCTTCACCGGTTTGCGCGAGAAGCAGGTGCAGAGGTTGCCCATCCTCGTTGCATGTATAGAGAGAGAGAGAGAGTAGAGAGAGAAGGCGGGTAGGGGAGTGCGTGCTGTGCTGTGCTGTGCTGTGCTCTGCGTATGCAGAGGGGAGAGAGAGAGAAAGAGAGAGCTAGAGAGAGAAAAAGTGGGAAGTTGGCAAGTTTGAGGTGAAGGTGGAGAGAGAGAGGGAGAGAGAAGGGGACGGGAGCGGTTTTTATAGTTTCTGCTTCGGGGAAAAATATGTTGTATAAAATCAGATCGATAATTTTTTAATTAGATTATAAAAATTATTACATATCTTTCAGTGAAGATAATTTTAATAAATTCATCAAATCTTAACCGAGGAATCGATCAACTCTAAGGGCCGGCTTTACTTAAACAAATAAACGGCCTAAACACCTGATTTTGTGTCGTGAATATAATCATTTCTATTTTTAGAAAGAGTTGTCAATTTCTCATCAATCATCTATCCAAACCAAACCTACCATCTATTATCACCGGAAATTTATAGTAGGTGAAAATTCTCCCAAATCAGTAAATGTTCCCTTTTATTATGAATAGCAATAGTATGAGGGGATTCATGAATCTCAGGAGACTAGTCAAGGAAAAATCCAAATCAACTCATTGTTAAAAAAGAGCAAAAATGAGAGATCCATCCCACTTTTAAGGCGAGTTTTCCGTTGAATTTTTGTTATTTTTTCCTCGTCCTGATCGGACTTCATTCGATTGATTTAACATATTCGTCCACGTAACCATTCTAACAAATATGGCATTGTACACGAGACTATTAGTTTTAATAATTAATGTCACGATCGACATGACACTGGACACAATAATGTTTTGGGGTTATTGTGATTGATCGTGATAAGTGATGTTGGCCGAACCTCAGCATACTCGGCGTTGAATGCACTAGCCCTACTAGGCTTTTTAATATGTCATTTTTCTTTTTCCAATTTTAAGACTTTTTTTAAAATTATTTTCAGTTTAGGACATTGGACGAAGCTGTAATAAACTCTGTTCCCGCGCCTCTTCTCGGGGGCCGGCGGAAATGAAGCGAGGGGCGACTTCGTCTTTTGACGCGTAAAAAAGCACCGGTTGCGTCGATCGGCCGTCAACCTTTTGGCGTCTTTTGAACCCCCTAAATTACTGTTTTGCCATTCGGTAGCCATTCGTTCGTGTCGCGCGCACGTTACATGACACGACCAGATAAAATATATGAATATGTTACAAATGTATGGATCTAAATTTCGCACTGTTTTAGCCCCTTTTTTCATTAATTTTTTTATTCTTTGAAATTTTTCTGTTTTATGTTTGGGTTATTCTCGAAACTCTTTAAGACAATGGGTGTATTTAATTTTTTGTGATACATATTTGGAGAATTTTTTTGATATTTTTTCCGAATTCACCCTGAGAGTTCATGATTTCACAAATCATTTTAATCAGTATTGTCATTTTCACTAAGTGAAGTGATCAAATGCATTATGTCTCAAGGGGACAAAAGGGCTCATAATGTTTACAAAAATTGATGTGCTATGAAAATGTTATTTATAAATGAGATGCCAAGACTAGTTATGTGTCGGGCTAAAAATCTATTTACACTAGGATTAGAGCATGCTGCATTTGTGGAATTTAATTGTCGTAATTACTTGAAATGTTGATCAATCTTTATGATTTTTGAGTTTTCTTAAGCAATTCACTTGGAAAACCAATCAACAAATCAATTCACATGGACCCCTTAGTTCACAAAAACAGTAAGACCCGTGATGGGCATTTTTCTTTTTCTGAATTTTAATTAAATCAATTAAAAAAACATAATAATTAACAACAAAAGGAGATACTGACCAGAAAACCATCACATCAATTTTACGACCTTTACTAAGACTTTTCTCAGATCAGAAGAACTTGCTCCTCACGTGGAAGAATATCGGGGACCACGAATCTTATAGTCTTTCCCTTTTCAAGCACCATCAAGGAAGCAAAATTAAAGGGCGATTATTAAATATTTCAAAAGGTTAATTTTGCAGCATAAAACAATGGGAGGGGAAAGACTTTGAGCTGCCTAAAGCAACTTCAGAAGTGATTAAATTCTTGCTGAAAAGGCTAGTTTAGCGGAGAGAAAGGAGGGGTTTTTCCAGCTAAAAAGCAAGGCTTGCTTGCGAAATCCTTACATAATCCCAAGTCATCTTTTCTTTTAAAACAAAGGAATTCGTTTCACATTGTCAACATAAAATTTAATTCGTTGGAACTATAGATTACTCAGAGCAATCGAACTTACATACAAAAGTGTTATCTATGTGGTTTGATGGCTATGGCAATGTTTGATTCAAACACCCATTGATTCATCAATGATCATTTGAAGAAGCACGTGGAAACATTGCGTGGATGGCGTAAAAGAGAATAGTTGATGATAGCACAAAAGATAAATGAGATTCACATCTCTTATAAAGGGGATTTTTGTATTTCCTTGCGTGTAATCAAGTTTTCTATATTTACATAATCAAGTTATAGCATTTTGGGTTGGGTTGCGATTTAACCTTGTAGGGCGTTTCTTGCCGTTAGAGTGCCATATAAACACGAAAAAAGTAAAAGAATGCGCTCTACATTTTCTCTAGGGTTGGCGTGGGTGTGTGCGAATTGCATGGTGGCCAGGTTACATTGAGGGTAGCTTATGTGCACTTCGACAGGTCCACTTTTTGAGTAATGTTGAAGGCATATTCCTCCACATCAACCTGACATCTTTAGGATTTTACTTCTAAAGTACTATCAATAAAACTTGAACCCAAAATCACAATAAAAACAGCTAACCCCATTCTAAATGAACACACAATTGGTATGTATCAATGAGTAACCTTAGCATATTTATTATTTAATTTTTGTAAATATGAATTCCACAAAAGACAAGATAAACCAATGACTTAGAAGTCATAATAGATCCAATCAACAAAGTCCCCGTGACACTTTATAAGCACACTAAACGAGAAACTAAAAAGCAAGGCCCGATTGTGAAATCCTTACGTAATCCCAAGTCATCTCCTCTTTCGAAACAAAAAAACACATTTTGAATTGTCATTATAAAATCAAATTAGTTGGAACTATGGATTACACAGAGCAATCAAACTTACATACAAAAGGATTGTCTATGTGGTTTGATGGCTATGGCAATGTTTGATTCGGACACCAATCAATTCATCGATGATCGTATGAAGAAATGCATGGAAACATCTTATGGATGACATAAAAGAGAATACTCGATCATAATACAAAGATATTTGAGACGCATCTCTTATTATGAGACTTTTTGTATTTCCTTGCATGTAATCAGGTTTCTATGTCTAGATAATCGAATTCCATATCTAGATTTTTTAGCATGGAGCTACTTAATGCTCTTTTGGATTAGGTTTGCGAATTAACTTTGTAGGGCATTTCCAATCATTAGAGTTCCATAAAAACACGAAAAAAATCAAAGAATGCACACTACATTTTCTCTAGGTCGGTAGGGGTGTGTGTACATTGTATGGTGGTCCGGTGACATCGAGCCTAGCTTATATGCACTTTGACAGGTCCATCTTCTGAGTAATGTCGAAGGCATGTACCACCCCATTGGCCTGACATCTTTAGTATTTTACTCCTAATCTACTCTCAATAAAGACTTGAACCCAAAACCACAAGAAAAGCCGCTAACCCCCATTCTAAAACAGTATGCGATCGGTCTATATCAATGAGTACCCTTATAAATTTATTATTTTACTTTTGTAAATGCGAATTACATGGAAGTCAAGATAAATGAATGGCTTAAAAGTCATAATGGGTCCTATCGACAAGGGTCCCCGTGACACTTATCAAGCATGTCAAGTGAGAAACTATCCAATCTGATAGAAATTACCAAGCGTGATACGACACATTTGGTGCGCCCCAAAACCCCAGAAGCTTCCCCAGTCGGTCACCTAACAAGTGCTCTCCAAGCGATCGTTGACGAAATCCCATTCCCAATCGGTCTTGGTCATGGCGTCTTTTCGACGGAACCATCTTCTTCTCCATCCTCACATTCTCGTGACAAGGCGAAAAGGCGTAGAAATGCTAATAGATTCCGTGTAGGGGTTGGTCTGATGAGTTTCCATGGTTATTGCCGGGCGCAGGTCAGGGCCCGTTGCTAAAATCCAATCTGAACGGGAAGTACGGGTTCCAGACTTTCTTTACGTGTTCTTTAAAGGCGTTGTTGCCCTTGCTTAAATGCATCTGGACCCGTTCTTCCCTGCATCTTAAAGCGATCGGCCCTGAGGGATGGTGGAAAAAAAGCAGCTCTGTTGTCGATCTTCCACGAGATTCAATGGACGAGAACTTGTCCACGCTTTTAAAGTCTAGCGTGTTCAATAATATCACCTCCCCAACTATCTATACCCTCTCCTCTCTCTCTCTCTCTCTCTCTCTCCACCCACGACACGAGGACAATGATGTAAAGAGAACGAAAGAGATGGATTAAAAAGACTCAATTTTAGGTTCTATTCTAATTCTGTCCCGAAACTTTTTTTATCTAAATAGAATTCTCAACTTTCACTGTGGTCCCAAATATGATCACAAGTCCAAAAATTGTTATCAGTTTCTTCAAAATTATTCACATCATGCCCAATTAGAAGTTTATTATCAGAATATGAAGTGTATAAATAGGCTCATGTTGATAGTTTTGAAGAGACCATCTGAGATTTTTAAACTTGTAAGCAAGTCAGGGGTTAGAGCGAAAGTTGGGAATTAATTGGACCTATAATTGGGAGTTTTTTAGGGAGTTAATTGGAGATGAATTTCACGTCAAGATGAGGGTAAAAGAACAATTAGAGACATAACTAAATCATACTTTCCATCATATTCTAGCCTTCCCTAATTAAGCTAGTATCACGTGTAATGACAACATCAAGTGTTGATATAACCTCCAATCCTATGTCGACATATTTGATTTTAACTTTAAATACTAATTTATATTTCGAAGAAGAGTTGTTTGGCATTACATGATATTCTTTCTCGACTAAAACTACTTAGGGATAATAGCACAAATGATTCATGAATTTTAACCAATATGCAATACATTTCTCAAACTTTTGATTTGTGCATTATTTTCCTAAACTTTAGCTCAATATGTAATGTTATACATAAAATTTTAATTTTATTCAATATGATCAATAACTATTGATAAATATCCAATTTAGTACCTAAACTATATGAAGAACATCGGGTCATAGTTTAATAATTACACTGCGTAAATTAAAAGTTCAAAAAAGACATACACATTGAATTCAAATTCATAAAACTACTCATGTTATTTTGTCCAATTGCTTATGTATCTCTCCAGCCTGTGCATGTTTTTTTTAAGTAACAATGGGTGACGGTTTTCTGCCTAAATAATAAACACAGGTAATAAATAAGAAAATATTAAAGATTCCAGTCATAGAATTTCTCAATTATGACACATGATACTTATTCGATCGAATGTACTCTTCAATTCCAAGCGCGACTTACGCACCCGGGTACCACTCCTCTCTTTAATTGTGTTTCAAGAAGAAAATGATTCGATTGGCTCTTTGCTAGCGAAGAGAATGAGTGTGGCATCATCACGTTTGACAGAAAACCCATGCGCTCTTTATCTCGTACACACGTGTCCATCCTTGCGAGCATGTGGAGATTACCATGATGGCATGCGTGATATGCGCACATGATCCAAAGTTGATTGTCCCCAAAAGGGACACGTGGCGGCGGAGCCTTTGGGCTTTTGGCGCGCTCCGTGGACTGAAAAGATGGGAGGGAAAGTCACATGCGCGCCAATGGAAAGACTGTGGATCGATCCGATTCACTGCCATGATGATTGTAGAGATGATCTCCCCCCCGATTGTATAAGGTTTGGTGGGCTTGTGGTCCACCCTCGAATCCTCTAATCAATGAACAAATTACCAAGCAACTATACCTAAGCATCATCACTATTAAACAGCTTGAGTTTGATCTACCATATAAAAAACAACGCCTTTTGTTGTTCGGATGTATTGGGTTTATGTCACCGCCCTAGATGGACCTATTTTATCTGGATGATATCTGGACATACTCGAATATGGGATAATTATAGAAATGATTTTTGAACATTGGTCAAATATGCAATTTGATATCTAAGTTTTTAATTTGTTCAATATGGTTCATAAACTTTAGTTCAATATGCAACGTCGTCATTGAATTTTTAATTTATTCAATATGGTTCTTAGGTTTTTTGTGCATGTTCGATTTAGTCTATGAACTATAGGAAAATATTCAATATTGTACTTTCATTAATTAAAGCTTTAAGACAACATTGAACATTTTCTTGTAATTTGGTCAATGAACTATTAATTTGTTCAATGTAGTCTTTAAACTTTAACTCAATGTATAATATTTTCTCTAAATTTTTAATTTATTTAATGTAGTTCTTAGACTTTTGGTTCATTTTCAATTTAGTTATTGGACTATAAGAAAATATTCAATGTTGTCGTTGAACTTGAATTAATGGAAGGAAAATATTGAACATTTTTTTTTATAGTTCATGGATTAAATTGAACATGCACCAAAAGTTTATGTACTATATTGGACAAATTAAAAATTCAAGGAAAACATTACATATTAAGCTAAAGTTTAAGAATTGCATTAAATAAATTAAAAATTCAAAAACCACATTGCATAGTAGGCCTAAGTTGTGAGACCATTCATATCATTTTTCCTTTGGATTTTGAGTGCCGGTCAAGACAAAGGTTGTCTTGTCCTAAATTATATCTAACCCACCAAACACGGTTTGAGAATAGACAGAGTGTACGTTTGGGAAGAGACTTTGAGTGTCCAAAGTCCATGTGGGCAAATAATGGGTGTTTGGTAAAATTTTTGAAACCCATGTTGAGAGAATGCTAGCCTTTGACAGGTTGAAAGCCCAAGGCAAGTCGTAGACTACCCTAGGCTTTTAGCATTTTCGGAAGCCCCCACAAGTTACCATTCATCTTCTTCTCTAGTGGCGTGGTTGCGTGTGGTTGGTCAACAACAAGCTGGAGAGAGGTCGGTGAGGTTGTAACTAAGGCCTACTAGTCACAGCTACCCCGGCGATCGTCATCGGCTAGTTGTGCGATCTTGACAAGTCGTGGTGACTGCCCGTGAGTTGCGTCACTACAACCTAGATTTGGGTTGCGGCGGGGTCGCGCCACCTTCGGCAGACCCAGATCTGGGTCACGGTGAGGTCATGCAACCTTTGTGAAGGGCCATCGAGGGTCGCCCGACCACAGCCGGTTCTCATTAGGGTAGCTGAAGGTCGCTCGACCCAAGCGGTCCTCGCCAATCGTCTTTGGGGATTGTCGAGGCCGTCGACTCTCGCCGGCCAACTTTTTTATTTTTCTTTTGACAATTTTTTTTTCTTTTTTAAATCACAAAAGTCCTCTGTAAACTTAATCTCTCAAAACACTATTTTACTCAAAAGTACTTCACAGTAGACTTTCAAATTACTATTTAACAAATATAATTTGCATTTTGAAAAACCTATTTAATTATTTTCCCAAAGGCTTTCTCCAAAATTCCAACCGAACGTACCCATAGACGATGACCCATTGCTGTGACATTGGATTGGGTTGTTTTTTTGTGTATAAGTTCCTTCCGTTCTGAAAAGACGACCTTGGGCCTGTGGCTCAACTCTTGTTGGCCCAAACTATGGCTGAATTCAAAGACGCCCAAAAGATAAATTAACGGGCGAAATAAACTGGTGGCCAAAAAAAACTTGTGGCCCATTTTGGGCCCAAACTTTCCGATGAAGGAGAGGGTCATTTCCTTTTGAGATAACCATAGCGCGAGTCTTAAAATTTATTAACTCCGTGCGCTTTAGTCCTAAAAATTTCATTCCGTGCATTTAAATTCTAAAACTTACAGCTTCCGTCCACTCTAAACCTTCCCAAGTTGGTCAGTTTGACAAAAAAAAAAAAAAAAAAAAACAAAACACAACAAAAGAAGACACCGTAGGGTTAGAGACGCTTGTTTAAAGGGCCAGCAATGTAGGGCCATAGCCGACCACCAGCAAAGGCCACAGCCCTCGCCACAAGCAAGTGGCTTGCTTGTGCCCTCGCTCGTGGCAGCGGCAACCCTCGTTGGGTGGTGGCGAGCCGCTATAATCGAATTGAGCAAGCTTTCTCTATCTCTACTCTATTCTCTTTATATTTGTTTATATTGTATATTTTTCTTGCTTATATTATTCATCGCAATATCAATAATTGCCGGTATAGAGGATTCTTAGATAGGAAGAACTTACATTGTTAGGCTAAACTACAGATTCTGTTGGTCGAAAGGAAATTAAATTCATCCATTGAGTTCATAGGTTCGCTTTAGGTTTGCCAATTTACGAAGTTATAAAACAAAACCGAACCAATAAACCACTAACAAAAATAGAATCAAAACCTAAACCAAATTAATAACTAATAAACCGAACTTATCAATTTGGTTCGGTTCGCTTTATCAGTTTTTGGTTATTTATAAACATCCCTATAAAAACAATGGATTGCGCATCTCATCTAAAATGAGATATCATCTTTTATTAACCAAATAGAAGTTTGACCGAAGTATCGGCATGGATAGGGAAAATTGTCTAAAAATTACTAAATCTACTGTATGGAGGCTAATTTAGTCCTAATCAATTGTACAAATTTAGTCTTAAACATTTTCGCGATTTGATAATTTATTTTTATACGTTTTTATGATTTGTCAATTTAATCATATACTTTCTGATAATTTGTCGATGTAATTATTCTGATCAAATATCCAAATAATATATTTATAACCAAATTGGTAAATTATCCAAATGTTTAGAATTATATTGACACAATTGAAAGTTTTAGGATTAAATTGATTATTATATAATAAATTTATAATTTTTTGTATAACTATTTTCATATGTTACTTTGCATCGAAAATCCTTCGAAAATCACGTGCTAGAAAGTTAATCATAGAAAATCACGTGGTCCTAGAATCGAATCATCATCGTGCTGGAAAGTTAGTGCTTTAGTGACGAGGAAGAAGATGTTTCTCCACGAACCTCTGTCGTTGTCATTGGAGTAACGTTATCAGAAAAAAGGATTGCTATGCCTTTATCTCGTAGAGGAGTCTTTAGCCATTCTCGCACACCCACAGCGGTCACAAAAGAAGAAAAAAATGAAAAAGAAAAAAAGAAAAAAGGAAAAATTGATTAAAAAAAATCTAACACGCCACTCTAAAATTGGCTTTTGTAGCCCACAAGCATTTGATGTGAGTGCATTAGTCGTGTAAATTTTCTGTTTTAGTTAGATTATTGTGTAATTATGACCCTTATTTCAGCTTCTTTCTTTGGGGCTTCATTTTCCCTCTTTGCACATTGTATTAGGAAAAAAATATCAAAGGCGTCATAAACTTAGTCCATTATACTTTTGTCAATTTAGTTATAAATCTTTTAATTGTGTCAATTCACTTATACATCTTTTCATTTTTTATCATTTGAATTCACTCGGTCAATTTAGGTAGAAAATTACTTACGTGAATGTCAAATGTTCTATATAACACGATTGATATTGATGTAGATATTTTTAAATTTTTTAATATTTTTAATATTTTTTTTTTTTTTTTCTTTATTTTTCTTTTTGTTAGTGGCTAGTAGTCAGCCACCACTAGATCTAGCGACGTTCAGTGAGGCAAAACCATGCCTAGGTTACTCCCAATAAGACCGCTCGAGGCTGGGTGAGGGTGGTCCTCGTCAAGCCGTGCCAGTGCTTGCCCACGCTGAAACAAGGCCAACGATCAGCCACTAGTAGAAAAGAGAAGGGAAAGAGAGAAAAAAATATATAAAATATTGGCGTTAGCCGTGTCATATATGAGCATCCACTTCGGTGGTTTATGATATAAATTTATTATATGGACTCAATTCTTAATATATGAAATTTGTTTATGATTAATTGATACAAATGCAATAAGTTTTTAACTTTTTCGGTATTTTTTACTATAGCCTTATTGTCCATTAAGTTTGTCCATGATTATGTCTAAAGTCCTTTTGTTGAACTTAATTTGCTTACCTTAGTCTATTATTACTCAAAAAAATCTATAATGTTCCTCTAAAAGGTGTCAAGTGAATCCAGCATACAAGATATCCATTGGTATCGGGAAGATATCCATTACTATAGATTTGAGTTAACTTGACTCTGCCGGCCGGACTTCATGATAATTGTCACTATTATGACTCCTTAAGAATATTATATTCTCATACAAGACTAGTACGCAAACGAAGCATGGATGCCTACACTTCCTTAATTCACAATTTCCCATGTTTAAGATTGAAGATATCCATCATTTAGTTATGCTTCTTCCTTGACATGACTTTCGCAAGATACTGAATCGATAGTTTGCTCGCGGAGTACGTCCTATCACCTTCGCTTCCTTCGGAATGCGACCATGTGCATGTCGGGCATCATCATCCTGGTCCACGCAAGCCCCCCCACTCGATCGATTCCTCCTCCTTTTCCGATCAAGTTAAACGTACGAAATCATAGGACCATCGGCACACGAAAGATGACCCCCGAAAGGACTTTGTTAATAATTGCGCGCACCTCCCTGGCCGCAAGAAATTCCTATCTACTACCTGACACGGCTTCTGAGTTCTGACCTTGCAATGATGGGGGTTTTATCTTTTAAAAACTTTTCTGTAAGCCCCTCGCTTTTTCAAAGCCATCATGTGATTTCCTCATCATTTTCCTCGGCTTGCTCAGAGTTCCTTTCTTTCGAGGATGGGACCTAATGCCCATATTCTCATTGAACCCCATGCGCCTTTCCCACTGCGATCCAGCCCCGTGCACGAAACAAGGTCCGAAGTACACGGTATGATTGTACTGCCGCGTATATGATCGTGGCAAGATTTCAAAAAGGGCGTCTCAGCAAAGTGAAATCTTTTTCAAAACGAGTTTGGTGAGATGCTGATCGGTTCTTTTTCATCCGATGCGAGGGTATCTCAAAGTACCTCAACACATGATGACCACGAGGGCGTATTTCAAAGAAATGATTTGGACCCACCGCGCAAAAGATCATCAGGAACATACCCACTCGCTAGGGTTCGTTCTTGGCCAGCTAGTAGTGAAAACAAAAGGAGGGCACGTAAAACATATGGAAAGCATATAAAATGTAGAGAGATTGCATATCTCTAAAGTTTGTAAGAGATACATTTGCCCAATTGTTTAGCCCGATACAACTCATACAGTGCATAGAAACTACTTCATAACCATTTCCGCAGGTCGGCATGTGACGGATGGGGTTATTTAACTCCCATTGAACTGGCAAACTTGCGCTGCATGGCTTGTTCGTTGAGGATCATGGAAGTGTCGATCGGGTCGAGGGGGAATATCTAGTCCAGCTCATTTTAATTAATTAGGGCCACTGGTGTTTTGCTGCCAAAATGCTTCTTGATTCACGTGACGAGGGCTGTATTTTAGTGACATGCCAATGAATGATTGTGGGCTTTGCGTGCGCATTTCAACTTTGCGGGAATGATTAGTATAATGGCTTTTTGGTTGTTTCCTCGAAGGGCTAACTGCTCGATCGAGGGTGCCCTCTGCCCATCGGCAATTACCATGTCCTTACTTGAATTAGCCAAGAAAAAACACAAAACGAAACTAGGGTTTTGATTGTTCACCTTCGATGTACTCGAGGTTGCGGGAGAGGGGATAAGAGCGTGGGAAATGAGGAAAGAACATTGAAGTTTCATTGAATGGCATGGTTTTCTTCAACCTCACGCTGTGTGATCCGTGAGATCTTGAAGATCATTTTCTATACTTGTAGAAAAAAAAAGGGGGTAGGATGGAATCTTTTGACTTTTTAAACCCTTCATTAAATGGGTTTGTTGCACTTTGGGGGTGGAACCATCCCTTGTTTGATGGCCACACAACTACTTCTTGTAAAGCTCTAATCGATACAAGCAAGATGTTATGTGTTTACAAATATTTATGATTGCTAGCTAGGCCGACCAGATTGATCTATAAAGCGAATGGATTACGTGATGTGGGCTGAACTTTGAAAGAGTCATAATCGACACATAATAGCTATCCACCGCAAAATTTCGAGAAAGCTTTTTTGAAAGCTTCAGTTTTGTCAATAAAATAAACATACTTTTTTTCCCCGTAAAATACACTCATAATATAGGTGTTTATTAAGTTTATTGTTCATTTCAATTACTAAAAGGAACGGATACTTTTGCATGTACTTTTACGGAAAAATAACAATATATACCGCCCGCATTCTATTCCATATATTTTTTGTCCAGTGCATTACTAATAGAGCTTCAAAGTTCTAGGTTGAAATCCTCTTAATAATGGACTAATTAATTGTCCTATTGTATCCTTTACAAATCATGATAATCACCTTGAAAAGTAAATTAAGATGTATTATGCAGGTAATTTATCTATATCTTAATTTTTTTTCGCCAAACAATTAATTGTCTCGGTTAAGGTTTCCATAAATGGGTTTTCCACAAAATTAAGGTCATTTGCAATAATATCCCCCACTTGTGCTCCTTGTTGGGACTTTTCCATGACTTCGGTGCTGTTTTTAAGTTTTGTCCCAGTTTGCCTCCTACGTTTGTCCTTCCTATTTCCATAAGAAATCTTCAACAGGACCTCTTCGTTATTTACTTGGTAGACTTAACTTTTTTGTATCATATAATTAGTCTCACTTTTCTTAGGGTGTTCACTTCACCTTTCTCTCGTGTTTTTACCTTTGTAGAGTTTGAGATTATAATTGTTTTTAACAAAGCCTTACACATATAATTAATTTTCATATTCTTAAATTCTAATCTAACGTACTTCCTTTTTAATCGAAAAGTTATCAAGCCTCTTTTATCGCGTAGGAAATTCATCATACTCACCCTTAGATTAACTAATTAATTATTTGTGACCACGAGTAAGTATTTTATATCACATATGGTACGATCAACTTCGAAATTTATTTTTTAAGAGAAATTTATAGCATTCAAACTTTCTCCTTTCCCTCCTATCCTCCATCTCTGACCAAGATTTTTTTAAGCGATGAGATTCAAATTTCTTTTTGGGTGCTTTTCAATTGGATTGCATTAATCCTAGATGGGTTTGACCCACAAACCCCTCCCCAAGTTATTTTATTTCTCAAATCACATGGCAAATTGGGGGTTGAGGGGGGATGAGGTGGGATATCACGTGCCAATCCAATCATGGCGACTGATTGAATGCTCGAATACATGCTCTTGGAATATAATAACTTTCGAATAAAATATACACAGATACATCACAGATATTTTTATTTTTATTTTTTGTTTAGCATAGTGTATGTGATAGAGAAAGTTGTGGGCGGGTCTTTGGTCCCTGTCTTACGAAGCTAAGGCGACCTTTCATGTGATGCTCCTACTTTATCCATGTGGTTTTGTGCCCTCCTCCCTCCTCTCTCTCTCTCTCTCTCTCTTTCTCTCTCTCTCTGTTCCTTCCATCTTCAACCATCACCATCGTACTCCCTCTTATCCTATCGCATGTTCCCTTGGACATTTAGGGTTTGTATCTTTTCGGTTACGAATACTTGGGTTGTGCGTGAAGATATGCCTGTATCCAAGTTCAAAGAAAGCGTAGATGTTTGTAGGCCACATCATTTTCAGGGAATTTCTGTACATATCCTACGTATAAAAGTACACTTTCGTACCTAAAAATTCAAACCATCAAGCGAAGTGATAATGAGTTTTTCGCATGATAAATGTGATGAATAGCTCATTGATCTTTCTTTGTTTAACTAAAATTTTTAGGTATCCCTAGTTTATCCTATGCATCACTTCATTCATTATCTGTTCTTACCAAGCATGTAGACATGAATTCTAGCCTAGCACAAGTCCTGAAATTTTAAGGGGAAAAAGAGAATCTAGCACAATGGTTCAACATGCATGAGATCAAGAACATATAGGCGGAGGCCAAACTTGAGTTAGCTCGGATGCTTAAAGCCACAATATCTTTTTTTTTGGAAAAATACTATCGAAGTCATACTAACTTGCCAATTTATTGCCCAATTGTGGGTGTGTGTAGCGTTTCATTTCCTTCAACAATCTTTAGATCCATATCGCGTATTGCCAAACTGCAAGGTTGATTCAAGAGAATTCCAGTGATAATGGGGTCTATACTAAAGTCGCATCCAAGGAAATCAAGCAAAATATATTCGTTTGAAATGATTCATGCTACACATAACCGAACTACACAACCCGAAAAATATAAAGGACGAACAAGTACGTAATTCTACCCATGAGTATGACTGTATGGGTACGAATTGACATGTGGGGCATTCCCATTCGAAGATAAAGACATAAGACATGAAAATGATTTTCCTCGTGAAGAAAAAGTGGAAGCAAGTAGGCCTTCTGGACTCGCCAACCCTAACCGGCTGATTATTGGGGGATGGTGGGGTCTTCATGGAATCATACGCATCATCCAATGCAACATGACAAGGGGATGAACGAGAGCATCCTCATCAAGATAGGATGATCGCGTTTTCTTCCATTTTCCCCTCAAAGCACTTCCTATATATCGGATCTAACTAATGAATAAGATTACAATAGCTTCTCACGTGAACAGACTCTACCTCGATTTGCACTTGTAATTAGATATGCACGACTTATAATATTGTCGAGATTTATCCTTTTGTAATCTTGGGTTGGACGCCGATCTTGGGATTGATATGCTTCATGATCCTGAAAAGGAGGGGGAGATGTGTAGCTTGCGAAACAAATGTGCTACACATAACTTTTTTTCCGTGAAGATTGTTGCATTATTCTCTGTAAAGCAGCGATGTGACAAATGCACATACGATAATGTTCTATAGGCTGCATCGCTCCAGCGACACAGGAAACGGAAAATGATAACCCCGTTAGGACAAAACAGAATTGCACGTAAATGACAATAATCGCGTGAGAATGAAAAAGATCCACGGTCCATCTCAATCAATTCAATGGCCAATTTCGTGATAGAAAAAAGGAGTGGGGCAAAGAGGTTAGACTTTGGTGGATCCACTAGGGTTTGAGTGAATCCTATAAGTCATCCGGATAGCTATGTCCACAAAGAAACCAACACTCAATGTGATTGTAGGGTCACGCTTTTCCATACCTTCCAAGTCCAATCGAGGTCCTCGACATGTATGTCGCATATGAATGCAATTCGATGTGAGCATCAAAGGACTCATACGAATGTACTATACAATTACTATCCCCCGGACCAACTCTCGCATGTATTCAGAGGGACTACCAAGGTTATGTCATGTTCGGTCTAAAATGGAATTAGCTTGAAAATCGTCTCGGCCTACCATGCAAATAGAGAGATATTGCATTAGGATTGGCGATGAGTAGGGGTGAATAGTTCCAGATTATATATGGGTTCCTTTTAGAACTTGAAATTTACCCGATAGCTTACCCATCGGAACAATTTCCTCATCATTTGGAACATGGAGCACTGAACTGCATCTTTCAGATACTCTAAAGCACTTAACCTCATCATGTTTTAAAGTCTACTCAGGTTCTACCTATATTATTAATTGGACAATTATAATGAATTATAATTTTTAATGATCACCGCTTGCTATTACAATTCATTGACCATAACTTATATTTAGACACGTGAAAAATATGAATATTAATGAAGAAAAAATCTTGATCATAAAATGAAAGTTTAGACTAGTGCTTCTAGATTATATGCTCACCATCGAATAACATGAGGTATCGTAAAATCACGTGAAAACATGAACTAAGAAAAATATTAAAACTTATTATATGTTTGAGTTTACAAGTTTCGGATTTCTACGACTTAAAACTTGGAATTTACCTATCGAAATAAGTTTATCAATTTTTGGAACCTGAAACCTATTATACATACTTTGAAACCTGAAATTGTACAACTTCCCACCAATCCGATTTTCAAATTCCAGACTCCATCTTAAAATCATGCTTACCCCTAACGATCAAAAAATAATCGTATGATATCGCTCTACATTTTATGCATACTTTCTTTATGTGTTCACCATGTCTTGCACTTATTTTAGTTCCCTTATCTCCACATTACCTCTGATAGTGAAAGGAATTTTCTGGAAATTCTATGATCACCATCAAGGGGCGAATGCAAATACAGCGCAAACAGGCACCATAATTAAATATGCATTTAATGCATATAATTCAGCACGTAATTGTAGTTGGCACTACAAAAAATTTAAGACCGTACCCAAGACTAGATCACAAGGCACCGTTTAGCGCAAAAGAATAATACGAGAGATCATCCATAAAGCAGCACATAATTCCCAATTTAAAAATAAATAATAAAAACAAAAGCTTTTGTTGGAGTTTAAAAAAGGCGGTACAACAGTACGTGAGATACAATGCGTATTACACCGCACGACGATAATCTCTTCCAGAAGAGAATACATTCGTACGGAAAAATTTGAAATAATATAAATAAAGGGCGGAGGTATTTAGGATTAGGAGCCTCTACCTTATCTCTCTTTTTATATATGGGGGATAAAATTGAGAACAACATGCGAACATGTGGCCTAGGTTGCATGTACTTAATCGCAGATGATCTCAAAGATAAGCGACGAGTACATCGGATTCACGTTAATTGGGGGTACCAGGCTTTATGCGTGATCGCTGTCTGAAGTACTGTGTGTCGGCTGTGGCCACGCCCATCACTGTCCATGTTCTCCTGTCCTTCGCTTTAGGTTCATCAATGCTGCCACCATTCAATCCCCAAAACCAAGAGGAAAGGGGGAGATAAAAGGAAAAATTTAGAGATCTTTCGGGGGTTTCAAAGTGTACGAAGTTTCGTCCGCCACGGAAAAAACGGGGGGAAGAACACAGACGGATTCGAATTCTTGAGAATGAATCGTCGAATTGTGTTTAGGTTTCGCCCCAATGATCTTAATTACCATGTGGTCCACTAGTGGATATTACGTCGACGTGGCAACATAGATCGATTACGTTGCACAGAGGAAAGATCACGGCATTTCCCGTAGAGAATGATGAGAGTGTCCTGCCCACCGAGCGTAATGTATGTCCTGTAGCCAACCAAAAAAAAAATTAAAAATTAAAATCTTTACGTCTTACTATGAATGCGACCTCCAACTTTGGCCAGATCAAATCGGTGACTTTGCAGTCGAGCGTTTGTGGAAGCTGATTCGAGATATCATTTGACGGCAATAGAACAAAAATGCCACCCGGAACCCAACTAAGATACCAACGCAATGAGTCTACATGAGCTGGAAATCACTTTACATCTAGAATCTTGGGCAAGGCTGCTTCATATTTGGTTGACTCCGCCCCATGCTTGATTAGAGCCGTTCCTTTCGACGCTAAATCGCGAATGAAAGTTAATTAATAAGCCACCTACCGAGTCGATATACAATAAATAAGGGATAATTTACGTCCAATCAAGATTGCTAACCTAGGCATCAGCACTAATCAGGAAAACAAACAAAAGGTATAGAACCTAATCAATCAATCTCAGTCAGATTCGAGGCTCAAATTAGAAACCAAGGAGCAGCACTCTAGCTGCGGTGCCGCTCTTACCCAAAAGTAAATTTCATCCATGCCATGTTCCCTTTAACCTCTCTGTGCGGATCGGATCTCCTCCATGTGACCCATAAAATAGCCTCAAAAGTCAAGGAGAAGGAAGGAAACTTCAGGGGCAAAGTGTCCCAATGGGATCTGATGGAATAAAGAAGCAGAATTCGATACAGATCTCTTCTTTCTATCGTGTCCCAAAGATGGAAAAGGAGCGTTTTCTTTAGGAGGAGGAGAGGAGATTCCAGAGCATAAACCCGCGTTTTGAATTTTGGGTTTTGTTTTGCTCGATTTCTATCCATGGTGGCGTCGACACTGGCCTGACACAGGCCACATGGTCGTGTAGAGAGGTCCAGCCTTCCGAGTTCAGACCCACCCACATTACTCTGTCCACACGAAAGTGGAGGAGGAGGAGGGGGGATTATTAGATTAGGACCAGAAAAAATAGAAAAAACTTCCTCAGATCTGACCCACAATTTCCCACCTCCAATTCATTACTAGATTGCTGTTGGATAGCTTCTCTTCCTCTCCCCCTCTCCTCTTTTTCCTTCTTTTCTTTAATCTCTCTCTCTCTCTCTGTCTGAAATGGGAATAAGAAAAGCCTGTCACCACTTCTCATTCTCTCCAGAACTGATGTGAACATTGCTTACATAACAAACATTTCACATTACATCACACCCCTTTGTCTCTCTCTCCCTCTCTCTCTCTCAAGCTATATAGGCTAGCTTTTTCAGCAGCCTTTTTATACTAGAGAGAGCCAAAAAGACACAGCGTTGCTTCGTTCTGCGAGGAAACCCAGAAAAACATCTCTTCTCGAGCCTGCAGAAAGATCGCTGCTGAAATGGTCCTCCAGCATGGCTACGGATCCTAGCTCCCTTCAGTTTCTCATTGGCTGATCCGATTTTTTCTTTTGGGTCCCCCCCTCCCCCCCCCCTTTCATATAATCCCACCTCCTGAATTTCACAGGAAACTTATCTGCTCACCTCGTTCTTGAAAGTCCGTTGTCCCATGCGTTTGCTCCTGTGCAGCATCGCAGGATTTGGTCTCTTCTGTTATCCTCATTTTCATCTTCAATTGTACTTCCATTCTCACCCGCCACAGAGCCTCTTAGAGCCCTGTACATAAAAAAAAGCCAAAGCAGAAGGAGAATGCATCCATGCTGAAATGCATGCGTGATTGTCTGCTTTGAAACGCGAAATTCAGTGCTCTCCCAGTTTACCCGGAGTTTCTGCTGCAGCTCCAGAAGCACATGCCTGCACAAACTTTGTAGGTTTGGCATTGTGAGCGCAAAACATGTCGACGAGAATCCTGTATTCATTGACAGATGACAAGGCAGGAATGCAGAAGCAAATCGGGTGTATGAATGGGATCTTTCAGCTCTTCGATCGTCAGAATTTTCTCTCCGGTAGACGCTTAAATGGCCACAGCCACAAGAGGCTTGTTGCAGGTAAGAATCTCCTCGGGACTCCTTGGCCTTTTCATCTAAATTTATCTCCTGGTTTGTATATGTACTGCTGAAAAGCAACTCAGTCGATATGGATGCGCAGCAATCATGCACGACCACCACACTGCACATTGATCCTAGCCTCTTCACTTGTTACGGGGGTTTTCTACTTTTAGCTTCCATTACCATGGTGTAAATTTGCTCACTTGATAGAAGAAAATTGATAAACGCTCCGCTGCCCGTGCTCTGCGGAAGCGGGAGGAAAATGTCAGAACAGTTGCAATGATCAGTAGTTAGAACTCGTGCAGATTAACCATGTGTTATTAAGCCAAACGCGAATCAGAACTCGTTGGAGAGAAAAGGGTTCTCTTAGAACTTCTTTTCCTTTTCCAACGAGAGACCCCGCTACAAGAAAATGACATGGTGTGGATGGTTTGATGAGAGCTGAATATTATCCCTGTGACTCATGAAAACATTTACGCACGGATGATACATCAGTTAGCTTGCATTCCGTAGTACGTAAATCTTCTTCAGTGCTGCAAAATACGTCTAACTTCCGGAGTTTCCTCAGGTCAAAATGCCACTGTTGATGCAGAGGAAGAAGGGGTCTTACAAAAATCTGCAGTAAGTCATGCGAAAAACCGAAGCATATGATCAGCGCTAAATTTTCCAGGATGTTGATTAGATAAATTACCAATGCAGGTGAAAAACTCCAAGGCAACAAAGTTTGAGAGACACAGATTGTCATCTGATTCCTCAAGAAGCTCTGTCTCGTCTTCATGCAATTCTTCTAGTTTCTCCTCGCTTGAGGAGACTAGACCAGCAAAGTCAGAATCATCTCTGTTCAGGCTAAGCACAACCCAAACTAACCAGCGTCACGGCTCGCCACTTCACCATTTAAATGCCGCTGAGCATTTGAGTGGACAATCCCTTGACCTCCCTGATATCGCCAAGGGCTCCAACTACAGAGGAGCCCATGGGGTTTTATTGAGGCCCCAAACCACAGATAAAGCAGCTACTTTGACATATATAGACTCGCCTAGACCAGTAAAGCCGTCAAAGTCTGTTAAATCAAAAACTTCTCATGTGTCTGAATCATTCAGAAATCTTCCTAACCTTCGCCAACCTCAGACTTCGGCCGAACAGATGGAAATTGACAGTTTTTGTTCTCTGTCTAAGAAGGACGCTCCTCGTTTCTCTTATGACGGACGAGAATCAAGGGACGCTTTGAAGTCCAACTTCAAGGTGAAAGAGCTACCCAGGCATTCGTTGGATAGCAAGAGAGGCTCTATGTCATTTTCCTCTCAAAGTCAGTCGCGTTATTTGCAAGGGAATCATCAAAGGGTGAGCCACAGTATGGTTCAAAGTGTGAATTTACCCCAAGAACAAGGGAGCCACACGAGGCAATCGAGTGTGGTAGCGAAGTTGATGGGACTGGAAGCCCTCCCAGATTCAGTGTCAAGCACCAAGCTTCAGGTCGGCGATAGCAGAACCAACTCACCTGAAGCATTGGATCCCTTCTCCGTTTCATCGAGAACACCTGACGGAAACAAGCCTGCTCTGCTATCTGGCTCCCCAAGGAAGAGCCAAAGGTCAGCCATCTCGCAGCAGGAGGCCACTGCAGATTCAGTCATGAAGTTCAACGCAAGTTCACAGTTTCCAATACATGCAACTGCACGGAGGAGACCAGAAGGAAGCCAAAGTCCCGCAGTGCTGGTCCCTGAGTCTACGCCATCGCATCCAAAAGAATCAAATTCAACCCTCTCAGTTTATGGAGAAATTGAGAAAAGGTTGCCACAGCTTGAGTTCAAGAAATCGGGGAAGGATCTGAGATTTCTGAAACAGATGCTCGAAGCAATGCAAAGATCCAAAGAGACATCGGAGGGCAAGGAAGATGTCCAGGCTCCAGAGTCTATGCTTCAAACAAACAGTTGCAGCTCAGGCAGCAGATCAAGAGTAGCTCCCTGTGGAAACATAAAATCTGAAGCCCCAGATTCTCCCAAAATCAAGAAAATCAGTTCCCCAAAGAAATTGCAGTCCACTATTGTTGCCGCGAAACAAGAAAGAAGTATAGAAAAACTGAACATCCCTGGATCCCCTGTCAATTCCGCGTCAGGTCTCGCCAAGCTCCAGATTTCTCCAAGTAGCAGGAGAAAATCTATTGAGCAGCAACAAAACGAGGATCTCACTCCAAGAAAGGTTTCCAGTAGGCAACCCCAATTCCTGGACAGAAAAATTGGTTCTAGAAACACATTGACGCGAGTAGCAGTGGAGCACCAACATGTTTATGAAAACACCAGTTCAGGCAGGAATTCAGGAACTTCAAGCCCACGGCTTACGCTGAAGCAATTGAGGGCAACAGATGCTCAGGGGACAAGTAACCAGGGGAAGCAAACAAAAGAACCACGGTCTCCTGGGAGAACACCCAAATCCAAAACTAATCATGTGCCTCTTAGTTCTGACCGAGAGAACAAGAAGAGCAGCCATACAAGAGATCTCAGCGACCAAAATAACACCATTTCTCAGCAATCGGCAGCTAGTATGGACTCCCAGGATGACACAGAAGTTTCCAGTGTATATAGCTTTGCTGAAATCCGTGGCACATTCCCTCAAGATGACCACACCAGAAAAGTAAGTTGCTCTCCTTTAATTTAAGAACGAAGCATTATCAATAATGCATACTAAATGTACTTCGTTATCTCCCATACAGAAAACATTCCCCACGAGAGAACAGGAATTGAGCAGGAAACTTGGGATACCTACAACAGAACAACCAAGTCCAGTCTCCGTCCTTGATGCATCATACCTTGAAGACGAAGCACCATCACCGGTGAAAATGACCTCAGAACCCTTTAAAGGTGACTTGCATTCATAACTCCAATAATGTTTTCACTGATCCATAATAATATTGACTCAGAGAACATGACTTACTTGCTGAAAGTGCTCTAATTTACTAATATAATCATACATGTAAGGATACACCAGAAGGTAGTATTGATTGTGCAATTTTTTGGAAGAATGCAAGGCTGAACCAGTTTCTTATATATCCTTATTGCAGATGATGAAGTTTCTGGCGAGGTAAAGTGGAATTTGCGAGAGCTAAACAGTTTATCTGATAGCAAAAGAAGCAGCTTTGGCTCAGCTATCAACCAGAATAGCTTAGTCAATCTTCCCCTGGTTCAGAATGAAATAAAAGTAATCTCCACTAGACAAGGACCTGGCACAGCATTCCCAAGTGACAGCACAAGCTCGGATCATGCATACATTTCAGAGATATTGTCAGCATCTGGTCTGCTGAGTGATCTTGATTCTGGATTAATGACCATCCGGCTGCTTTCAGGAAACTTGTTCCACATGCTAGAACAAATCAAGGCAAGCAACAACATTTCAAGTGGAGATCAGGCCAGAGAATGCACCATCCAGTCAAAACAAGGCGACAGAATGCGAAGAAAGCTGATATTTGATGTCGTTAGTGAGATCTTAATGCATAGACTACTATCAAATTATTCCAGGAACTGGTTCTCATCAGATAAGCTGGCAGGGAGAAAGACGGCACAACAGCAGCTCCTGAAAGGGTTGTGCTCTGAGATAGATCAGCTTCAAACTGACCGCCCATATTGCAGGTTTGATGATGAGGACGAGGATTCGAGGACTATCTCATCCAAAGATTTGACCCATCAAGAGCTGAACTGGGCAGGTTCTGACGACGTTTCAGGAGTAGTCTTGGACGTCGAGAGATTGATCTTTAAGGACTTGGTTAGCGAAGTAGTGAGCAGTTTGGCCACCGGTCCACGAGCCCAACCGATAGGCCACTGCAGGCGGCTGATTTTCAAGTAGCGCCTTTTAGTGTGTTTTCCTGATTCTTCTAGTCGCTCTGTTTCTGTAAATCTCTTCTGACCCTCGGTGACGACAGAGGGATCAAAACTTTTCTTTAACGAAATAGTAGCGCCGGTACTGACAATGTGATTGTGCTCTTTCTAGCCAGTGAATAACACCTAATACAAGCTCCACCCCTTTGTGAACGCTCCTCAAGTCCTCATCATACACCGTTTCATCCCTGCCATGTTTCTATCCATCTCTTTCAGGAGTCACGCTATAGCTGGGTCCTCCTGCATGTTTTGCTTTTGCCCATTAGCGACGCTCCTGGTGCGTATGCACATGGCGGGAGCACGCACTGCCGCTTTCCTGCGGTCTGTATCAAGGACGCATCTGCAGTCCACGTGAATTGCGACGGCAAATGCAATCATCTCGACACCCCATGATCAATTTGATCCCCATATTTCGTACTAGATTCAATAGAGACACGCCCCTCGTTACTGAAACGTTCACGCCTGAATTCCTCGACGAGAGAGAAGCGCTGGGACCGCAAAAGTTCAAACCCAACGAGGCCACCAGCATTCCATTCATAGCTTCTGGCTTCACACAAATGGAGCAGATGTCGGTCCGGTGAAGTTTCAGCAGAGAGATTCGCATAACTCTACACTGCACAACTCCCCGAAATCACTTCTTTTCCCATCACCTCTGCGATCTCCGTCTGCACGGCGCAACCCCTTCTTCTTCTTCCTCCTCCTCCTCTCCTCCACCATTCGACCTCATTTCCTGCTCGTGCCAAATGAAAACTCAAATCGACATGACAGTGCCGAGGCCGTGTTGGGTCGCGTCTTGATCCGCAGAAGCGCTAAGCCACGAACTTCAATGGTGCCAAAATCTTTTAAGCAACCACTCTCTTTTGAACTCTCTTCTCCAATGATTTCTTGCCGCCATTTCGGTATTACGGTTACGCGACACCAGAAATCGGACAAGTTCATCCAGTTTTATATACTCGATCTAATCTAAGACAAGTCGTCCGCGCGGGGTCAAGAATATTCATAAGAAATTTAGTTGCTCGATTCTATGGTCGCAAGAATGCTAGCCCAGCAAAAATTTCAACATGAAATCCCATGCTATTTTCGGCGCGGGGAGAATGAGGGCACAAATACTTAAATTTTTTACTAGGCAAACTTCTTTTTTGTTTTGTTAATTCGATCGATCGGCTTTTCCAACTTAACTCAGTGCAAGGCCTCTGTTAAACAAATTGCCGTATCATATGGTTTTGCCCGACATGGCTCGCTTGCTCAGCAAAAGTTTAGCATGACCGGTGACATGGCTCGCTTCCTCGGAAAAAAAAAAATTTGTGTTGTCTCCATTCAGATTGTGGGCGATGAGAAGAGAACATGCATGGTTTCAGTCATCTAATACATCTCTACTGATGTACCATCATCTCAAGTGGCCATAATGGACACAAATATGGACGGTTAGGGCCTATTTAACAGCGTTAATGTCCATGTTGACATTTTCCGTTCGTGATTTTTAGGAAGCCTCACATTGATTTATACAAAAGCTGATGTAATTGATTAAATATATGTAAGTACTTACACGTTGTTTTCCATCAGGGGCCCCGCTATTAATCCATATGAAAAAGGAACATATGAATATAATGATTAACATATCAATCGTTAATATTTGTTTAGATATCGATGATGATTCTGAATGGAATAGAGGATCATTGTTGATTTTGGAGGGCTAATACAAGCTAAAAATACCCTCCATTGTGGTTGCTTAATGTGCTTACTCTCAATAACTGCATTTCCTTTATAAAGTTTATAAGCACCGGAAAAAAAATTAAATTTTGCGTACGGATAATACAGTACTAATATTACTATCCTTGTGCTCAAATCTTAAACCGTTAAAAAAAATCGATCAATGTGTTAAAAGCTTGTTTTCATCAGAGGAGTTTTTTTTTAATTAGAGATAAAAAAAAAAAAAAAATTAATAATTATAAAACATTTGGCAACTAAATTGAAATTTTTCAAATTTTAGAAGAATAAAACACAAATGCAACTTAAATAAGAGTCGGTACACAAATTAATTGGTAACTTGATAGAAGAAAAGTTAAGTGACACAAATAAAAGTTGATAATTTCATACATAGTTGGTTAACTTAAGTTATTGATACGAAAAGGTAAATAAAATTTTAAACATGACAAGATCACGTTTTTCTTATTAGAGATAGGACATACTGATAGTTTAAAAAAATAAACATTGGCAACTAAATCAATTAAGTGATGGTATTCTATTCGGAGAAAAGTTGGTGATCAGTTTATTGAAGCTGGTAATCATTTTATTGAAGTTAGTATTTTTTCTAAAAAAAGGTTGAAGAATCTCAAAAATAACTAAGTAATTAAAAGTGACATTTCAATAAAAGTCAAATATACGTTGCTAAGCAACTAAAAAAGTTGGAAATTAGAGAGTAATTTAATCGGAGAAAAGCTAGTAAGTCATACAAACAAAAGATGATGGATGTCAATATGCTAGTAACTCAATAAAACAATTGGTTAAATTAAAATAAATAAAAAAAGACAAATATACGTCGCTAATTAACTACAAAAAGTGGGTAAATCAAAATTAGTGGGCAATTTAAAGGGAAAAAAGATAATAAATTTAAGTCTTTTGCAAGGAACACAAAAGTTGATAAAAAGAATGAAATAATTGCTGGTAAATAACTTAAATTATAAGAGTTGATAACCTAAAATTCAATAAAAAAAAATGATAAATCACTCAAATAAGATTGGCAAATTCATATAAGAGTTGATAAGTTTGAGGTGTTGTTAAGAAAAAATAAACATTCAAAAAAAAAAAAAAAGTTCGTGATTGAACTTCACTTATTATGTAAATGTTTAGTTTGCTCTAATTAGACAAATTACATGTTAGCTATTTGTCTTTCATGAGGTCAAATGTTTGATTCCTACCATCGTACCTCTCTCCTTAATCCTTCGAAGGAAAGAGAGATGTGCTCAAAGCTGCAAACTTGCAGCCATTGGTAAACTTATTGTATCGTTTTGATTTGATTTAAATAGTTATGTTATTCGGTGCATTATAATCATAAATGATTCTTTAAATAACATTGTGATGTACATGATACACCACAAAATGACATTCACATTTAAAAGTATCTAATTGGTATGGCAGAAATCAAGTACATATATGAAAGAACGCTCCAAGATCACTGATTTTCATGTACTGTCCAATACTTATTTTTCTTCTGTACAATTAAGGACCACTTAGATTGGCCAGCATTAAGGGGAAAAAATAACTATTTTTTTTAATTTTTTATCTAAATGCCGTATTGCCAATCACTCAATCAAACAACACATCCGTGTAAAGAAAACCATAAACAAGAGCTTAATTATTACATGAGCTACTTTCACCTCTTCATGGTGGCAACTATATATTTGCGTACCCTATACATAATTGCTTCTGCGCCAAATACAATAATTTACCTGTCATGGGTCTTTATTTGGCTGGTCACTTCCAAAACTGTTGTGTGAGTGAAGACCCTCCTCAGTACAACTCCCGTCAAGATGGGAGGCTCTCATGAAACTCGGATAACTAGCAGAGATCAGAAGAGGTGGTGCAAGAGAACTTGGTAGAATGTTGTGTGAGTTAACTGAGCTCACAAATTGAAATTGATGATTGGCAGGTCGAGGATCACTATTGGAATCTGTTGAAGTCGCAAAAAGCGAAGGAAAATAAGATGGTGTTGGTGCAGTGGTCACTCCAGGAGGGCACAGGAATATCTGAGAGCTCCCTGAGTGTAGAGAAAATGGAATGAAATTGTTGACATTTTGATGGTGAGGGTCTCCAATTTGGGAGGTGAACCCATGGATTGCGGCTGAATTAGGCAATAGTGACATGTTTGGAGGCTCCAAATGGAAGCTTGAGCTAGTTCTTGACAAGAAATAGTTCTGTGCTTGGACTTTTGAGGCGCCACAGTCATTGGGTTCTTGATCATCTTCCTGATGATGATCAGAACATGACCAAGTCCTTGATCTTGATGACTTGACCAACCCATCTTTGCTTGATGAGTCATCTCCAACAATTTCATGTGATTTTGACAGGATTGATTGATGGATTTGATGACCTAAATTGTGACCTGGTTGGATCAGTGGGAGAGGTGGGAGTTCATCAATCTCGTGCTTAGCAACATCAAGCAACCAGTCCACAACCTTGCTTGGTTGGCTGAGCCCTAACCTATCTTGAAGATCATACAGCTGAATTGCAGTGGGGACTGAGAGCCTGACCCTCCTGTCTCTCAACCCTTTGATGGTGCACACTTTGCTGTGCCGGTCCTTGCCTCCGAAGGCTCGCGAGACACGGACAATCCTTGGATCTCTCGACCTTAACCAGTGCGCAGCCGAACCAGATGATGATGAAGCCTTGAGGATCTTGTGGTTGGTGCTAGCGATTTTTTCCTGTGTTGGTGGTGAATCCGCTTCCTTTGGTTCTATATTCATCATCATTGGTCTTCCATGAGTGCGATATCTATATTAACAACTTGGAAGAAAGCAGTGCACAATCGTTGGTCTGGTCATTCGTCAATTTCCTTTCAGTTTTCAAATCTGCTGCATATTAACTCTTCTTGAGCTTTCCTGTGACTGTCTGTTTTTGAAATCTGTGAAGCAAAGAAGACAAAATCAGTTTATGTCAATTTGAGTTTTTAGCCATCTTCTCCATCCTTGAGATAGAATTCAAAGAGAGATCAATATAAACATCGAAAGCCTTTTTTCTTGGGGTTATTGTTTGCATGGAGATAAAGGGGAGTAGAGAAATTATAGATATTCTGGAGAAAGTTTTCGAATTCGTTTGGATTATGAGATTACATCACCAAACTCTGCTTCTCACAAGTCTATGAAACTGAACTGTAGTTCAACGGACATCAACAAAAAAGTATAAACATCAGCGGGTGATGCAATTGCAAACCAAGTTATATTCATCTTGTTGCATTAAGCAAAGAGATTCACTTTGCTGATAAACGAAATCCAGATCTAGAATTAATCGATGATGGAGCAATAAATAAGATGACTTACATGAACTCGGAGATTGCAGTGCTAAGCTCCTGTTATGCGTATCACCAATCAGCTCCAAGAACTTATACTTCTGTGAAGGGAAAATTAATGATACCCAGCATGTCTTCCTTCCGTGCAACTAATTTCTGTGTGGACACAGCTCTATCAAATCGAAGACAGCCTCAGAAAAACGTGGAGAATAAGTTTAGCGCTGAAGTCCTATGGCGGAAAGAAAGATGCCGAATTCAACTATGCACTCCCTCTCATAAAAGAAAACACGAAAAAGCAATGGGGCATCCTCTGCCACGTGGCGTGTCGCGACATCCTTCAGATGGAACGCGTTAGCCAATGACATATCGCATTCTCAGTCGTCCTTATAGAGCAATCATGGGCACAAAAGAAATATATATATGATGAAGGGCTAATAATCGCCATTTTCTAAGTGAGATGTTTTCAAGAACACAAAAAAGATTCCAGCAGAACTTGACTATCACTTATAAACAAACAAAGAATGATAATTGCAACTAGGGGACCATCTACAAATATATAAGAAAAAAGCGATAAAAAAGCTTTATCGACAACTACAAAAAGATCTTTGGTCTGAATCCCTACCTTATAGTTATATGTGAGGCATGCTTAGTACTGAGGATATTATTGGTGATGAAAAGTGAAACGAGAAAATAGGGCTTGAAGACATATCTTCTTTATTAGCAAACTCAATATGTTTGCATTTCGTTGAGCACACCCACCAAACCCTTTCAACAATTACTATCATGCCATAAACAAATTTGCAGCCAGATCACATGGGCAAGGAGGACGATGCCAGAAGATAAAAGCAGAAATTCACATATATAAGTCCATTTCAAGGGCTCCAAAGGGCTCCAAAAAGTTGTGGCTTATAGTTACTATGCCATGTCATCTTGATGTGTATGATGGCTACTGTGAGAGAGAGAGAGAGAGAGAGAGAGAGAGAGAAGAGAGAGAGAGAGAGACTATCCAACCTCATAGATGAGGGACCAATCTCACTGATTCTTTAATAAAATCCACTCAGAACAAAGAGGACCACACGAGAAACTTTTTCCCTCGAGGGGGGGGGGAGAGAGAGAGAGAGAGAGAGAGATCTTGAATTATGCACAACTTGATGTAAATAAGCCAAACACAGCCAACAGACAAGTACAATTATCAAGTTGATTATTTTTTCACAACATAAAGTCTCTTGAAATACAATTAAATTAGAAATGGTAGAGAGAGATTCAGCATTTTGGTTTCCATAACTGAGAGGGTCTAGGTAATGCGCTTTTCTCTTTCTAGGTGTTGCTGTTGAGCCACACTTCAAAATCCTAAAGAGTCCTAATTAAATAATAAAGCCTAGCTTGTTATTATTGTTCCTGCTAGCCCTCAATACTAGCAGAAAACCTAACGTTAAGTTGTTAAGTAGTTTAGCTCTTCTGTCCCGAGGTAATTTGCAAGACTTGCAGTAAATGAGGAACCCATTATACAGCAACATAGCAGATTTTCTTAGGGCTTTATTTTCCCAGCTGGAAGAGTTAACATATAACCAAGTCAGTGAAAATGATGTGCTTCTCTATCTCGCAATTTGTAAGTGAAAGTAAGGGGAGCTCAACCAAGTCAATGTCTAATCATCTTCAACCCATAAGAGCATGGATCATTTTAGTATCATCTTAAAGTTTATTTGGCTGATTAAAGTACAAAATTTAGATGTTAGAGAAGAGGACTACTTACTTTTTTTTTTTTTTTTTTTTTACTTGCAGATTAAAACCTCATTGTAATGGAAGGCTTGAATTTTCGAAATAAAATAGGGGCATTTCCATATTATAAAGCTCGTTAGTGGATAAGCAATCTTTAATTATGTAGAAAATGAGCATCTTGATGGAGGTCGGCCTGTTGCTAGGAGTGGAATTAGCAGTCATGAGCTAAAACATTGAACTTATGGAAGGATTAATCTCTCTCTCTCTCTCTCTCTCTCTCTCTCTCTCTCTCTCTCACACACACACACACACTTACTTGTTTAAGCATAGATTGTTTTCTTTATTTGTACTGTCTCTCAAGTTTAGCAATAGATTTTCGCATAAAAAGGGAAGATTCAATTCCACTGCTATACAATTGTTACGAGCAAGAAAACAGAAGCATTTCAGGGCGTCCAATTGCTCATGAAGAGCCAGCCGAGCAGCACAGAGAGAGAGAGAGAGAGAGAGAGAGATGCCTTTCGCTTTAGAAAGCTTTCTATGAACAAGATGCCACACATCCAACCGACTGTGTTAAATATTGTGGTTTATAATTAATATGCATTTTCAAGCGCTGACCTATTTGAATGGGTGACCACATATTAGTATGTCACATGATGTGAAGTTAATGTACTTCTATCTTGCAAAATTTCAATGTGAAAGCTGCATTTCCAATGTGCCTTTTTTATTGCACAAGAGATGTAAAGTATTCAAAAGTCAAGCTAAACCTAATTGTGGGTTACACGTACTATCGGATTCGGTATCCTAATCTCTGTCTCTAATGCTTATAGAAAGAGAATTATATGAAACTAAAATGTCATGTGACATATTGATGTGATGCCAAACATCTAATTAAGCGTGCCACCTGATATCATTTGAAGTATGCACATTGAAAATGATGAATCAATTGAAGGAATAACAGCACACACATCAATAGGGCAAATTACCAACAAAAAATATAAATTTATTTAATTCTAAACTTTTTAATTTGATCTATTTAGTTTTAAATCTTTTACGATTTGTCAATATAATTATTTTGGCCAATTTTGTATAGCAATCATTGACATGGACAAATTTTTGCAATATTTTTTTCTCTTTTTTCCTATTTCCCTTCCCCAGCTGCCCTTGTCTATGGTCAGCGAACTCTACTAGCCATCACCAATGCCTCGAGTTCAGCAGAGGGAAATTGAGAAAAAAGTAAAAAAGAAAAAAAGAAAAAGAAATGAAAAGAAATGAATTATTATTTTTATATAAATTGTAAAACAGTCCATATTAATGAGTTTTTGTCAATTTCACTGGAATAACTATATTGGTAAATCATTAAAATGTTTATAACTAAATTGACTAAATTGAAAAATTTAGAATTAAATTGGCATTCGTATAATAGAGTTAGAACTTTTTTTTTCTTTTTCTAATTATTCCTACCCAGCGTATCAATGATATAGAAGAACAGATTTCTCTCTTTTTCTTTTTTTCCCCCTGGGTTTAGGTTTAGGGTTGGGTGTTTACAGTTGGCAGGATGAAGAGGATGTCTGACAAGAGAAAAAGGGTCCCTTCTTCTCCTTCTTCTTCTAGGGTTTACTGATACTGACAGGGGCTTTGAGCGGGAATCTCAAGAGAAAGGGAGAGCACAGTAGAAGGTTCAGCGAGTAAGTGAAGAGAGCGTGAACTGTGAAGTGCAGTTGATGCAGATTTCACAGCAACGGCAGAGGAGAGATATCATTATTGTCACTCAACGTATGGTCCCCCTGATCCGAGACACACACCCCCAGCCCCTCCTTTCATTCTAAAATGATTTGTCACACGCGCTTCTCACTTTTTCCCAAGAAACTCTCGAGAGTTTCCACCTGAAACGAGGCCCGAGCTTTCTCTCTCTCTCTCTAGAAAACCCTCGAACGCCAGACGCCCACTGATTCTTTTCCTGCTCCGTCCATCGACATGGCCAGCCTTTGCGAGGCGTGTGAGATCTTCTTTCGTTTCTTTGTTTGGACCCCAACCGCATCCGAGGAGCGAATCTTGAAAGGATCACAGGAAATCACGTTTCTTGTACTAATTGTCTTAATCTGTATCCAATTTTTGGTGTCTTGCTTTTATCTACTTCGAAGCGGTCCATAATATTTTTTTCCCAGCATTATAATCAGGTTGTCTTGATTTGGACTCATATTCCTCCACTCAATCAAGCCAAGGCGCCACCACATGCCAATGAATTTAGATCAAATCACCGAATCTGATTCGATTTGATATGTCATTCGCCGCATTATTGATTCTTATGGCTTTTGAACTCAACAAACTCAAGTCAAAAGTTTAAAAAGAAAATAAAAAGAAAAACAGCATCGGAATTAGGCTATCTAAAAATTGTTCGTACTGATATATGGTTTAGCTAAATATTATTTTTATGCCCTCCTTGAATGAGTTAGGTAAAGCACTTCCCATCGACTGTTTTATATGGTAGTTCGATTATAATGCACAAAAGAATGCTCTTTAAACTTACTATCATCGTGGCATGTTTTTCTCTCTCTCTCCACCCTAGGGTTTTCTCCTCTCCCCTCCCTAGGGCTTTTTCCTCTCCCTCTCACCGCCGCCTTCTCTAACTTCCATGGAGGAAAGGGTTTGAGCTAGATCTCTCCCTCCCCTTCCTTTTTTTTTTTTTCTTTTTCATTGACTTATTTGGTTCTCTCTTTTCTTTTTTATGCTTTCCTAACGTTTTGAGGAGCTTTTCTCTTCTGATCTAATCGAGATCTAAAAGTTTCTCTCTTGTTTCGAGGAGGTTTTTATCCTAATCTAGTCTAGATATGGTTTTTTTTATATGATTTTGGAGTTTTGCTTCACTCAAGTTTCGTTGGTGTGCAAGTCCAGTTTCATAGGAGATTGAGGGGTTTCATGAAGGTTTCACTCTCACAGGTGTTAGATCTATGTTCGTTCAGCTTTGTTACTCTAAACGGCCTAGTGGTGGGGACGTCGAACTTAGGGTGCATTGTTGAAAAGCAAAGCCGTACAAATAGTTGGAGAGTACAGTGATCAATCGTCAATTTTTATTTCAAAGAAATCATATATCTGCTCTTTAAACATGTAACCCATAACCTTATTCTGATGATTCATCCATTATATGGATTTGCTTTGAAATTGCTTGGGATTTGTCTTGATTTGTCGTTATATTACTTTGTTTCTTTCATGCATTTTTTTCGGAAATGAATGAAATGTTAGTTTGACAAAAAAAAAAAAAAAACTGAATATCATCAATGCTGGGATTACTCCTTGTTTTTTTGCTATCATGAACGAATATAGCATGTAAATCTCAATTTGATCATGGTCACAAGTTAATGGCCAGCCAGTTGCTTCAATTTATCTTCCAAAATTTTTCCAAATCTACGAAGTGTTATGTATCTGTGAAATGATCTCAGGCCAAGTTATTTGCTCGCTATTACTATGACAATGTATGCTGATTACTTAAAAAACCAAGGAAGAGACTAAAGCCAATGCCACCTAACTTTCTCGTTAATGGTTAGTTGGGATGGGGCCACTAATCCATATTTAATGTGGGCTTTCTCTTCTTACATGGATCTCCTAATCTGAGTAGTCATCAAACTAATCATTTAATTTCAGGGTCATTTGATTAGATTCCTGTCTGCTTATGATTTCAATTCCACCTTTATAACTGTTTCATTAGTGGATTATCAGTGAGCAGCAGAATGGCCCATTTAAACTACTTTAGGAATCTAGTATGCCAAAAAGAAAACCGAAAGAGAAACATCTCGAGTGAAAGTGACACACAAGTTCTATGGTCATCGGAGAAAAGATTGAAGAGTAAATGAAAAAAGATTTATAGTTTCTAATAAGAGTTTGCAATATCAATAGATCTGTTGAGTTATTAGAAAAGTTGACTATTTGAAAGCTACCTAATCCATGTTAAAAAGTAGATTAAATTCCAATGAGTTTTGATAGCCTATAATTAGTAAATAATTTTATCGGGAAAAAAAATTAGTGAGTAACTCAAAAACAGTTAGTATTTTTATAGAAGAGTTGGTAACTTCAATGAAAGTTGGCCGACCTAATCGGCAGTGTTAATTACGTAGGTCGCATAGGTTAGAAAGGTCAGTTAATTACTCCATTAAAGTTGTTAATTTGATATAAGGGCCAATTACTTCAATAAAATTCAGTAAGTAGTTATCTGAAAAGATGGTGATTCGGAATTGATCAAACAAGTATTAGTAAGTTATTCAATTAGTAGTTAGTAAACCTAAACTCGGTCGGTAACTAAATTGAATAAAACTTTATAATTCAATCAAATTGAGGTCGGTAACCTCGCATGAGAGTTGGCAGGTTTAAACCTTTAACAAGTTTATGAGCTAGACCAGCTAGACCAGCTAGACCAACAAAAAAAGGTGATAATCCATAAGTGTTAGCAGGCTAAAAACACAATCGAGTCGATAACTTTCCAAGATATCGGAGGACATTAAGATCCGTTATTTTTACCAACATTATTATTGGAAGGTTATAAACGCTTCTAGGAATTTATGGACACGGAAATCTTTTCCAATTTCTTCAAACGGACAAACTTGGTCCAGTTCCTTTACTGTGGCGAGACAAATCAAGCCGCATTTATTCTATTTCATTGAAAGGATGTAGATCACTCAAATCTAATCCATCCAACCGATGGATCAACTGAAAAAGTGGAAAAAGGAGCAGGAAGACGACACGACAAAGAGCGCAGAAAGAGCATGCGCAGATAAAGAGAAGTCCTGCAGAGGTTCGTTTTTGGAGGGGCAAGAGCAACGTCTCGTGAAACACTTACCAAAGATCGCGCATGAAAGAGATGTCGGGATTCATGATTGCGTTCCTTTTGCCCTTTTCTTGTCTTCGTCCTTGTTCGCTGCCTCGGGATCCACTTCGCCTCGCGCATGAATTGTTAAAGTCGGTGGACGCACCGACCTTGGAAAGGAAGGGTGGTTTTTCAAGAATTGTTGCTTGTGGTTGTGGAGCGTTCGAAAGGTATGCCGTGATCGTTTTCCAAGCAATGTCTGTGTATGAGCTACGTAGATCATGTGTAGCCCACACGTTCGCGCCAGGATATGTTGACCTGCATTACACCCGAGGCGAGCTAAGCGGACGGGACTCTCGGGAAAGTTTTTCGTTTTTTCTTCATGGGCTAGGAAAAAGAAAACGACCAAGCGAAGCAAGTGGCTTATTGCCACGAAGGGTCGGCTTCCGAAAGGCGATTAAGGATCGAGAACGGCGATGACTCGAGGGTTTTCGAAATGAAGTGATCGGTCTCGCGATGCATATCTCGTGAGAATGTGGTTTTTGGGGCTTCAGTTTTATGATCCTAGATGCTGCAATTTTTTGGGCCGCCAAAAACCCAAAGGCCCATGTTGACTTCTTGAATCTTGAGGAGTGCACACTGTTCACTGCTGGCTATTCAAGCCGTGTTTGTATTGGCATGTGACCAAAGATGCTAAACTCACCAAGAAAACCACCATCTTTGTTGCAGAGTACACGTTCACAGAAAATGCAGCAACAAATGAATACTACCATACTTTTTGGTCCTTCACTGTCACACTCCTGGGCTGAATGCTGAAGGTAACACAGGACTGCTACACTTGTAAAAATGGAAAACGAAATTTCCAGCTTTGTAATCAGTATTTGCAGCAGAAAATCAGCAAAATCTGATGGAGAACATAAACCGGAAAGCACCAAAATGCATATCATAAGATATCAGATGGTTGCAGTGATGCAAAATTGAAGCAGCCATTATAAAGAATGATCATTTTATACAAAGGGACAGGAGTCTAATTTCTACAGTTTTATTACAGCCGACGAACCTAGAAAAACAAAACCTAAAAGTACTCGTGTAAGATGCGGAAAAGAATATCTGCACTCTTCTGCAGCTTCATCATAAAATGCCCCGACACCGATGAATTACTGTGGAGTAAGGGGGCCATCACATCTATGGTACAACATCTATAGTATAAAAATTCTCAACCTAAGGGGCATCTGACAGACCGAGTGGAAAACCGACAATTACAGATAAATTACACCGGGCCCTTTGGCTCACTTCCTATAAACTGCTATTTCCCAGAAAAACTTCATGAGGGAGCACTAACAAGAAGGGGGCTGAAGCTGTTTCAGCCGATGTGCGACTTGCTTCATCGTGGGCCTATTAGAAAGAGTATCAACAGTGCAAACTACGGCCAAGTGTAGAACCTCCACCAGATCGTCGTGGGGGGCCACGTCCCACAAGCCTGCAGTGAAGAACTCCTTGGCACGACCCTGTCGCAGAAGCATGCATGCCCATTGGACAATGTTGAAGCCATTCCCATATGAAGAGAAAGAGGGGTCTAAAGCCTTCTTGTCCGAGAGCAACTCAAGAAGTACTACACCGTAACTGTACACATCGGCCTTATCAGAGACACGGCATGTCATCGCATACTCGGGGGCCACATAACCAAAGGTCCCTGCCACACCGGTAGTGGCATGGGTTTCTGAAGTTCCTAGTAGCCGAGCCAACCCAAAATCAGACAAGTACGCATTGTAATCATCATCTAGCAAGATGTTGCTAGGCTTGACGTCGCGGTGGAGGATTCGGGGTACACATTGGTTGTGCAGGTAGGCCAGTGCACGAGCTACGTCGAAAGCAATCTTGTGAAGTACCCTCCAATCCACAGACCTTGTGGACCTTTCTTTAATGAATTTCTCCAGATTACCGCCTGGCAAATACTTGTAAATAAGGAACATCTCAGTCTCGCTGGCATGATAACCAATCAAAGTAACCAGATTCCGATGGTGATGTCGTGCCAGGGTTTTAATCTCCGCATGAAATTGTTGGACCCCCTGAAAACGGCCCACCGCCAGCCTCTTTATCGCCAACAATACCCCTGGTGAAATCTCAGCCTTGTATGTAGCTCCAAAACCACCACTACCGATGCAATTGCTTGCGTTGAAATTCCCTGTGGCTTGCACGACATTCTCATATGTTAATGGAATCCCAATATCTATGAAAACTGACAGTTCCCTCTTGATAGGACCGCAATTCGGACTTCTATGTTTCCACTTCCTTGTGTAAACACATACACCAATCAAGACCAGCAGCACGGAAACAATCGCCGAAGCAGAAGATATAGATGCTATTTCTACCACAGTAAAACCATTTCCAGAACTTGGTGGTTGACCTCCTGAGGATGGAGCTGCATAACTTGCCATACTATCTGCCCTGTGCAAATCTGTTGGCAACGGGCAAGGCTCGCTAAAATTGTTTCCAATAACATTACTGCACTTCATCAACTTATCATTCAAGCGAAGAGGCCCAAACAAGTCGTTGAATGACACATTGAATGAAGTGAGTGCTGTTGCATTCATCAAACCCAATGGGAGTTGCCCAGAGAGCTTATTGTCATTGAGCAGAAGAGCAGTCAGATTCTTTAATTTCACAATGTCATTGGGTATATCACCAGAGAGGGAGTTGGATGAAAGATCCAGCACTTCTAAGGACTGAAGCTGCCCCAAGCTGGGTGGTATGGAGCCAGTAAGATTATTATGAGCCAAAGAAAGATATTTCAAACCCTTCACTTGACCTAGACTGGGTGGGATCTGACCTTGCAATGAATTCCAGCTGAGATTTAACCCGACAAAAGAAAGCAGCTCTCCAAGACTTGGGGGAATAGAACCAGGAATTTGATTCCGAGATGCATCCAAAAGAATGCGCGATCGGCACGATTTACCCATGCCAGACGGAATCGGAGCAGAGACTTTGTTGTAACTGATATTGATGGCAATTATGTCCAAGTTTTGACAGTTCTCAAATATATTTTCAGGAAATGGTCCAGAAAGACTGTTCTCTCCAGCAAAAAGGGCATAAATCATTTGAGCATTCAGCCTCCTAGGGATAATCGGCATTGAGCTCAATGTTCCAGTGAAGTTATTGCGCCCAAGATTGTGATATATAACAAAACCATTATCTGCTGGAGCTGATGGTAAAGGTAGACCGCCTTGAGCCGTATATGCAATGAATGACAAATATCCAGTTGACCAGTTAATAGCATTGGAAGCATATCCATTGGTGGGAGAAATAGAAAGACAGCTGCTATTATGGAATCTGGGTATCGAACCAGACAGGGCATTTCCGCTGACATCAAACACAGTCATACACGGAACCTCGATTTCTTCAGAAAGCTGCCCATTCAACTTGTTTGAGCTCAGGTCAAGGAAAACCAACTTCTTGCAGTAACCAAATTGTTGTGGTACCCCTCCAGTAAGGTAATTCTGAGCCAAATTGACCATTTCCAAGTTGTCGCAAGTGCCCCAGTCGGTGGGAATCCTGCCCTCCAGGTTTGTCCTTGGGGCCCACAATATGCTGAGCTTGGGCAGTTTAGTGATTCCCTCAGGAACTTCACCATGGAAGTAATTATACTCATCATTCATTGAACGAAATCTTGACAAGACACTCCCTTCTGTAGTATTCTTGTCTTGAAGCGGGTCGAGCAAGTTCGAAAGCACAAGCACAGAGAGATTACTGCAGTTTCCCAGCTCAACAGGTATTGAACTGCTGAGGGCGTTCCTCGAAAGATCCAACACTTCGAGCTTCTTGAGCTGCCCAATTTCAGCTGGAATGACCTCCTCCAACAAGTTGGAGTATAATAAAAGCGACCTCAACTCTGCACAACTCCCAATGCCGCTTGGAATTTTACCGCCCAAGAAATTACCTGACAGATCCAAAAGCTCCAGTCTGCCACAATCGTTCCCAATCTCACTAGGAATAGAGCCAGTGAACCGATTGAACGACAGATACACAGCCCTCACCCCACTAACAAATCCAGGAACGCTTCCATTCAAAGAATTTCCAGCTAAATTCAAAACGTCCAAATCGGCAAAATTTGATACCGGCACGGACAGTTCACCTGAGAACTGGTTATACCCGAGATTAAGCACACGCAGATTCTTCATCCCAACAAACTGAGCTGGCAAAGATCCGCTCAAGGAGTTCCCCTCCAAATCAAGGACCTCCAACTTCTCCATTCCCCAGATTTCAGCAGGCAATTCCCCATCCAGTCCATTAAAAGGAAGTGCCAAGACCCTGAGCTCAGTAAGCTTAGCAATCAAGGGCGACAATCTCCCTCCCAATTTCCCACCACTCCCCAAACAATTCCTCCTAACTCCACGCGCGTAAAGCGGGAACTGAGCAGAATCAGCACAAAGGAACAAGCTCCCCTTACCTGCGCCGCCGTCCCCAGTGATGTTGAGGGACGAAACCCTAGAATCAACGCCACAGGCGACGCCGAACCAGCCGCAGTGCCCAGACGCGCCCGGGCCTGAGCTCCTCCACCCGGAGAGCAGCCCCGACGGGTCGGCGAACGAGCCCTTGAGCTGGAGGAGGACCGATTCGTCGGAATCCCCCAGGACGACGACGAAGGAGGAGAAGGCCAGGAAGAGGAGCAAAGCGGGTGCAGCGGCGACGAACGGCGATGCTCGGAAAGCGGGAGAACCCATCTCCAAACACCCAAAAGGGTGTCCAAAGAACCGGAAAAGCTCGAGCCTTGGGCGCCCGGGACGGCGGTTCGGGAAGAAGGCAGGCCCCCCACTCCTTCTCGTCAGCGACGGCAGAGGGAACGGAAGAGGAAGAAAACCCTAGCTCGGGCCATGGCGTGGGCGAGGGGGGGAAGGGGACAGCCCTACCGCGGTCTTCGAAGGGAACGCGTGATGAGTCGTCGTCGTCGGCGTCGGTGTTGCTGTTGGCGTTCTTCTTCTTCTTCTTCTTCTTCTTCTTCAACCTGGTCTTCACTGTCTCCTTTTTTCTCTTTCTTTCTTTCTTTCTTTCTTTTTCTTCTAAACAGGAAAGCAGCGGTCAATAATTCCGTGTGTCCTTCGCGTTTTGCGTAGATGTCGATGCGTGGGGTTTGTCGTTTTGATCGGTGGGGCCCGGCGGGGGAATACCGGGTGAGGTGTAGGTCGTTCTCATTCTCTTTTTTTCTTTTTCTTTTTCCTTTCTTTCTTTAATTAAGAAGAAGGGAGAAACGATTAAGATTTTTTTTTAAAAAAAAAACAAGCTTATTGACTCGATTATCGTACCTTAATTTCCTTCCGTCTTAGGCATGACGTTAAACTACGGCCCCGTGTCGTGCCTCGGCATCCTTCGGACTTCAATCAATTGGATGACGTCTTTGAAGGTTTCGATTTTTCTCGTGAGAAAAATCCAAGTTGATGAATTATCCAAAAATTTGGGTCTTTGGTTCGAAGCTTCTTTTTGGGCTTTTTTTTTTTTTAATTTTATTCTTTCGTTCTTAATTTTGAGGTTAATTTCACGTCAATCGGCCGACCCAATCCATACGTCGGACCCGTCAAACTAAGTTTGCTCGATGTGGTTGGTCGGGAGATTCCTCCGAAGCCCGACGGTCAAAGCACATCGCACCACGAAGGAGTCCAAGTTGGCAAGACCATCATCTGTTCAATATCCCACAAATTTTAAGTAAAAGAAATAGAAAAAAATTCAAGGAAAAGGATAATTCATTTGACGAGAAATTTCATAAAGCATCGGGGGATCGGACTCGACGAGCCCCCTCCCATTAATTAAAGGGTTAATATCACGAAGAAAATAAGTTTAAATTGATACATTTATGAAAAAATTTTCTAAACTAATTTTTTGTTCACAAAAAATCATAAATCGATATACCGACAAATTCACCTTAAATGATCACAAAAATTCAAAAATGATAATATATGTAATAAATTTACATAAAACTAAATTTTTGAACATTAAAAATCGAAAAGTGTTACAGTTGTG
Source organism: Eucalyptus grandis (assembly GCF_016545825.1). Taxonomy (NCBI): domain Eukaryota; kingdom Viridiplantae; phylum Streptophyta; class Magnoliopsida; order Myrtales; family Myrtaceae; genus Eucalyptus; species Eucalyptus grandis. The sequence continues at coordinate 33,282,607 of NC_052620.1, read as the reverse complement.
ACAAATAAGACATTTGTTAATTTAGATTAATACCACAAAAAGTCACAAAATTATTATAAGTAAGACAAATATAGAGTGAAATCTCAAACTAATACAACAGTTAATTGTCGCATGTCATTCAATTCAGCAATTTAACCGTAAAATTATAAAAGAAAGTAATTAATGATATATTTATTACAAGTATACTAGTTTGGGTAAATTTGTCAAACATGTACCGATTTAAAGTTTTTTATAATTAAAAAATTAATTTATGGTAAATTTGTAACAAAAATACTGATTTGAGATTTTTTTGATATCAATTTCTTATTAAAACGTATGAGTCGTCCCAAGTCCCCGGATACGTATGGGCTTGGAAACCGATTTGACGGGTCAGTGAGGGGTCTTGAATTGGTTGCGACGTGTCTTTCAAGAGATTCCAAATCCACCGAAGGAAAATACATTCATGCGTTTCTTTATCTCTCCCAAGAAAAACCAGTGGTGTCCCCCCCGGCCCCCTCCCTTCCAGTTGCCATCTAGGGATGTGTGTTCCATTACGTTAAGCCCTCCACCACTAAAGCACTACAGATCAGCTATTACTTTAAACGTTTTCCTGCGTGGAGCAATCCGCGCGCACCATGTTGTCCACATGGAATATACAAATGAGAAGCGGGGAGAGCACGATTTGGGGAAGCTAACATCTGGAATCTCTCTAAATGGGAGGAACAGACAGCGCCACTACAGGATGGCTGAACTCCAATTAGTATTGCAACGGTTGGCCATATATGATTCATGGGCTGAGGTTCCCGAGAGGGACGGATGGGATCGGTTCATCAGCAAAAACGTGATGATTCAAGCTTTTTTGCATCGAGGGTCGTTGTCGCCGCGCACCCTTTAGTTTACTGCAGGAAGATATTTGAGCAACCATGCCTTTTGCAATTTAAATCTGTTGGTGGCACAGAGGACATCATTGAACATCTGGTGCATTTTCTTTTTGCATGTCTTGTAGTGGAAGGTTATTATGGTCTGTTGTATATTAACAAAAGCGAAGGTAGCTTTAATGGCATTATCTTGAGTGGGTGTCCAAGGAATCTGTCGAGTCTCTTTCTGATATATCTATGGATGGCCAGTTTTCCATGGGATACAGAAGTTCTTGTGTGTGTCTGTGGATTTATATGCTTCCACTCAACTAGTTCTTCTCACCAACACTGTGCTTAGCACATATCTGCTAGCATTAACTTTGGAGACTCCGTGGAAGCATGTGTAGTCAGAATATCTGCAGCTAAGTTGCGGCGAGACATCTGATTCAGTCTCGGTTTCCAGACTAACTAAAATCGACTTAATATTGCATCGATCATGGGCAAATCTCCTCGACAAAGTGCATATGCGGGCATGCTTGTATTCTGTTCTATCGCTCTTGGCAAAATCAATTTGGAGTTCGAGCTCATCTTGCAGGAGTTCTCGCACCGAGAGCTACGTAGAGATCTTTGCAGGTTCTTCAGCTTTTAGAAAGTCAACAGCAATTGCGTTTAGCGGCGCATCACACGATGGATGTGATGGCGTCATTTTTGTTTGTAACCTCCTATTGTCTTTTAGCTCATCGCATTGCTTCTGTCGATGATCAATTGTTGAGAATATGAAGCGACGCGACAGATTGGCATATCATGCATCAGATCCAACCACATTTAATGCGAGGAGAGAACTCTGGAAAACGAGAAGAGAGGGTGTGACTTTTACATAATCTTCTCTGAAACACCGGGAGATTTGTAATCGCTATTCCTAATTACCATCTCTCTTTCACTCTAAAATTCAAGTTAATACACATGATGCAAGTGCGCAAGCCGACCAGAGATAAGCTAAAGCACATGCTAAGATATCGTTAACTAGACCCGCACTGCTTGATAGTAGCATGCATATAATATGCAGGCCTATTATTATATCTAAAGGGAAGAGAGGCGCTTAAAACTATCAGTTGGATTGATGAAATGGACCGGCACTGAGAGACGACTGCGCGACGTGTCTGCAATCTCACTTTGACTTGAGAGATATCGAACAGCGGAATGAACAGCAAGAGAAGCAAGAGAACCAGTTGGTCAAAGTAGTCCTCGATGTCGCTTGCCTTGGTTGAGATTGCTCCGGCAATACCTCTGGCAAGTGTTCTTTCTTCGGTACCTCCTTGATCGAGGGCTTCTTTTCTTCTGACGTCCCTCCCAGTCTGACACAAACAGAGTTCGACGGTTAGGCTTTGGGGAGAGGTAAAAAACAACAGTTGACATGCGAAAGTTGGAATTGTTTGATTCCAAGAGGACTATTTGTATGCTGAACGAAAACAAACCTATTTGCTCGCATGAATTAGACTATGCACTCATACAAATGGTGAAAAACTGACAAATAAGATAGGGAATGAAACAGTAAATCCGACTGCCCTAGGAGCACGAACTACCTGATGCACTAAATGCTACCGGTTATGGATTGATCTCGAGCTAATTCAACCACGACCGACAGAAAGAAACTAAAATTAAATGGAGTTGCAGCTTACATTGGGAATGCAAAAGAAGCGGTGCTTGCGCCGCTGCCATCAGAGAGTGTAGACATGCTCGTGGAATTACGGACATCCTCAGTAGGTTGCATCTTTTCCTTAGCATTATCATCTTCACTTTTCTTGATATCTACATTGCTGGTTCTTGGAGGCGTTTCCTCAGGGAGTATTTCAGTTATTTGGAGCGATGGCTTCACTAAACCAGCAATCTGGGTCGCGGACGATGATCTCGCGCTTTCCTGCTGATAACCCACGGCCTCTGCCACGGGGGGCAGGGTGGTCGGGACGCTGAACACCTCATCAAGCTTGGTTAGTTCACCCGATTTATACAGCAAGAAAGCCTGATCCCTGGAGAAGCTGTTGTTTCCCATGTGAATGCTGAACAAGGATTCGTTGGAAGCGACACTCCAATCCATCGGGTTCGTCGGCTTGCTGTTAAAGACGGCCACTGGAATCCTATTCGGGTCATAGCCAGCGGGTCGTCCTGCCATGTAGCTCGTGGGAAGTGGAGAGGCGATCTCGCCATGTGTGCTCGAGATCGGAGATTGAGCATAACTCTCTGATGGGGAGAGCCCTTCGAGCTCTTGTGAAGAACCGTTCGATTTCGTCAAGGAATCGCTCTCATCTCGATCAGTAAGGGTTGATTCCGACAAAGAGACGGACTCAGATGAAGAAGAGGAGGAAGAAGGAGGAGGAGAGGCTTCCTTTCTCGGTAGCGTGTGTGTTTCGTTGCTGGTGACGTCGAAATGAACCTTCAAGAGCTTACTACTATCCCCCTCAGCCTCTTTATCCATGGGATTGACGATCTCAAGATGCCAAAGCCCTCGGAGATCCTACACTGAGCCATTAAAAGGGCTAAGTTAAGCTACGCAGACCAATGAAGTCGAATCATTTTTTCTGAATCAAAGCAAATAATTCAAGGACTAGCACGGTTCCAACAATAAGGATCAGGAAGATGGTGTCTTAACAAGCACAAATACAACCTTAGCAGACACGTATTTTTTGTCTTGGGGACCAGACAGAAGTTCATTCCGACGCGATTCGGCTTATGGGTTAGATCCGCTATATAACCATTGAAACTCTTGCACTTTGCAATCCGGAATTTCATACGAATGATGCAGGCTCTTCAGGAGAGAGAACTGCTGATGCAGGTACAAACTTTTCTTTCGATGGAGGGGCGCGGGAGAGATGCAGAATGAAGACCGTATTGCTTAGTACCGCACAGGAACACGGTAAAAACTAGAGACGCGTCATGCGTATTGCCCTTGCCACGCTTACTCATTCACCGATCAATGTGGCTCGATCCACGAAATGCCACAATTGTGTAAAGAGCCCAGGATCACGAAAACAAAAATCGAATCGGGCAAGATGAAGAGGCAAACGTACCAGAGGGACAAAAGCTCCAGCTGATGGAATCGAATCGAGAAAAACCGGAGTTTCCTAATGGCGAATCGCCCAATCGGGTCACGAGGAATGTCGGGTGCTGCGATTGCCGAGAGTAAGTACAAGAAAGGGGATGTGAATTGGAGCAGAAAGGATGGAAGGCGGGGTGGGGGGACAGCAAGGGGTTTGCAAGCTTGATGGTGATAAGATGGGAGGGAATGAGGAAAGCTGAGTTAAAAGAGAGAAAGGACGGCGGGGAGACGATTTCGGTGGGGTGTTTCTTTATTTCAACGCGGGCAAAGAGAGAGGATTCCTTTCTATGCGACGAATACCAATTGTAACCGCATTAACCGTTTTTCAAACTGAGCTTTTACAGTTCAGCAGCAAGCCTAACAAGAGGATGGGTTTTTAAGGCTCGAAGATAAGAAAAAAGAATGTTTTTTAAGAATGATACTAAACAGAATTGATCTCAGAAAACGTGTTTGTTCATACAACGTTGGACGTGGAGAAACGGGGAGAAAAAAAGGTAACATTCGTGTTGGTAAATTTCTAGATGTTTTGATGAGTTCTAAATATAACTAATGAAGAAACAACTCGATGAATCCCTTCTTCAGTAACTTGTTAGTAAATTTTCAACTTTGTTTGGTTTTTTTCGAATAACCGACGATATTGTTAGATTGCTCACTTTGATCAACATAGCTTAAGAAGGTGCTAAAGTTTAGGGGTGAGTATGATTCGAGGGTAGAATCGGGAATGTGAGAATCGGTCCGATTCTAGGTTCTAAAATATGTAAGGTAGGCTTTGGGTTTCAAAATATGGGAGACCTATTTTGACAGTTACGCTTTAGCTATAATGTGGAACTATGAATCTAGAACAAGTTTTCATATTTTTCTTGTTCAATATCTTTGTGCAATCCTACAAAATTCCATAATGTCTAATGATGAGTATGTAATCCGAAACTACTAGTTTGAGCTTTCATTTCTAACAATACAAATGACCTAAATTTTTACTTTGTTAATATTTTGTAATATTTACGTGTCAAAATATAACTTGTGATTGGTAGATTGTAGCAAATAGTAATCATTAAAGAAAATAATTCACTCAATCGTTCAATTAAAAGTACCGGTGAAACCTAACTCTGGAATTGCTAGAATTTGTGACGGGGTAGATTCAGGGTTCTAAGTAGACAGGGGAGGTTTCAAGTTCCATGTTCTAAAAATTAGGGAACCTATTTTGACGAAAAGGTAGGTTCCCTAATTTTTAGGTAGAACCTAAATAGAATTCAGAACCTCTCACTCCTACTAAAGGTTCAAACTCTTGCGTGAAATTATTGACCTCAAATGGAATGGGCCACCACTTTCTCAAGTGAAGTTTCAATCGTATCTTGAGTTACCAACGGTTTATTTGAGCTATATAGTAACATTTATACAGTCGATTTTAACTTACTAGTTTCTTAATGACTTATTAATAATTATTGAAATTGCTTTTATAAAACTCCCTATCTTATTGGACGCGTGATTAAGTTGCTTTGTTAGAAAGAGCCAAATATCTCAAGAACCCTTGATGAGATATAACAGTCAAATTTTGGGGATAGGACGCCTACTAATGTAAGGACAAGAAAGGTCCGGTTTCATAACATTATCCAACCATGGAGTAGAGCCCCTCTGCCTGAAGCACAAGCTCTCGGTTTGCAGTTGAAGATTACAGATGACATCAATGGAACGAGCCTTACAGATGCAGATTCAATGCGCCGCAGCACGGGACCTGAGCAGTAAGCTCCTCTTTTTCCCTTTTCTTGTCCCTAAGCTTCGCTGATCCCGGGCATCTCTCGAAACTGTTCCTTTTCCAAATTCCCGGGGTACATGATTCTGGAGATGACTCTGAGAATAAGAAGTTTTTCCGTTCATGATAGGATTGGGGTTTCGGACCGAGATGCTGATTGGTTTTTCTTGAGTACTTTACTGGACGGCCGTCTGAAAATGGATAATGATGCACTGGTGGGGTTAACCTTTCCATGAGAGAGTGCCGAAGACACCTCTTCAATGCTCAATCTCTAGTAGGAATAAGAAGAACTGGCTGATCAATTCGATTCGGTCTGCACAAATTTAAGACGTGAAGATGCCAATAAGCAAGATTTCTTCTTTTCAACTACAAGGGCTTTGTGTGATTTACTTAGTATAGACATTGCGACAAAGTAAATATGGGGACTGAGTGAATTTCATAGGATATGTTTATGACACTTTATAGGGTAAAATGGCTTCGATTATGATTGAATGAGAAGATTATGTCTCATTAGGCTAATCACCGATGGAGTGAATTGTTCTAATTCCTGGGCTTCGCTTTGTTGCAGGCGAAACGACTATGAGGAATAAAATGAGGACCTCCTTTGTCGAAGCAAATTCAGTAGGGGCCGTTCAGTTCTCTCGTCCCTCCGAACACCTCAAACTGCACAAGACGGGGAACCATCTGAAAAACATAGAGAAGGTACATGAACATCCGTGTGTCGTCCTTTGTCGTTTAGACAAAGGATCCATGATCGGCTTGTTGTTGTTTCATTTCTGCAGCAGAGGGTCCTCTTTTTTCTTTGTCAATTTGCTTAATCATGTTCCTTCTCCCAAAAGAATGACCAAACTTCAAGGGGTGTCGTTTAATGTGCTATTGTCTTTATTATGCTCAGATATGTGCATTCAGGCGGAGAAGGGCAAATCAGCGCACCGAGACTTACGTGCTGCTGGAACCAGGACAAGAAGAGACATTCGTGTCCGAAGAAGAGCTAAAGGCCAAGCTCAAAGATTGGCTGGAGAACTGGCCGCGCAAACCTCTCCCTCCTGACCTTGCTCGATATGAAACTCTCGACGATGCCGTCTCCTACCTTGTGAGCTCTGTCTGTGAGCTCGAAATAGATGGTGACGTGGGCTCAATTCAATGGTACGAGGTCCGCCTAGAGTGACCGAAGCAATGGCCGAGAACATAAATTAGCGTGCTCCACTGTTTTTCTTAGATAAATGAAGTTACTCGTATCGGTCTCTGGCATACTTCATTGAATGGAAGAACTTAATCGGAGCAACATTTAAGAAGTCATTTGCATTGTTAACTTCTCTGTCGTTCATAGGAGTATCTCAGAAGAGTGCGCTGAACATGATTAAGCAGCAACAGAACATTAATTTCTACCCGACATTGCATAATGTGACTGAGAATTGTCTTACCAAAAGAGTTTTACAATCAAATGGTACATACAGTCAAAAGAAAAAACAAGTTGAGCTTTCCCCCAAGATCCCAGAAGACCACCTCTGCATCACCAGCAGTGCAGGGCTATTCGATCTCATCTTATATCAAAAAAGATGTGCCGAGTCGCATAATCCTTCGCTTCAGAGTTAATGAAAGAGACCGGCATCTTGAACCCGCAAGTCCGGAACCTGCAATTCCACAAAAAATTGGATACTAACCATCAGAATCCCCAGAAATCACGCAGCGAAATACCAGACCAAAGCAAGCAAGACCATGTTTGGACGCGATGCTATTGAAAAGTTGTGGATACCTTGAGCTGATCTTTACTAGGAGGCAAGACGACGCCGCCTTTTCTGCTTCTGGCAAGGAGGCCTTTTGTGACGGGAGACACCATCAGATCAGTTGGGCTTCGATACCTTCACGTGAGAAAAAGCACAAACCAATTCAAACCGAAACTCTCGGAAAGGAAAATAAAAATCAAAACTTGATACAGATTGCCAACACGAGAGAGCCGGGCAGGCAAAACCCTCGATCCGATATACCTCTCGGGGTACTTGAAAGCCTTGGGGACTTTGAGGCGATCCGGCGTGGCAGGCTTGCGCAGCTCGCCGGGGACCGGCGAAATTTGACGACTTTCTTGTGACTGTGGGGGTTTCGGAGGTGGGGTCGCGCACTTGCGCTCCGAGTCGGCGCTCTTGCTGCCGTTCTCCGATAACACCGCGACATCAACCGGCGAATCGAGCACTATCTGCTTCTCCATCAGGGCCTCTGTATAAGTCGACTAAACCGAGAGAGAGAGAGAGAGAGAGAGAGAGATGACGATGAATTGAATGATGTGGGGTGGGGGTGTGGGGACTGTTTGTGGGGGGATTGGTATTTGAGCAGCGGCGAAGGAGACGGTGGGACATGGTTGGTGTGCTCGTGTTACCGTTTAAACGATGAGGAAGAGCGACTATTTTCTAACGGTCAAATTTGGTGTCCCCCTCCTTTGAGTTCACAAAGGGGGGGGGAGAGAGAGAGAGAGAGTTGCCCTGTTCTGACTCAATTTGTCTGACTATGGAATGGGTCATGCCAGCCATGGCGCTCAAGGCCCATCGGGCCAGATGGGCTTGGACAATGCTATATTTTTTTTTATTTTGAACAAATTGGACAATGCTATATAGCATTCAAAGTTTTGTACGATCTTGATTAAGATTGCAGTAGACTGATTTGACCCAAACAATTTAGATACCAGAAAAATTGTGAACTCATCATACCAATGCCTATTCATTCCAATTTATCCAATTTCATCTTCAACCATTCGATGATTTATCAATATAGTTATTTTGACTAATTTTGACGGAAAAATCACCGGCACGCATTGATTATCACTACATCTCACGACTCAATTATGCAGTGTTTCAAGTCAAACCTGCTCAACACTATCTTTTTCCTTCAAATGTTTTTAACTTTTACTAAAGGTGCGTTTGTTTCATGAAAAAATCAATAATAAAGAAAATGCTTTTCGGAGAAAGTAATTTCCAAAAATACGGTTTATTTTCCTTTGTTTGACAATGTATAGTTGAAAATGTTTTTTGCTGTTTGTATCCCATTAAAAATAATCACTTCATCACAAAAAAAAAAAAAAAAAAAAATGAAGAAGCAAAAACTCACTGGTCGTCCTTATGGCCGGTGACGAGTGAAAAAGAAGCAAAAAGAAAAAGAAAGAAAAGAAAAAAAAGCAAATTCGAATTTTTTTTTAATTTTAAAAATGTTTTCCAAATTTTAATTTTTCTTAAAAATAAAATATTCAAATTCAATTTTTTTAAATATATTTTTATAAGAATGATTGTTCGTAAACCAAGCATCAAATCTAAGTTTTGGTAAATTTGGAAAACGTTTTGTGTCCTTTTAAAGGGAAAACTATTTTCCGAAATTTAAGCTTTACTAAAAATGACGGAAAATGTTTTCATCGACTCATTTTCTTAAACGATCCAAACGCCGGAAAATAAAAAAATATTTTTCTCGAAAATATATTCCGCGAAATAAAGGCACCCTAAGTTCTATTCCGCAAGAGGAAGGGTGTCAGATGCGGCCTATCGAGTTTCTCTCACTTAGTTGCTAATTGAGGCATTCTTGTGATATGATTGGAAACGAGGCTTACAACTTAATCTGAATTTTGACCCATTAAACATCGTTTCCTCGAGCATTCGCCGAAAGTCCGAGGACGGCGGTTACCATCATTTCCTCGTAAGAAGCGAAATCATCATCTAATGTGATGGCGTAAATCTCTCCGAAAAGCCTCTTCCTCTCCACCTGTCCCGACAAGGTTGAAAATTCTTGAAAGGCTTTGGCAACTGCCCCCCGCGGGGACCGAGAAAAGTCCCCATCTCCCCGGCGATGCGAGGCAAAAAGGGAAAGAAGGAAGGCAAAACGAAGGAGAATACAGGGGAAAGAACTTCCAACGAAAGATCAATCATTTGTGTATAGATTAGTCGGTTTCGGGGGCGACAAATCCGCCATGGGAGTCGCGGCCTGACGAGTGACGAGCCTCCAGAGATTCAGAGAGAGAGAGAGAGAGACCAAGAAAAAGAAGCAAGTCTTTGCTTTTAGTTTCAGTCCACGTACCCTTTTCTCTGATCCGTCCGTACATCGGCTCCGTCGTCGTCCTCCTTTCCCCCCCCTGCCTTTAGAGATAGATCCTTATTCTATTCGGTTCCGTATTCGGCAGCCGTTTGACCGCCTTCCCTCCCCGCTTTTGCTGCTCTGTTTTAGCCCCTCTAGGATCAGATCTTCGTTGGGAAAAAAGTCCGTCCTTGGCTTCTAATGCTCGATACCCTCTTCTTCTCTTTCCGGTTCTTGCTCGCAGAACCGGGAAAGGAGGCGCCTTTGAGCTCGCCCAGGTAAGTTCGCGAGCTCCCGTCCGATTCTTTTTGCACCCTTTTCGCGTTCTTCTGGGAATGACGAATCCTGAGTAGCCATCTTCTTCTGGGTCTTCTCGTTGTCAATCTTGAAGTCTTCGGTTTGTATCTGCTCTGGCTGAGAAGCCAAGTTGTCAGTGTTTTCTGTTTGTTCATGTTCATTGGTTTGGTCAAGTCCAGAGGGTGCGACCTTTAGATTCAGGGAGTTTTTAGCATTGGGGTCCTAATTTTATCTGGGATCTTCATAGTCTCCCACTTTTAGGTGATAGAGGATCAGCTATTTTATTTTGGTGAATAGTGGTTTTCTAGGGTTCTTGAGATTTTTCTGGGATATGGATGATCTTGAGAGTGGTGCCTTGGATTCAGAAGGAGAAGGGAACTTGATTGCTGCCGCGCAACAGATTGCGAGGGCGTTGGCGTCGAAAAGAGAGCTAACTGATGAGGAGAGAAAGGCTTTGGTTCATCTGAGGGCCCAGTTATCCACCTTTACCTTAGATAGTGAGAAAAAGAAAAAGAATATTGAGGAAGGCGCCAGCAGAGAAGAGCATCTCGATGTTATTCACGAGAAGATCATGAGGTGGGAGAATGATCAGTCCATGATATGGGATTTGGGCCAAGACGAAGCATATCAGTATCTGGATGCCGTGGATGAAACCCGGAAGTTGATCGAACGACTAGAGAATTCACATTCAGATATGTCGGTTGAAAAGGACGAGATGTTGAGGAATGCCCATGATGTTCTTCAGACAGCTATGGTTAGGCTCGAGGAAGAATTTAAGCATATGCTTCTTCAGAATAGACGCTCTATCGAGCCAGAGCACACATCCTTCCGTTCAAGTGAGGAGGATGCTGCAGAAGTAGGCTCGATGATTTCTTCCTCCTTCGATGACTCGCTCCGCAGAGACAGCTTCAACAGAATCTCAGAGGAGTCAATAATCGATCTGGTTCATCCAGAAATACTACCTGACCTCAGGTGCATCGCGAATTTGATGTGCAGCTCAGGTTATGAACACGAATGTTCCCAGGCTTATGTCAATCTTCGCAGGGATGCACTGGATGAGTGTCTCTTCATCGTTGAGATGGAGAAGCATTGCATCGAGGATGTTCTTAGGATGGAATGGGCTACTCTTAATTTCAAGATCAAGAAATGGGTTAGAGCTATTAGAGTCTTTGTGCGGGTTTACCTAGCAAGTGAGAGATGGCTCAGTGATCAAATTTTTGGGGAGGCATCTCTGAATTTGAGTTGCTTTATTGAGGCGTCGAAGGCTGCAATTTTGCAACTTCTGAATTTTGGGGAGGCTATATCTATAGGTTCAAAAGAACCGGAGAAGTTGTTTTGCTTCCTTGAAATGTATGAAGTGATGTCTAAGCTTTCACCAGATATCGATGATCTATTTCCAGATGAGGCTGGGTCCTTTATTAGAACTCAGTATCATGAACTCCAGCAGAGGCTAGGCAAGTGTATCAGGATGACTTTCCTCGAATTTAAGAAAGCCATCGCTTCAAATGCATCAGCAACTGCATTCCCAGGAGGTGGGGTCCATCATCTGACCCGTTACGTGATGAACTATATGAAGAATCTCATTGATTATGGCGAGACTCTCGAGTTGCTTCTCAGCGACCATGGCAAAGAAGGTTCCAATTCATTCTGTCATGAAACTAATTCACCCGTAGAGGATGAACAGAGCGGGGTTTCTGGATGCGGATTTCCCAAACTGGCTCCCCATTTTCATGGCATTTCTTCTGTTCTGGAATCAAACCTCGATGAGAAATCCAATCTATACAAAGATGCAGGTCTGCAGCATATTTTTCTGATGAACAATGTGCATTACATGGCGGAAAAGGTGAAAAATTCTGAGCTTAGACTTATTTTTGGAGATGATTGGATTCGGAAGCACAATGGTAAGTTCCAACAGCACGCATTGAGCTATGAGAGATCAACATGGAGTTCCATACTCTCCTTTCTTAGAGAGGAGGGGCTTCACAGTTCAGGTTCAGGTTCTGTCTCGCAGACCCTCCTAAGAGAAAGGTTAAAGAACTTCAGTCTCGCTTTCGAGGAGGTATACAGGGCTCAGACAGCCTGGGTGATCCCGGATGTTCAACTTCGGGAAGATTTACGCATCTCAACATCCCTCAAGATAGTCCAAGCATATCGAACGTTTGTGGGAAGGCATAATGGTCATCTAAGCGACAGGCACATCAAGTATACCGCAGATGACCTGGAGAATTACATCTTGGATCTGTTCGAAGGATCGCCAAAGTCCCTGCCCAATCCCTATAGGAGGTGATTGCACAATTTATTTAGTTTTTGTAATCAAGACGAGCCTTTTGTTTCCACTCTCTACTAATCTGAGTTCGAGGGGTTAGCTCAGCCACTCTCTACTTTGTTTTACCTTGAAGTTGTCCCACAGTTTTCGCCCAGTGGCCGAGTAAAGTTCAGGCTTAGGGAAATTGCATATTTCAGTGTTGTACTCTGTAGGTCATTGCTGTATCGGCAGGTATAGTCCATATACTGAGCACCTGTAAACATTACCGAATTGTTTGGAAGAATGTTTCATCTGCTTTTCCTAAGGGTAATCCAAAGTCCAGCATGTAAGGAGGATGCTGCTTGGTCACTTGTGAACCCCTGTCGTTTTCCTGTTATTCGTACTGTCTATTGCTGTCTCGTGCACCAGCTCAAGGTGAGGAAAAGAGAGAAGGAACAGATTGACTTAGAGCAGAGCAATGGAAAGCACAGCATTCTGAGTGACCAGTCTGGGTTTGGCTTCTGTATTGTTTTGAGGTGCTCAGCTTGGCTGGCCGACTAGTGGTTGTATGGATAGGTATAGTCCACATCCCACTGCTTGTGGTTGTGACTTGTGGATAGTGAAAAAGCATGTGGGTGGTGTTTTCTTCATCATCATCACTATATTGTTGATCAATTTTTAGTCAAATAGCATATCAATTGTAGAGTTCTGAATCTGCTATCAAATGGAGGAATGCCATGATGTGTTTATTTTAGCATATGGATCAAAACCAGACCTACAAAACTGTTGTAGCTCAAATGTGAAAATTTCTTCTCTCCTAAATAGGGTCTACCCGAGTTAAGATGATCTCATTCAACTGTCCATGAAGCGAACGAAATTGTGCTTCAAGTATGAAGCCAAGAGCATGTTAGAAAGAGCAACGGTGTTAATTATACCGAAATTTCTAGCGACATCATTTAGACGATATATTGATATTGTTAATGAGAGAGGTCAACAAATTACTCTAAATGACATAATTAGCAAATTGTCTGTAAAGAAATTAGTGACAAGAGAGTAATCAAAATTAATACCGATCGGTTAACTTATGATTTATCTTGTCAATAATTTAGTTCAAAAAATTAATACCGACCAGTTAACTTATGATTTATCTTGTCGATAATTTAGTTCAAAGTAACATAATAAGTAGAAGAAGTATGGTTTTTAGTTATAATATGAGAAGATATTTCGTGATAGTGATTTTTTTTAATACGATAGTAATTTTCTTTTCTGTTTTTTGAGTATTTTAGTATTAACAGCTTTTGTTATCAATGAGTGACTTTTGAAGCAGATCGACGAATCCGAAATTGAATAGAAATCAAACTTGTGACATTAGCAAATCAAATCAAATCAAAATGAAAGGCCAAAATTTGAGGGGGCTGAAAGAAAAATTGACCCCGGTCAAAAACACAAACCTGGCAGTGAAGAAGGGCACCGTGCCCATTCTAATCCAACGGCGTAGAATCACCAGACGGATAATCCAACGGAGGAGCCGGACCGTCCTGTCGTCGTGTCTGTAATATCCATGGCGACGAGCGCGAGAAGCCAGGACAGAACAGAGAAGCTCCCTCTAAAACCCCAATTTCTGCTTCGCCCGACCGGGTCAGGGTTTTGGAATCGAAGAGAGACCTCGCTGGAAGTAAGTCTCGCGTATCTTCGCTGCGGCGCAGCAATTAGTTGTCTTTGGTTTTTGTTTTTGGTCATCACAGTACGCTGTTTCATGTGCTGCTTCGTGGCTGTGGAGGATTGCCAGCGGATGCTCACGGGGGTTCTGTCTCATTTGAAGGAGAGCCCACGATATCTTTCTTGTTTTTGGATGGTGGGTCGTTTTCTTTTTGCGCGATGCGGCAAATTGGAGATGGGGAGAGCTGAAAGGGGACATTTTTTCTTTCTGGGTAGACAGAGACTGAGGGAAAACCAAGGTCCACTTGTGGGCACTAGCCTTGCCCGGATTCGTTAGTACTTAGTGACCGGTGTCTATGAGGGTGATCGCTTGCGCACGATCTGAATCAGGCTCGTTCGCTGCTCCCTCAGTCCGTGAGATTGATGCGCCTAATGTTCTGCGCGCGTTTATCGGTCATGACTTGATTGAACTGTCCGAACGAGAAAATTCATCGTCACCGAGAGAAAGCTTTGTTTGTGTCATCTTCAGTGAAGACATCTTATCAACAAAGAAGTAGCGAACAGAGTTTTCTTTTTCTTATTAAAAACTTTTTACAGACAGTCATGCTTAAGATGAACGGAGGCCAAATGTGGGAGGCCCTGTTTGACGTTGTTTGATAACACTGGTAATCCTTCCAGATATAAAATTTGTTATTTGCAGCCAGCAAATTGCCTTTGTGTTCTTGATATACTGCAGTATTGCTTGTAGTCTCTCTGATAGTCATGCTAATTTAGTTGATAAGGAATTTGATTAACAAGGGACGGAAACAGGTGTACAGTTGTGTTTCGTTGATGTCCATGTATGCTTTCTATCGGGTGCATAATAGAAGTAGTTGAGAAATGCATAGAATTGGAATGAAACTCTACAATGTGTATTGACCTTCTTGATAATGTGACCCAAATATCAGTAGTTAATGAACTTCTTGTCATCAAAGACGATCTACTGTTTCGTTGTATCTCTTGGAAAAGTAAAATATTATGGCTTTGCATTTATAGTTGATCAGGATTAATGGATCTTTCTTAATCTCCCAAACTGAAGGTCTGAGCCATGGCATTCATCAGCAAGTTGGGGAACATTCTAAAGCAGACTGTGAGCAAGCATGCCAACTTTGACTCATCTGCTCATTGTCCATCTATGTACCAGGCTATTAGGTGCATGTCCTCAAAGCTTTTCATTGGAGGTATGGCAATCTGCTTCTCTTGTAAGTCATAATGCTTTCTGTTACTTTCCCAAGTGTGTTATAGCTTCTTTTGTTGCATTGCAGGTCTTTCATATGGCACCGATGACATGAGTCTCAGAGAAGCTTTTGCAGGATATGGGGAGATAATTGAAGGTACTCCTGATGTGTTTGTCTCTTTTATGGTAATAACAGTAAATGTGCTCTATTTGTTGTATATGTTGCATCAAACAGAATGTCGGATGCTGCTGACTTATGTGCAAGATATGCTTAGCCATTGATCTGATGATAAGCAGTGATTGCAGACAGAGTAGGCTAATCACATGTATTTACTGCCTCTTTGAAAGTACACTGTTTGTAATACTTAGATATACTCGTTTTTATGATTCAATGGCAGCCAGAAAGGCATTTCATCATCTGATCTATTGAAGAATACTTAAACTTTGGGTACAGCTGGTGTTATCATGGTCTTTATTGGGAATTGCATGAGATTAATGATATAAGATTGTCAGCAACCTGGTCATTAGTTAACACCAGAACCAATTTACTTTTGAGTAATTGGCAATTTGGCGCAGGTTTAGTGAAAGTGGATACGCAAGATTATTTAGTTTGCTTTATGTGTGCATTTAATAATTATTTATGGTTTCATACTTGAAAGATTGAGGTAGTGAATGCTGGTTATTTTGACCTTTTGCAGCTAGAGTAATCATGGACCGTGAGACTGGAAGGTCTAGAGGTTTCGGGTTTGTTAGTTTTGCTTCTAGCGATGAAGCCTCCAATGCGATCCAGAGCATGGACGGACAGGTAGGGATCTGTATTTGTACTTAATCTTTTCTAGCTAATCACTGAGGTGTTCTATGAGTTACAGTTCCAATGCATGACTGCATGCTATCAATTCCATCTGTGCTTGTAATAGGTAAGTTCTCCTATTTATGAGATTGCACTGAATGGCAATGGACTTCCAGTGTTAGTGATAACATGAATTTCCTTGTGGGCCAAACCAGAGAATGTCTTCACGTTGTACAATATAGTGCCCAGACCTTTTGTTTCAGTGCCTTCCTTAGTGGCAGGGGGTGAGGTGTCAATAGCTTGATGTACAATATCATTCACTTGCAACAAAAAGATAAACATTGCAAGAGGCTTGGATTAGGGATGGGCACAGGCGTGGCAAGGACGAGGATCACATTCCCCTTTGGCACCCCACCTAGCAAAGATCTGCCCTGCCATTGCCCTGTGCCTGCACCAGTCAGGGTGTTGGCAGACATCGAGAGGCAACAATGCCACGCGAGCACCATGCTAGACACAAAAGACTCTTAAAAGAGTCTTTACAAACTAGTCAATGCTCCTTATGGTCACCGTGCACTATACCCATTGTGCCTCAAACCCATCCCTTGTTTGGGTGGTTGGTTCTTTGCTATCTAATTGCAGATTAGAAAACAGAGTTGTTACAATTTCACAGTATTCATAGGGTGATAAGGTTGCGTCATGTGTTTATTTGTACAGTATATAAGAAATTATGGAGGAATTGATATACATCTTTCTGCTTTCCAGTTAAGCTAATAAGCTTCAGTGATTTAAATTAGTGACACAAGTCATTTTCTTTCTGGAGCGCCCGTGAGATTCCCACCTAATTGTGTGAATTTGTATGTTATGAGATTAGTTGGTCATGGTTTGACTAGGTCGCTAATATCAATTCCAACCGACATCCATCTGATGTTTTTCTGTTATCCTTTCATTAGGATCTTCATGGCCGAAGGATAAGAGTGAATTATGCTGTAGAGAAATCTCGCGGAGGATTCGGTGGTCCTGGCTTTCGACAAGGTGGCGGTGAATTTGGTAACGCAGGTAATTTCGGTGCTGGAGGTTATGGAGGAGGCGGCGGGTATGGTTATGGACAAGGAGGGGCCAGCTACAATGCCAGAACTGGTGGATATGGCGGTCGCAGTAGTTATGGGGGTGGCAGCAATTTCGACAGTGGAAACAGCGGTGATCTTGGTGTTGACAGTAGGGGAGACTTCAGTGTTTCTGGTGGTGCCGATGGTGGTGACTTCTCTCCCAGTGATAATGCTGGGGCAGAAACATTGGGAGACAATCCTAAGGGCGATGACAATGAACCCGATAATTATGCCAACACCAGGGTCTGATCAAAAGCCATATCTTGTCGGCTAATCTCAATGAAGTAAATAGCCAAGGGACAGAGGATGAGTCAGAGTTTAAAGCTCAAAATGTGTTCTTTGTTCTCTTGCTTTTGTGTTCTTCCCTTTTTTCTTGAAGACAATGATGGTTATAACTCTGCCATGGCCTGTTGTTAATGTCACCTCTCATGTCCGTCGAATAATGTAAAAAAGATTGTTTGCTCGGGGAATTGTACTCTCAACTGAACATGTAAAAATCAAGATATTAGCCCCTTTCACCCTTTTGGGGACCTAATCTCCATTCTTTTAGATACTGGTGGGGACAGATCATGTTTTGCTAGGATGATATGTAATCGAGCATGGTGGTTACAGTGCTCGCGTTTTGGGTTCTGCATGTTATCGTCTTTGCCTTTGTTCTTTTTCTTGATTAAATGTAGAAAAGTCAACAAGGTAGGAGCCAGGCGGAGATATTTTCAACTTTGTAATGTCGGTGAGACGAGATGAGCGATGAACCATCTCATCTTTTTTCTGTATTCTATACTTTGTAAACATGTTTCAGTCCAAACAATGACGATGCATGAAACAGATTCTGTAATCTCTCCATTTCCTTGCATTGTAAGCAACATTTAATGTGCAAAACTTGAGAAAATAAGAGTGTAGAAATGACCCGTCCGAATCCATTTTGTCAAATTTATGGCATTCAGAACGCAAAAGAGACTGAAAAAGGATAACTAGTAGATAGACTGAACAGCTATGGCAGTTAAAAGATTAGTGGTAATTTAGTTCCTAAGCATTCTGTAAGGATGAAAAAGGTAAGAAAATGGATGGACATATGAGTAGGACATGGCGTGTCTCTCCTTGAATTGTTCTGAAGATCATCTGTTTTCACAAAAGGGCCAAACATGAGGTCCAAATCAGATTTTCCAAGTCTCGGTGGGATCTGGTTTCGTTGCCATTCATTGCTCTTCTTGTTTTTCTCGACGCACTCATTAAGCGTCCAATTGTTTTCACGTTTTAATTGCTTAGTTATTCGATGACCTGGCCAATCGAATGATGACAATGCGAAATGCGTCCCCCCTGGTATTGCGTTGAATTTGACATACTCACTTATGATTGACTCGGTTGCCCTCGTTGCCCTCGTTGCCCTCGTGTACCTCTGCCTGTGTAATGCATCATCTTCCTTTGTTTGGATTAATCACAAAATAAGATTTAGCGCAAATCAATTTCGATTGCTCGTTTGCTATGGTCAATGATCATGTCCCTAAAATGTTTGAGATTTGAGATTTGGCTCCTACTTGACCCAAAAAATCCGGAAAGGAGATTCACCAGAAAGTCATTGCCTCCCATAATCCCGACATGGAACGGCTGCCCTTTAATGAGGTCAATGGCTGTGCTGGATGAAGACTTTTATACCAAGGGGCGAGGTGAAAAGAAAAAGAAAATTGTAATGAGATGAGGGGGCGTGATTCAAGGATATTTTTTTCAAAGAATTTTGATGGATGAAGTGTGCAATTTATAAAAGGGGTCTTATTGAGAAGCGATATCTACTACATTGATAATACATACTGAGAGTGAGAGCGCACTAGAAATTGGACATTCGGTAAGTGCCTTAAAGCATATGCTGATAAGATCCTTGTGAAAATTGCACAAACTATCTAGGGTTTTGGAGCATTAGAACTCACTATCAACTCTCTTTCGGGTCTGTCTCTAAGTCAATAGAGTGAATTTGGTATGACCATTACCTAGATGACGACATGAATGAAAATTTTGAACCCTATATTTTTGCTAATTATGTTATAAAACTCATGTGCATAAAGTTTGCATCACGCCATGTCACCTTCGAATTGCAAATTTATTGTCAAAATGCGTCAATACGGAGAAATTGCATTTTCTAGGTCGTTTAACAAGCTTCTTTAGTTATTTCGGTCTACCATCTGACCAACAAGCTGGAATAGCTCAGTTGGTTAGAGCGTGTGGCTGTTAACCACAAGGTCGGAGGTTCAAGCCCTCCTTCTAGCGACACCTTATTGATTTTTCTACTTCTCTCTCTTTTTTTTTAGGCCCTTGTTTTCTTCTCACACGGACCATTTTTAAAATACTCCATTAGTCGACTTAATTAAAAACGCCCACCTGGATTCATTCATTCTGGGTATTTTTATTTCTCAACTTCTTCTAAATTAATCATAATTAACATTTAAAACATCGATCAAGAGAGAGATACAAGATGATTTGGGTAATCACAACCTAAATGCGAAGTCAAAGGACAGTCTAACTAAGGGTTTTGGGGATAGATTTGGGTAAAAAATATCATAGTCTCACTATGATCCCATTTAGCAAACATATCGATTTATTTTTTTAACTATCAAATTGTGAGGAACTCACCAAGCCCATTTAATATGGATTGTTGGATAAAAAGGTGAAAAAAAAATACTGTTGTCCTGTCCAATCTACTTTGCAAAATCGGTTTCATGTCATAACTCGCCGATATTATAACTAATAAGGGTTCTGGTGGATAGATTTGGGTCAAAAGGGGGTCATAGTCTCGCTTTGATCTCAAATCCTTTCTTTAACTATCAAATTGTGAGAAACTCTCTGAGCCCATTTGACATCGATTGTTGCATAAAAAGGCGAAAGAGAAAAAAACTGATGTCCTGTCCATTCTGCTTTGCAAAATTGGTTTCACATCTTAACTCACCGACATTATAACTATGGGTTTTGGTGAATAGATTTGGATAATAAAAAAAAAGGAGTTATAGTCGCGCTATGATATCATTTAGCAAACATGTCAACTCTCAAATTATGAGGAACTCTCCAAACCCATTTGATATGGATTTGGGATAAAAAGGCGAAGAAGAGAAAAATCGTTGTCCTGTCCAATTTGCTTTGCAAAATAGGTTTTATGTCATAACTGGTCAACATTATATGAACGTTGGGTATTCAAAAGTGATCAAAGTTACATTTGATTAAGAAAAGTTATGATGAGTAAGGAAACTTATTGGCACATAAGGTTATCGCCAAGAATGAAGGATGTGGAGAACTTCATTTTAAATAATTATTTATATCGCTTACAAAAATGAATGAATTAAAAATACTATTATCATTTACAAAAATGTTTAAACATAAATTGTTATCGATAGTAAAAATATTTTTCATTAACTAAATATTTCAAGTGAATCGAGCTATTGATTTTCGAAAAATATTTTTATTTTTTTTTTTCTACAAAATATATGGAGTGCAAAACTATACAAAGTGTAAAGGAATGTTACGAGTTGGATAGTTATTGCACAAAAAGGATTGTACTATCAACTTAGAGTTACCAATGAGGTCCTTTTGTCATAGTTAATATCCATTTTTTTCTACGTTAATAAGTCCTCGTGTGTGTCCTCGTGTGTGTTTTTTTTTTTTCTTTTGATGAGAGTGGTCACCTAAATTATAATTTTCGGACTGAGGAATGATTTTTTTTTTCCGTTATAGTTAATGTAATTATTATGAATTTATCACATTGCAGAATTGAGATCCAAGACTGAACCGAAGTAAGAGTGAGGTAGGAAGTGACACAATTTATTACTCAAGTGAAGTACTGTTTCGCCAAAAAGCATTGACAAAAAAAACCTTTCAAAATATGAATCCATGTGTAAATTATTAATAAATGATGTAAATGGTGCTTTGTTGATTCTTGCATAGGTCACACGAAGTGATGAGAAAATTAGAAGTGCTGAAATTGAAGACAATCTTTCAAGCCATATAGAATAGTATTGAAATGTAAGGAAAAATAGAAAGCAAAATCGAACGACTAGTGTTCATCAATTGATTGGCTGTCTTTTACATGAGTTGCAATTCTAATATTTATAACTATTATCGATGTTAATCAACATATTGATACAATCACTATTTACTTTTGAAGTCTCCAATCCCACAACCCATGTTTCTAGGCCTCTATTGTTAGTGGCAACCAAAATATATGGAATCCACTACTTCATGATTGTGCCAGATTCACTTCTTGATAGAAGCCCTGTGAATCGCATTGTGGATTGCCGACTCAATTGCTTAGATCACCACTATGCATTGAGCTCATCATAAGTCGTGGCCTTCTGTCGATTAGGTGAGGCCTTACTTAACAACGCTCCCGTGCTGGAGACTTAGTTTTCCTTGTTTTATCTTTTGTCAATTAGAAACATTCACTTTCTCGACCTACCATACTTGACGGCAAAAGGCCTTCAACACTCAGCAAATTTAACATTTATTGCATTGTGTCCGGTCTTTCTTACTCGTAATTGATAGTAAAAAACTTGAGCAATTTTTTTGGTAAACAGTATGACAACTTTTATTTGGTCAAAAATCAACTCTTACTTTCGATTGAAGTAGGTTTTTCACACTAAAAGTTAGTAGAAAAATCAATTGACTTTAAGGATTTGTTTGATAATCATTATATTTTCGGGAACAATTTCTACTCATAAATGACTATTTTTTATTATGTTTTTTAAATGAATTTTGCGCATTCAAAAACATTTGATAACTTATCAAAATTTATATTCTCGAAATAAAAATACGTTTGGTATATTAAATTTTTTGTGACTTAAAATTTTTTTTAATTTTTTATTACTTTTGTTATATATTTTCTCTTTTAATTTTTAATAAATTTACTATATTACATTATGTTATTTTATTTATTTTATTACATTTTAAATTTTATCATAAATTTATTACATTTTTAAATAAATTTGTTGTATTTTTTAATATGAGCTTATTATGTAATTTTATTATATTTTTAATATAATTTATGTTCGACCAAAAAATATATATAATTTATGTTATAATTTTATTATATTTTTAAAATTTATTTTAAAAATTTTAATAATTTAATTGTATAATTTTGTTATATCTTGAATTATTTTATTAAATATTTTTTATTTTATTATAATTCATCATATTTTTTAATATGATTTTATTTTGTATTTTTATTATATTTTAAATAAAGTTTTATGTTATAATTTATTATATTTTTCAAATTTTTTTGAATATTTTGGTAATATAATTATATTTTTGCAATTGGCTAGAGGAAGAAGAAGATAAGAGAAAAGGAAAAGAAGAAAAGAAAAAAAAAAATCATTTGGCTTGATTTCTAGAATTATTCCCAGAATAAAGAATTAATTTTTTTTTCTACTTTTTATTACAAATCTTCGACAAAAAAAAATTGTAACAAATCTATTACTAAAAACAAAAAAGTTATCAAATTTTTGGATTTTTTTTTTTATTCTAGGGAACAAAAAGAATAGAAATCGATATTACTTAATACATTAACAAATAGACTCTAAGACTAACGAAAAATGAATGATTAAAAAATATATTTTTAAAAATGATTAGTTATATCCTTGAATAATGAGTTAAAGGAAAAACGTTTTCATTATTTGTTTAATAGTACTGTGCGCAATAAAAATACTTTTAATTCATTCATTTTTATAAATAATGTAAGCAATTTTTTTTCAGGAAAGTATTTTAAATTATTTAATTCTGGCGAAATAAATGAAACCTAAATATAGATTTATTTCATTTCTAGGAACAGGAGTGTTGGGATGTATGGGTTGAGTTAGGACCGAGTGGCTTTCGAACGTTTAAGGACCCGCGCTTTGCTCGTTTCGAATCCGAATCGGTGCTGCCGTACCTTCCCCAGGCGACGTCTCCCAGTCTCCTGGGGAAGGTACACGTCAGCCGCACCTACTTAAACCCAAACCCTCCTTGGCCACCCTTTTGTCTCAAACGACCCGCCACTCGCCAGCGCACCCCTCCGCGTCGCTCCTCCCTTCTTCTTCCTCCGTCGTCGCGATTTCTCTCGGTCGCCGGACGAAGACCCCTCCACCACCAGCCGGCGTCCGTCGCGGCGAGGACCCAGAATGGCCTCGCGTGGGGCCGCCCCCGGGCGGCGGGACCCGGAGCGGCGGCGGCGAGACGCGCCGCGGGGCCGGGGGATGGGTTCCCCTCGTTTCTGCCCAAGGAGGTGGAGAAAATCAAGGACCCTTTCGCTCGTCGCTTGGCTCAGAAGATCGAGAGGGTCCCAGTGCCGGTGCAGGTGCCTTCGCTGTGCTTTAAATCTCTGCATGCGGTTTCGTTCCTCGTGGCCGCGGTGCCGGTTCTGTTCTTCTTTGGTGATTTCGTCTCGTTGCCCGATCTCCGGCTTGCGCCTTGCCTGAAAACAATGAGAGAGGTTCATTCCGTGCGCAATGTAACGATTAGTGACATTGCTCGTGAAGGCTGGCATTTCTGCTCGTGATTCTGTTGTTGTTGGCGTACTGTGTGTTCTGTGTGCGATTTGTCCGTGCATTGCAGTCATCTCGTTGGACCAGTGAATGGACCCCTACTAACCCATGTGATCCCCGCGACAAAGTTCCCTCTTTTCAAGCCCTATTTCGCTTCACCTAATATTTTCTCCACGTTGAAATAATGTGGTTAAATAGATAATATCTATTATAATTCTGTAGATGGGGAAGAAATCACGGTAGTAGCAGGGGAAGGAAGAGGGGGTTTAGATTGCAGTAAAAGCTTTCTTCTTGTCGTGCGATATTATTGATCGGATGAGTTTCAGCCTGTCGACGCTGTACGCGGGCATTTGAACTTGGGCAAGTTTTCTGGCTTCTTTCTTTTTCACTTTCGGAAATGGATAACATGTAGATGAAATGTAGACGGAAAATTTTCCTACTGGTGAGTGTTGAGTGGCAGCCTGTCGACACTTCTTCAAACCGAAACTAAAATGAACAAGAGATAGAAAAGATGATGTGGTGAAATTGTTAGCTTAATTGCAGTGATGGGGCCAATATTAGTTTTATTTTTGCAGGGTTGCAAACTGTAATTTGGCTAAAATTTTGGGTGGTGTCTGTGATTTAAACAAACCTATCTCAGAGCTGCCGTATGATAGACTTATCACTCGGGCCCTGTGCTTATTTGACAGGACAAAGTGTTCAAAATGCCTGACGTCAAAAGCTGCTGTATGATAGACTTATCATTTTAATGCTTGTCACACTTGCAGATTGAATCGTCTGATGGTTGGGTAATGAGCAGTTGCGTGAAACCATCGATAAGAAGTAACAACAATCCGGTGGTCCTGCTACACTGCTTCGACAGGTTTAAAATTAATAGCAATCTTATCATATTAGCAGAAGACTTTTACTAATTACTAATATATGTCTGCCATGTTTTTGTGACTTAAGTTCTTGTTTAGAGTGGAGACATGCATATCCTTTACTTGAGGAGGCTGGTCTGGAAGTATGGGCTGTTGATGTCCTTGGATGGGGATTCTCTGACTTAGGTTGATCAATCTGCTTGACTTGTTCTTAGCTGGTTATTAACATCCTCCGTCTGTACTCTTGATTGGGTCCTCAATGTTGCATTTTTTTCTTTTTCATGTGCATATGGTAGAAAAGCGTCCTCCATGTGGTGTCTCATCCAAGCGACATCACCTCTATCAGGTGACTCCTTGGCTCTTGATTACGTAGATTTGGGAAATGTTCTACTTCTGTTGTTACTTTAGGATCCGAAGACCATGTTGCACTCTCTTCTTTCTTATTCTGATGTTGCTACTACCAACTTTTTAAAGCTTACAGCGACTAAATTAAGATTCGGTCTTCTGCATTTTAGTTGTGGAAGACCCATATAAGAAGGCCAATGGTATTAGTCGGACCAAGTCTGGGAGCTGCAGCTGCAATTGACTTTGCTGTCAATCACTCAGAAGCTGTGAGTAGATTCTTTTATGCTATTCCTGTTATTGAGCTTTGCACAATGTGGATACATCTTGCTTGGGAAAATATGGTACATTAATCCAACCATCTCTAGTTCCTTAAATGCATGCATGACATTGTTGTTGAGCTCAATTGAGTTTTTCTGCCTTTTTTTCCCTTTTGCATTCAACTGGATCAAATCATCAATTTAAATCCGCCAATGAATTCCTTCATGGTTTGACCAGTTTGACTCTGGAAAAACTAAAAAGCTTTTCTTGTTCTTCATCGTTTGACCTTTTCAATTGTCATGGATGACCACGGACTCAAGCCTGACTTTTTACGTACAATCCACCTAAATCGATTTTTTTTCCCTCCTTTTGTGGTTATTGTCCTCTGGTTTTCATTCTTATGCACTTTTTGGCTCGACAGGTTGAGAAGCTGGTCTTAATCAATGGGTGTGTTTATGAGGAAGGCACAGGTCAGCTAGCGAAAGTACCCAAGTTGGTGGCCTATGCTGGGGTAGGTCTAAAATTGAATTTTGTGGGACATATGTGTCAGACAGGATATGTACATTGCCATTAATTGCACTGAGCACCAAATACTTTCCATGAATTAGCACTCTCTATTTTCCTTTTGTTTCAAGTAGCTTGCAGCCATTTCACATGGCATATGCATTTAGTTTGATTAGTTGCTTTGAGATGGATTAATGTCTGATAATGAAGCGACTACCTGACTGAATCTTACCCAGCCAAAAGATAGAGATAAGAAGAGGAGAACCTGATGGTCAATTTCCATCTCCTAAGGATGGAGGGTCTGAATACCATAATCTTAAAACTCAGAATTCCGATGCAATTATCAAGAAATCATTGTGCCTTGCATCTTATACAAGGAAGTATTCTAAACACTTAAAGAGCTCACTACATTCTCATGCTCTTAAAGCAAGATAAGATGATTGCATTCTTCTGATATCATTATTCCTCATTGCATATCTACCTCCTCTTTCATAGACTGAGTCAACTTATCGGTCTTATTTTTCTTATCCTTCAAGCACTGATGGATTAAATGTTATAAAGGCAGACCCTTCTCTAAAGCAATCCCATTGCTACTGCTATGCACATATGCAGTTTGTTTTAGTTCTTTGACTTTCCTTTTAGCTGGTCCTACCTGAACATACGGTTGTCTGTTATACATCAGGTTTCTTTGCTGAAGAGCATCCCACTGCGGCTTTATGCCAATATGTTGGCCTTCAAGGGAATCTCTTTGGCTACATGTTTTGATTGGACCAATGTAAAAGCTCTCTGCTCTTACTTGGTTCTGTTTCCTTTGCCCCATAATTAAGTGATCTATTTCATCAACAATAAATGAACTAGGCTTATAGTTGGAGCCATCTAAGCTTCTTTATGTCCTTGTGTTGCATTCTAGGTTGGGCGCTTACATTGTCTACTACCGTGGTGGAAAGATGCAAGTGTTAGTTTTATGAGGAGTGGGGGATATAATGTCGTTGACCAAATAAAAGAGGTACAGCAATTTTGATGTTTCTGCTTTATGTCTGCCTGATAAGCAGACGTTCTATGACAAGTCTGTTGGTGAATGCCATCAAATGGGACAAAGATTTGTTTTATTAGTGCATTGGATTTTTTTTATTCTTTTCTTATGCTAATACATCTGCAATTATATAGTGTAGATGGTTCTTATGTTTGTAGCGTTGATTGGTGCAACTATTGAAATTTTGCATGCTAACCTCTTTTTGTAATTGCGCTGCGATTAATTAATCAATGTTTCCATTATTTTAGCCCTCTAGCTGACCTATCTAATGGAGAACCTTCAGATGCTAAATGTTCCTTCATAATAGTGTAGCTGCACAACAGTGGGAACATCCATCATGGTGTCCTACCATAGATCAGCAGTCAAGTGTGATAGTAAAGGACATCTTGGCCTATAAGCTATAGTAATTGATTGAAATTTCCAGGCAGTGGATGGAAACTTTGCTTTTCCATTAGGTTTAAACTGACTACGCACTGGCATAAATTGTCAAAGTCCTTACCAGACTAATTCAAGGCTGTAGCGGACTATAGTTGCTACCAGTTGAATCTATTTTAAGGGCTAACATGAGTCTGCTGATAGTGCTCGTCTGATTCACTCCCAACTTTCTGAGGAACTCAATGGTTGATATCACTCCTGATTTCTTTGTAATGTATCTGTTCATGATTAGAGAGGAACAGAGGCCACTGAGACAGTTGTAAACTTTAAGTATCACTGGAGTCAGGATTGAGAGAAGAAATCTGAATGACCCATTCTCATGGGTGCACCTCTGACTCGACAATATCGTACTTCTGCAGGTAAAGCAGAAAGTTCTGATTGTCTATGGCGAGCATGACAGGATAATCACCAAGAAGCTCCAAGTGGTTAGTTCAGCTTGGACTTGTAGTAGCCTTCAAAGCCATAATGATTTGCTGTAGAATGAGATACTTGCAAAAATGATTTTGAAGCTGGAAGTTGTATAGCCTCCATGGCTTAGGTTTCCATTGATTCATAAACTCTATTATAAACCAAACAAGGGCAGTTTTGTTGATTTTGCTCTCTTATCTGATATTTGGCTTGCCATCCATTTTTCCTTTTACGTATTCTTGTGTTTGAAAAGGACCTCTAGCTGATCCCTTCAGATCTGTGTTACATTGTTCTGCTCTCTTTCTGTTTTATTTTTCTCCCCCGCATTTCAAAGGATTTTTTGTTTTCCCGCACTTTGAATTTCTTACTGCCCTAACGAAAATGCTGGAAATGCAGAGGCTCCACTGTGAACTGCCAAGTGCAATCATTCGGCAAGTGCCGGACTGCGGTCATTTACTTCACGTCGAGAAGCCCAATGCCATCGCGAATTTGATTGCGGATTTCGTCCAAGGCAGCAACTGCTGAAGAAGTTCGTGTAGTGGCGCTTCCCAGTTTTCCTTTTTCAATGACTGCTTCAAAACCTATATATGAACAGGTCTTTACTGTAGACATGGACGAGAAGGTAGATGTTTTCTCTTCCCCCCTTAGGCTCTCTAATCGGCCAGACTATCGAGTTATTTACATCAATGTATATAAGCAAAGGGAAAGAGAAAGAGGACGTTTGTACTTTTCTCACAAAAAATTTGAAAACGCTCACCCCACATCTTGCTTCCAATTTGGCCTTTTTTTATTTTTTTCTGGCCGGCTTGTTTGGTTCGGCTTTGGGAAATGCCATTGGAAAAATGCAGATACCCTTAAAGGGACTTTTCCGAAATGCTTTAGTGTTTGGCAGATTATAATTTAAAGTGCATTGAAAAGTGACTTTGATGTAAATATCGTTTGATAAATCCTGCATGTGCAAAGGGTTTTTATTAATTTTAAAAAAAAATAATTAAAATCAAGTCCGATAAAACTCCGTTCTTAAGTGATCGACCGATTTTGCCATCAGCCACCAATTTGGGTTCACGCAACCGTTTGTAACTCTCCCCACTCATCTTGCCTAGTTTGGTCATGCAAAACCCAATTTAAAGTGGCATCACCATTTAGGTCCTGCTTGGCCATGCGACCCAAGTGATGGACCCAAGCGACACCGCCATGTCATTGCGCGATCTAGGTGGCGGCATGGCTTGAGGTTGCGCGGTGAGGCCAAGGTGGTGACACCCAAGGCACTCGGCGGGTGGGCGCGAACTCAAATCTAGTCGCCAATGAGGCCCAAGCGATGCCACTTGAGGTTGTGCGGTGGGGACCTCGCCCTAGAGTTGACTCTTTGCGATGGGAAGATGAACACTAATAATAATAAAAAATAATAATAAGGTCAATGAATGGATGATAGAAGGTTGACTTGCATTTTCAAAATGCTGAAAACTCAAAACCTGGCTTTAAGCTTTCAACATTCCCAATAGTAACATTTGGCCAAGGAACTTAAAAAAATGATTGTCAAATGCTTAATACTTTTCCCAAAGGATTTTGGGAGCCCATAGCCCCTCCCACAACTGAACCAAACAAGGCTTTAAAGTTGCATTTGGTGCCTACTCAATATAGGAGAAAGTTGGATATAAATGGGATATAGATCGAATAAAATTATCCCATATCTGAGATGAATTAGAGGTAGATAGGATTTCTAATATCGTAAGAAGAAAGTTTCTTCTCAAATAACAAATTTCTTAAATTAACAAATTAAAATTATATTTCAATATGAACAATATATGAATTATAATAAAACAAATTCAAAATAACAAAAATAAAAATTTAGTTTTTAATTTAATCTTATTTTTATTTATATATTCGGATTTAAACTTATATTACAATATAAATTCAATACATAAGTATATATTTAGCACTTGTTTTAGTATTTTAGGTATATTAGTATACTTTTCCGTTTAATAAAATTTTATTAGAGATTAATGGAAGGGGAAAAATAAATAAAAATAATAATTAAAAAGAGATGAAAATAATATAAAAATAAAATAAAAATAAAATAGACGAGTGTGGCAAGAGATTTCTACTATGTCTATTTGTAAAATTTATGATTCGTATAAACATTTATATCAAATAATATGTGTAATATAATGTAAATATATCCAACTTTATTATTACAATCACTAAATGTAAATATGATATAGTAAAATCCCTGCATTTATATCCTATGGTAAAATTCCACGCACTAGTTTAAATGAATTTAATTTATATCTTATTTTGGTTAGAAATTCAGTCTTAATAAAAAAATTTCGCATTGAACCAAATGTAACCTAAATGCTTTTTGCTTTCAATATTATTGGTTTAAATGAATTTAATGACAATTTTAATGAGAAATCTTTGTGATATATTAGAAGACTGTGATTTTTTTATTGCTCTCGTGAAGTTATGTTTGTTTTTATTCGGTACTTTTTTTTTTTTTTTGGGAAAATTTCTAAAATTTGTCTTAATAAAAAAATTTCACATTGAATCCAAATTACGAGGAATGTAAAAGTGAAGATTTTGTTATTATCTTTTACTAGGTACTTAGAAAATTTCTCTCAATCTTTTGTGAAAGTTGATCTTAGAAATACAAATAATTTTATAGTTATAATAATTTTACACTATGCGTGTTCACGTGATGGTTGTGAATTGGGACATGGAAATTGCAATTTTCGATGGAGACTCAATAAATTCATCGATTCAGTTATTGCAAATTGAAATAATTATGCTAAATATACAACAGACAAATAAAGCTGATTTTTATTCAAATCTGATCTTTCATTTTTGGAAATTTCGAGTGAACTCGAAAGCCTCGCCAAACACTAAATAGATGAAGAAAAAATAAAATATATATACCAATCAATTTTTTTTTTCTTCTCTAACTGATACTTAATATACATTTTCTTCCATGCGGTTGATAAATAAAAGATCGAACGACTTTCATTTTTAACGAGAAGAGGCTGAGCGACCGAAGACAAAAACGACAGGGAACCCTGCGCTTTGGTGGAAGCAGGGGGCAAAAACGACGCGTCGCGTTCCAACAAATTGAAAAAAAAAAACCGAAAATGAAAATCCTCTAAAACCCTAGCCAAGATTCTCTTCTTCTTCTTCATCACCATAGCTACTGCATAAGCTTAAACCCTGAAATTCCCCACCGACCGCCATCCTCATCGGCGTCCAACTTCCGGCGCTCGCGCAGCCTCTCTCCGAGCTGTTCCTACGACATGGACGGGGATGATTTCGGCGAGGAGACGTCCCGGCGGGTTCAAGTCCGGTTCGTCACGAAGCTGCAGCCCCCGTTGAAGGTCCCTCCCGCTTCCATCGCGATCCCCGCTAATCTCACCAGGCTGGGCCTCTCCACCGTCGTCAACAATCTCATCCAATCCGGTAAGAGCTTTATATTACTCTCGAAGCACGATGGAATGTTGCGTGAACAGTCGCTCGTCCCTTTTATTGATGGAATTCACTGGATGCTTCAACGTAGGAATGTGTATTTACCGTGCTGTGACAAAGTTCGTTCCTTCTTTTTTAGCTTCATTTCGGATTTTTTTATTATTTTATTTTGCTTTTTTATGTGAAGGTGTGCGGTTTTTGTATTGGTTTTTACGTGCATTAGGCTGCGTGGGGTGAATTTTTTTTTTTTTCCTTTGCTGTGGCGTGGATTGATCGCGGTGCTAAGCTATTTGATTTTCTCTGCCAGGGGATCCGGATTGGAACCCGGAACCGTTTGATTTTTTGATCGATGGCGAGCTCATTCGGATGTCGCTCGAACAGTTTCTTCTCGCCAAAGGGATATCTGCGGTACTAATATTGTTTCTCTCACCAGCACAGTGTAAAGATAGCTAGAATATAATTATCTTTATTCGACGTAAGTTGGTGAATTAATTTTGGTTAAAATGACTAGTTACTGAGGTTTGGGTCTTCGATATTGATGCAATCTGCGGATAGTTTGATGTGGTGGGATAATCCGCTTTATGACACTTCTGTCATCTGAGCTTCCTAACTTGTTTAATATTCTCTTTCGAGATGTGGTCCGTAGTTCATTTAATTGAAGCAACAGTGAATTCGTCCTGCTATTTTCTTTTGCTATTAGTTTGATATATAAGTAGGAATTTTTGGTTATTACAGGAGAAGGTATTGGAGATAGAGTACATTAGAGCTGTAGCCCCACGAAAAGAGGAAGATGCATCTGAACATGAGGATTGGGTTAGTGCAGTTGATGGGTCTAATCCTAGGTAAGTATATTGACATCAAAAGGATAAAGGGATGCAAGGACGCCTTTTCTTTGCATTTGAACATTACTCTTGAAACGCTGCATGCTTTGTCAGGGGATTTTGTTTGCATTTTATGGTGTTCTCACTTTTCGGGAGATATATCCTAGTGTTATGAAATTGCTATAGGTTTGTAGATCTTAGTTTAACGATTCTCTTCTAGTTGAAGGTGTGGCTTTTGGGGTTCTTCCAGAGCTTTAATGTCTGATAACTGCAAATCTTAGAATTGTAGTCATCGACTTAAAAGCCTAATGTCTTCTTTTTGGTTATTGTGCTTCATCTTAATTGGATATTGCGGATGTATTTGTTACCAGCTTGCAAATGAAAAGTTCTGTATCAATTTCAGCAGTAACAAGTTTGTTAATATAACTTGTGATATTTGCAATTTCATACAGTTTGAAGTACTCAAGAGAAGCTTTTTGGTTTTAATGCTTTTTTGGGTTTGAAAGTCTTGCAAGCTCGTTTTAGAAAATGGGAGCACAGCTCCCTGCTCATTTAATGTGATAAGCCGCGCTGAATGGGACTCCTTGAGGAATTCTGTGTTGTTTCAGGACTTCAGTGCAGAATCTTATATTCAAAAGGTGATTTGTCACAAAGCTAGACATTTTCCTAACACTTAAAACCACCTCTAGTTTTGGAGGATTCACAATACTTTTGGCATAACTTAATGTATTTTAGCTTGGAAGTGGGACTTATGAACATGTTAGACTGGATAACATCCATCCGTACGCTGAACTGACCTAACCAAGTACACTGGATTTCTCTGGTTTTTGTTTTCTTCTTTTGGGCTATTTATTCTTCTTCTCAGTTTTTGTTTTATTATCTGGCAGGTTCATTTTGACAGGATGTTATGATGGTTTAGGAAGGTAATACTTAAAGAAGCTTGTTCCTCACTCCTATCTTGCACCAGCAATCATTTTACGAAATTCACTCTGAGTTTCAACAATTTTTACTGACGATGAATTTGACGTCTTGAATTAAGGGTATGGGATGCTCCCGGATCATGCAGTCATATATTAGGAGGACACAGTGATGCAATTACTTCTGTCAGTGTCATCGATCAAGAAGGTACAAAGCACATGTGAATGCATCCGCTGAATTGGACATGTAAATGATTGTAATTGTATCATCATTACCATGGTTGTTAAAGTTGGGTTCCTACTTTGCATGATGGGGTTGCTCATTAACTTTTATGAAATTATATATGATTACGATATACTTCTACTGTTTTCTAAACTTGTTTTATCACCAAATTATGGTTTCTGATGAATCTTCAGATCTTCAGAGAGGACACTGTATCACGCATGGAGATGCAATTTAAATGATCCAATGTTGATAATACAAATTGCAAAATTTATCTGTAGGTTAGCATGGCCTATAGGTGCTATATCTTTTTTTGCCAATACTGTTCAAGGCAATTTTTCCTTTCTGAAACTTTGGTGTAATGAAGAAATTATGAAATGAACGAGGTGACTTTTAGTGTCATGGTCCAGCTTTTCCTCAAGTCACCGTTATGATTTTTATGTACTGCAAGCAAAGCATATGTCCCCTCATTCCGAGGGTGCAGTCCCAAGTGTAGTTTGCATATTGACTATGGACTGCCTGTGGTGTGAATGCAGGAGCTGAGAGTGTTTGTGTGGCAACTGCATCAAAAGACAGGACACTAAGGTTGTGGAAGGTAATTAAATGATGGTACTGCCTCCTCTTTTACTGTATGTGATCCCTGCATCCACTCAATTATTATTTTTTTTCTCTCTTTTGCATGAAAAGATTCATACCGAGGCATCTCTTAATTCTTCTGCGATGATGAGGGCATTTAAGATTCTGCGGGGGCATAAATCATCAGTGCAAAGTGTTTCAGCGAGTTCTGCTGGAGACATGGTCCTGTCTATACCCTGGTATCATTGTATTGTTAAAAACATCAGAATTATACCCCAAGACTGAGCCGGCTTCTTTTTGGTTGCATAAATCAGATTTGTTCTGGTTCTTGGGATTGTACTATTAATTTGTGGAACACGAAGGAGTTGGCTGCAGACAACAATCCTGTAACAGTCAAGAAGAGAAAAGTTAATAATCAAGTTGAGGAATCTCAAATGGAGGTATTGCTTCGTGCTTTGCTATGTTAAACGTACTTCTGCACGGATTTTTAGACTATGTTAGATGTGATTATTACCTCATTTTGAGTCGTCTAAGTTGTATTATGATGGTTTCCAAAATTCTTGAATAGCTCCTGCATTTGGACCCTTTCTTTCAATTAGGAAGTCATTCTTCCTTCAGGCAACACAGATTGACTCTACTGTTGCATAGTGTTAAGGAGTTAGTCACCATCATTTAGTAACAAATACCAAATTTGCTGGGAAAGTTGTTTACTCTTCTGTTTATTACAAACATTAAAGGGTCGGTCGAGTAGTTATAACAAACTAGCACAAATATCTGGACTAGAAAAACTTTCTTTGGCAGCTTACTAACATTGATTTTTCATTGCTATCAGGAGGAAGCTGTGTCTACACTTGTAGGCCATACACAATGTGTATCTTCAGTGATTTGGCCACAAGCGGAGACAATTTATTCTGCTTCATGGGATCACTCTGTGAGACGGTGGGATGTCGAGACTGGCAAAGATATGTTGAACATTGTATGATAAATGATTTCTACCCTCTCCCTTCTTGCTTTATTTGTAGTTGTAATAGGCCTTTTGGAGCTTTTATGTCACTAGGGCAAAATTTCTGCAACACATATTAGTAGTTTTGAGTAGCCTGGGAAATGCTAGAAGATTGACTTTCTTCCCATTAGACAAAGTAAAATTGGCAATTCCTGCATGCAGTTCTGTGGGAAAGTCCTCAATTGCCTTGATGTTGGAGGTGAAGGCTCTGCTTTGATTGCTGCTGGAGGTTCTGATCCTATTCTTAGGATATGGGATCCTCGCAAACCAGGTATTTTGCAGTTGTCTTAGTAATAGTGCACTCTTCTGAGATGACATGCAAGTAAAAGCGAGGCAGCTCAAATAGTTTTCCTTCTAGTACTCATCCCCTCAATGTCTCTCCTTGATAAAACTTGCATTTTCTCAGCAAGTTCGGCCCCCATCTTCCAGTTTTCCTCGCACACTTCTTGGATATCAGCTTGCAAGTGGCACGATAAATCTTGGTTTCATCTACTTTCTGCGTCCTATGATGGGAAAATAATGCTATGGGACTTGAGAACTGCTGTAAGTCAACTCTTAACTTTGGACCAATTAGCCACAATTACGTCTTTGGCAGAGCTCCAGTTTTAGAAATATATTTCTTGATGCAATTTTCTCTTGCAGTGGCCTCTAGCTGTCATTGACTCTCACAAAGATAAGGTGTGGCTTGTTTCCATGTCTGATTATCTGGCTTTGAGTTCTCCTTCAGTTGCTGTTCTTTCGTTCATTGGCTAACTTATGGCTTTTTGTATGGTGGTGCAGGTATTTTGTGCGGACTGGTGGAGAGGTGATTGTGTGGTTAGTGGTGGGATGGACTCAAAACTGCGGATTTCTTCGGGGATACCTATCTAATGAGGTTTGACATTTTTCATTTCATCTGCCGAAGTTCTGAGCTCCGGCTTCTTCCTCAGCTATGGTAATTCACCACTCGGTTCCGTCTCTTTCTTCTATTTCAGGTCTTTGATATAATCATGAGACCATCTGGTGAAATGCTGGAATCGTGCTTCTAATGATTGCTACCGTGCTTGTAAATCAACACCATTTTGCCGATGTTTCTAGCAATTTATATGAGAGCTCGATTGGGATTCAGGAATTCGAGTAATCATCTGAAGTCCAAATCTAAAAGTTATTTATCAACAGTTCTTCAAGTTATCCAGCTTTGGTTTGCAAAAACCAAGATTTGCCTTTATGATAGGCAATACATGGAGATTTTCTGCGAGCAAACATCATGGATCTGCGAGCCTTGACCAATTGAAGACAATCTGTAACCCTTGAAAATGTATTATTTGATTGAATTGTTGCAAAGGATAGCTGGATGTATATGCATCCAATGCGTAAGCACGTGCGAGTATGCTCTTTAGTTCTTCACATGTTCTATTGTGTTTCAGACAACAATTTGGTAATTGCATCCTGGGTAACGTTTGTTACGTAAACTTTCAGTAGGCTGGTTTGCCTTTAGTAAGTCAATTTTAGGTGAATTTTGTTAGTACATGTAACAGCTGTTCTTGTCGCATAATCTTTGCTCTTGCTTTTCCCCTCTGTAGTCTGTTAATGATCAAATACGATACATTTCGATTTGGCCAACAGAACGACGATCTCTATCTGGAGCTGCTCTGCTAATGTCACTCCTCTTGCGTCGAATTATAGCGGCCAAGACTCGCTCATGCTCCATGACCACTCGCAGTTGATTTTCTAAGTGATGTTATTGCGATTGATTCATGGAAAAAGAAGGAAAAGAAGGAACTAATTAGCAGGATTGAATTTGAAATGACGCGGAATAGAAATCTTAAGTAAAAATGACTTGGTTTAGCCAAACTAGCTACTCTCAGCTTATGCAGAGAAATTGATGCCCCTATTTTGAAACAAAAGGAAAGTCAGGAGCAGCAAGAGGAAATGCCTTGAAGGCCATTTCAGAGGCAGAAAAGCGTTTGTGCAGAGTGATTGTTTTCGACGATATAATTCAATTCAATTCGCGTGAAAACTTGCCCAATAAGCTTACATCCGACGATAATATATCGTGCTTTGCCCAAAGATGTCATAAAGAGAAACCAGTGTTGCTAAGACATTCGGCCTCTTGCCCCTGGTAATGCGACTATGGGTGCTAAACGAAACCGTCTTTACTCCAACAAAATTTCATGCGAAGCAATTACATGGTTAAGTAGGGTTGTTAATATTACCTGAACCAAGCTGAAAATTCCATGTATATTTGGTTTGGTTTTCATTCTGTTCGGGTAGTGAGGAAAAAAAATCGGTACCTTGATAGTTCATTTCGGTTTGGTATTGCACTGGAATCGCATTAAAGAAACCTAAACAACTAAACAACCTCGAAACCGTAGCTAATTGTTGCAACGAAGAAAGCTGAGAGAACGTTTTTTCTTTTTTTGGTCAGAAGTAATAAAAGAAAGCTGAGAGAACGTTAATCTCGAAAGAAAGCATAATTCCATTAGGGTTAAATTAATAAGCATTCATACTTAGACTGATTATCGATAGTGGCAATGAAACACGCATTGCCATTGCCAAGTGGTGCTGCTCTGCCCCCTCTAAGAAGCACTATCCCAAGGTGAAAATCTTAGGAGTCATAGCGTGTGGTCAAATGTAACCGATGAAACCTACGGATCCTAATAGTGACAAAAAAAAAGGGTTTGGTACACGTGGAGACAAATGAGTTTTGATAATATATAAATACATATATGTATGTTTAGATGGCTTTAGTAAGTAAAAAGTGAGGTAGAATCACATTGAATACTGAGAAGACACTGCACTAAGGGAAGGCAAGGAGTGAGGAGGCATGCTATCATCCTTTACTTTAGCCATAAATGGTATACTGAATAGCGAATACAATCTGCAAATTTGTCTACTCCTTGAATGAGCAAAGAAATAGAATGTGACCCAAAATCAATGAACATCCAAAAGGACAGCCAAGGTAGGTAAATGGTCCTGATGATCAGTCGCCCGCTTTAACTCTTCCCCCATACTTCTTTAACCTCACTCTCTTTACGAGATGATTAGATGGGCACGAAATCAAGAGGAGCGGGCGAGGCTATCTCTCTCCTTCTACTTTAATATTCCACAACATCACATGAATAGCCCAACTAGCTCTAGGAAAGCCGTCGAAATCTTAAATGAATCGGGCGAGCTCACATGTATGACTGAACGACGCAGGTCTTTATGCAGGATCCATCTAACCCAACAGCGCATCCGACTTTGGCTCACATGCACTGGACATTACACGAGAGACTTATATTAAGCTACTTTTCATGGCATTATGTTGGCGCGCTCGCACAAGCAATAAATACGCAAGAAAGAAAAGAGGGGGCATGTGAAGGAATGCAGCCGAGCAGCCGAGCTGACACATTTCCACACACCCCCCAGCCCGACAATAACTCATAACAAATAATAAATATCGTATCATCCCACCAACGCGAGCGAACGAGGGAGACCTAAAATGTTGGCTTTTGCACGTGCTTCCCTCCCTTCGTGTCTCGTTTCGAGTGACACTGATCCCTGTCGTCCAATCACTTGCTCGACCCCCCGGCATCTCTCCAGGGGCACTCCCGTCTTCTTCACTCGGATCTCCATCGCGTTCTTGAAATCATCCCTCGAAAATTCACACCGACCCTAGATATTTCTCAGTTCTTGAACGTCGAAAGAGCGACCATACATCCCAGAGGGCCAGAGCACATGCTTTCTTGTGCTCCGAAGACACTAACGCAACATTCGGATGGATATACATAGCCAATTTGATATCTTAACTCGATTCATCGTCTTCGAATGCACATTGCCTCTTTATAAGATATTTTTTTCTTGTTCTCTCGCCCCTTGAACTCCATTCTCTCTCTAAGAAAAAACACCGAGATGAGGGCCGGCGACGATCACCTCCTCCCGCCCTTTTTAACTAGTGATATTAAAAAGGTAATACTGCTTGGACTAATTTTGATACGGTCCATCCCACATGGAACAGTCTAGGAGCGACGGGAAATTAGTTTAATCTGAGCTATTACATACACCATGATATGGAAATAAGAAGAACTTCGTGAGAATTGCAAACTAGGAGCCTACATAAACAAAAAAAATGGACCGAGATATATGGATAGAAGACAGAAACTATATATAACATATTTTCTTGGAAAAATGCGGTCCGACGAGAAAATAAAAGTGAAGAAAGGAAGAAAAAAAATCAAGAAAATGATGTCCAACGACAATCTGAGCCCAAATGATGTCTCTTTCCTTCTAATTTCGTACAAGATATTCCAGAATTTTCCTCTGCGCTTGCTATGTCGCCAGCCAAAAGCATTTTTTCCGTCGGAGTTCAATCTGAAGAACCATCGTCTTTTCTCGTGGGGGAGGCTGGAGACTATAATACAGAGGAAGCGTCGTCGATCTCGCGTTGCTTCTCGGGAAGATCGGCCGATCCGTAGAAGTGGATCAGCTTCTGGAGGACGACGACCTGGGTCCTCAACCGGAGTATGTAATCCGCCGTTTCTTGAAAGAGCTCGTCAGTGGCGACGGCGTCGTCGCCGCCGTCCCTGGTGACCGGGATGAGGTTCTTCAGGGCTTCCAGCTTCTCCGAGACGGCGTCATTGGAGGAGGAGGAGGAGCACGTGCCTCCGACCGGCCTCCGCCGCTTGCTCATGCAGGCGCGCGCCAGCTTGCTGGCTCGCCGCCGTCTTCTTGACGCGGCGGCTGAGGAGGCCGTCGCTGTTCTTGATCTTGTTCTTGTCGACGAGCTCATGTTTTAGAGAGAGAGAGAGAGAGAGAGAGAGAGATGTTGGACGTGTTATTTAGGAAGGGAGGGAGATAGGTTACGAGGTTTATGTAATGGAGATTTGGGAAATGGCCCTCGGGTTTGCGGATTTTTACGGAATTGCCATTGCTTTGGATCTTCGTTCTCCATTTTCTTTATTGCTCCTGTTTTTTTTAATGAAAAACGAAATGCAACTGTCTTTTTCAATTCATTTGTAATCTAAGCCATTTTTCCAAGGAAAATGAGAGATACTAGGGTGCGCATAGCAAAAATTGCTGTAATGTAAATTTATTTCTGCCGTAAATTAATTTCTCAATTTTTATTTTAAACTGGAAGTTAAAAATTTTAAATTTTTCCGATTTTTCTTCAAATCTATTTCGGAATGTAAATCTATTTTAAAATAAATCAAATTACGTTACTAAACATATTTTTCCAAACTCGTTCTAACGTGAAAGAAATAAAAACAAGAAATCAAAAAAGAAATTTTATCACGCTTGTACCATAGCCTCATTCATGAAGTTAAATTTACAAAAGCAGAGGCGAATATCATATCGTTAAGCATTTTGAATACGATTTGCTCATCTAAACATATACGTATGAAGTGACTTCACCTATCGGAACTTGCAGAAAATTGTTCGGACCTCTCGTAGTTTAAGCTTATAATTAATTCCGTTTGTCACCGAAGTCCTCGCGCGTCCTCGCGCATTCTTCGACCGAACTTTACTGACCCACATCTTGCGGGATCGAATCCAGAAAAATCTCCGGATGGTACAAATGGATCCGGAAATGGAGGACAAGCCGGAAGCAAATTCTAACGTGGAAAATGGGGATTTGTATACATGTAGACCGAGTCCAAGAAAGCACAGGGAAAATGTTCGATGAGACAATTATTCAAGGATAACGTGGCCTAAATATTCGTATTCAAGGTTCGTTGGCCCTCGCTTGTGGCCGTTGATGGTCGGCTACCGATCTCGCCTGCCAGAGCTGTAAAAAAAGAAAGAAAGAGAGAAAGAAAGCAAAATAATAAATTATTGATAATTCAAAAGATATTAAAATATTATTAAAAAATTTCCACATCAGTAATGTCTGTATCACACAAGACAACCAGTATCTATGTCAGCGATTTCTAATTAAAATTAATCAAATTGACTAACTTAGCCAAATTTGAAAATATGTAGAACTCAATTGACATAGTTAAAAAGTTTATAATTGAATTGACAAAAATAAGTAGTAGGTTTATGACTTTTTGAATAATTTTTCTTTAATTTTTTGTCCAATTTTTTCTGAAAAATTTTCAAAATTGCCCGATTTTGTTCACCTCCTCCTCCTTCGTTTCCCAAATAAAGCCTATGGAATCAAATGTTACATGTTTAGCTCTTTCGACATGCTTATGAATCTTTTTAGATGAATTTCGACACCAATAGTGTTTCGTGCTCATGAAATAATGCATTTCTCTATTTGCTTTTCACGATCCATAGAAAGTGTACAAATTGCCCTAGTTGGTAATAGAAGAATTTCCAATCGCATGCGACCTCGATCGAGTGAATTTGATGGAGAGACTGTGTTGACCAAAGAGCACGATAGGCGAAGTGATGGTCGAGGAAATCATAATTCCTTTCGACCTAACTCGCAAATGACGGTTGAGAAGACATCAACATTAATTTCATCGAATGTTGCACACGAACAGTCTCCGTATTCTAGTGTCACGTACCTCTACGAGC
Source organism: Eucalyptus grandis (assembly GCF_016545825.1). NCBI lineage: Eukaryota > Viridiplantae > Streptophyta > Magnoliopsida > Myrtales > Myrtaceae > Eucalyptus > Eucalyptus grandis. The sequence goes on along the minus strand of NC_052620.1, from coordinate 33,241,754 downwards.
AAGATAAGATATTTTTTCCCCCATGCAATAAATGAGGCAGATGATGGCCACCCATCGGCTGGCAAACCCTAAGGTTTTTATTAAATCTAATTTATGTTCCTAAGGAACAAAAGAGACCCTAGTTGTTGTTTCATACGCACATTGCTTTACGACTGTAAAAATGTTGTCGTCAATGCCCTCCTCCACACGTCTAGGGCACGAGGAACTCGAAATATCTCTCTCTTCCTGAACAGGAGGAATTACAGGAGCAGCAAATCACTGTATCAAAAATTATCAAGTCATGCAGGAATGAATGAATGGGTTGAGAAGGTCTGGGCCCCCAGCACGACTTTAATGGTCCAGATCGAATTTGAATCGTGACGTGATGGTGGGGACTTAGGTAAGAAGAGCATATGAATAGTGGGTCCTTCTTCATTTTAAATCTTTCTTCCCCTTTTTTTGGGGGTGTTTTCTTTCTTTTTCCTTTCTTTTTGAGGATGGATTTGAAGGTTGAAAAAGAAGACGCGGGAAGGGGGGGGGAAAGAACAGTGGCGCAAGTTGCGAACCATCTTCTTTGGGCTGCAAAAAGCCTGCCTGTCTGGAACGGCACATGCGAAGTACGGGGTGGACGGGAATGGAAGCAAAAGGCCATTTCAATGTACGCGCATGTGGCTGCTGCCCCTGTTGCATCCCTCCCCACATGTCGCGAGATCGATTAAACCCCACGTGCTTACATCTAACAGCAGCAGATCAGAGCTTGGATTAACCTCGCGGCATTCGTTTCTCTTCCTTTTCTCTGAGAAATTTAGAGGCGATGGTTGAAGAAGAGGTGATATGGGAAAATGCCATGAGTAGAGCCGTATCTTGCAGGTGCTAGAACCTCGGGCCCGAGATTCATTCGGAACCTGCGTTGGGAGAGAATGTTCTATGGGATGATCCGGAAGATTAAGGCAAAGACAAAAAAAGCTTTTGTCCTGCTTCTTAAACCGAATATGATATCATGATAAAGGACTCTCGCTCTGTGCACCCGACACATGCATGGCAGTCCGGATAAAGACTGTGGTGGAGGAGGGCATTCGTGTAAATGAGGCCAGGAGAGTTAGGGTTTTAAGGGAAAGAGACGTGGAGACTTTTCTTTTTATCTTTTCTTTTTGGAAGAAGGAGGGGGTGGCTTCCTCAAAAGGGCCAGGCAAGAGGACCAGAGAGAAAGAGAGAGGGAAAGAGAGAAGGAGAGCACATGGGAAGAGCACATGGAGATAGAGAGGGGGAGAAAGAGAGAGAGACTATGGAGTTTTGGACGATAGCGAAGGGAGAGAGAGAGAGAGAGAGGAAGAGAGGGACGTGGCATGTGAACATGAGGAGACAGTGCAGCAGCATGAATTGTACAGCATGTTCAGCACATTCCCCGCATGCAGCTCCTCCTCGTGGCAGCTCATACGCATCATCTTTTTTTTTTTTAAACAGAACCCAGCCCCCCTTTTCCTTCTCGATCTAAATGTGGGTAAATTTAAATCGATCCGCACATGTCTAGGAGGAGGCAAATCTCGTTAATTCCGGCATGCGCGACAAGCGGCACCCCCCAAAAAAAGAAAGAAAAAAGCATGTGATCTGAGCCTTAGTTTCTGCGGACAGAGGCGCTCGCAGCAGCTCCACTTCCAACCCGATTACTCAGCTCGAATCTGCATCATCAGCATCATCAGGCACCGATCATCCCGCCTGAAGATGGAAGGAGCTGCATGGCCATATTCTCGCTCGGATGTGACGTTTCGAGTTCCTGCAACTTTTGCGGCAGCAGCAGCAGGGTCTGATGAGAGGGGCGTTGACGACGACGACGACGACGACGATGGTGATCGAAATTTGGAACGGCCTGGGGCGCTTTATTCCTTTTGTTTTCCGGTCGGCAGATGCGTCCACTCGATCAAACATAGGTGTTGCCGACGACCCGAACCTCCCCTGGCCCGCCCCTGTTTTGTCGGGCGTGCACCACTTGAATCTCGCCATTTGGACGCTTCCGGCATCGATAACGTGCCCCCTTTCTCGGCCCCTTTTTCTGGCATACGTAGCCCAAAACACCACCCCTAGAAAGACGTTAAAAAAAATTGATACTGATAGTACTTCAATTTTGACTCCATATATAATGCAGTCTCCAAATTTTAAAGCAATTTGCAAGGTAGTTCATGGACTTTCAATTTATTCGATATAATATTTAGAATTTTAGTACATATTCAATTTAGTTCATGAACTATATAAAAATATTCAATATTGTTAACATTAAATATTTTTATATAGTTTAATGATGAAGTTGAACATGCATAAAAAAAAATTTATGAATCGTATTAAATAAATTAAAAGTTCATAAATCGCATCGCATATTACTCTAAAACTTAGAAACTACATTGCATATTAAGTCGAAGTTCAAATACTATCTTCATCATTATTCCTATATGTTGATTACGATTGAACGGAATCGAGATAGCTCTCAAGCGTTTATCTCTTGACTATTTTGTCGATTTATCGAGGGGTTTGTTTTCTTTTTTCTTTTCTTTTTTGGTTGTCTTTAAAATTGAAGTCGGCCGGCTCAAGAGGAAATAAAAGGAGATAGATAAGAAATGAAAAAGAGGGAGAGGAAAAAGGGACGTGAAGAGTACCCTTTTGTTTCCTTCGTGTGGTACCACACCCTGCCACAACCCTCATGGAGCGGTCTACTCCTCCACATGGAAACATGGTCCATCACCCTACAACCCCCTCTCCACCTTTTTTTTTTTTGATATCATGGAGGCAATTATTGACCAAAAACTTATGACTTTAGTCCTCTATTTTTCCACATTACCAAGAAAATATTTACTCGATATATATGTAATTTTCTATCTAGGAAAGAATCATTTTTTGTGCAGATACGAACCGGAACAAAGCAAAAGGAAGGAAAAAAAGAAAGAACCACATGGTTTTTACCCGAAACATCATGGCTAAAGAAGACAGCTTTAATCGACACAAGTTTGTCGATGTATGCAGTACACAAAAAGATCCCTATGTCACTTGATATTCCCCAAATGTGCTCCGATGTTAGTCCTACCACAACAGACTCTGTTTTTATCACAAGGAGTTGCTGATCCGAAAGCATCTTAACAAGATCTCGCGTTTCTTAAGATGTGGAATATGGGTCATGAAAAATTAACAATTAGGCTCTATTTTTTATTTTATTTTGGGTAGAAAATGAATGAATTGAAAAAAAAATTATAATTTTTTTTAATAGCTTGAAATAATTGATCAATCGAAAATAATCAACGTCTAGACATTTTCGTGGAAACGAAAATATTTTATGCTTTTTTTTTTTTTAAGGAGTTTTCTCATAGGACAGTGTCGATGAACTATTCTTGGTGATTCTTGAAAGATATTGCACCCAACTTGGTCCCCAGTGGGCTGGCCCAACTAAAAGCCCAGTCCTCCGAAGACCTCTCGGGCCCAGCCCAATCCGTTCCCGGCCCACTCTCTTCGATCTCCATCTTCTCCATTCGACCGAAAAACCCTAACCATATATAAACAGCCCGACCTCGCGACCTCCGTCGCTGCTGTCGCTGAAACGGAGGTCTCGCTGCTCTCGGCGCACCGACTCGACCATGGCGACCGCGAGGACAGTGAAGGACGTGTCGCCGCACGAGTTCGTCAATGCCTACGCGGCTCACCTCAAGCGATCCGGCAAGGTAAAAAGCGCGCGCGCTGAGTTGGAACTACGGGGAATGTTTTTTGAAGCTGAATTTGTTTTGCGTTTGCTAGGGCGTGATTGGATGTGTTCGTATCGATTTGGGTCGTGCTGCACTGTGAGGTTGATTTTCTATGGTTGAGAGGGCTGCCATTGTGTCTCATATCGAAGGTGGCTTTGGAGTTCCCGTAGGTTTATGGATGTGCAAATTAGTGGTTCGTTTCGGCATTGATTGAGATTGCCTTGGCGTGTCGAATGGATTGGAGAATCGGGGAGGTTTATCATGCTGGTGGTGCGGGTTCTTGTTGTTTGCAGTAGTTTCGGAGTTGCACTGGTTTGTGAGGTTTTGAAATTTTTCGTATGCTTCGGATTGAGTGAATGCCTGTGAAGAAAAAAGTGCCATGGATCGGTGGCCGAGAAGGGTCCGTGGAGTCGCAAGGCATTGTTTTCGCAATGCAATAAAGATGATCATTGTAATACGATCAACAATGTCTTGGTTGATACTCGTGTGTTGTGGTTTGGTGTGCTGCTGGGATAGAATTTCATGTTTTGGTAGCTTGAATTTGAACTCTGCACTCAAGCAGCTTTCTATGCTTCTCACTGCTGGAACTCTGCTGTTGATGTTTTTCATTGAGCATGCTGTTTCTTTTCAGAATCTTTTTGTAATATAATGTCTAATTCTTCATGTAAACTCAGAAAAGCACCTCGAGTGCTTTGGAAAAGTTAATTTAGCAACGAGATCCGCTTCAGTTAAGCTACATATGCTTTTGCTCCTCGTGAGAGGGATTTTTTTTTTTTGGTAAAGCTCGTGAGAGGGATTGTTTCTGTCTTAGTACTTAAAGATTCTTTGATGTCTCTGAACAGATTGAATTACCTCACTGGACTGACATTGTGAAGACTGCCACGTTCAAAGAGCTTGCTCCCTATGATCCTGACTGGTATTACATCAGAGCCGGTATGAGTGATTTTCCATTTGGGTTATATTAAATTCAGTGGTCTTCTTGAAAAATCCATTCAAGCTTAATTTTAAAATTTATTTGCAGCCTCAATGGCGAGGAAGATATACTTGAGAGGAGGGCTCGGCGTAGGTGCTTTCCGCAGAATTTATGGGGGGAGCCAAAGGAATGGAAGTCGGCCACCCCATTTCTGCAAGAGCAGTGGTGCTGTCGCCCGCCACATCCTTCAACAGTTGCAGAATATGAACATCGTTGATGTTGATCCAAGGGGGTGAGTGCCCGGATTTTTAGCCACTTAGCTCATTTATGGCAAATGGCAAAATTATTAGATCAAATGCGGGTATACATATAGGTTTTACTTGATTAGACTTTGCTGGGGACATGCTAGAATGCACAATAGTCATCTCTTGAACCATTAGTGCGGTTTTATATCCGCATTTTTTGTGGTGTGAATAATTCGTGATGCCAGCTTTAAACTTATGCTGGATTTTTGTTTGTGCAGTGGAAGGAGAATTACATCAACTGGTCAACGAGATCTTGACCAAGTTGCCGGCCGGATTGTGGTGTCACCATGAGCAATCTAGTATTAACTAGCCATGTTTTAGGTAGAATTTAGATAACTCTCATAATCTTTGATATAGAGATGAACTTGTGCGCGGGAAATTCAGGTTTCAGTTTTTCGAGATATCTTTTTTTGGTATAAGACAGTCTTTTTCAGAGGTTGAGAAATTAGTCAAATTTTTATATCCTGAATTCGATTCGTTTGGCTTTATGGCACGCACAATTTGAATTATACGGCTTTCTTGAACTTGAATTCTCCTGCTGCCAATTCTTCAGTCTCCAGTGGTATTGCTCAAATTAGAGAAGAGGGATGTCTTCAGATATGTTACTAACCGGAGAATGATCACCCTAAATCTGAGTTGTTTTCTTGTTTGATCGGACTTTCACAATAGTACATGGTCACAACTAATTTCTTAAAACTTAATTTAATACTTGGTTATTGAACGATGCATGCTTCAAAAATAATTCTTTTAAGTAAAAACTGTTTATGCATTTTATAGTATTCGATGTGGTGATCATTTTATAGTATTGTATGTGGTGATGATTCATCTTCAAATATAAGATCTAAATCTCCTACATTAAGTTCCAGGATGCATTGGCTGCAAAAAGGTTTTAGAACTTAATGTTGGAATATACGGTTTAAAGTTCATATGACTTCCGGAACTAGCTGCAGAACAGTATGGAAAATTTTGTCACTTGGAGACTGACGTTGGTGTAATCTATAGTATCAATAAAAGCAATACGGATAGAGAACAAGTGGCAGATACTAGAAATCGAGCAAATACAGTGGCAAATAAGTATAAGTAATTGCCAATTACACGATAATCTCATCAGTCTCCCTTTGAGGGCAAATATAGATAATATATGGTTTTATAAGTATCCAACTTTTTAGAAACTAGTATTTCAATTGATTTTTCGAGAGGTGATTCATTTGTCGTATTATATAGCACCAAATATACTTTTGATGTTAATTACTTAACAGATTCGTTTTAATTGGAAGAGTTCGCGAAAGAGAGTGCAGCCATATGTAACATGTCCCGTCCCCCGGCAATTATGCACGTGGCAATTATCATCCACCCTACGTACCGCCATGTCATGAATAAGCACGTCCCATCACCCTAGACGAAGAAATTATTTAATCAGCGAGCTATATATATATATTTATTTATTTATTTATATAACCCCTTCTCATTGCATTCCTGCGCTACTACACGACACAATGACACGAATCCATACCCCACTTGGACATCATTAGGTATTAGATTCATATATATATACTATATTTATATAACCTATCTTGGTCAAAAGCGAAACCGTTAAATCTGTTTAATCTCACGAGGTCCCCTTCTCATTGCATTCCTGCGCTACTACACGACACAATGACACGAATCCATACCCCACTTGGACATCATTAGGTATTAGATTCATACGCGACATATCAAGTTAGACAAGAATCATGGCACACCAATAGGATTCGCATGATGCAGGCCAACTTCATCTCACCATGAAAAGATGAAAACTCGCATGCTGGGATCGAAATCATATCTTAGTAGCCACGCACTGCTTGTGTCCATTCAAGCATGCGCCATTACCGCCAATGCTTTCTGACAATATGCCGGGTAGCCATGTAAAACATCAGAACAAGCCTGCGTTATGTCTGAGGGACATGAAGTCACGATCATATCATATCATACCATATCATATCATAAAACCTCAAGTACCCGAAATGTTTGGGCATTTATTCGAAGGACAAGCGCAAGACACAACACAGATGTATGTCACGAACTCAAGCAGATGACAGAAGCAACAAACGACACGCACAGCATCCTGGAAACCCTTTATTTAGTAGCTTAATATAGCATGGGTTCCCATCAAGAGGCGACCAAGGATTAGATCACTCGTCATCGTCATGGTGCTTGTGGTGGTGGTGATGCTTGGAGCGGTAATGCTTCTTTTCCTCATCCTCATCATCACCAGAGTCGTCATCTCCCTGCAATGTAAGAATAGCTCAGCATATCAACATGGGGCGCAAGAGGGGGTGAAAGCTAAACATAAACAGCTCACACTCCAATAGAGTATGAGCGAGGCAAATATCCGAGTTCTACCGACTTGGGTTGAAGATGGTGTTTTAACAGTGAAAACGCCATTAAAAAATTCTTTGACACATCCCAAACTATATTTCAGTCTGAACAAGAACTTAATCTATGCTATGTGGCACAGTCACGACTATAACATTAATCTAAGTATGAGACAGGTCAAACAGTGCAGAAAGAATGAATAGAGGGAGGAAGAAACATTTCTGTGAGATGGATAGGAGAAAACAGGCAAAATGAAGTTAATCTATTGTTAAAGGCATACAATCAAGTTCTAACATGTAAATGGTCACAAGTGGTCAGGAACCAAAACAAAGTCACAGTTCCAGCCATGTGAATCAATGCATGCCTTCCTCTTGATTATGTGTGATAATTAAATCCCAAATTCAGTTTACAGCAGACTCTGACCTAGTACTCTCTTCGAGCAAATAAGCTTAATCAAGTTCCGGTAGAGCTGGATTACTCCAAGAACTTGGGGATCCAATTGACTGAAAACAGAAGTTCCAAGGGTTTTAATTTTTCCAGTAAAGGCGATGGGGGGACAAGTTGTGTTTGGGAAAGATTGAGGGTTGACTACTTGTTCTATACTTTTATTTATTTTCACCTGTATGTACATTTTAACTAGACTACTGAAGTATGAGATCGCATATACTCTAAGGAGTTGTTCAGTGAATGCTCCTCTTTTTCTTCCTTCCACACCGTGATTACAAAGTCAAAGAAAGTTGGCAAAACTAACTTATGGCCTCCAACCTAAATAACATGACTCAGTAGCCTGGCCTTATCAATCTGCGGAAGCTTATGATGCATATATATAAATATATCCAGGAGTGTAACCTAAGGAGTTCAGTGGCTAATACCTCACTTTTCCTCCCTCCCCCAACTGGCTGGATAACATCAAAGACAATCCACAAGCCTATATTAGGGCCTCTCCTCTATGGAACATGATTCACTTGCCTGACCGTAAAATTCTCTTGCGGAAGTGTTCAACAAGAACAAGAGCTTGTATTCCTACTTATGTGGAATGATTAGCAAACAAAAGTGTCTTCACTCTTCATTATAGATAAAAGGGAATTTCCCAGTAATGCTGATCTCACTAAAAGGTGCCACTCTCTCATGCAACTTCGGAGGAAAATCCATTGCTCAAACGATAGATATCTAGCTGTCCAGAGTAATCAGTGCAAGAGCATCTCAGCATCACTTCAGGTAACCTCAGCAGGCCCGGACTACAACTTAGATTGGACATTCAAATTAGATGCCAATGCCGTTAAATGACTAATTCAATCCCTTGTAACTTAGGTTCAACCAATATACATGCCAAGAAACTACTCATACTAAAAAGATCGGACAATAGCAGTGAGGACCAGATTTCAGAGAAGGGTAGCAGCATATGTATGTAACCACATTATCCATAGCAGACAGGACAACAGTATAATTAATCCATCGCATCGAAACGAAAACAAAGAAGTACCAAATTACATAGAAAACTGGCAGGACTATGCAACCAACGATCCTAACATCACAAAGAGTGTCATCCTTTGCACCAAGGAAAACAGAATCGATGGAACTTACATATTTCTTGCGGCCATAGCCCTCCTCCTCTTCGCCATACCCATACCTCTTAGGCTTGTCCTCATCCTCATCATCGTCCTTCCTCCCATACCTCTTAGGCTTGTCCTCATCCTCATCATCGTCCTTCCTCCCATACCTTGGTTGTCCATAACCTCATCTTCCTCCTTCCTCCCATACCTTGGCTTCCCGAACCCCTTCCCCTCCTGGGCTCCCATAGCTCGGCCTCTCGAACCCTTCCCCTTCCTGGGTCCCATAGCTCGGCCTCCTCGGAGGCTCGTCCTCGCCGCCGCCATAGCTCGGCCTCCTTGGAGGCTCGTCCTCGCCGCCGCCATAGCTCGGCCTCTCGATCTCAGTCCTCTGTGGCCTGCCGCCATACCCAAATTCACCGCCTTCCTGCTCACCATACCCGGGCTTGCGACCATACCCGGATCCGAATTCGGACCCACCAGATTCATACTCGGTCTTTCCACCATATCCGGATCCATACTCAGTGCTAGGCTTCTCGTACTCGGTCCGGCCACCATACCCGGATCCATATTCCGTGCTCGGCTTCTCGTATTCGGTCCGGCCACCATACCCGGATCCATATTCCGTGCTCGGCTTCTCGTATTCGGTCCGGCCACCATACCCCGATCCATATCCCACGGTCGGCTCCACGGTCGGCTTCTCGTACTCAGTCCGACCGCCGTATCCGGATCCATACTCCGAGCTGGGCTTTTCGTACTCGGTCCGGCCGCCATATCCGGATCCGTACTCCGAGCTCGGCTTCTCATACTCGGTGCGGCCGCCATATCCGGATCCGTACTCCGAGCTCGGCTTTTCATACTCGGTCCGGCCGCCATGCCCGGATCCATACTCAGATCCGGGACGGCCGTGCCCGGATCCATACTCCGTGCTAGGCTTCTCGTACCCGGAACCGTACTCAGCCTCCGGACGGCGACCATACTCGGATCCAGGCCTCTCGTAATCAGGCTTCCGGCCGTACCCAGAGCCTGGCTCCTCCTCCGGCCGCCCGCCGTACCCAGGTCCGAAATCGGGGCCGGGACCGCCGGGACCGCCGGGCCCGCCGAATCCGGGACCGCCCGGACCGCCGAATCCGGGACCGCCCGGACCGCCGAATCCGGGACCGCCCGGACCGCCGAATCCAGGCTGGGGAGGAGGGGGCCGCCGAAGGGGGCCGCCGGGGCGGGGCTTGGGGCGGGCGTAGCTGCTGTACTCGGCCTGGAGGGCGTCCTCGGCGTAGGCGGCGGGCTCGTCGTGGGAGGAGGCGAAGTGGGGGCAGTCGTAGTCGTCCTCGAGGCCGCCGGTGGAGGAGGAGGTGGAGGGGTAGCAGATCTCCTCGGAGGGCTCGAGGGGGCGGCCGTAGGTGACGGAGATGTCGTAGCCGCCGCCGAATGGGGTGGGGTCGTACTCGTCGAACTCGATGTCGTCCTCCTCGCTGCGGTGGTAGTACGGCATGATCGGTTCTCTCGGTTTCTTCTTCTTCTTCTTCTTTCTTCCTGCAGATTGAGAGAGACTGGGGGGGAGAGAAGGTGTTTGTGAAAATGCGTGAGGGATCGAGAAGGCGTTTCGAAGGGGGTATTTAGTGGTGGGGCCGACGCTGTCGATTCGAGGGGACGCGCGAGATTTCCTGGCGGATCGAGCGAGTGTCGGCAAATGGTTGGACGGTGGATTTGACTTTTGATAATGCCTACATCGCGACGACGACGCGAGATATCCGCGCTTATCTTGGGACGACGACGACGGCACGGCTAATTTCAATCCATTCCGACCATGCCGACTCGCCGACCAGATCGTCTTTTCTTTTTCCGTTTTTTGTCACGTCCGACTTTTTTTGTGCATTTTTTTTATCAAGTTAATTTATATCTAAACACGTGTAATAAATACGTTCCGAAGTAAAAGTAAGTACCGCGCGAGGTCGGTATGCTTTCCGGCGTAGGCAAGTTGAACAACATCCGTCTTCTTGAAATTATAAGGGAAAATGGCATAAATTATTTCTGAATTTTGACTTAATGTATTATATGATCCTTGAATAGTGAACATCTTCACATAGTTTAGGGATTAAATTGTACATAAGATCACATTAAATAAATTAAAAATTTAGAAACTACGTAGAAATCATTTATATCATCATCCTAAATTATTTTAACTTACTTACTATTTTGCTTTTTATTTTGAATTTCTCACTTTTATGTGCCAAATCTGCCGATCCTCTTTGTGCTCTACAGGGATAGCTGAACAAATACAAATGGCGATTGCTTGGTTTTATTTATAAAATGTGCATATTTTTTCTGATTTGTGGCCTCTAAGTAACGACTTAGTTCGTTATATTTTTTGATTTAAATTATAAAAGTACAGAGTAGCATCCTAATTTTATTTAATGTTATAATTGAAATAATTACGAATGAAAAATGCCAATTAAAAATGATTGTGCGCGGTGCAGCGGGCAAGTATTCTTGCGGTTAATGGAGATTTTCCAATAAGGAATATCACAGTCTCACTCTGAGTTTATCATCTTTCACTCTTGCCTTTTCTTTCTACTCTTCCTTCTGGCACAGTTTTTTACTTTCATTTTTAACGATTTTCTCTTAATTATGTTCAAAGCTATTTGATATAATTCTTATAATTTCCTCAAGTATCTGTAGTATCCGTATGATCTTAAGGTCATGCAACTTAAAATGCAATCATGAATTTTGAGATTAATATTGTAATAATAAGTGTCGGGAATTTCTATTTTAGTTAATTGATACACACCTTTAAAATTGTAATAATAATGATTGTATGCGAATATATCTTATAAATGAAGATGAATTTTTTCTTTGCAAAGGAGATGCGTATATCTTTTTACTAATTGAATTATTGAAGTTGTTAATATGGGATATCATTTAAAAAAAATTACATTTGGTTCGATTTCAACAAAGTATGAATGGCCACAAAATAATCCATTGAATAAGTTTCTCAACTCTAAATTTGACATGTACACTCAGAAAGAAAGGTAAATTTCGATTTATTTTTTCATCGGTCGATAGAATAAGCTTCAAAAATTTTGATGTACATAAATAAAACAATCTAAATTCTGTTTCCAAAAAAATATGTAGAAAAATTCAGATTTATAAAGAGTGCTTCAACTGTTGAAAAATAAAAAACGATTTAGCAGGCCATAATATCAATTTTTAGTGACGATGTCATCATTGTTAATTCTTTCTTTTTTTGTCCAGTGGCGACATATAGAACAGTATTCTAATGATATTTATAACTTGTGTGCATCAACGTGCGACGAGTGTCTTTTCTTTCTTTCCAGAAACCCTAAGAAGGAACAGAATAATATAATTTGTTTTCCAACTTCTTAAAAAGGCACACATGGATATGTGAGCAAAAGAGGAAAAAAACTAATGAAGGAAATAAAGGTGTGATTTGACTTTTGTTTTTAGGGAACGGATGTGGAGAAGATTCGATACAAATTTCGTTATGCTTTGGGTTATAGTTAGCCACGACAGAAATTTCGGATTGGATTTACTATTATATATAACAGAAGGATTTGACATGCCTCTTTTAACATTCTTTACAAGTGAAATATACTGTCAAACGCTGCAAATTTGATACTCTTCTCACATATAGTGATCTAACGTGATCTTAGTTTCCCAAAGAGGCCAAACATATAACTGAAACACAACATCGTTTCATCATTTTTTAACTATTGAATCTCCTAACCAATCAAAGCTTAAAGGCGCAGACCAGTTGTCTTCCAATTCATAGAAGAAACAGCCATTTCCTTAGCCTCCCTCAGTCGCTCCGTCGCCTCCTCCTCCTCCCTATTCCGCCACTGCGGGTTATCTCCACTTTACAGCCTCCCGCAGGATGCTGCTGGCTTGCGCGAACATCATAGTCCTCCTCGGCTTTGTCTGTTGGTACTGGCGCCTGCGACAGCAGGTTGGGAAGGTAACCCTGAACGTGATCGTGGTGCCCAGAGACGGTACGTGGAAGCTCAATATTAAAGAGTGTGCGATTTGCCTCGAGAGTTTCAAGAAAGGAGAGAGGTTTTGCTTCCTCGAGTGTTACCATGGGTACCATGAAAGTTGCATCATGGAATGGGCCTTGAGAGACCAACGTTGCCCATTTTGTCGGGCTTCAATCCGAGTGAGATGGGTAGCTACTATTACGTTGACTCTTGCCAATTCCTACAAATTTACGATATGGAAAAAGCTTAGATGATTGTGTGGTGCAATCTTGACCCCATATTTTCCCAAGGAATCCAGAAGACTTGTGTGCCAGGTTTCCTTGGGAAATCTGGAATTTTGAGTGGAATTTTTCAGATCTCATTACCTTGGATTTTATTAGTTTATTGCATGAGAATTAAAATTTGCTTTTCAAATTTGCTAGGTGGATTTGAAGTTGTCTTATATGAAATAGATTTTATATCAATATTAAGTTATTAAATTAAACGAAATTGTTCATTTCTCTCTTCCATAAAATGCCTGCAATCTTCTACTAATGAAGCTGAATTATTAACTAATCAAATCTTTGATAGCTCATTGCTTTCGAAGTGATACTAAAGGCTCAAAATGCACCATTATTTTGAAGTATTTTTGGCATCATTAGGCTAGCATTGTCCTTATTATTCTCTCTTTGCTTTACCGATTTCATGTCACGCTTTAATTTTTTTTTTCCTGTTCTTAAAACAAAAATGATATCTAACATGATTTTTACATAGCAGAATACAAATTTGCTATTTCAATTCAGTAAAAAAGAAGTCATCTACAAATGGACAATTACCAAAAAAAATTTCGAAGTGGTCTAATTCTAAGTAACTCTAAATAAGTAGCTACAAATGGACAAATTAAATATCTTGCTATTCGGTAACTTTCCTCCTTCTATTGTTTAGTAATGGGGATCATTTATTTCTCTATTTGGGTTTTTTACCCCTTTCTTAGTCAATGATGACCTTAACTTACTTAGTCTGTTGCCTTCTCTTGGCATGAGATAATCATGGTCGAGAGGCCACCATTATTCCTACTAATGACAGTGGCTTTCACGCTAGCACTTACAATATGATCCAATTAATGACATGTTGAAATTATCTTTTTACATTATAGTATTGTAGCAGGAAAGTTATCTCATTCCTTGAGATACAATTGACACGTTTGCCCATGTATAAAGGTAATTTTTGAGTTATTTTTTCATTGGTGATAGAATAACATATATAGATTAATCGAGATCTATAAAGTATGCTACAAATCAAATAGTGAAAACTCAAAAATCAAAAACATTGATGACGTGCTAATTATTATTCTAGTGGTACTTATAACTTGGGTGCAACGACGTGCGACGCTTCTCTTTTCTTTTGAAAACCCTAGGAGGGAACAAAACAATTAAATTTGTGTTCCAACTACTTAAAAAAGGCACACATCAATATGCGAGCAAAAGAGGAAAAAACTTAAAAAGGAAAACAAGCTGTGATTTGACATATATATCTATGAAAAGGTTTCTGCAATCGAATGACACAATGAAATTACTGATACATCCATTGCTTAAGAATATGTATAGCGCTATTATTCAAATAATTGTGGGTATTATTGAAATTTTTCAGGATAGGTATAGAGATTGAAATGACATTGGGTTTACTATACAATATGGAAAGATCGAGATTTTATTTCCTGAACTGACAGTTTAATATGACTATACTAATCAAACTTCGAGGCTAATTCTCAGCATTACAACAGCATAATGGGATCTCCTCCTCCTCTTGTTCCTCCTTGGACTGGCAGCGTAGGCGCCTCCGACAAGCCGTTCGCCCCGAGAGCGTCAGCATAAGGCCTCGCCACTTGACGCCGTTGACGCAGCGGCCTTCGCCAAGCTTGCTGCCGAGGGCTCCCTCGCCGACCATCTCCAGGCCTTCTGTGCCGCCGCCCACCTACTTTGCTACCTGGACCTCACCCCGAGCCTCGAGAAGCACCCGACCAACTCGAAGAAACACCCCGACGGCGAGTACGTCCCTGTCAGTGGCATAGCCATGAATAGAAGTGGAGCTGAGAACCTTCTTCAGAGAATTGAGGCCGGGATAAAAAGCCCAAGGGGTCCCTTTTGCCCGGTAAGATGTCGTCCAGATTACCCTTTTTCAACTGGGAAGATCCAATGGCAGATCAGACCCGGCCACACCCTAGGCCCAGCAACGCCTAGTAGTCTCGCTGTCGCTAATGCATTATGTGGCAGATGGCCATGCCGTGGTTGACCTCGACCTTGGTCTTGGCATAGAGCAGATCCGCCTCGTAGACTCGGACCTTGGGGACCGATTGGCAGTTGTACAAGTATGGGAAGAGCAGCTCGTGGCGTGACACGGCCTTGGTCACCCTCCCGCCGTTGATCCCCTTAATTGTCCCAACCATGACGTCGGGCCTCGACCCAGCTGCGTTGGATGTGCTCGATCCCAACACAAAGGTGGAGATCAACCACAGCGTGGCCATCTGCCACATAACGCTTTGGCGCGAGTGAGACCATTGGGCATCACTGGCCCTAGGGTCGCAACTAGGTCTGGTCTGCCACTGGGTCCGGGAAGCAGAGCACCAGGCAGCGGCACAGAAGGCCAGGAGTTGGTCGGCGAGGGTGCCCTTGGTGGCTAGTTGTGAAGGCCGCTGCGTCGGCGGCATCAAGTTGCGAGGCCTTTGGAGAGGAGGAGGAGGACAGAAAAATTCACAAGCTATTCACTCTAGGAGGATGTTAAAAGATCATGTTTTGCACGTGTTTTGCACGTGTTTTCTAAGTTAAATTGTTATTTGTCTATTATTATCTCCATGACTTGCACGTGTTTTGCATGTGTTTTCTAAGTTAAATCGTCATTTGTCTATCATTACCTCCATGACTTGCACGTGTTTTCTAAGTTAAATTTAGTTAAATCCATGAATTTGCAAATGAAAATATCGTGACTATTGACTCTATTTGCCATCACCCAGTTTCAATTGGCGATTGTCCAAGTCAGGTTGTTTTGAAATATCCAATGATAAACCTCAATCGACCTGGTTGCGACCTTAGGGCCTAAAAGGCCCAGTGGGTGGCACTCCATGCTGATGTGTCCAGGTGGCAAATTGCCACTCCATGGTTGATCTTTAACTTCCTGAACGAGCACGTGTCGGACATCGAAGCCATCGCAACCTTGTCGGCTTGCGCTGCCTCGAGAGGGCAGAGTCGACCGGGCCGATAAATGTCGCTGAGCGGCCTGCGTACTCCATCGCAATGGTCAAAACTTAAATGTTGGATTAGGACTCTTGACAGCCTTTACGTGGGGCAACGTCGTGTCACAGCCCACATGACCATCAGTCACCGAGGCAAATTTGAGTCATTCTCGCATTAATCGCCAGAGATCGATTTGGGAAGGGTCGACCCCGGACGAGCCACAAATAGCTACCGTGAACAGCTCATCCTAGCTATTCGAAGACTCAAATGTTCTTTTATGAGTGTATCGTGTGTGATATTCATGTGATCCAACACATCGAACAGCTCAACTTGTATTAGGTATTATAAGCTATGCCTCATTGATTGCACATTTACTTCTTGTTTGAGCTATCCCTCGACAATAATAATGTGACAATTTGGATGTCGCTCTAAAAGAAATTGGGTGCACCTTCTTTTGACTTTTCGAGGATGAATTTTCCCATGTATATAATGTTAGGCTTGTAGGCAAACGTAAATGTCGGATGGGACTATTGCAAGCTTTTAAGTGGGCCAATGTCGACTCACAGCACGTACATCCTCTTACTCATCGTAGCAAACTTGAGTTATTCTCCGCATTAATCACCGGTAATCGATTTAGGAAGTGTTGATCGTGGACAAACCACAAATAGCTATTAGAAATAATTCATTCTAATTATTCGAAGACTCGAATATCTTCATTTATAGGTGCATTGTGCGTGATATCCCTGTGGCATGACGCATCAAACAGCATGACTCGTATTAGTTATTATTAACTTTACCTCATTACTTGCGCATTCGCTTTTTGTTTGACTTATTCCTCAATAGTAACGTGACGATCTCAACATCGCTCTAAAAGAAATTGGCAGCGTCTTCTTTTGGTTTTGAGCAGTACTCATCAACTCAATCACAAAGAAATGGGAATAGACCCTCCACCAAATTTTGGAGATTAGGAACATTAGTCAATCGTCGGTGTAATGACTGTGTACCTCACGAGGCGCCATGAAAAGTGTTGCTGTAAGAGTGGGGACCGAGACTCAAAAAAGTTAGTACACGGGCAGAGAAAAGCAACTCCATGCATTCTACAGACGGTGTGATAATGGTGCTATGAATGGCACAATGCATCGTGAAACAGTGATTTGGAGGATTAAGTCTTCGTGTTATGGCCAATGCAGCACCTATCCTGATTTGAGAATCGATCGGATTGCTTTGGATCGAAGTGAAGGACAAAAGCAACTATAGCCTCGTCTTTTTTCCATAATGGGATCAAACTTTTCAATAGTTCTTTTGAGTATTGACTTTAATCTCATAACGTGTGCATATGCAAGCTCGAGGAAATGGGTAGATATGATATTTCACCTAAAGCTCTTACGTTCTATTTGTGGATAAGATTCCAAATTTAACATCAAAACAATGGCTGATCTGTGGACCCACGTTCGTCTGTTCAACCTCGAATGTGTTGCAGTTGTCCTTAAGTTAGTTGGCCTTAAATTTCGTTTTCTAGAGTCTAGCGTTCAGTAGTTGCAGCTCGGACTTTTGTTCTCTAGCGGACTCGGACAGACCTACGTAAGACATGAAACTATTCACTCTCATGCCATACCATGCCCCTTCGGAATCGCATGAGACTACAGTATTTGTAGAAGTTGGGCAAACTCACTTGCATTGATGAAGTGATTTACAATATATACATAGGGTTTAGGGCTAAAGTAATACAATGACAATTATGCCCTTTAATATAAACCCAATTTGCCAATAGTATGTCTCGGCCTTGAGACTTTAAGACTTGGGACGAGGTACATGACTTCGTGCTTTGTCACATCGCTTTTTACCTAAAACTGGCACCGCAACGCATCATGCGCTTTGTCAAAATATACGAAGAAGTAGTAAATGAAGTTGAGAGAGTAGGCATTAAATCATAACAGAGCAAGTCATCACTATAATCCGTCATTCTGACCCACAAAAAAAAAAGAAAAAGAAGAAGAAGAATCTTTGATCCGTGATCAGTAATAACCTAACTCGAATTTGAGGTTGAACATGGGCGACTCAATTCCTAACCGCTGGAACTTTCATCTTCTGTGTCAATTGGCCACCGTCCATGTCACGTCGTTTTCAAAAATCCAATGGCAAACCTCGATATGTCCCGGACTAGACCCTAGGGCGAGGAATGCTGCATGATTAGCGCTCCAAGCCGATGTGTCGAGATGGCAAATGGCGACGCCAAGGTTGATCTTGGTCTTGAGTTTTGGATCCAATAAATCTGCTTCGTAAACCCGGAGCTTTGGAGCTGAATGACAATAATAGAGAAGATAAGGAAACAAAATCTGATGACAAGTCAAGGATTTGGTCACCTCACCGCCGTTAATCCCTTTGACTTGTCCGATTAGGATCTCGCGATTCGAACCTTCGATACTTTCTGTGGACCGGACCGCCACATTTTGTCCTAGGATCAATGTGGCGAAGTCGATCATATCCTCAATGGAGGACACACTGCTTGGACTCACCGCGGCTTGGTGCTCTCTCGCACTTGGCGAGTGCATCTAGCATTATCTTCTCCGCGGCTTTGACACTGCTAGCCATCAGGGGGGTGGCGAGTGCATCTGCCATTATCATATCCTCAATGGAGGACACACACTGCTTGGACTCACTGCAGCTTGGTCCTCAGCAGCATTGCTCTATCCACTGCTGCTCTGACTTTATGTTTTCGCAGGTAGGCACTCGTCCTGACAAGAATTATGGACGTCAAAACGAGATGCTATGATGTTGCAGCCATCAAGGCCATTCTGTTCAAACATTGGTTTATGAGCAGGCGAAAACAATGACATGATGTGACCTTGATTGCCGAAAGTTGCACGACCGCTGCACGATTGCCGCACGATCGTCGCACGACCGCCGCACGATCCCGCTCAATCGCCGCATCACCATCACACCATTGCCCCCTCCTGCGGCCGATAGGCTGTGGAAATTTATAATCACAATTACTTCCAACAGGAAATTTTAAAAGGAAAAATTCAATTAAATCAATTGCATAAAATAACAATTTTATTTTAAATCATCATTTTGGATTGATAAAAAGTAACATCATCCATGAAGTGCTCACAAGAAAATATCAAGATGCCTCGTTATACATAACTTTTTCATGTTAATATTTTCGGCATATTACTAGGTACTCCTATAACGTCTTTACTTTCTCTATGTAAATATAATTCATAAATGGTAAGGAAATTAAACAAATTTTATTTGATGTAATAAATTAAGAGCCCTAATATTATTCTTTAGGAAATTTCGTTTTTCGACATAAATCAAATATGCGAAAGTAAAATCTAAAAATAAAAAAGGAAAGGAAATCTAATATATGTGGGATGCCCACAATAAACATACATCTAATATATGTGGGATGCCCACAATAAACATAGAAGGAAAAAGCTTAGAAGGAAAAAGCTTCCTGGTCCAACCAACATTGCAACCTTTGATTCCGAGAAGAATGGATGAAATGGAAAAAAGCAAAGCTTGAGAAATTATGATTGAGTGTCGAATATGAACTACATTGAATCTAAATTATTAACAATGGTGGGTTCATGTAGGTACCACGTGAATCCCACCAAATCACACGGTCCATTTTTATTTGAGCACATGGACTCGCCTTAATCAGGTGATTCCTCGCTCAATCCATGATCGTCCACGTCATGTCATTCTCGACGATCCAATGGCACACCTCTATTTGCTTGGGTCCGGACCCGAGTGCCACCAATGCACCGTGGTCGGGTCTCCACGACGATGTGTCGAGATGACATAGTGACCCTGTGGTTAATCCTACTCCTCCTCACAAAGTTTAAAATCTCGGCCTCGTAAACTTTGCACGGTGTGAGAGTAGTACAACAAGTATGGGTATAGGATCTGGTGGCACGACACTGACTCAGTGGGTTGTCCGCCCTTGATCCCTTTGACCAAGCCGATCACGATCTTCTGCTTTGACCCATTGACGTTCTCTGTCGTTCGGACCGTGATGCCGCGGCCGAGGACAGATGACGCGAAGTCGACCATGTCCTCTACGGACCTAACGCACCGCTTTGTCTCACCTCGATTGGGTGGCCTCTTGCACTCGCATAGTGCGTTGAGGATCATGTGCTCCGAGGCCGAGCCCTCTTGCACAGCGAACAGCTCCTTCACTTCCCGTAGCCGCTGGGTCAAGAACAGTAATTTTGACGTGATGGCCCGGGGCAAAAACGACCTCCGGGGCATCTTGTCGACGATGTCGAGCATTTGCATGACAGTCCCTAGCCTCAACTCGGACTCCCTGAAGAATATGCTTGGCTCAATCGTGGTTTGGCCTTTCGATCCCTTGCCGTACTCTTTGAACGTGTCATTGCCCTCATTGAACGACTTCCCATAATTCGCTAATGTCATCTCAGCATTCATTCTAGGAACAGCTTGTTGGAGGCGCTTAAGCCGCCGGTCCAAAGACTGGGGACTTTATAGGGAGAAACAAGACGAGGAGGAGGAAGCAGAGGAAGCCAGAAAAATTCATAAGCTATTCGCTCTAGAAGGATGTTAAAAGATCTGGTGACACTAATAAGGCCGAAGGCATGAAGGAAATAAAAGAAAGATCGTCATCACCCATGTTTTGCACATGTTTTCTACGTGTTTTGCACGTGTTTTCTAAGTTAAATTGTCATTTGTCTATCATTACCTCCATGACTTGCACGTGTTTTGCACGTGTTTTCTAAGTTAAATTGTCATTTGTCTATCATTACCTCCATGACTTGCACGTGTTTTGCACGTGTTTTCTAAGTTAAATTTAGTTAAATCCATGAATTTGCAAATGAAAATATCGTGACTATTAACTCTATTTGCCATCACCCAGTTTGAATTGGCGATTGTCCAAGTCAGGTCGTTTTGAAATATCCAATGATAAACCTTCGGTCATTCTGACCCCAAAAAAGAAGAAGAAGAAGAAGAATCTTTGATCCGTGATCAATAATAACCTAACTCGGATTTGAGGTCGAACACGGGCGACTCAATTCCTAACCGCTAGAACTTTCATCTTCTGTGTCAATCGGCCACCATCCATGTCACGTCGTTTTCAAAAATCCAATGGCAAACCTCGATATGTCCCGGACTAGACCCTAGGGCGAGGAATGCTGCATGATTAGCGCTCCAAGCTGATGTGTCGAGATGGCAAACGGCAACGCCAAGGTTGATCTTGGTCTTGAGTTTTGGATCCAATAAATCTGCTTCGTAAACCTGGACCTTTGAAGCCGAATGACAATAATAGAGAAGATAAGGTCCGGATGACAATAATAGAGAAGATAAGGAAACAAAATCTGATGACAAGTCAAGGATTTGGTCACCTAACCGCCGTTAATCCCTTTGACTTGTCCGATTAGGATCTCGCGGTTCGAACCTTCGATACTTTCTGTGGACCGGACCGCCACGTTTTGTCCTAGGATCGATGTGGCGAAGTCGATCATATCCTCAATGTAGGACACACACTGCTTGGACTCACCGCGGCTTGGTGCTCTCTAGCACTTGGCGAGTGCATCTGCCATTATCATATCCTCAATGGAGGACCCACACTACTTGGACTCACCGCGGCTTGGTCCCCAGCAGCATTGCTCTATCCACTGCTGCTCTGACATTGTGTTTTCGCAGGTAGGCACTCGTCCCAACCAGAATTATGGACGTCAAAACGAGATGCTATGATGTTGCAGCCATCAATTCTATGACTGGTTTATGAGTAGGCAAAAATAATGACATGATGCGACCTTGAACGACGATCGTGCACGATCGTCGCACGACCGCCGCACGATCGTTGCTCAAGGCACCACCGCCCCCTTCCACGGCCGATAGGCTGTGGGTGGCAAGCTCGTGGCGGTAGTCACCTACGTCGAACTTCCACTCAGCCACCCCCTTTATTTAAGGACTTAAAGGATTTCAACATCCCCACAAACACGACGAAATGACGGCTACTATCTTCCTTCTCCTCGTTTTTGCCACCCCTGCTAGGTCAAAGCCGCTGGAGTCTCTAGTCCCTCCGTATTTATGACCTATTAGAAAAGCCCACACTCCTTCCTAGATCTCAAACCCCCCTCTCCCGACGGCTAGCAATGTCAAAGGGACCGGAGGATTCTCCGGTCTCTCCGTATTTCTGTATTTCTAACCTTTCAGAAAAGCCCATGAGACCGGTAGGATTAGTAGTTAAATAAAACCTCCTATTCTCACCGTGTCTATCCTCGCTGGGTGCAGATGGTTGCACAAATTGTTCTTGATACGTATCCGGGCCATGTTCCTTGTGTTTAGGAACATAATTAAATGAACTGAACATTTCTGAAGTGTACATTATATAGTTGTAGAACAAGTGAAACCTTGTGATTGTGTTTTCCTGTGCAATTTATTGTGAAATGAAGGGTTTCACATAGCCATCAAAGCCATTATGTTTTGTGATTGCGTTATGAGTAGCCGAAAACAATTACATGATGCCACCGTTGACCGAAGATCGCCGCCCGCTGCCGCAAAACCACCGCATGACCGTTGCATGATCGCCGCACGACCAGCACGATTGCCGCAAAACCACCGCATGACCGTTGCATGACCGCCGCACGACCAGCACGATTGCCGCATGATCGTCGCACGACTGCCCTCTCTTGCTGCCGGTGGGCTGTGGGCAGCAATCCTGCGGCGGTGGTCAACGACCTCGAACTTCCACTTCGCCACCCCCACCTCTATTTAAGGGTTTAAAGGATCTCAACATCCCCGCAAACACGACAAAATGGCGGCTACCATCTTCCTTCTCCCTGTTTTTGCCACCCTCCTGACGGCTAGCAATGTCAAAGCCACCGGAGTCTCCGGTCCCTCCGTATTTATGACCTATCAAAAAAGCCCACACTCCTTCCCAGATCTCAAACACCCCCCGGGCAACGGCCAGCAGTGTCAAAGGGACCGGAGGATTCTCGCTCCCTCTGTACTTCTGTATTTCTAACCTATCAAAAAAGCCCATGAAACTGGTAGGATTATTAGTTAAATAAAACCTCATGTTCTCACCGTGTCTATTCTCGCTGGGTGCGGATGGTCGCACAAACTGTTCTTGATACGTGTTCGGGCCATGTTCCTTGTGTTTGGGAACATAATTAAACGAACTGAACATTTCTAAAATGTACATTATACAAATGTTCAGAAATGTACATTATACGGTTGTAGAACAAGTGAAACTTTGTGATTGTGTTTTCCTGTGCAATATATTGTGAAATAAAGGATTTGTCAAAGCCATCAAGGCCATTTTGTTCTGTGATTGGTTTATGAGCATGCGAAAACAATGACATGATGCCATAAGTAAGTTGGACAAATATCCAATTCTAAGCAAAATCAAAAATCAATAATACTACATGTCCTAGAGAGCACAGCTTACCTCCATAAGCTCAACCTTAGCAGCGTCAACACCCTCGACATCATCAAAGTTGACTGTCTGACTATTAGGCCGCCTCTTTTTTGCGGGGCTATTAGCAGCAGAAAGTTGTCGATAGAGAAGCCACATCAATGGAGTCAAAGGAATCCACTATGATATTTTAGTTATCAAGGTACTCCTGACGGACATCAACACTGACCGAGGGGCCGAGCTATAAATTGTTACTTTTTCTCTCATCAAACTTAGAAGAAACTTTTCATCATGATCAATCTTCCGAGTGGCATATTGCCACTGTCGCGTAGCAGCACGTGCTCTCAGAAATTTCTTAGGCATGCTTGCACCGATCATCTTTCCAGCTGGAACAACACCATTCTTTTCAGTTACATCAACAGCAGTTCCAATTGGAGAATTACTCTCTATCAACTTTTCCTCTGGAATTATCATTTACCTGACTTCCCGAGCTCGTGTTGTAATGTATCTGACGAGACCCTTCTTCGAGCAAAACCTTAGTAACATTGCCATCTTGAAGGCTCATCATCAAGACTGAGTAAGGAACAAGCTTTGGAGATGGCAAAGCTGTCACTTTTTCAGAAAAGTATAACAAAGACCCAATGCTACAGAAACTGAAGCTGAAAGAGTCACTCTCTTCAAATTCTTTCTCAAGAACACCCCCAAATCATTCGACATGGACATAGCCGAGACCCTCTTAAATCTCGAGGCCAACAACCAAAATCTCGGGTGCAATCTCAGCGAGAATTTCCTCCTAATACCTCCTTCCTTTCCTCACATAACCCCGCTCAATATCACTAAATCCATCGCTTCCGGGCTCAATTCTACTTCTACAGGACAATCCAGGGGGCCACTTAGAATCGCCACGAAACCTTAAAGGCCGAATCCAATCATGTCTAGGGAGCTTTTGCATCAAGTTAACATTACAGGACGACCCACGTTCGAATTTGCGCAAAGTTTGGAACTTCACCACAGGAAACAGAGCAAGGCCGCCGCCAAGACTCCGATGCGCACAAGAACCGGCCTTTCCGACCCGAACGCCCAGGAGCTCTCGAGACTTGAAGAACCCATTATTGCAAATGACAGAAAGACAGGCCATGTCCGAGCGCACGCCAAGATCGTCTACCTACGCATCGCTTCCAATACTGCAAATTTACCAAAGCGGAAGAACAAGAACTGTGGCTAAAAGATGGGTCCTTGAAAGTGACTGATAATGGCGGGTGCTTTGGGGGATTGCCGAGAGGGTCGAATCTTTGAAATCACCTCGTTCTCGTCGATTCGAGAGGGAAGGGAAAATCAAGAACGAGCAAGGAGGTGCGGGACTTCCTCTCGTGCTGTGCGAGACCGGCTTCGTGACTCGCCCGGGGGTAGCAAGAGGATAAGAAACGGCGGAGCGTTTTGCCGACGCATTGGGCGTGTGGCGGGGTGGTAAATCGAGGACGTAACTTCAATGAATTGGTGCGTTTTTCCTTTTTTTTTTTTTTTTCTTTTGTCAAGAATAAATTGGTGCGTTTTTCTTTGAAACATAGATTAAATAGCTTAGATACATTTAAGGTGCATGCATTTGGGTTTTCCAAGTCACAATGATTGCTGCTAATGTCCTGGCAAATCCATTAACATCGGGAGGAGACCCCACATTAAAAGCCAAACTCATGGGTACTGATTATATGCTAAGTTTTGTGGGAATAATTCAAGTCGAAATTATTTGCAATAGATAGCATGTTGGATAAACATGCCATGAGCTTAATCTAAGCACACAAATTTAATTTTTAACTAATTGGCCAATTTATTTGGACACACTTTTTTTCTTTATAAAATTAGGATGAGGAGAGATTAACCCATTTTAAGGCCTATAATATACAATAAGCAAATGTCAGAAATACTAATATTCTATGTATATATGTGTGCGGTGCTTAGGGGTGAGCGTGGTTCCGGGTAGAACCGGGAACCGGAACCGAACCGGAGGAGGTTCCGGTTCGGTTCCCGGTTCTAAGGGGACTGGTTCCGGTTCCCGGTTCTCTTTTTCCAGGAACCGGAACCGGCGGCAAAGTTAAAAAAAAAAAACCCTAATTCCTTCCACGCGATTCCCCCTCCCCCGCCCTTCTATTCAACTTTCCCCCTTTCCCTTTCTTTTTCTCTCTCTCTTTTCTCCACTTTTTCCTCCTCACGTCACTTCCTGCCCCCACTTTTTTTTTTTTCTCTCTCTCTCTCTCTCTTCTCTTTCCCCCTCTCTCGGCCGAACCCCCACCTCTTCTTCTTCTTCTTCCTTCCTCTCGCCGGTTGCTGCTTCACCCACCACCACACCGCCGCCCCACGCCCTACTCACCACCACCTCTTGGCCACCGAACCCCCACC
The DNA here is from genome assembly GCF_016545825.1 of Eucalyptus grandis. NCBI lineage: Eukaryota > Viridiplantae > Streptophyta > Magnoliopsida > Myrtales > Myrtaceae > Eucalyptus > Eucalyptus grandis. Next base: position 33,215,951 of record NC_052620.1, on the reverse strand, counting down.
ACCCACTGCTCGTTCAACAAGCCGTCTCACCGTTGAGCCCGACGAGCTGTCTTGCCGTCCGCGCCACCGTGAGGCACCGCCGCCGTCCCTAAGCCACCATCACCACCTCTTGCTGCCGCTTGCTAAGCCGTCCGGGCCATCGTTGCTCCGAACCGTCACCACCTCCACCCGAACTGAGTTCTTCCCCCCTTGGCCGTGGGTTGAGCCGCGGCTGCCGCCGTCTTCGGTGCGCCGTTCATGCCGCCGTTGGTGCTGTGAGACTCGTGCCCTCGTCGCCGTCGCGCCACCTTCGCCGCGTGCTCGCCGTCGCCAGATCAAGAAGAAGCTGGTGAAGAAGATGAGGCAGAACAGGCCCATCCCTCACTGGATTCGCATGCGGACCGACAACACCATCAGGTTCATATCCAATTCCTTCACGTTTTGTCCAAAAAAAGCTGTCTTCTTATTTTATTTTATTTTTTTGTGGCCTAATTTTTGTCGCCGAAATCGTTCAGGTACAACGCGAAGCGTAGGCACTGGCGCCGCACCAAGCTAGGGTTCTGAGGTGTTTTCATGGGAGGAGGTGCTTTTGTCCTCATATGTTGTTTCTTATACTTTTAAATTATTTGACGTTCATGGTGACGATATTAGATATATCACTTTTGATTTTTAGAAATATTACTATTGGGATTTTGAGGAAGCCGTATCATATGAAATTCATTATCACGGTTGTCTCCGACTTTTGCTCTAAATCTATGTCTTGGTGTTGTGTGAGTTAGTATTTTCTTGCTTGAAATTATTTTGACTGGCTTAAATGCTGGTCTCTAGGGGGTGCTTTGAAGCCAACGGATATCGAGCCGCTCTGGGTTCATGTCACATGCGCGTGGTTTTGCCCTGAAGTTGGCTTTCTGAATCATGAGAAAATGGAACCAGCCACTGGAGTACTTAGAATTCCTCCAACTTCTTTTTTGAAGGTAATCCATACTTATTTAGATTTACAGTTTTGAAGATTGTTGTTTCTTTGATGTGGTGGATTGTACTTATTGTGGGAATGATAAAAGCATTTAGCAATAGAGGAGAACCCGATTTCATAATAGCTTTATAGCAGCTTCTTTGTTCAGTTGAGTATTTGAGTTTGATGTTGATTTTGTTTGTTGTCTACTGCTTAGTTTATTTGCCATTAACTTCTAGATGCTCAGTGCTTCTTTTCAAATGCTTTTCTTTGCTTGTGGTGCAGAGTTGTGTAATATGTAAGCAGACTCATGGTTCCTGCACTCAATGCAGCAGATGTCCTACTTATTTTCAAGTTATGTGTGCTGCAAGAGCAGGACATAGCATGGAAGTAAGTCCTTATATAGATATATAATATTTTCATGACTTTTATCAGAACTAACATTGGTAGAATTTCTTGAGCTGGATTTTTTAATCTATTCTGACGCTCGCTCTTGCTTTCTTTCTATTTTCTTTGGCGTTGGATTTCAAGGAAGGATATGTTAGATAGATACTCATGTAAGTTTACACCGATTCTATATCTTTGTTTTCAGTTACACTGCTGGAGAAGAGCGGGAGTCAAATAACAAAGAAGTTGATATATTGCACCGATCATAGGTTAGATTGGTTCCCCTTGTCTACATGTTTTAATTCTCTGCTTCAATCTCATGTCCAGAGCTGTTTTGTTAAGTCTATTGCCTAGAAGATTTAACAACTATGATCCATTGACTAAAAACTATATGGTGCATGCTGCCTTGTCCTGGAAAAATATGATTTTACTTGGATGATTATGCAGAAGGTTCGACAGCCAAGAGGTTGATTATAACTATGTCATGGTCATTAACAAGTACGTTTGCTTCTCCAATTTTTATCATCGCATTTTGCTTGATGTGTCTTTCATAATGGCTAATATTAAATTACTGTTTCAGAGGACAGAAAAGCATCAAATATGTTTCGGTAAATCTGGTATACATGGATGGGGACCCTTTGCTCCAAGAAATATTCAGGAAGGAGAAATGGTACCTTCTCCTGAAAACTACCTCATTATTTGCATGTTATGCTTTAGTTGGACGGAAATGCTGTATTTGTCATTGTACTTTTCATTTATTCTTGGAAATGGAGGACATGATAAAAAGAGACAAGTACAGCGATTTATATTCTCAAATGTTTTTCGTTTTTTTCATTACCATAAAGAGTGGAGTTTAGGAAGTGTGTTTCTTCATGATTTTCCCTCCCAAAGCTTTGTCTCTTTGGCTCATCGGGTTCATTGATTAGCATTGAAATCATGATCTCGCATTATCCGTCGGTTTGTCTTCTAAACATCTTTGAGACATTGTGCAGCTCTTCAAGATCGTGAAGAACTTGTAATCGATGCCACAAATAAAGGGAATATAGCTTGGCTAATTAATCATTCGGTAAGTTCCAATAGAAGCATTTTTTAAAACTAAAAATGAAAAAAAAAAAAACCCGTTGGAACTCGTTGGAACCCGGAACCGACCCCCGGAACCCGTGACGGGGGTAGGTTCCTGGTTCTTGATTCTCACGGGTAGGTTCCAGGTTCCCAAAAATGAGGAACCTGTACCCGAGGGTAGGTTCCAGGTTCCAAGCGGAACCTGTAAGGAATCGGGAACCGCTCACCCCTAGCGGTGCTTACAAATCCCCATTATGATACTCTCTAGCTCAATCCCCAATTACTCTACTAGTAGGGTTGTATGCCTGTTGGCTGATATTAAATTAGAAAAATAATTATTTGAGTTGTTGAACTCGTTTAAATAATTCACAACAACTTATCAAGTCATTTAGTATATGAATTTCAATTTTATGTAACATCATTATTTCTTTATTGGAACAAGTAACTCATCTCATTGACATTATGTTCAAAAGAAACGGAAGATGGTCAAAAAGTAAGACTTGTGCACTCATTGCATCGCTTAAGGAGAATGGTAGTACATACGTCCCGTAAATGATACCGCCAATTCGAAACGCCAAATTACCACTTTAAGACGAGTTGTGGAATAGTAAGGCTAATTATATAGAAAGGACGATGCAAGGCATGGTAAGACATGTCTACTCATTACATTGCTTGAGAAGAATTAGTCCTTGATCAATTTGCTTAAAGGACTAAATTGCAAGATCACATGAAAATAAGGAAGCCCAAAACGGAATTCGCCGCAATTAGCGTGCGGGAGAAATATATTCAAAGGACCCCATTTCCGGGCCGAATTTATTATAACGAGCCAATCGCCGTTTGTTGCATCTGCAAACAGAAACGAAAGCGAAAGCGGAGGAAGCTTAACATTTCGGAAGAAGCTGTCTTCGCGTGATACTGTTCAATGCTTCCTTAGCTGTTCATCCTCGTCTCGCCCTTCCTCAGTCAATCCGACCTGACACTGAGTTCGACGATCCGATTCGCCGACCACAACTCGCGGCGCCTCTCGAGGGGTGGAGGATCTCCGGCACCCGGGTTTGTTTTTCCTCAAAAATCGTCGAGTTTTTTCATGTTTGATTCGCTGGTTCTCCTTCGATTCTTTCCGGGCGATGGTTTTGACTTTTGAGGTCTTGTTTTGAGTCTGATACGATGAAAGAGATCGTTTTTTTCCTTGGGTTTTTGTTTTTTTTTTCTTTTGGGTTGTGGTTGTCTTGTCTTGTCAATGGCGGATTGTATTTGGGGCGACGATCGGCGAGTCGATTGTGCTGGCATTGATACGCGCTTCTGTCTCTGTTGTGGGAAAGCCTTTCTCAGCAATATTGAGAGCTAGGTTTTGGCCCATAACAGCGAGGCCAGCAAGGCCAGCAAGGCCAATTCTTGTGGGTTGCGAAGGGGTGGCCATTTTTTCCCTGCATAAAGCAAAATAATGTAAGAAAATTTACAGTTAAATCTCTAGAGACTTTTCTTCGAGGGTACTTTTCTTTTCCTTCGGTTTTGGGGTTCGTTTGGGAAAAGAAACACAAAAAGGGCAGGAAAAGCTTGAGGGGGTCAAAAAGTCAAAAAGAAAGAGTGAAAGAAGAGAGAAAGGGAACGTGAACTAGAGGGAGAAAGCAGAAGGTACAGCAAAGGGGCGGAGAGAGGGGACGTGTAGCAGAAGAAGAAAAGGGCCAAAAAAAGAAGAGAAGAACAGAGGGTACTGTTCATCTTCTTCACGGGTTCTCTCCGCCGGTCACAGCTGCTGACCGCTGCGCCCGCGCTGCTGCGGCTGCACCGCCGCGCCATCGCCGCTCCGCTAGTCGCCGGAGTTCCCCCCTCAGCCACGAGCTCGCGCTACTGTCTCGGTCCGCTGCCGCCGTCCCCCTCGCCGTGCCAGAGCCACCGCCGCAGCGACCTGCAGCAACCCGCGAAGCTGTCGCCGTCCCGCCTGCTGCCCGAGCCACTGGCCACCACCGTGCCAGCGCCTACCCCGTCCGCCTCGCTTGCTGTGCCATCGCCGCTCGACCCTCCGCGACGCTTGCAGCGCCCTCGTCCGCGAGCACCGCGCCACCACCGCCCGTCCGCCACCCTCGCGGCTCCACCAGTCACCACCACGCCTTTGCCTGCACCTCCGCCGAGCCGCCCCAATCTCTGCAGCAGCGCCGCGTCTCCGCCTCGCTGCGACCCTCCTGCTGTCCGCGACTCCCTCCGCCAGCTGCTGCTGTTCGTCAGCCTCGCACCAGCAACGGCCAGCGACTCCGAGCTGCTCTGCCCCCTTTGCCAGCCGGTCACTGCTGCTGCCGCCGGGCCTCACCAGAGCTCCGGCGACCCACCATCACAGCGACCCGTCTTTGAACCATGCCGAGCCCTGTCCCGATCCACGAGCCGCCGGTCGTTAAATCCCGTTTGGAAAAAATTCGAATTAGGTAGTTTTTATTTATTTATTGTTTTTTTAATATTTTGTTATTTTATTCGAAGTATTCCTTGGCGTATCCTATTGAAAATCCCTAACTAATATTCACAATTGGATGAGCCTTTTAAATTGGGGATTGACAGTGTGATTTTCGCACTCAAAATCTAACTTGCAATTGCACGGAAAATTGCCAATCCGATCTCACACTTGAGATTCGATTCGTGATTTTATTTAAAATTGACCAATCTAATCCAATGCGCGAGATATAATTCTTCAATTTATGGATATCGATCTTATCTTGTTGGATGTGCTTTCGTGTCATTTGAGTTGATTATCTTTTTGTAAAAAAAATTCAAGAAATGTGAGTTAGATTAGGATTATTTCTTGTTTTAGAGTTATTTTGCATATTTAGGATAGGAAATTTATTTATTTCGAATTTTTGAAAAAATAAAAATCCAAAAAATGCATTCGTTTAGGATGTTAGTTTTTTTTTTTAAAATTTTTAATTGCACGTTTAAGTATGTGGCAATTTTAATTTCGAATCATAGAAAAGAAAAGAAAAAAATTAGAGTCATTGCATATTAGGATAAGATTGCATGTTTAATTTTTATTTTCTAATTAATTATGTTTAGATTTTTTTTTTCCCATTGCATCTTAGGTTAGGGATTAACAAGTTAAGATAAATTAGGGTTTAGTCTAACGTAATCCTTAATGTAATTTGGATGATATCTTAATTTGGATAGATAATTTTCGCAATTTTCTAATTTCAAATTTCATGGAAAATACCAAAAAATGTCTTACAATGAATTAATTCTCTAGGATAAATTGCATGCTCATTAAGAAAACCCAAAAATATTTCACTTTCGTCATATAACTTAGGTTATATTGCCATGCCATATTATTTCATATTAGATTAATAGCATGCATTGCATAAAACATGATTCTCATTAAATAAGTGAAAAGAAAAAGTAATTGCATATTAATTAGAAATCATATCTAAGACTATCGATGTGAATTCTGATCTAATATTGCAAATGCTTTCGTTATTATAAGGTAAGTCTTGCAATTTATTCATTACTTTATCTGGGTGTTAAATTAGTGATTTGCACACTCGCATGATAACCTAATATGTTAGGGTTAACAGCAATTCAAGCTGCTTGCCAAACTTTTTTTTTTTAAATAAAAAGGAAAATGTACTGAAAGGGTATTAGAAAAATCTAGTGTAATCAAGTCTCCAAACTCACAATCTCTAGTTTGTAGGAGTAAAATAAATCTCCGACTTGGGTTTCTAATTGACCCGTCAAAAATAAATTAGTAGCGACTCCTGATTGAAAATCATTTGTATGTTAAGAACTTCTAAGTTGCGAAATTGGTATGGGTTTGGGAGAGCCCAAGCTAAATTTAAACTTAGTAATCTATTAACCAAATCCTAAGTGGTTCACCCGAAAATTTGGTCGCGACAAATGTTGTCTGCTTAAGACTTGTAATCATGGGTACCATGAAAGTTACATCACGGAATGGGCCTTGAGAGACCCGTGTTGCCTGCTTTGTCGGGGCTTAATCCAAGTGAGGGCAGCTAGCTAGTGTTATGCAAACTCCTACCAATTCCATGTTGGATTTTCTAAATTTATGGTAAGATCTAATTAGCGATATGTCGAGATTTTCTTTTTACATTCTAGTATTGTATCAAAAAAGTCATACAATTCTTTGGGATGTAATTGACATGAAGCCCACACAAAAAGATCATTGTTTAGTTATTTTTTCATTGGTTGATAGAATGGTCCTCAAATATTTTGATACACATCTATAAAACCGTCTAAACCTTAATTTGAAAAAAATATTTATAAACTGAGACTTATAGAGAGCGTTACAGAAATTGAAAACTTAAAAATTGAAAACATCAATGATGCGCTATTTATTATTCTACGTATCTTTTTTTTTTCTTTCCAAAACCCTACGAGGGAACAAAATAATAAAATTCGAGTTCCCAACTGCTTAAAAAGGCACATATCAACGTGCGAACAAAAGAGGAAAAAATAGCTAACGAAGGAAATCAAACTGTGATTTGACATGTATCTCGTATGGGAACGAGGGGTGAAGAAGCTTCAACACAAATGTAGTATCTCCGAAAAGACTTGTGCAATTTAATGATTCAATGAAATTACGGTCGTCTCCATTGCTTCAGAATATTTATAAGGCCATTATTCATATAATTCGTGGGTATTATTGGAATTTTTCGGGATAGGGATGGAGATTGAAATGATAATAACGGGTTTACCATGTAAGATGTATAGAGAGAGATTTTACATGCCTATTTTGGCATTTCTTGCAAGGGAATGTTGCCGTCCAAATGCCACCAATTCAGATCTTAGTATGCCGAAAAGACCAAAAACAAGTGGTGGAAACCCAACATTATTCCCACCTTTCATTAGCTGTTGAATCTCTTGTTGAGCCATGGTTTAAAGTGCACACCAGTCTGTCTTCCAATTCGAAGAAGAGATAGGCACATCATGCCTCCCTCTCCCTATCCGTCGGTCGCTCCGGCGCCTCCGCCTCCCGACCATGCCATGGTAGGTCTTCGCTTTACGGCCTTCGCCTTGTATGCGTCGCTGCTAGCATGTGTAGACGCCATGCTCATCCTCATCGTGGTGGGCTACGCCTATTGCTTTCGCTGGCGCAATCGGGCTCGCTTTGATCCTGAAATCGAGATGCCACGACAACAGGTTGAAGCGACGGCCCTGTCAGTGATGGTCATGAAGTATCGTGGCGATGCGAGGGAGTTCAACAGCGACGAGTGCGTGATTTGCTTGGCGAGTTTCGAGGAAGGAGAGGAGTGCTGGGTGATCGAGACGTGTGACCATGTTTACCATGAAAGTTGCATCAAGGAATGGCTCTCCAGAAATCGGCATTGCCCACTTTGTCGTGGCTCGGTCCAAGCGGCGCGGGAGGCTAGTCTTACACCGGCTCCTACCAGATCTTAGTTCAACTCTTGTAATCTATGATAGGGACCAATCACCGGCTTGTCAAGTCTTACATTCTAATATTTTTATCACATGTAAAAATAAATTAACAGAAAATATTTTCATTGTTCATGAAAGAAGTTTAGACATACATTATTGTCAATGATGAATATTTTTCTATCGACCAATTAATTTAAGCGATCGGTTTGAGAGAAATATGATTCTTAAATCATTTATTATCTATGAAACAAACACACTCGTGATGATAATTGAATCCTCTTTTCTTATGTTTCATTTAGCTTAATTGAAATTTCATGAAAGCAATACATCTAATGATAATTTTAAGGTAAGATCTCCAAAAGATTTCATGCTTCTTGAATGGAGCCTGTATCTGAAGAATGATATCCCCAATCAATTTGAGATTTATCACTGCAATCTAATGAGTCGATTACTATTCTTTTCTTTTTTATTTTTTTGGTCGGTAGAGTCGATTGCTATTCACTAGTTGAAGAATTTCGGATCTTATGTGGAAAATACTTTCATTAATGTAGAAATGCATTATTTTTAATTTAAAATTAAATCCACATCAAATGGCGTGATAACCATAATGTCTAGCGAAAAAGTACTCGTTTTAGAGACAACAATACACCAAAAAAAAAAAAAAAAAAAAAAAAAGAGACAACGATATAAAATTTGAGAACTATAGCTAAGTAAATACTCTAGCAATAAAAAAAAATGACAGCTATGTAAGTACTTCATCTAAATGAAAATGATCATCCAGAAAAGGAAATAAATGCTTACCCAGAAAGACAAAAAGCAATCAAAAGGATAGGAAAAAAAGTACAAAGAAGATGAAAAAAAAAAAAAATCTCTATTCTACGCAAAACCTAACTGGAGAAGTGGACAAGTGTCAAAATGATATCTTATGTCTCTCACAGCATCTTGTGTCACTGCTAGAAATCACATGCCATTACTTGTGGCTGATCATTAGCGAAAAGAAGAAGAAAGAAAAAAAAAAGAAAACAAAGAAATTAAAAAATATTAAAATATCATTAAAAGTTATCTATATTAATGTCAGCCTGCCATGTAGAGTGATCGATATCCACGTCAAATTCTGGTTAAAATTGGTTGATGAACTCAATTGGCAAAATATGAAAAAATTTAAAATATAATTACAAAATTGAATATTTATGATTAAATCGGCAAAAGTACATTAGGCTTAAGGCATTTTGGACAGTTTTTCGAGTTGGATTGTGACAGAACATGAACAACTTCCTATATATATATTGTTTTAACAAGCCTCCCAATTTTAAATTCGACACGTACTCTTACATATAATTGCAATTTTTGATTTATTTTTTCGTTGGTTGATATAAGGGTGGTCAAATATCTTAATATACCTATATCAAATCATCTAAATTTTACTTTCACATTGTGTTTAGATAAATTAAGAATTATAGAGAATGCTACAGATGTTGAAAAATTTAAATTTAAGCAGCCACAATATCGAATGTTTAGCGTAACAAGGTGTAATTAGACTTGTATATTTTAGGAAACCCCCCGTAACAAGATTCAACGCAAACTTAATATCTGATAAAAGATTTGTGTAATTAAATGACAAATATATATGTGTGTGTATATATACATATATATGTATATATACATACACACACACACACACACACACACACACACACACATATATATATATATATATATTACCTTTTTCTATAACTTAAAAATATATATGGCTATTATTCAAAAGATACATAATTATGGATATCATTGGAACTTTTTTTCTTTGGATATTTGAGATAATATTAGATCTACTCTATAATATACAGAGAAAGATTTTTCATGCCTCTAATTCAAGAAACTCATCACATACGACTAATCTGACTCGGATCTTTTATCTTCCGAATTAGAATGAAACCAGTAGAAAGACAGCACCAGGGCATCGTTCTTTAGCCCTTAAAGGCCACACCAGGCCCCTTCCAACTCAAGGAAGAAATAAACACATCATGCCTCCCCAGGCCGCTCCGTCGCCTCTGCCTCTGCCTCTGCCGTCGCCTCCTCCCGACCTCACCGGGCAATATCTGTTTGCAATGTTGTACGCGGCATGCGTCACCTTCGCACTCCTCGTCTTGGTGGGCTGCGTCTATTACTATCACTGGCGCCACAACCGCATGAGTCGGGCTCGCCATGATCACGACATCGAGCGGCTGCAACGATGGGTGGAAGCTGTAGCCCCACAGGTTGTGGTCGTGGAGTATCATGGCGATGCGAGGAAGTTCGATATTGACGAGTGCCCGATTTGCCTAGAGGTTTTTGAGGAAGGAGAGCAATGTGGGATGTTCAAGACGTGCGGCCATGGGTACCACCAAAGTTGTATCAAGGAATGGCTCTCGAAACACTCGCGCTGCCCGCTTTGTCGGGGTTTGGTCCAAGTAAGGCAGGCAGCTCGTGTTACACTGGTTGCCACCGGCTCCTAATGCAACTCTTCTAATTCATGATCAATGTTCAATTAAGGACATGTTGAGATTTTCTTTTTCTTTTGTTACAATCAAACACTGTTTCAGGAATATTACACTGTTTTTTGAGATCTAATTGATGCTTAAGTGACGATGGTGGGATTCTCTTTCTTTTATCTTTTCTCCCGCTCTATATATGAACTTTCACGTAAGCAATATCCCTTGTTGAGTAATTTTAGAGAATGATTTCAAAGTGATTTGATGCTTCTCAACTAGGAGGTTGATCTTACTTGTTGAGTAATTTTAACTAAAGTATCCCTTATTTTCCCAGTAAATGCGGCTTCAAGGTGATGATCAAGAATGAAGGTTAATCAATTTGAGATTATTAGTGCAATTGATTGAGTCGTCTTGTGGGGAAATTCTTTTGTTTTTGTAGACATGCATCATCTTTAATTTAAATTTAAAATCCAGGTCGAAAGACACGATGAGCATAATGCCTTTTGTAAAAGTGGCTGTATTGGAAGCGTCCGAATAAAATCTTGAAAGGTCGTGTACATAAATCAAACTATTTGATCTATACCATATCAAAATATGACGATTGATTTTATGAATGAAAAGTCCGTGTTCCGCGACAGATTTTATTTTACTATCAAATTTTTTACAGCAACATTCACAGATATGATATAATGACCACAACCTTACACTGTACTTTATTTTCATTTGTTTTGATGATTAAAAAGAATAGTTATTAGTTATTAGTTGATTATTTATTTCTATTCAAGTTAATAAATTAAAAACTTTTTTCTCTTTCTTCCCTACGCATTTTCAATTGCGAGGATCAACTCCTCATTAATATGTCATGGTTCTACCAGACTCCCTCAGTGAATGGTTTTGATAATATACATATGAAAAATCATGACATTTCCCCTAGATAACCAAGTTTTGTCCAACTGTTTATGGGAAATATGGACCTGGCCTTAGAAAAATCATAAATTCATGCAACTTTCTCTACTGGAAAGGAAATAAATGATTATCCAAAAAAGAAGCAATTAAAAAAAGGAAAAAAGTAAACCGAAAACGAAATGAATTATCATCATTTGAGATCCTTCTTTTATATTATAATAAATCATCTCTCGCGGCATCTCATGTCAATACAAGAAATTATACAAAGTCATTGGATTATGTAGATCACTATTATCTGGACTATTAATTATATGAGTCTTGTTAAAAGATATATATCTATCTTTTTTTCTTGTTAATTTGATCTCGAATTCGCATGTCGTTGAAGCCCTTGACGATAAAAAGAGTCACGAACTATTTTCTTTTTCTTTTTAAGATAGCACATTATTATTTTGCCCTTTGAAATCCTTATTTATTTCAAGGAAGAAGCTCTAATCATAATTTCCTTTGGTAATTTACTAAGATGAGTTGATGCCATGGAAATTCTCAAACTAGTATGCTTGTGATAGATTTATCTCAAACTAATTTTTTCATCACAAAAAACTTAAAATTGATACACCTATAATAAATTTACCTAATTTTTTTTTTAATTATCAAAAACCTCAAACTGATACATTTGTGACAAATATACCATATGCTAGTTTTTCACTAAATTAGATTAATATCACGAAAAATCATAAAAATGATACACTTATGACAAACTGAAGATAAAACCCCAAAATAGTAGACCCATCAACTACCATATGCAATGCAACTCAGTAATTTGATAGTAAAATTTAAAAAAAGCTAACGGAGGCTAAATTTGTCACAGATGTACAAGTTTGAAATTTTTGAGGTAAATTTATTATAGATATATTAATTTAAGATTTTTTGTGGGATCAACCTTACTAAAAATTTACAAGAAAAAGGGTACATTTGAAAATTTTGGTTTTTGGAATGTACCATGATGATTTTATCTTTTCGACCGAGGGAAAAAGAAAATAAAAAATGAAAAAGATAAAAGCCCCAAGAAATTAGGGTTTGTTCTTCTGGATTTTCCCCCAAATAGTCATTGTCCTGCATTTCCTAGTAGATCCTAGTTCGACTCTTGTAATCTATGATAGGGACCAATTAATGGCATGTCGAGTTTTTCTTCTTACATTCTAATATTTGAATTTATTTAATCTTTGTACCATTGTCATTGAATGAATGAAATTTTTTTATTGTTCATGAAAAAAATTTAAATATAAATTATTATTGACAATAAAAAATATTTCCTATTGATTGATTATTTCAATTTTCAAGCAATCGTTTTTAAGGAAGAATAATTTTTAAATCATTTATTTTTTATGAAATAAATGCATCCATAACGATGATTGAATCTTCCTTTTGATCTTCTTTTGTTATGTTTCCTCCAACGTAATTTAAATTTCATGTAGGTAATATATTTAATGATGATTTTAAGGTAGGATCTCAAAGAAATTTTATGCTTCTTGACTAGTACGTCTATCTTGTGAATGAACGTTGATTGATTTGATATTATATGATACTGTCACTTTCTTCATTTTTCTTATATGTTTAGTTTTCTATCTTTTCAATTCTCATCCTACTTTCTTTTATTACCTTCTTATCCTTCTTCTTTTCTAATGTGACACTTGACAGGAGCCACATTGGCATAGCATATTTTTAAAAATTAATAACAAATTATATTAATATTTTCCGTTAACTAAATTGAATGGAGTTAATGATATGATTTGATTACACCGATTTGATAAATTTTTGGACTCAATAGTATTATTTGGAAAGTCGTATAACTCAATTGCATTTTTACGTTTTGCTCTTAATTTATCTTTAAAGCTAGATGATTATATCAAGTATTTGTATGATCTTAAGGTCGTGTAACTTAAAATGCAGTCATGAATTTTGACATTAATAATATAGAAGTGTGAAAATTCTATTTTAGCTAATTGATATACACCTTTGAAATTGTAATAATAATTATTGTACGCTGTGTCTGATAAATGAAAATGAAATTTTTATTTGAAAAGGAGACGCTTAATTTATTACTTATCTCATTTTTTACTAATCATATTATTGAAGTTGTTAAGATGGAATATCATTTTAAAAAAATTTACATTTTGTTTTGGTCTTAACAAAATATGGATGGCCATGAAATAACCCATTGAATAAGTTTCCCAACTCTAAATTTGACATGTATGCTCCCACGAAAAGGTAAATTTTGAGTTATTTTTTCATTGGTTGATAAAATAGTCCTAAAATATTTTGATCTACGTATATAAAACAATCTAAACTCCGTTTCAAAAAAAATAATGTAGATGAGTTAAGATTTATGAGGAGTGCTTTAACTGTTGAAAAATTAAAAACGATTTAGCAAACTACAATATCAATTTTTTAGTGTCACAAATAAATGATGATATTGTCGTTGTTAAAATATATTTATTTTTTGGTCTCGTGGCGACACACAGGACAATCCTAGTGATATTTATACGTGTGCATTTACGAGTGACAAATGTCTTTTTTCTTTCCAGAAACCCTAAGAAGGAAAAAAATAATATGATTTGTTTTCCAACTGTTTAAAAAGGCACACATGAATATGTGCGAAAAAGAGAAAAACTAATGAAGAAAAAAGGGTTATAGTTAGCCGCGACAGAAATTTGAGATTGGATTTACTATTATATCACACAGAGATTTTACATGCCTATTTAGCATTCTTTGTAAGTGAAATTTTACTGTCCCACGCCACTACTGTGATACACTATTTTCACGTAGAGTAATCTAACGTGATCTTAGTTTCCAAAGAGGCCAAAACAAATAACTGAAACACAATACCATTTCATCATTCTTTAGCTATTGAATCTCATAATCGATCAAAGCTTAAAAGCGCACACCGGTTATCTTCCAATTCAAAGAAGAAATGGCTACATCATGACTCCTCCGCCTGCCCCGTTGCATCCTCCTCCTTATTTCGCCATCACAGGTTATCTCCACTTTGCACCCTTGTCCACGATGTTGCCAGCATGCTCTGAAGTCATAGTCCTCCTCATCGTAGCGGGCTATGTCTATTGGTACCAGCGCCGCGATCGTGCGAATAGGGCTCGCTTGGATCATGACATCGAGTGCCAGCAACAACAGGTTGGAGTGGCAGCCTCGCCGCCTATGGTCGTGGTCATGCTGTCTAGTGGTGATGCGAGGAAGTTTAATATTGAAGAGTATGTGATTTGCCTTAGGAGTTTCGAGGAAGGAGAGGAGTGTTGTGTGCTCAAGACTTGTAACCATGGGTACCGTGAAAGTTGCATCATGGAATGGGCCTCCAGAGATCAGCATTGCCCGCTTTGTCGAGGCTCAATCCAAGCAGGGCGGGCAGCTCATGTTACACCGACTCTTGCCGATTCCTAGTTCGATTTTTCTAAATTTACGGTATGCTCCAATTAGACATATGTCGAGATTCTCCCATTAGACATATGTTGAGATTTTCTTTTTACGTTCAAGTATTGTATCAGAAAAGTTATACCATTCTTTGAGACATAATTGACACGTGTGCTCACACATAAAGGTAATTTATAGTTATATTTTCATTGGTTAATAGAATAGTAATCAAATATCTCAATAAACGTGTTTACAAAATTGTCTAAACCTTAGCTCGAAAAAAATATTTAGATAAATTGGGATTTTATAGAGAGTGCTACAAATATTGAAAACTTAAAAATCGAAAAATTGATGATGTGCTGATTATTATTCTAGTGATACTTATAAACTTGTGTGCATTAACTTGCAACTCGAGTCTTTTTTTTCTTTCCCAAAACCCTTGGAGGGAACAATTGTGGGATCCCAAAAAAATTCAAGACAAGCTCTAACGTGTATTAAAGCCCATAATTAGGTAATGAAATTACCTATGGTTTATGCTTTAGCCATTAGTTTTCTCTTAAGACTAAGTGATATGTGCTTGTGTTCATGAGCTTTTAAATTAATAATATAGGATAAATTAATAAGAATGATTTATTCTTGGCCATGTGAAATTTAAAATTTGAAATCTATAAAAGAAATAATTAAAAATGAATAATTGAAAGTGAAATTGTGGGTTTAATTAGGTTGGGCCTTAGGCCCAATGGCTTGAGCTCTTGGTGGGCCAAATGGCCGGCCCATTGAAGCCCAAGGGAGAGTGACCGTCGACCATGAGGGGGGAGAAGAGTGGCCAGCCCAATCCAAGGCCAAGACCATCTTGCATGAGCTTGGCCAAGTGGCAAAAAGAGGATTGCATGCATTGGCTTGTGGAGAGGCAAATAATCATTGCCAATGATGGAGTTTTGGGGGAATAAAAGGGAGAGGAAGAGAGAGAGTGGCCGGTTCAGAGCCACCGTCCAAGTGAGAAAGAAAGAGAGAGAGTGAGGCCGAGGAGGAGGAGGAGCTCGCCCGTTGCCGCCCGCACGCCGTCCGCCCGTCGCCGGTGTGCCGTCCCTTTTGCTGTCATTCGCTTGGTCCTAGAGGCAAGTTAGGATCCACTTTCTACTCTTGCATGTATGTCTTGCATGTGTGGTTGAAATCTAGGATGTTTAGAGGCAAGAAACCGAAGCTAATGTGGTTTGTTCTTGAAAATGCTTGCTGATCTCGTGTAAACCGCCTGACCCAGAAACTTGTGGAGGCTTGCATGCATGTTTCGAGTTCGATTTTGACTTTGATTCCTTCATGAAAGTTGTAGCCAACATCTTAAAATACAACATAATAAAATTTGGTACAAAATGGTGGATATTTAAGTGGTCAAACCCTCTTCCTACGAAGACCCTAGATCTGGAACTGCTTTGCTGACCTTTTGGTAGTTTGTGGGTTGCATGTTGATTTTTACCGAGAATCTCACTTAGACTTCTTCATGAAACTTGTCTAGAAACTCCTAAAGACTAACATAGTCAAATTTTAAGTAAAATTAGAAAGTTTAGCCTAGTGAATAGACTTACTCTTGAAGACGGTAAATCTGGAAACACGGTATGAGACACCCGAGACTTCATGGACCCATATGGTGACTATTCTTTGAAAATTTGGCTTAGATACATTAATGAAAGTTGTAGGGGACCTCTTGAAGTAAAACATATCCAAATTTCAGAGGAAAATCAGAAGAATAAGTGGGTGAAAACTAGATATTACGGAGATAACTACACTGGACGTTTAGGTGCTAGAATCAGAAGCTTCAGATGACTATAGAAAATTATCTAGAACGAATCTGGCCTAGATGTCTTCATAAAAAATCTACTTTAGTGTCTTAAATATAACCTGGTAAAATTTCATAATTTTTGGAGGTCATTCGGATATTTTAATCGAAATATTTCAAAAACTGTGCAATCTGACTTTGTCCGAATTTTAGCATGTTGCAATGTATGAACTATGTCTCTTTGTGTGAAGCTCTTTTGGGCATGTGTTCTTCATGAAATTGTTACCTCTATGTCTTACCTAGTACATGCTCTGATTTTGTGATTTTTGAGGGTCATATTAATATTTAATTTAAATATTTTCCAAAATTGTGCAAGCTGGAATTTAGTGAGTTTCAAAAAGGCATGTATTATGAACTATTCTAGGTTGTATGGATTTCATGGATCATATTGTCTCTAGAAATTGTATCTTGCTGCATGTATGATGATGATTGGAAATGCATATAAAAAATTAAAAGGATGAAAGTGATCTTGTTTGCCATTACATCATATGCCATGCTGAGTTGAGACATAAATGGGTGAACATAAATTACAATAAATGATGAAAACTGTTGGAGGCGGATGATAATGCCCTGGGAGTGTTAGGATGCCCGGGATGGGGGGTGCCGGATGCCTGGATTGTATTGAGATACATGGCCGGATGTCCTCGGGAGTTTCGAGATGCCTGGAATGGTTGGGTGCCGGAAGCCTCTGAGGTTTTTACCCGAGGGGATGTCTCGTGATGTCAGTTGGGATGCGAGATGCCCGAAATGTGAGGGTGCCGGATGCCCGGTGGTGTGTACCGGAGGTTTTTCTCGTGATGCCAGGTTGGGGTGCGAGTGATAAAGTATGGGATGCAATTATTGATCCCGGGAAAGAGTGATGTGGTGATCGAATTGAAAGTTAAAAGTGGAAATTGAATCATGCATATATGATATGATATGATGGTGATCACCTATGGCATGATGACATGCATATATGATATGATGATGATCACCTATGGCATAATGACTTGCATATATGATATGATGGTGATCACCTATGGCATGATGACATGCATATATGATATGATGATGATCACTTATGGCATGATGACACGCATATATGATATGATGATGATCACCTATGGCATGATAACTTGCATATATGATATGATGATGATCACTTATGGCATGATAACTTGCATATATGATATGATGATGATCACTTATGGCATGATGACACGCATATATGATATGATGATGATAACCTATGGCATGATGACACGTATATATGATATGATGATGATCACTTATGGTATGACAACATGCATATATGATATGATGATGAACACCTATGGCATGATGATATGTATGTGATATGATTGAGATGAGTATATGAAGATGTGTGCACATATAGTGTGTTTGTATATGCATGGCTACAAGGTAGGTTATGCTTGGAGGCATGAATGTCATGTACTATGTTATGATTGTATTATGTGATGCATTGAGTGGTTATTGGATCATTTACCTGCTGAGTGACTGTACTCACCCCTTCGGGGACCAACATTTCAGATTAGCAGGATGCCGCTCCCTGCTGTCATGCTGGACGTCTTTTACGGTCTTCCCTCGGATGTAGAGGTTGAGTGTGTGGAGATCGACTATCCCACCATTCCTGGACCAACATTTATTTGAGTTTGTGTGATAGTGATGTACAATGTAGGCCTGGCTGAGGGCCTTGTCATTCAGGAGTTCATGTCGGTTTACGTTCGACGAGATGGGGCAATGCGAGGGATGTTGCCGCCACCACCGCCTGATGCACCGGGATGGGTGTGAGGGCCCATGCGTGAGAAATAGGAGCTGCAACTTTTTGGGATGTTAGCCGACACTAGTTGATGGGAGATCTTGCACGATAGACATAGTGGGTCGAGTGTTTCTTTTTTGGGTTGTGGCCGAGTGTAGTTAAAAATCTTGGCCTTTCTTTTGATGTATCGACCCAAGAAAAATCCATCATGAAAATATGTAAATAAAAGTGTCTGGGCTCTATCTTTTCTTATGATGTTTAGTGGTGTGCAATTGTATCATGGTTGTTGGAGGGAGAGATGGCGAAATTAAATTTTGCTTCCGCTAATGAGTCGCGCTGGAACCGTTTTCAAAAAAAAAAATCTATGAACTATGACGCTTCTACTAGGAGATGTATCTAGTGTTCCATTAGGTGCTTGTGGCGACCTAAGGAGGTTCGGGGTGTCACAGCGGATACCAAGAATGGCCGTGACACCCCGAACCTCCTTAGGTCGCCTAGCACCTAATGGAACACTAGATAAATCTCCTAGTAGAAGCGTCGTAGTTCATAGATTTGTTTTTTTTTTTTTTAAACGGTCCCAGCGCGACTCATTAGTGGAAGCAAAATTTAATTTCGCCATCTCTCCCTCCAACAACCATGATACAATTGCACACCACTAAACATCATAAGAAAAGATAGAGCCTAGACACTTTTATTTACATATTTTCATGATGGATTTTTCTTGGGTCGGTACATCAAAAGAAAGGCCAAGATTTTTAACTACACTCGGCCACAACCCAAAAAAGAAACACTCGACCCACTATGTCTATCATGCAAGATCTCCCATGAACTAGTGTCGGCTAACATCCCAAAAAGTTGCAGCTCCTACTTCTCACGCATGGGCCCTCATACCCATCCCGGTGCATCAAGCGGTGGCGGCGGCAACATCCCTCACATTGCCCCATCTCGTCGAACGTGAACCGATATGAACTCCTGAATGATAGGGCCCTCAGCCAGGCCTACATTGTACATCACTATCGCACGGACTCGAATAAATGTCAGTCCAGGAATGGCGGGATAGTCGATCTCCACACACTCGACCTCTACATTCGAGGGAAGACCGTAAAAGACGCTCCACGTGACAGCAGGGAGCGGCATCCTGCTAATCTGAAATGTTGGTTCCCAAAGGGGTGAGTACAGCCACTTAGTAGGTAAATGATCCAATAACCACTCAATGCATCACACAATACAATCATAACATAGTACATGCTATTCATGCCTCCAAGCATAACCTACCTTGCAGCCATGCATATACAAACACACTATATGTGCACACATCTTCATATACTCATCTTAATCATATCACATACATATCATCATACCATAGGTGTTCATCATCATATCGTATATGCATGTCATCATACCATAAGTGATCATCATCATATCGTATATGCATGTCATCATGCCATAGGTGATCATTATCATATCATATATGTAAGCCATCATGCCATAGGTGATCATCATCATATCATATATGCATGTCATCATGCCATAGGTGATCATCATCATATCATATATGCATGTCATCATGCCATAGGTGATCATCATCATATCATATATGCATGTCATCATGCCATAGGTGATCATCATCATATCATATATGCAAGTCATCATGCCATAGGTGATCATCATCATATCATATATGCATGTCATCATGCCATAGGTGATCATCATCATATCATATCATATATGCATGATATATGCATGATTCAATTTCCACTTTTAACTTTCAATTCGATCACCACATCACTCTTTCCCGGAATCAATAATTGCATCCCATACTTTATCACTCGCACCCCAACCTAGCATCACGAGAAAAACCTCCGGTACACACCACCGGGCATCTGGCACCCTCACATTCCGGGCATCTCGCATCCCAACTGGCATCATGAGGCATCCCCTCGGGCAAAAACCTCCGAGGCTTTCGGCACCCAACCATTCCGGGTATCTTGAAACTCCTGAGGACATCCGGCCATGTATCTCAATACAATCCGGGCATCCGGCACCCCCCATCCCGGGCATCCTAACACTCCCAGGGCATTATCATCCGCCTCCAACAGTTTTCATCATTTATCATAATTTATGTTCACCCATTTATGTCTCAACTTAGCATGGCATATGATGTAATGGCAAACAAGATCACTTTCATCCTTTTAATTTTTT
Source organism: Eucalyptus grandis (assembly GCF_016545825.1). Lineage (NCBI taxonomy): Eukaryota > Viridiplantae > Streptophyta > Magnoliopsida > Myrtales > Myrtaceae > Eucalyptus > Eucalyptus grandis. The sequence goes on along the minus strand of NC_052620.1, from coordinate 33,195,612 downwards.
ATATGCATTTCCAATCATCATCATACATGCAGCAAGATACAATTTCTAGAGACAATATGATCCATGAAATCCATACAACCTAGAATAGTTCATAATACATGCCTTTTTGAAACTCACTAAATTCCAGATTGCACAATTTTGGAAAACATTTAAATTAAATATTAATATGACCCTAAAAAAATCACAAAATCAGAGCATGTACTAGGTAAGACATAGAGGTAACAATTTCATGAAGAACACATGCCCAAAAGAGCTTCACACAAAGAGACATAGTTCATACATTGCAACATGCAAAAATTCGGACAAAGTCAGATTGCACAGTTTTTGAAATATTTCGATTAAAATATCCGAATGACCTCCAAAAATTATGAAATTTTACCAGGTTATATTCAAGACACTAAAGTAGATTTTTCATGAAGACATCTAGGCCAGATTCGTTCTAGATAATTTTATATAGTCATCCGAAGTTTCTGATTCTAGCACCTAAACGTCCAGTGTAGTTATCTCCGAAATATCGAGTTTCCACCCACTTATTCTTCTGCATTTCCTCTAAAATTTGGATATGTTTTACTTAAAGAGGTCCCCTATAACTTTCATTAAGGGATATAAGCCAAATTTCCAAATAATAGTCACCATATGGGTCCATGAAGTCTCGGGTGTCCCGTACCGTGTTTCCAGATTTACCGTCTTCAAGAGTAAGTCTATTCACTAGGCTAAAATTGCTCATTTTACTTAAAATTTGATTATGTTAGTATTTAGGATGTTCTATACAAGTTTCATGAAGAAGTCTAAGTGAGATTCTCGGTAAAAATCAACATGCAACCCACAAACTACCAAAAGGTCAGCAAAGCAGTTCCAGATCTAGGGTCTTCGTAGGAAGAGGGTTTGACCACTTAAATCTCCATCATTTTGTACCAAATTTTAGTATGTTGTATTTTAAGATGTTGGCTACAACTTTAATGAAGGAATCAAAGTCAAAATCGAACTCGAAACATGCATGCAAGCCTCCACAAGTTTCTGGGTCAGGCGGTTTACACGAGATCAGCAAGCATTTTCAAGAGCAAACCACATTAGCTTCGGTTTCTTGCCTCTAAACATCCTAGATTTCAACCACACATGCAAGACATACATGCAAGAGTAGAAAGTGGATCCTAACTTGCCTCTAGGACCAAGCGAATGACAGCAAAAGGGACGGCACACCGGAGACGGACGGTCGGCGTGCGGGCGGCGATGGGCGAGCTCCTCCTCCTCCTCTTCCTCGGCCTCACTCTCTCTCTCTCTTTCTTTCTCACTTGGACGGTGGCTCTGAACCGGCCACTCTCTCTTCCTCTCCCTTTTATTCCCCCAAAACTCCATCATTGGCAATGATTATTTGCCTCTCCACAAGCCAATGCATGCAATCCTCTTTTTTGCCACTTGGCCAAGCTCATGCAAGATGGGCTTGGGCTTGGATTGGGCTGGCCACTCTTCTCCCCCCTCATGGTCAACGGTCACTCTCCCTTGGGCTTCAATGGGCCGGCCATTCGGCCCTTCAAGAGCTCAAGCCATTGGGCCTAAGGCCCAACCTAATTAAACCCACAATTTCACTTTCAATTATTCATCTTTAATTATTTCTTTTATAGATTTCAAATTTTAAATTTCACATGGCCAATAATAAATCATTCTTATTAATTTATCCTATATTACTAATTTAAAAATTCATGAACACAAGCACATATCACTTAGTCTTAAGAAAAAACTAATGGTTAAAGCATAAATCATAGGTAATTTCATTACCTAATTATGGGCTTTAATACACCTTAGAGCTTGTCTTGAATTTTTTTTTTTGGATACCCCAATTCTCCCATCCTTAGAGAATTTCGTCCTCAAAATTAGCATAAAATTCGTGTTCCCAACTACTTAAAAAAGGCTCATTATCGATATGCGACTGATAAAGGAAAACAAGCTGTGATTTGACATGTATGTCGTTGGGAACGAAGGGTGAAGAAGCTTCAATGCAAATGCAATATCTACGCTGCAACAAAAAAAAAAATGCAGTATCTACGAAAAGGCTTGTGAATTTAATTACTCAATGAAATTACGGTTGTCTCTATTGCTTAAGAATATTTATAGGGCCATCATTCATATAATTTGTGGGTAATATTGGATTTTTCAGGATAGGGATGGAGATTGAAATGATATTAACGGATTTATCATGTAAAATGTAAAGAGAGAGATTTTACATGCCTATTTTGGCATTTGTTGCGAGGGGAATGTTGCCGTCCAAACGCTAGTAATTTAGATCTTAGTTTCCCGAAAAGACTAAAACAAGTGGGGGAAACCCAACATTGTCCCACCTTTCATTAGCTGTCGAATCTCTTGTTGAGCCATGGCTTAAAAGTGCACCCCAATCTGTCTTCCAATTCGAAGAAGAGATGGGCACATCATGCCCCCCTCTCCCTATCCCACGGTTGCTCCGGCGCCTCGGCCTCGGCCTCCCCACCGTGCCGTGGTCGGTCTCCGCTTCACACCCTTCACCTTGTATGCGTTGTCGCTAGCATGTGCAGACGCCGTGCTCCTCCTCATCATGGTGGGCTATGCCTATTGCTTTCGCTGGCACAATCGGGCTCACTTTGATCCTGATATCGACATGCCACGGCAACAGGTTGAAACGGCAGCCCTGTCGGGGATGGTGTCATGAAGTATTGTGGCAATGCGAGGCAGTTCAGCAACGACGAATGCGTGATTTGCCTGGCAATTTTCGAGGAAGGAGAGGAGTGCCGGGTGATCAAGACATGTGACCATGTTTACAGAAAAAAGGGGCACATTCGGAAGTTTTGGTTTTTGGAATGTTCCATGATGCTTTCAGCTTTTTGGTCCGAAGGGAAAAAAGAAAATAAAAAAGATAAAGGAGCCTCGAAAAATTAGGGTTTGCTCTCCCGGATTTTCCCCCAAATAGGCGTCGTCGTCCCTCGCGCTTGCGGCCCTGTGCATTTCCCCGCTGCTCCGCTCCGCCCTTCGACGCCTCGCGTGCTCCGCCTCCCATCTCCCATCTCCCATCTCCCATCTCCATCTCTGCAGCCATGGGCAAGGGTCCCGGTCTCTACTCCGACATCGGCAAGAAAGCCAGAGGTGCGTTGTGTCCCCCGGGAGGGTTTTTTTTTTTTCCCGTCCCTCGTCCTTCGATGCGAATCGGTGCGCCGGCGCGCTCGATTTTTTTTCTCGCTTTTCATGTGCTCGCCGTTTCGCAGATCTTCTCTACAAGGACTACCAGAGCGACCACAAGTTCACCATCACCACGTTCTCGCCGACCGGAGTGGTGGGTCTTCGCGCGCTTCTCGCCCCGGCGTCGCCTGCCGCGGGTGGCGTTTGCGTTTTTCTTCCTCCGAGAGTGCAATTTATCGTTTAGGTTTGGGCGAGGTTGTTGGGGTCTTGCTCGTTTACTCGGCATTGATGTTTGGCTGCCCGCGGTCGATTGAAGAAGCGTTTGGATGGGGGCATGCATTTTAGTTGCGTGGACTTAGAGTTGTTTGATTGAATGCTGCCGTTTCTTGGGTGGTGCGGCGAAGAAGATTTGCTTGGTGATTAGTGTCGGGCGATTGGTTCCGGGGGCTACCTTTCATTTGTTTCCATTCTTCGTCTGTGATGTCAAAATCCGATCTTTGGGGAATCTTGATTTAACTTGTGGAGAAGTTACTATTCATGTGTCATTTGCTCTTGTTTGGTCGTTATTGCCTTGCTCTGCTTGATTTGGCTAATTGCGCTCGGAATAAACTAGTGTTAGTTTGTGCTTCCCATCGAGAAGAACGTTAAAAGATGACTTCGATTTCACTTGGTTTAGTCGAATTTGGTTATGCATTTTTCCTTTTTTGGACGACGGTTGATTCATCTTCTTTATAATGTCGCGGTGCTCGTGCTGACACATGGTTTTGCTGCATTCTTTGAGAATGGTTCGCTTTCTGCTGCAGACTCTAACGTCAACAGGAACCAAGAAAGGGGAGCTGTTTCTGGCTGATGTTAATACCCAGCTGAAGAACAAGAATATTACCACTGACATCAAAGTTGACACAAGTTCCAATGTAAGGTTTTCTTTTATCTCCACTTGTGTGAATGAGTGATTGAATGATGGGAGACTGAGATTTTTTTGTTTCTGGTCTCTTGAATAAGCCTTGCCCACGTCAAAAATGGACTGTTGCAGGATGTTACACTTGTGTTGGCTTTGATCATTAGTACCATCGTATCTTGAGTTTCACGTTTCAGCTGGACATTGCATTTTTTAACCAATATGGGCAGTGGCATCTGTTTATGGTGATTGAACCTGGTGGTCCCTGTTGAGTGGGAGTTTATGCATTATTATTTCCTGATATATAGAGTATGACCTCAGGGAATTTTCCTCTTAGATATTTGCATTATGCACAGAGCAGAGTAGCTCCCTAAAGCCATAGTTGAATCCGGCATTCACTGTTCTCCTCTCTCTCTCAAGCATGCATGCACGCAAGCACACGCACACATAATTGAGTACTGCATGGGAGGTTTCATCTCAATCTTAAGAAGCTTAATGGATGCCCCTTGAAAATTCATTTTTGTTATATTCTTTATTCTCTGTATTGTTACTATGATAACACAAATCATAAGTTGGATCAAATGGCAATTATATTCTTAACTAAGTATTTTGAAGTGTGTAGCTCTCATCACCAAATGAACATGCAAATGGGTAATTCATGCTGTACTTGCTTGTTTTGCTGAACATTCTATTGTTACTGCCAGCTCTTCACAACCATAACTGTTGATGAGCCTGCTCCTGGTCTGAAGTCTATCTTTAGCTTCAAAGTTCCTGATCAAAGGTCTGGCAAGGTAAGCTTATCTTTCCATTGCTTAGTGTTGAGTATCTTTATGTGTTGCTTCTCTGCATGTTCACCTAATGATGTTTACCTTTCTCCGTGTCCCAGATTGAGCTCCAGTATTTGCATGAGCACGCTGGGATCAGCTCTAGCATTGGTCTGACAGCAAACCCCATTGTCACCTTCTCTGGAGTTATTGGAACTAGTGCTCTGGCACTTGGTACTGATGTGTCTTTTGACACCAAGTGTGGCGACTTTGCCAAGTGCAATGCTGGTCTGAGCTTCTCCAATGCAGACTTGATTGCTTCACTGACTGTGTAAGTAGCTCTTGATTATCAGTTCTAAGCGTACTTAAATGTGGTAGAAGCAACTTCTTAAGACTTGTCAGCATGAAATGCTTCTTTTTATAGTTATTTCTTTTCTCACCGTTGTGAATGATACAGGAATGACAAGGGCGATACACTGGCTGCGTCGTACTACCACCTGGTGAATGGTTTGACCAACACTGCTGTAGGTGCTGAGTTCACCCATCGCTTCTCAACCAATGAAAATACCATCACTGTCGGTACCCAGCATGCATTGGATCCTTTGACGTCTGTCAAGGCAAGAGTGACCAATGCTGGCAAGGTAAGTGCTCTTATCCAGCATGAGTGGCGACCGAGATCCCTCTTCACCATTTCAGGGGAAGTTGACAGCAAGTCCATAGATAAGAGTGCTAAGGTTGGACTTGCTTTGGCTCTCAAGCCATGAGGCAAACCATCCAACTTGTGTGAGTGCCCTTGTACAAGACGAAGGGAAGCGGTAAATTCTGTTCAGACCGACATTCGGGTGTCTGTCCTTTATGATTCGTCTCTTTGAACAAGAATGCTGTTGAACGTTACTCTTTCCATTGTTTAGATGGTTTCGAGTTGTGACAATAAGATCTGTAAAACGCTGTCAGTGTCCCCTCTGAGGTTTCATTGAGTTTTGACTCAATCCGCGTCTTTGTTTTTTTGCAATCCAAAGAAAAAACCATTTGAAGAGGCCACGGCCCTAGCCCTAGAATTCTGCGTGATTTGTTTTATCTAGCGCTTCCTCTTTACGTGCGTTTGGGCCTTGCCCTGTGCATGGGATTCAACACTTAACCCTGTTTGTGTATACTCAATGAATGCTGAATGCTGATCTCTAAGCAACAGCATATCGAGATCCTTGATTGCTTTACTCGGATTTGATGTTTTTCCTGATTACTTGCTTTACAATATCCTTAGAGCAAAGAATTGAGGTGTGTGATCTACCTAATCAGCTTAGGGATGATTCCAGCACCGGCCATGCAAATGTTTTTCTGGCCGAGCTATGCCAATTGGCTGATGCTCGCTCCTAGGTCCCAAGAGGGTTCACTAACGAGGCAGCGCCTCTTATTTAGCTCGCTTACCTCAGCCATCATGTCCTGATGAGCTAAAATAATTAGCCCGACGGGGTTCCTTCTAGAGTTGGTCTTGCTCTTAAAAGAAAATTTGATCTCACAGGAAAGCATGACGTATTATTAACTACGGGGATGTAATCAACATCATCAAACCAGCGACAAACTTCTCGCCAGACTGCCTTAACGATAACTAGGGTTTTTTTAAACTCGTCTAGCACGCATATTAATCTATACCACTTCCTTCAAACAGCATGAGGTGCTTCGTCAGTAATCTAGAAGTCCATCTATAAATTCTGGAAATAACTCCGACCTCATCTTGCTGTCCTTGTCCAAGATGGCGTCCGTGAAAGAGCCGAAACAAGAGTACGAACCGTCTCCGAAATGGCAATCCAGTTCTAGCGCTCCCTCGCACGAATCTCCGGGTTCGGCCCATTTGGCTTCGTTTTTACAAGCCATTGTGCCGACAGGGGTGTTGGGGAGCGCTTGTTTTGCCATATCGCTCGCACAGTTGATGGACGATGAAGACACTATATCCTGCAAGTCTCCTTCGCGCTTCGGCAATACATTGCCAGTGGGAAATGGCTGATGCGAAATCGAATCGCCAGTCCAGGCAACAAAGGGAGGAGGAAGCGGTGGACCATCCGATTGTTGCGTGTTAAATCGTGTCAGAGTAGGAGAGGATGACGAGGAACAAGAAGACGTGACCTCGCTCAATACACATTGATATGGTTGCAGCTGCATAACATCTTGGTTCGCCACCTGGTACTGAGACCAAGAGAGGTGATTTTCGGCAGTGAAATTCTCATGAACTTGCTCCATCACGGGCTTCATGATCGCATCCAAGTGAGAATTGGAGCCTGCAGGGACCTGAGTCAAACACGATGGCGCGGGCAAGATTTGGCGATGTCTGGCGTTTGGGCAGCCGCTCATGTTCTCAAAGTCTGAGAAGATCTGAGAGAAAGGCTTGTGGGTTAAAGGATCGATTCCCATCTTTTGGAGCTTCTTCTTGAGCTTGGTGTTCCAGTAGTTCTTGACATCGTTGTCTGTTCTTCCGGGCAGATGTTTTGCAATTAGAGACCATCTGCAACAAGACCATATCATGTAACCAATAAAAGCGTGAGAGGAGTACTTAGAAAATACGTAAATGCTGCATGCATTGGAATTAAGTTACACACATCGAAACCTTTCATGACAGAAAGATGGGTTGATAATGAACTTTACCCCACCAACTGTTGAGTTCATTAACGTTTCCTTCCAAACTCAAGATCTACGAAGTTAAAACTACAACCCTCTGTCTGCATTAATCCACTCATCCGCGGAAGAGTCTTCTCCGTGAAATTCGGAGGGGAACTCGACAGGAAAATGAGCAGCGATTTGAATCATTCATTCAATCTAATGAAAATGCATGATAAACTCCGTTCCTTGTAAATTCTATCGGCTTTATACATTCAAAAGAATAACGCCATTCGACAGAGAAATGATGAGCAAACTAGTGAGACCTGCTGCCAAAGATTTTGTGGAGGTTGATGATGAGATCTTCTTCTTCAGGGGAAAAGCCATCATGCTTAAGGTCAGGCCTCAGGTAATTGGTCCACCGAAGCCTACAGCTCTTTCCACATCTGTTTAACCCTGCATGTGCGCGCGCGGGCACACCTAAAGTAAGACTGAGCTCTATCAAAACATGGAAATAACGAGCTGAGAAGGGACAATGATCTTGTTCATGAAAGGATTGGAAACATAAAAGAAGACCAGCTTTCTCAGGGACCAAAGTCCAGTTGCCAGTCCCGTAAGTCGATACGTATGCGAGTATCTTGGCATCTTCTTCGGGCGTCCAAAGGCCTCTCTTCACGTTCGACTTGTCGCAGCATGGCGGTCTCTTCATGACGGCTGACAGAGAGAGCGAGAGAAAGAGAGAGATCAGAGAAGATGAATATGAGGAATGCGTTGAGACGAGAGGAGGAGGAAGAGGGAGCGTTTATGAAATGACGAGGCGAGGAATGCATGGAATTGGCCCTGCCCAGCAAGCCCTATTTGCATGTTTGTGTATGAAGCTATTCATATAAAACGACTCGACGAATGACATCACCTTCTGATGCCTCTCTCTCTCTCTCTCTCTCTCTCTCTCTTCAAGATGCAGATACAGAGAGTCACACACCCTAACCCTTTTTGCCTCTCCAAGAACTGTTTGTTTGAGGATCATTGGTATTGGGTGACTCGTTTAAACCAAAGACGGTTTGATTTTGATTCTCTCTTGGTTAAAAATTGTGTAAAATGCAAAGTCGTGAAGTCCGCATGTCGAGCATGGTGTTACTACAAATGCTTTAATGTCTCCAGAATAATCTTGTTCGGTCTCTGTGGTTCTCAATTCTGTCTTATGAACATGTCAAGAACAATTCACTCTCATTCGCACTCGGCTTTCATCCATGCATGCTCCATCTTGTACCTATGTTTTTATTTCAGATTAAGTTATGCAATTACTTACTCTAAAAATTTATGCTATGATTGTACATCCGCAAAATGTTTTTCATAGCTCAATAATCGCATTTTTCTTCTTATAGGCAAAGAGAAATGTAATCAGGATATTTGACATAAGGTAACTCAAACAATTTTAAGGCTTCATAAAAGCGAATGATCAAATTCATGACGAAAATTATTATCTTGAAAGATGGCGGTCCACAAAATTATATCTTTTTTGTTTGCATATAGAGCTTGGAATTAACCAAACTTGGCGTTGAGGACATGCTTTTACATGATGAAGACGCGCTCCAAAGTGCTTATGTTCAAAATGAACGATGACCCATCGAGGTTGCGGGCCTTTCTGCGGCCACCCTTGATTGACGTCGCCCGGGGCGGCTTGCTACTTCCAATCGAGGTTGCCAGCCGCAGCGATGTGGGTTGTCCATGGAGTACGTTGCACACAGCAGAGAGAGAGAGAGAGAGAGAGAGGCATTGGCGGCTGAAAGCAAGGCGGCGGCAGTGGCGGTGCCATGACGATGGGTCATGGTGAATGGTGATGGAGGAGGCTGCAAGCTATAGGGCATGTGGTGGGTTGAGGAGTTGGAAATGGAAGCTAGGATTTGTAACAGGTGAGTTGAGAACTCGGTGGCATTCTATTCAGGGAGGACAATCGAGTCATTTCGCCGTCAGATTATACCTGAGGCTGTAGCCTGTAAAGCAGTGGCTTTATAGCAGAGGAAAGTGATTTTGTGGTTAATTGTGAGGGGGGTATTTGGCATTTTGTGAGAGAAGAATAAAAAAAGTTATAATAAGTCGATTCTAAATCTTTTAATTTGACCAATTTAATTCTAAATCTTTTTGTATTAATACAAATTCAATCCATCCACTTAATTTAGGTTGGAAATTGTTAACATGAACTCTGATAGTTCCACATGACACGAATAACACTTATGTGAATATTTTTATATAACTTTTAATGTTTTCAAAATTTTTAAACATTTTTTCCTTTTTTTTTTCCACCCTTTGGTTGGTGAGGCCTTCAGCTAGAGGCTAGTCTGGGTGAGGGCCTCTGCACCGTTGCTGGCCACAAGCGAGTGTCAACCCATTGCTTAGATCCAAGCAAGGGCCGAAACCTTCCCCAAACTAGGCAAGGGTGTTGGAACCCTTGCCGGCCATGGGTGAGGGCCTCCGCGCCCTTGTCGGGCCAACATGTAAGGATTTCGACCCTTGTCTACCAAAGAAAGAAAGAAAAGAAAAGAAAAGAAAAGAAAATTTCTAAAAATTATTTAAATTTTATAAAATTTGTTCACGTTAACGTTGGTTATAGTACATAAAAGTGTGAATGTCCGCGTCAACAATTTCCAACCTAATTGGCCAGATTCTGCTAATGCTAAAATGTTTAAAATTAAATTTGTTAAATTAAAATATTTAAGAATGAATTTATATCAATGCCATAGATTTATAACTTTTTTAATACTTTTCTCAGCATTTTCTCATAAGAGAACTATACATAAACCCAATCATTGACTTATACTTGAGAGCTAGACATAGACTAACAATCAAGTCTAAATTACGACAAGTATCGTGATTTGAGGAATTTCTTTTCGAGACTTTAGCTTAAAGCTCTCAAATTAGATTATGTGAAGTAACATGTGGTCCACGTATTGCAGTGCGCAGCTTTGCATTCCCTAGGGATGTTTTGTAATTCGATTCGATACGGCTTGTGCCAAGAGGGTTGGGGATCTCAACCTACGAAACATACGTGACCCGACTTCGCCAAAGAATCCACAATCACATGGCTGTCCAAGCTTCTTGTGTCAATGAATCAAAAGTTGGTATTGGTGCCTCCAAATCCACTTCAAAACCAACAACACATGCACAGTAGAGGTGAGCAACACGAAGAGACCAAATTGAGAATCACCCATATTGATTGATTTTGAGCGATTTTCAAGGGCGCTGATCTAATTCTCGGTTCCATAAAATTGGAACTGATAATTTTCGATCCAATTCCTAGTTCTGGAGAGAAACCGAACTGCCTAAATTGGATCAATGATTTTTTTTTTTTTTTTATTTCTCATGCAAATTTCTTTCCTTTCCCTTATCACACATCCTGCTCGGAACTACTTTGTTTTCCATATTTATCCTCTGTGTTTGGGTGAGCTGCTCATAAATTAACCACTATGAATAATATATAAACTCTTAAAGAGTGTACAATACTGACTAATTAGTATCATAATAGAGTTGTGATGTGGTCAAATCCATAGACTTATCATTAGAAATGAGTAGTTTCAAATTCTCAATGTCTGGACAAGAATATGTGCGAAGGGTTGCATTTTGATTTCACTTTTATCTCCTATTGGACCACCTGGGAACCAATCCTTTAGGTCCAATTCACAGTTCTCGGATGAGATGGGACCGGACGGGACTGGAAATTGATCATCTCTTATGCACTGTCCAGCTGGCCCTCGGCCCTTCCGAATTAGGCATCCATCGCTAAGCTCGGTGGAGGGTCATTTCTGGGCATGTGATGTGAACCGTCGGGTGTCGAGTTTTGGCCCGGTCTGGAGCTGGCTCTTTTCTCTCTCGTATTTGCGAAACCACTCGACCTAAATGATGTTGCTTTCCTAAACAAACACGAACCAGTCGATTTCAGCCACATGCAGTTCGGTCCAAAGCTCGCATGCTATTTTTGGATAGAGCCCATTGACGACCACCTGTCTCTCTTAGGGGTGAGCATGGTCCGGGTTGGTCCAGGCCACCCCCTAACCCTAGGACCAACCCGTGCACGGTGTCGGTCCTCAATTTTAGGACCGAGGACCGACCCTATTGAGCCTGGGACCAAGGACCGGACCGACCCAATGGGTTCGGTCCGGTTGGTCAACCAGACCGATCGATAATTTTTTTCATCTTATTTTTATACTTCCTAAAAAAGCAAATCTACAAATTCAAATTACACATCCATCAACAATACAGTATTGTGCAACTAAATTATAAAATACCAATACATATTTAGCAAATTTAAGATGACACAATAATAGAAATTTCGTATCCGCTAACCGCTCATCGAGATATGGGATAAGATGGAAAGTTATTGTAATCATCTATCTTTAATATTTATAACACCATATGCAAAAGCGTTTTCCTGATCATGTAGAGTCCACTCAACCAAAAAATGAGCTTCGCACCACTTGACTAGCATTTGATCATGTAGAGTCTACTCAACTAAAAAATGAGCTTCACACCACTTGACTAGCAAATCACCGTAGCAATGCAAAGTACTACTCTACTCTTCAAAAACTTCTACCATTTGACACAAATTGAAAAGCAAAGTGCAGCTGAAATTCATTAGTAAAAAAAAATTAATCATAAAAAGTTCAAAATAACCATGAATATATAACTTCACATCTTGTTAATTCACTTGAACTTCTAAACACTTGAAAACAAAACAAACGACACATAATTAATACTTAACAAAAGTTTTAAATTGAAATTACTATTAGTGCTATTGATAGAACATCTCAATATAATATAATATAATAGACATTTTACTTAGGTTTGAATATATAAAAGAATTATAAATAATATAATATAATATACGGGGTTGGTCCTGGGGTTGGACCGACCCAAAACTCTGGTGACCGAGGACCAACCCGCAAATGTTGGTCCTGAAATTTCAGGACCAAGGACCGACCGGCCAGTCCCTTGGGAACCGGACCAGACCGGCGGGGTTGGGCGGTCCAGGGTCGGTCCAGTCGGTCGACCCTAAACCGCTGCTCACCCCTAGTCTCTCTCCCTCTCTGTCTGTCCCAATCAATCATGGCCACGAAATCCGAGGAGGACCCATGAAAAGAAATGGAAAAAAAAAAAAAAAAAAAAAAAAGAGGCAGTAGAAGAAGAGGAAGATGAGTGGGGTCCAGAGATGAGTGGCGCTCACTGAGGAAGCGCCGCGTGTACACCGCGCCGACGATAAAGACCCCACGTCGGATTCGCTTATCTCTCCATCGTCAGCGTCACCTCTCTGATCCTGCAGTACCTTTCGCCAGGGAAAGTACTCGCAGGAGGAGGAGGAGGAGGAGGAGGAGATGGCAATAAGCGAGCTTGGAGGAGCTTACTTGGCGCCGTGCCGGCAGCCGCTGCTCCCTTGCTGGACGAGCGGGAGGAGCAAGTGGGGGTGGCCGAAGCAGCAGCGCCGGTTCTTGCGGTGCCACGCCGCGAGCCACCGTGGGGAGGCGGCGGCGGGGAAGGAGGCTTCCACTTACAAGTCCAGGATCGCCACCGACATTCCGCTTTACGAATCTCCTGGGGTCTCTCTCTCTCTCTCTCTCTCTCTCTCTGTGTTGGGCTATCTGGGGGTTACTGCTTTTTGGGTGACTTTGCGTTGACTGCGTGCAGGCTTCGTTCGATCGGTATCTGGAAGACAAGCCCAGAGTGTTCCAAGCGATCTTCCCTGATAATCGAAGGAGCCAACAGCTCAACGAGGTTTTTCCCTCTTGAATTGTTACCGCTCTGTTTCTTGTTGATTCCACCGTTGCTGTCTAAGTTAGTTCTTGGGCGTTCGATCGCTGTCTAGAAATTGATAAACACGTGGCTTCTTGTGGAGTTGAGAGTAATGGGCACAACCTCTTCACTCTCTGTTTGATTTCTCACGCCGCATTTCCTTATGGACGCGCAGCCGAAGTTACATTTATTGGTGTTCAGCTCTCGTCTCTATGATGAGCTGAACTGGGGTCTCGCTATACATGATTCTACAGAGTCTTATGAACTTTTCATGTTTATGGTGATTCTTGAACTTTACCAGGGAGAAGATGTTGGGCATATTCTAGAACGCACCATACCTCGTGGCCATCAAAGAATCATAATGTCTGGTCTGGGAAATTTGCGGCATTGCCATTCACATGACAGCTATATTTCTCAAAGTGCTGTTCATTAGGACAAACAGAATGCAATCACAAAATTTTCCAGCAAAACTTAAAACCTCAGATGCAATCCGAGTACCATACTTGATACTAGTTGTACATTTCTTGCAGTGAGTGATGGAAAAGATAATTTACCGTAGGCTGACTCCATATAGGCTTGGAGCCCCTGTTCTCAGGCTGCTCTGAAGCAGTAGTCACACTTGGCAGACAATTCAACAACTCCTGCTGCCAGAAGCTCATGCTTCTTTATGGTTTATCTTGAAGAGGCCCATCTATGTTTTACAAGGGTGACTCTATATGGCTGCATTCGATGATACCAACGTAAGAAAATGAATTTGTGAGCAAGAAGGTCATCCTGAATTTTTTAACAGTGGGGAATCATAAACACTGTAAATACCTCTAGGTTAGTGCTCATGATCACTTTGATAAATTATGGGCGCAACTAACCAGTGAATCTTATTTGAATGGAGGCTAGAAAATTGGGCTAATCAAACCAATTGACTCTTGTGGCTTTCAATCATAAAAAAGGAGGCATGACTTCTTCATCTTCATCTATTAGAGGCATATTGCTATATCTGCAAGATCACGCTATTAACTGAGTTTGCTTGCTTTACAAATTCTAGTCAGGTCTCAAATGCCATCGCTATTTACCTTGCAAATGGTATTCCTTTTTCTTTTTCCATATTTCTTTGCCGGACCACTCTTCTCCTGTCCAAAATCTCAAGTTTATCGTCATCCAGGAAGAGTGGAGAATTCAGATGCTGCCCATACAATTCCTATTCCTGACCGTCCGGCCTGTAATAGACATGAGATTGAGATGCAAATCAAGGGGGAGAGATTATCCGCCACAAATTCCTCAAGATGTTTCTAAAGTACTTGAACTTGATATTGTAAGGACTAAAGTTCAACAAATCTTGCGTGGTCCATTTCTTTTCCTTACCTTTATGATGACTCCAGAACCATTCTTCCACAGACACGGTGGGAGCTCCAAGGGCTGGACAGCATTCTTCAGCCATCTCATTTTGCACTCGGTGTAAAAGGAGCACTTTATCCAGATAGACATGGAACAAGGAACCGACTCAAAGGTCAGCTAGAGATGAGCATGAGCTTTGTCCTACCTCCAATGCTTGCTCTGGTTCCAGCAGATGTCCTCCAAAGTGTTGCAGAATCAGTGAGAAAATTAAAGCCACCTAAAGTTCACCATCAGTGTCTTTTTATTGTAGTTGCTTTCTGCAAGAATTTAAGAGATCTCTGAGCAATACCTTATGAAGACCCGTATTTTTGTTCAGGTATTGACGAGGCTGGTAGAGAACATGAAGCACAAAGTTAATGGCAGCTTACTTGCAGATTATAGCAAATTCAAACGAGAGCAACCAAGGGAGCCGCTTTAGTCCAACCATGACAGGGCAGTGAGCATGCCTAAAGTGAAAGTTGAACGCAGTGCCCCACACCGGACAGACAGCCTGAAGAATCTTTCTTACATGCCAGGATCATTGCATTTTCGCTAACTGAACTTCATCAGTCCACTTACATGTTGCCTTCATACGGATATAGCAAAATATGGCTGACGTGTGAGAGCACCCCTGAAGCTCCATGTAGCAATAGTCAGATGTAGGCATTGCTGTCAGTCTCTCAATCTTCAAGAATTTCTTCACTTTTCACTAATTAGGACAAGCCAAATAGCTTAACTTTCAAAATTGTAAGCTATATTGTATTGGCATGTTATCTAATTTGAGACGTGAACAAGATCTGCAAATTCATAATTATGGAGCTAAACCAGAAGTTTCGAGCTGAGGCAGGGCTTTTCAATGTAAATGGCAGCCCTACCTTTCTTTGACAGGCCAATGATTTTTGAACCTCTAGGCTCTAGCCCAGCAGGAATTTGTTTCCTGCAATTTGAGAAACCAACTGTAGCATAATCCAAGCACCAAGCATCGCTATTACTGCAGTTGACCTACCACTGGAATTAAAGTTGGTCATTAATGCGAATCTATGACTGAGGTTCAAGATCTAACAAACTCGGAAAGTTTTCAGTTGAAGCAGTCAGCATTCACCGATAGTCACAGCAAGAACAGGAGCCATGCTTGAAGTGGTGAAACCGACTTCGGTCTCTTATAACAATTTCCCTTTCATATATGTCTGAGACAATCTTTATAGCGGCATGACAATCTTGACATATTCTTAGATTTTTCATTATGTACAAAGGTATTCGAGCCCTGGTGCTTATAAGCCCAAAGCACACTGCCAACTTCTCACTGTGTGAGAACAGTGCCTGCTCCTTCTCTTCCTCATTGAACACATGATCGGAACCAGTTAATAGTTGTAAGCTAGTATTCGGACTGTAACCGGCCAAACGCAATCTCCGTATCATTTCATCCAGCATAACATATATTTCTCTTGTTCGTGGATGTGACTTATCTCCAGCAGAGAACTGATGAAACTTGCCATCAGTATGGATAAAGCTTATTCCAGGCACCTTCCTCGTGGCCCCCCTCCTAAGAATATGCCTAAGCGAGTTGGCTTTCTCCAACTTTCCTTCCAGAGCATACATATTAGATAGCAATACATGGTATTCTGTATTTTGAGGATCCAACTGAACCAGCTGGTTCAAAATACGTTCGGCAAGCTGGAGTTTGCCATGGACATGACAAGAACCCAAAAGAGATCCTAAAACCACTTCATTCGGAGGGACAGGCATCGTCTTTATCACCATCTCTGCTTCCTCTATCTCACCAGCCCGACCTAGAAGATCCACCATGCATGCATAATGTTCAACTTTAGGTCTTATGCCATATACAAATTGAAGATCGTGGAAAAAGCGACGGCCCTCATCAAGGAGGCCAGAGTGGCTGCAAGCGTTCAACAGAGACGTAAAGGTCAGGTCATCCGGCTTTGCTTCTCTGAGCATCTGAGGAAACATACCCACTGCAACTTTACCCAGCCCGTGCATTGCCAATCCACTAATTATTGCATTCCATGTGACTGCATTCCTAACAGGCAAGTACTCAAAAACTTTCGATGCAGTATTAATCCTACCACATTTGGCATACATGTCAAGTAGTGTTGTCCCCACCATGACATCCATATGCTTACCCATCGTCTTCAAAGCATAAACATGAACCCACTTCCCCATCATCACATCTCCTGACTGAGCCGAAGCGGATAGGAGAGAACAAAGTGTGACGCTATTTAATCTCATACACCAACCAAAAATTGCTTCATGTAAAAGGCTAAAAGCTTCCTGGGTATATCCACTTTCCACATAGCCCACAAGCATGACAGTACTCGCGACCTCATTTCTCTCAGGCATCTGATCAAACACCCCCCTCCCACTTAATACGCCTTCCCACCTAATCACGCCATCTAAAAACACAGTCCAAGACACCACGGTCCACTCCTCCATCCCAAAAAACACCCGCCTCGCTTCGCTCATCAGCCCGCTCTTCACATACACATCCATGAGGGCATTAGATGCCTTGGTACTAGACTCAAACCCCATCTTCACCAACCACCCATGTCCCTGCATCCCCACATCCGCATTGATCAACCGAGCGCAGGCATTGAACAGGCAAACCAGGGTCACGTCGTCCGGTCTCGCGCCCGCATTTCCCATCTCCACGAACAACCGCAGAGCCTCGAAGGGCACGCGATGACGGGCGAGGGAGCCCATCAGCACGGTCCAATCGACGTTGTCCTTGTGCGAGTCAGGAATTCCGTCGAACAATTTGCGCGCGCAGGTCAGCTCGCCGCAGGAGGCGTACACGTGCAGGAGGGTATTGCAAAGGAAAGAACTCGGCGACGCGGCGAGCCCAGTGGTGAGCGCCAAGGCGTGGAGCTTCTTGGCAGGGCCGAGAGAAGATCGCCGAGCGCATGCTCGCAGAAGGGCGCGAAAATGGTGGGAGAGGGAAGTGGCGGCTTGGAAAAGTGGCCATTTCATAGGATGATAGGAGGGACGAGGATGTCGGGGGATGCGGAGCGATTCCAGATTGATGAGTTGCAGAAGTCCCTTCGATCCGGTACGAGAGTTAGGAAAACATTTGCAGAGGTGAACACGGGGCCACGGAATCGATCGATCTCTATTAGCCGTTTGTGTTACAACTCTCGGAGGGAAGTTGAGGGCCTGTTTGGCTGCCAAACAGTGCCAGATTTGATTTGCGAAAAAATAAATTTAATTTGAGAAAAAAATTTGATACGTTCGAGAATTAAAGAAAATCGTTTTCTCTTTCATCATCTCGGTTGCCATCCGCCATCGCCCGCCATCCATCCGCCGCCCGTTTGAAATAATTAAATGGCTGAAAATTATTATTACGACTGAGGCAATGAAAAAATAAATCATTTTTTAATCATTTTTTTGAAGGCCGAAAAATATTTTTAAATGAAGAAGAAGAAGAAGAATAGGAAAAAAAGAAAAAGAAAAAAAGAGAAAAAAAAAAAGAAAAAAAGTAAAAAAGTAAAGAAATTATTTAAAATTTATTTAAAAATCAAAAGAAATTAATTTGGAACATAATTAATTGTCAAAGAATTTCCAGAATAAAACCGGTGTATCAAACGACTTTTTTTTAACAGAAGATAAAAATAATCATTACAAAGTTAAACTAGTGTTTACACTATTTGATTTGCAAAAATAAATAATTTAAAAAATATATTTTAAAGATAATCGTTTTATCGTTTGAAATAATTAAATAATGACAATTATTATTATTACTGATAATGAAAAAATAAATCATTTATTTAATCATTTTAAAAATATATATTTTTTATATTATTACACGTCCTGTTTTATTTTATTTTTTAAACTCGGGAATTGGCTTTTTGTATCATTTCTGACTAGGCAAATCACAACTCAGGTTCCGACCACCCAAAAAGAAAACCTACAACTCGAGTCTATCACATTATCGTTGCTTGCTATATCTACAAAATCCATTTTTCATTTGATTAGAAATGTTCACATTGACGGCTCGTGAAAACATTTGATTGTGCAATTATAATGAAGGAGCAGCCATTGCAGCCATTGACTTTGTAGCTTGCTAGCATCATGTACGATTGAAATCCGACCAAATGGATGGACACAATAAAGTTATAAATGTTTAGGGCCCATTTTTTTTTTTTAGCAAAAAGGAATCCAGGAAACATAATAAATACTTGAAAGCTTTACACCTTTTGCATCATTGCTGAACTGTGCTAAAATATAGATTGTCGTTCATAATAAATATTTTCTGTCAATTAATCATTGTGAGCGACACTTCGCAATCATTTATTTTTCATAAAACAAACAGAATATTTTCTTCTTAGGCAAGAAGAAAGTCTTGTTCACACTTGGTTTATGCCGAAAACCTTTACCAAAATATCATCTCGACTAGGCTACAAATCAACTGGTTCAAAATAAGATTGACAGTTGAAATAATTCGTTGCTTCCAGATTCTCACACCACGTCTTCTATCTCAAGCAATTCAATTCGACCTAAGATGGAAGACCAATCGATTTGCAAGGATTGCTAGCGATCCTAATCCAAATCATGCTTTTATATATCATCAAAACAATGCACAGAAGGAAACTGAGAAGTATCAGCAGTTCAAGCAAAAATAGGATACAGAAGAGATCACGGCATAAATTTCTTTGATGTTATCGCTCAACAGGCAAAGAAGACAACAAAAACAAACACCCCACACTTCAAACCAAAATTCAAAACCACAGTAAACATTAGAATGCCTCAATACTTGAATTTGAAGTGTTCCAAAATAATATATTCACATACAAACCCAATAGGTGAAAGTATAGTTATTAATATAATCCAAAATAATATATTCACATACAAACCTAATAGGTGAAAGCATAGTTATTTGAGTCCATATGGGCTAGAGCCTAGTAAACTTGCATATAAAAACTCTAGGGTTTCTTTACGTTGGAAATAATACTGTTGAGCGTTCCAAAGTTGACGCATCTTGGTGTAATACTTCAAGCAACCACTTCTTCTCTCTCAAATCTATAACCTCCAACAATGTTGAAGTATTATATTTGTGTGTTGGATTTGAGCAAGTAAGGTGTCTTGCCGAAGATTTCGTTAAGACGAACTCATGGGTATAATTTACTTTCGATTTTGATGGTGGTATTGGCCGAGATCTGAGTTTGAAGATTCAAGTGACCGAAATCTTTGATTCAAAAACCCAAAAATTATAGCCAATTTTAGATGGTGAAACCACTTGGACTTTAATCTACTCGTTGATACAAACGCTTTGAATGGTCACTCGCATCAATCGAAGGTTGGACGGGGAAGTTACGGCATCCAAAAGTTTCCATCTAAATTTCTAGCGTATTTCGGGGACGAAATTTCTAGCAAATTTTGGGGGCGGAAATTTCCAGCAAGTTTCAGCGATAAAGACAATCCATCCTTAGGTTTTTAGGTGCTCCAGATCTGTTTTGGGGGTTTGTTTTGGCAAATTCCATCACTATAGAGCAGTTTGATCAAGGTTAGGGAGTTATTCGACTTTGTGGCTCCAAGGACTCCAATGTGCACTCTTTCTAATACTTTGCTCTGTTTAAAGTGGCAAAGCATAGTTCCTATGATATTATAAAGCTGCAATCATTTGATGTTACTGAATTTCATGGCTGAAAATTACATGTTCAATTTGGCATGAAACAATGTGACCTATTCTATATTGTATTAAGTAATTTTGCATCTACCACTGAAGATGTAAATGAATATTAATGGAACATAGATGAGGATTTTTGTAGAGATTACTTGTTGAACTCTCTAAATCCTAATCTGGTTATGACTTATAGTGAGTATAAGACGGCGAAAGAGATATGAGATCACTTGAACGCTCAGTTCTAAAAATAAGAGGGGCTCTTTAAAACTCTCCTAGTGGAGAAATTTTTTGACTTTAAATTCACTATGAATTCTAGCATTACCTCTCAGTTAGTTGAATTTGAGAACATGAGGAACGAGCTGAAATATGATAACTCTGATATGTCCAATAATCTCTTTGTCGATCTTGTGTTGAGCAAACTACCAATTGAATTGAGTTCTTTCAAGACTGAAATGCACAAACTAAAGGTATAGATGGGACTGGATGAATTAAAGAGGTATATTCAGATTGATGATCAAAATATTACTAAGAAGAATTTGGAACAAGTGAACAAAAAAAAGTTAGTTGCCAACTTAGTTTCACACTCCAATAAACCTCAGAAAAAGTCCAAGTCATTAAAAGGTGAATCCTCTTTACAATTAGAGGCCAAGAATACTATCTTCAAAAAGAGGAAGAATGGCAAGTGCCATAATTGTGGAAAGTGGGGTCATTGGGTAGCAGAATGTAAGTTGCCGAAGAAGCTAAATAATGACATACCACAAAATGAGGCCAATATGCTAATTAGAGGATCTAAGCCTCGAATCTTCATTGGAATGATGAAGAATGGAAAGGCCAGCGTCTCTTCTGAGTGGTGGTTGGATAATGGCGCTACTTGTCACACTACAAATGCCAAGAACTTACTCATTGAGGTCACAAAAGTGAAAGACACAGTGGAAAATTGCAATGGTGGTGAGGCAAAGGTGACTCATGCTGGAACTGCAAATTTGGTGCTTTCTTCAGGTAAATTACTAATTCTAAAACATGTTAGAGTAGTACCTTTACTTAAAAATAATTTGATATCTATGAATTTACTTGATAAAGTATGTCTTTTTCAACTATGAATGGTAGAGTAACTTTATCAGTTAACTCATATTATTTCGGTTGTGTATTCATGGTTAATGGTATGTATTAGTTGAGTTTAAATATTGATAGCATAAATCATGTGAATTCTACTTTGATTGATCTAAATTTGCTATACAATAGACTTAGACATGTGAATTACAGGAAAATGCAACATCTAGCTAAAACTCATAACATTCCATTAGATAGTTCTATTCGATTTGACAAGTGTGAAGTGTGTGCACAGACTAATATCACTAGAAAACCCTTTAAGTTGGTTCAGACAGCTTCTTGAGTTAATACATTCTAACATTTGTGATTTTAGAAATTACATTACAAGAGGTGGTCGAAAGTATCTAATAACATTCATAGACGATTTTTCTAAATATTGTCATGTCTATTTGTTGAAATCGAAAGATGAGGCTTTTGAAAAATTTAAAATTTTCAAGTCTCGAGTAGAAAATCAACTCAACTTGAAAATTAAGAGATTTAGGAGTAATAGAAGAGGAGAATATACTTTGTCAAGGTTTAAGGAATTTTGTGTTTCAAAAGGTATAACACTTGAAACCAATGCTCCTTATTCACCCCCAATCAAATGGTGTTGCCGAGCGTAAGAATAGAATGTTAACTAAAATGTTAAACTCTATATTACTTACAGCTGGCATGCCTTCCTCCTATTGGGGAGAAGCAGTTCTTACTACTAATCACATCTTGAACATGTTGCTGCACTCTAAGTTGTCTATGACACCTTATGAAATATGGCATAAACACCCTTGTAGATATGATACTCTTAAAACTTGGGGCTGCATTGCTTATGTAAGTATACCAGATCCTAAGAAACCTAAGGTGGGATCTAGAACCATTACTTGTGTATATTTAGGTAATGCAGAAGATAGTGCTGCAAATAAGTTTTTAGATCTATCTACTAATACGGTGATAGAATCTAGAGATGTAGTGTTATTTGAAAACAAGTTTCTCAGAGATCAATGCTTGAATGTTTCTGGATCTATAGATATGATTTCAGAATCTCCTGTAGAATCTGCAGTAGGCCCTTCTGACATTAATTCCACACAGTTGGCTATTGAACCAATTCCAGTCAGAGTATCAACAAAAGAGAAAATTCCCAAAAGTTTTGGTGAGGACTTTGTTGCTTACTATCTTGAGAATGATCCATTCTCCTATCAGGAACAATGAGATTTAGGGAATCTCTATCGTGGGCAGAAGTCATGGATGATGAAATGAGCTCTCTGTTGCAGAATCACACTTAGCAACTCGTAAATTTGCCAAAATAGGCTAAAGCTATAGGTGTAAATGGGTGTTGAAGAAGAAACTGAATAGTGATGGATCAATAGTTAGATACAAAGCACATTTAGTCGCTAAATGCTATAAAAAAACAGAGTGAAATAGACTATTTTGATGTTTATTCACCTGTGTGCCATCTATCAACTATAAGAATTCTTCTTGCTTTGGCATCTATTGAACACTTTGTAGTGCATCAAATGTATGTAAAAACTATTTTCTTAAATGGGGATTTAAATGAAGAAATTTACATGGAACAACCGAAATGATATGTTATGAAAGGTCTTGAGGACAAAGTTTGTAAATTGAATAAATCATTGTATGGTCTTAAACAAACACCTAAGATGTGGCATCTTCAATTTGACAAAGTGGTAAAGAGTTATGGCTTTCAATCTAGTTATTCAGATAAATGCATTTACCATCTATCTATGTCAAATAAGATAGTCATCATTTGCTTGTATGTTGATGACATGTTAATTCTTGGTTCCGATCATTCTATAGTGAGTGACGTGATAGCTACTTTAGCTAAAGAATTTGACATGAAAGATATTGGTATTGCTAATACCATTCTTGGTATGAAAGTAAGCTTTAACCGACAAGTCATCTCCCTTAGCCATACTCATTATATTGAACAGCTACTTTCTACTTGGGGATATGATAAGTGTAAATTGAGTGAGACACCATGTGATTATAATAACATACTGAGTCCTAATGAAGGGACCAGCGTGAATCAGTTAAAGTACTCAAAACTGCTTGGTAATATACTTTCTACTTGAGGATATGATAAGTGTAAACTGAGTGAGACACCATGTGATTATAATAACATACTGAGTCCTAATGAAGGGACTAGCGTGAATCAGTTAAAGTACTCGAAACTGCTTGGTAATATCATGTATGTTATGAATTGCATTAGACCCGACATAACCTTTATAGTTGGCATGTTGAGTCGTTTTACTAGTAATCCTAATAAAGAGCATTGGGATGCCATCGATAGACTAATAAGATATCTTAAAGGTACTAAAGATTATGCTCTCTATTATTCTGGTTATCCTCCAACTGTGAATGGATATTATGATGCCTCATGGTGCTTAGATATTGGAAATAGTAAGTCCAATAGTGGATATGTATTCACTTTGGGTGGAGCTGCTATTACTTGGAAATCCAAACGATAGACTTGTATTGCATTGTCGTCTATGAAATCGGAACTTTTTGCTTTAGCCTCAGTCGGTGAAGAGGCAGAATGGATAAAATATGATTATGGATATTCCTTTGACTCGGCTAAAGATTAATTTTTTAAGCCTATTATGTGATAATCGAGCGGCTATCCAAGTCATCAAGAATGCTCTCTTTAATTCAAAGAGAATACATGTGAGACTAAGACATGAGTTATTGAATTATCTAAGAACATAATGGGTTATCACCTTGATCGATGTGAGATCGAAGGATAACATAACCGATGCTCTCACTAAAGGTATGCCTAAAGATCGATTATTCAAAACAGTGGGGGAATTGGGGTTAAAGACTATATAAACAAGTCTTAACTACCATTTACTTACCTTCTAATTGTGTGTCTTGAATTATCAAATCTTTCTTTATTGGCTACAATGATAAGCACAGTTTATATGTTTCATCGATGTTCACAGTTGTTGACTAATTTGAAAAGGGTGAGTTGTTTCATTCCAAACTTGATGAAGATGACTTTAACCTAATTCAAATGTTCTATCGGGGAAACTTGTGTCATTCTAAACTTGATGATACAATTCAACTATATTGGACTATCCTTTTGGTTAAATGATCTCATTCCAAATTTGATGTTAGATTATTTGATTTTAAGCAATTAGTAACTGTGACATTCCAAATTGAAACATAGAAACAATTGTTTACTTAAGAAGCCTACTAGTCTTGTTCTTAATTGAAACTTGATATTACATGACTGGGTTATTGTAAGTGACTTGACTATTAGTCATGTTCTTTGAAACTAGACAATAGTTATTCTTTTACAAATAAACTTAAGTTGATGACTCTTTGTAAATCACATTATTTAAATCTTGTTCATAATATATGAAACTGGATTGATGCTTATGACATGATATTATGATGATTTATGACATCAATATATGTTCTTCTCTACTTGATGGAATGGTGCTAAGTTTTTATTCAAATGATTGAATTCATGATAATATGAAATTCATATTTGACATTCTACAGGGGATGGCAGAGATGGAGGAGAGCGTAATGAGTGGGATCATGACCAAGATGACCTACTTGATGAATGAATATATATTATTTAGAGCGTGTGGAGACTTGACAGTTTACCTATTATAGTCTATTTTGATGGAGTCAATTTACTTGAGATTTGCATTTTATTATTTCTATTTTGTGAACATTATTTCTTATATTTGTAAGGCATTGGACTATTTTGTGAACCGAGTTCGAGACAAGGCCAAATTATGATTCTTTGTTCCCGAGAATCAATTTGGGCTTAGAATCACGTTTGGTAAAATTTTTGTTCCTGGGAACAGATTGGGAATAGAATCAAGAACTAAAAAAAAAATTGATTCTTGTTTCGGAAATGAATTTGAGAATCAAAACCAAGAACTCTTCTTCTTCCCTTCGGCCATCTTGCGACCGCCATCCACGGCCCGCCACCGCTGCCGGTCGCCAGTCCGGCGAGCTCGCCAGACCAAGATGAGGTCCAGCGAGCTCGCTGGAGGCAAGCCCAGCCACCGGCGAGGCTCGGCCTCACCAGATCTAGCGAGGCCGAGCCTCACCGAGGCCGGGCCAGCCTTGCGACGCCCCCGGCCTTGCTTGTGGCCGGGCGAGGCTCACCTAGCCCCACTGGTGGCTTGGCAGGCCGGCCCAGCCCTGCGAGGCTCAAGCGACGAGGGCCGGCCTCACCGATGGCCGGCGACGCTCCGGTGAGGTCGTCGGCCCTCGTGTGGCCGGTCATCGGTTCGGCGATCGGCTACAAGAAGAAGAAGAATATGAGAAAAATGAAAAAAAGAGGAAAAAAAGAAAAGATAAAAAAAAAAAAAAGTAAAAAGTAAAAAAAATATTTAAAAATTAAAAGAAATTGATTTGGAACAGAATTAATGAACACGGTACCAAAATGCAATTCTATTCTAGAATCAGAAATTTTGGACAGTTACAAAACGGCTTAAAATGCTTAGAAACATTTCCCGAGAATAGAATAAAAAAGAATCATTTCTGATCAAAATCTACTCCTAGGAATAGAATCGTTACCAAATGGGCCCTAAAAAGCTGGAAATAATGCCTACCCATGATCAGAACAAGCAAAAAGAAGTGACGATAACTACGAGAGCTTATTAGTTTATCTACATAGTACATGCTTCAAAGCTTAGAGAGTAGTACATATTTTTTAAACAGATCGAGCAATCACTATGCATATATATAAGTATAGAGCACTATCAAAAATAATAATCCAACTCATTAATTGTACATAATCCAACTATATTTAACTTAGAAAACACGTGCAAAACACGTGCAAAACATGGGCGATGACGGTCTTTCTTTTATTTCCTTCGTACCTTCGGCCTTATTAGTGTCACCAGATCTTTTAACATCCTCCTAGAGTGAATAGCTTATGAATTTTTGTGGCTTCCTCTGCTTCCTCCTCCTCCTCCTCTTGTTCCTCCCTATAAAGTCCCCAATCCTTCGACCGGCGGCTTAGGCACCTCCGACAAGCCGTTCCTAGAATGCTGAGACGACATTCGCGAATTATGGGAAGTCGTTCAATGAGCGCAACAACATGTTCAAAGAGTACATCAAGGGATCGAAAGGCCAGACCACGATTGAGCCGGGCATATTCTTCAAGGAGTTCGAGTTGAGGCTAGGGACCGTCATGCAAATGCTTAACAATGTCGACAAGATGCCCTGGAGGTCGTTTTTGCCCCAGGTCAATCCGTCAAAATTACCATTCTCGACCCAGCGGTTACGAGAAGTGAAGGAGCTGTTTGCCGTGCAGGAAGGCTCAGCCATGGAGCACGTGATCCTCAACACACTGTGCGAGTGCAAGAGGCCACCGAGCCGGGGCGAGATGAAGTAGTGCGTCGGGTCCACAGAGGACATGGTTGACTTTTCGTCGTCCGTCATCGGCCACGGCATCACGGTCCAGACGATAGAGAATGTCAATGGGTCAAAGCAGAAGGTCGTGATCGGCTCGATCAAAAGGATCAAAGGCGGATAACCCACTGAGTTGGTGTCGTGCCACC
Organism: Eucalyptus grandis; assembly: GCF_016545825.1. NCBI lineage: Eukaryota > Viridiplantae > Streptophyta > Magnoliopsida > Myrtales > Myrtaceae > Eucalyptus > Eucalyptus grandis. Next base: position 33,168,801 of record NC_052620.1, on the reverse strand, counting down.
AGATCCTATACCCATACTTGTTGTACTACTGTCACATCGTGCCTAAAGTGAAAGTTTACGAGGCCGAGATTTTAAACTTTGTGGGGAGGAGTAGGATTAACCATGGGGTCACCATATGTCATCTCAACACGTCGTCATGGAGACCCGACCAAGGTGCATTTGTGGAACTCGGGTCCGGACCCAGGCAAATAGAGGTGTGCCATTGGATCGTCGAGAATGACATGACGTGAACGGTCGTGGATTGAGTGAGCTATCGCCCGATTGAGGTGGGTCCATGTGCTCAAATAAAAATGGACCGCGTGATCTGGTGGGATTCACGTGGTACCTACATGAACCCACCATTGTTAATAATTTAGATTCGATATAGTTCATATTCGACACTCAATCATAATTTCTCGAGCTTTGCTTTTTTCCATTTCATCCATTCTTCTCGGAATCAATGGTTGCAATGTTGGTTGGACCATGAAGCTTTTTCCTTCTTTTTCCTTCTATGTTTATTGTGGGTATCCCACATATATTAGATGCAGTATGTTTCCTTTTTTATTTTTAGACTTTACTTTTGCATATTTGATTTATGTCGAACAGAGAAATTTCCTAAAGAATATGTATTAGGGCTCTTAATTTACTACATCAAATAAAATTTGTGAGTAGTACATATTTTTTAAACAGATCGAGCAATCACTATGCATATATATAAGTATAGAGTACTATCAAAAATCATAATCCAACTCATTAATTGTACATAATCCAACTATATTTAACTTAGAAAACACGTGCAAAACACGTGCAAAACATGGGCGATGACGGTCCTTCTTTTATTTCCTTCGTTCCTTCGGCCTTATTAGTATCACTAGATCTTTTAACATCCTCCTAGAGCGAATAGCTTGTGAATTTTTGTGGCTTCCTCTGCTTCCTCCTCCTGCTCCTCTTGTTCCTCCCTATAAAGTCCCCAATCTTTGGACCGGCGGCTTAGGCACCTCCAACAAGCCGTTCCTAGAATGCTGAGACGACATTCGCGAATTATGGGAAGTCGTTCAATGAGCACAACGACACGTTCAAAGAGTACAGCAAGGGATCGAAAGGCCAGACCACAATTGAGCCGGACATATTCTTCAGGGAGTTCGAGTTGAGGCCAGGGACCGTCATGCAAATGCTCAACATTGTCGACAAGATTCCCCGGAGGTCGTTTTTGCCCCGGGTCAATCCGTCGAAATTACTATTCTCGACCCAGCGGTTGCGGGAAGTGAAAGAGCTGTTTGCCATACAGGAAGGCTCGGCCACGGAGCACGTGATCCTCAACACACTGTGCGAGTGCAAGAGGCCACCGAGCCGGGGTGAGACGAAGTAGTGCGTTGGGTCCACAGAGGACATGGTTGACTTTGCGTCGTCCATCCTCGACCACGGCATCACGGTCCAGACGACAGAGAATGTCAATGAGTCAAAGCAGAAGGTCGTGATCGGCTCGTTCAAAGGGATCAAAGGCGGACAACCCACTGAGTCGGTGTCGTGCCATTAGATCCTATACCCATACTTGTTGTACTACTGTCACATCGTGCCTAAAGTGAAAGTTTACGAGGCCGAGATTTTAAACTTTATGGGGAGGAGTAGGATTAACCACGGGGTCACCATATGTCATCTCAACACGTCATCGTGGAGACCCGACCACGGTGCATTTTTGGCACTCGGGTCCGGACCCGGGCAAATAGAGGTGTGCCATTGGATCGTCGAGAATGACATGACGTGGACGGTTGTGGATTGAGTGAGGAATCACCCGATTGAGGGGGGTCCATGTGCTCAAATAAAAATGGACTACGTGACCTGGTGGGATTCACGTGGTACCTACATGAACCCACCATTGTTAATAATTTAGATTCGATGTAGTTTATATTCGACACTCAATCATAATTTCTCGAGCTTTGCTTTTTTCCATTTCATCCATTCTTCTCGGAATCAAAGGTTGCAATGTTGGTTAAACCAGGAAGCTTTTTTCTTCTAAGTTTTTTCCTTCTTTTTCCTTATATAATTATTGTGGGTATCCCATGTATATTAGATGCAGAATGTTTCATTTTTTATTTTTAGATTTTACTTTTGCATATTTGATTTATGTCGAAAAGAGAAATTTCCTAAAGAATATATATTATGGCTCTTAATTTACTACATCAAATAAAATTTGTGAGTAGTACATATTTTTTAAACAGATTGAGCAATCACTATGCATATATATAAGTATAGAGCACTATCAAAAATCATTATCTATCTCATTAATTGTACATAATCCAACTATATTTAACTTAGAAAACACGTGCAACACATGTGCAAAACATGGGCGATGACGGTCTTTCTTTTATTTCCTTCGTGCCTTCGGCCTTATTAGTGTCACCAGATCTTTTAGCCGTACTTGTTGTACTACTGTCACATCGTATCTAAAGTGAAAGTTTACGAAGCCGAGATTTTAAACTTTGTGGGGAGGAGTAGGATTAACCACGGGGTCACCATATGTCATCTTAACACGTCGTCGTGGAGACCCGACCACGGTGCATTTCTGGCACTCGGGTTCGGACCCAGGCAAATAGCAGTGTGCCATTGGATCGTCGAGAATGACATGACGTGGACGGTCGTGGATTGAGTGAGGAATTGCCCGATTGAGGCGGGTCCATGTGCTAAAATAAAAATGGACCGCATGATCTGGTAGGATTCACGTGGTACCTACATGAACCCACCATTGTTAATAATTTAGATTTGATGTAGTTCATATTCGACACTCAATCATAATTTCTCGAGCTTTGCTTTTTTCCATTTCATCCATTCTTCTCGGAATCAAAGGTTGCAATTTTGGTTGGACCAGGAAGCTTTTTCCTTCTTTTTCCTTCTATGTTTATTGTGGGTATCCCAAGTATATTAGATGCAGTATGTTTTCTTTTTTATTTTTAGATTTTACTTTTGCATATTTGATTTATGTCGAACAGAGATATTTCCTAAATAAAATTTGTGAGTAGTACATATTTTTTAAACAGATCGAGCAATCACTATGCATATATATAAGTATAGAGCACTATCAAAAATCATAATCTAACTCATTAATTGTACATAATCCAACTATATTTAACTTAGAAAACACGTGCAAAACACGTGCAAAACATGGGCGATGACGGTCTTTCTTTTATTTCCTTCGTGCCTTCGGCCTTATTAGTGTCACTAGATCTTTTAACATCCTCCTAGAGCGAATAGCCTGTGACTTTTTGTGGCTTCCTCTGCTTCCTCCTCCTACTCCTCTTGTTCCTCCCTATAAAGTCCCCAATCTTTGGACCGGCGGCTTAGGCACCTCCAACAAGCCGTTCCTAGAATGCTGAGACGACATTCGCGAATTATGGGAAGTCGTTCAATGAGCACAATGACACATTTAAAGAGTACAGCAAGGGATCGAAAGGCCAGACCACGATTGAGCCGGGCATATTCTTCAGGGAGTTCAAGTTGAGACCAAGGACCGTCATGCAAATGCTCAACATTGTCGACAAGATGCCCTGGAGGTCATTTTTGCCCCGGGTCAATCCGTTGAAATTACTATTCTCGACCCAGCGGTTGCGGGAAGTGAAGGAGCTGTTTGCCGTGCAGGAAGGCTCGGCCACGGAGCACGTGATCCTCAACGCACTGTGCGAGTGCAAGAGGCCACCGAGCCCGGGCGAGATGAAGTAGTGCGTCGGGTCCACAGAGGACATGGTTGACTTTGCGTCGTCCGTCCTCGGCCACGGCATCACCGTCCAGACGACAGAGAATGTCAATGGGTCAAAGCAGAAGGTCGTGATCGGCTCGATCAAAGGGATCAAAGGCGAACAACCCACTGAGTCGGTGTCGTGCCACTAGATCCTATACCCATACTTGCTGTACTACTGTCACATCGTGCCTAAAGTGAAAGTTTACAAGGCCGAGATTTTAAACTTTGTGGGGAGGAGTAGGATTAACCACAGGGTCACCATATGTCATCTCAACACGTCGTCGTGGAGACCCGACCACGGTGCATTTCTGGCACTCGGGTCCGGACCCGGGCAAATAGAGGTGTGCCATTGGATCGTCGAGAATGACATGACGTGGACGGTTGTGGATTGAGTGAGGAATCACCCGATTGAGGCGAGTCCATGTGCTCAAATAAAAATGGACCGCGTGATCTGGTGGGATTCACGTGGTACCTACATGAACCCATCATTTTTAATAATTTAGATTCGATGTAGTTCATATTCGACACTCAATCATAATTTCTCGAGCTTTGTATTTTTCCATTTCATCCATTCTTCTCGGAATCAATGGTTGCAATGTTGGTTGGACCAGGAAGCTTTTTCCTTCTAAGTTTTTTCCTTCTTTTTCCTTCTATATTTATTGTGGGTATCCCACGTATATTAGATGCAGTATGTTTCCTTTTTGATTTTTAGATTTTACTTTTGCACATTTGATTTATGTCGAAAAGAGAAATTTCCTAAAGAATATGTATTAGGGCTCTTAATTTACTACATCAAATAAAATTTGTGAGTAGTACATATTTATTAAACAAATCGAGCAATCACTATGCATATATATATATATATAGAGCACTATCAAAAATCATAATCAAACTCATTAATTGTACATAATCCAACTATATTTAACTTAGAAAACACGTGCAAAACACGTGCAAAACACGTGCAAAACATGGGCGATGACGGACTTTCTTTTATTTCCTTCGTGCCTTCAGCCTTATTAATGTCACTAGATCTTTTACCCGTACTTGTTGTACTACTGTCACATCGTGCCTAAAGTGAAAGTTTACGAGGCCGAGATTTTAAACTTTGTGGGGAGGAGTAGGATTAACCATGGGGTCACCATATGTCATCTCAGAACGTCGTCGTGGAGACCCGACCACGGTGCATTTGTGGCACTCGAGTTCGGACCTAGGCAAATAGAGGTGTGCCATTGGATCGTCGAGAATGACATAACATGGACGGTCGTGGATTGAGTAAGGAATCGCCCGATTGAGGCGGGTCCACAGAGGACATGGTTGACTCTGCGTCATCCGTCCTCGGCCACGGCATCACGGTCCAGACGACAAAGAATGTCAATGGGTCAAAGCAGAAGGTTGTGATTGGCTCGATCAAAGGGATCAAAGGCAGACAATCCATTGAGTTGGTGTCATGCCACTAGATCCTATACCCATACTTATTGTACTACTGTCACATCGTGCCTAAAGTAAAAGTTTACGAGGCCGAGATTTTAAACTTTGTGGGGAGGAGTAGGATTAACCACGGGGTCACCATATGTCATCTCAACACGTCATCGTGGAGACCCGACCACGGTGCATTTATGGCACTCGGGTCCGGACCCTGGCAAATAGAGGTGTGCCATTGGATCGTCGAGAATGACATGACGTGAACGGTTGTGGATTGAGTGAGGAATCACCCGATTGAGGCGGGTCCATGTGCTCAAATAAAAATGAACCGCGTGATCTGGTGGGATTCACGTGGTACCTACATGAACCCACCATTGTTAATAATTTAGATTCGATATAGTTCATATTCGACACTCAATCATAATTTCTCGAGCTTTGTTTTTTTCCATTTCATCCATTCTTCTCGGAATCAAAGGTTGCAATGTTGGTTGGACCAGGAAGCTTTTTCCTTCTAAGTTTTTTCCTTCTTTTTCCTTCTATATTTATTGTGGGTATCCCACGTATATTAGATGCAGTATGTTTCCTTTTTTATTTTTAGATTTTACTTTTGCATATTTGATTTATGTCGAAAAGAGAAATTTCCTAAAGAATATGTATTAGGGCTCTTAATTTACTACATCAAATAAAATTTGTGAGTAGTACATATTTTTTAAACAGATCGAGCAATCACTATGCATATATATAAGTATAGAGCACTATCAAAAATCATAATCCAACTCATTAATTGTACATAATCCAACTATATGTAACTTAGAAAACATGTGCAAAACACGTGCAAAACATGGGCGATGACGGACTTTCTTTTATTTCCTTCGTGCCTTCGGCCTTATTAGTGTCACCAGATCTTTTACCCGTACTTGTTGTACTACTGTCACATCGTGCCTAAAGTGAAAGTTTACGAGGCCGAGATTTTAAACTTTGTGGTGAGGAGTAGGATTAACCACAGGGTCACCATATGTCATCTCAGCACATCGTCGTGGAGACCCGACCACGGTGCATTTGTGGCACTCGAGTTCGGACCCAGGCAAATAGAGGTGTGCATCGTCGAGAATGACATAACGTGGACGGTCGTGGATTGAGTGAGGAATCGCCCGATTGAGGCGGGTCCACAGAGGACATGGTTGACTTTGCGTCATCCGTCCTCGGTCACGGCATCACGGTCTAGACGACAGAGAATGTCAATGGGTCAAAGCAGAAGGTCGTGATCGGCTCGTTCAAAGGGATCAAAGGCGGACAACCCACTGAGTCGGTCTCGTGCCACTAGATCCTATACCCATACTTGTTGTACTACTGTCACATCGTGCCTAAAGTGAAAGTTTACGAGGCCGAGATTTTAAACTTTGTGAGGAGGAGTAGGATTAACCACGGGGTCACCATATGTCATCTCAACACGTCGTCGTGGAGACCCGACCACGGTGCATTTATGGCACTCAGGTCCGGACCCGGGCAAATAGAGGTGTGCCATTGGATCGTCGAGAATGACATGACGTGGACGGTTGTGGATTGAGTGAGGAATCACCCGATTGAGGCGAGTCCATGTGCTCAAATAAAAATGGACCGCGTGATCTGGTGGGATTCACGTGATACCTACATGAACCCACCATTGTTAATAATTTAGATTCGATATAGTTCATATTCGACACTCAATCATAATTTCTCGAGTTTTGCTTTTTCCATTTCATCCATTCTTCTCGGAATCAATGGTTGCAATGTTGGTTGGACCAAGCTTTTTTTCCTTCTAAGTTTTTTCCTTCTTTTTCCTTCTATATTTATTGTGGGTATCCCACGTATATTAGATGCAGTATGTTTCATTTTTTATTTTCAGATTTTACTTTTGCATATTTGATTTATGTCGAAAAGAGAAATTTCCTAAAGAATATGTATTAGGGCTCTTAATTTACTACATCAAATAAAATTTGTGAGTAGTACATATTTTTTAAACAGATCGAGCAATCACTATGCATATATATAAGTTTAGAGCACTATCAAAAATCATAATCCAACTCATTAATTTTACATAATCCAACTATATTTAACTTAGAAAACACGTGCAAAACACATGCAAATTATGGGCGATGACGGTTTTTCTTTTATTTCCTTCGTGCCTTCGGCCTTATTAGTGTCACCAGATCTTTTACCCGTACTTGTTGTACTACTGTCACATCGTGCCTAAAGTGAAAGTTTACGAGGCCGAGATTTTAAACTTTGTGGGGAGGAGTATGATTAACCACAGGGTCACCATATGTCATCTCAACACGTCGTCGTGGAGACCCGACCACGGTGCATTTATGGCACTCGGGTCCGGACCCAAGCAAATAGAGGTGTGCCATTGGATCGGCGAGAATGACATGATGTGGACGGTCGTTGATTGAGTGAGGAATCGCCTGATTGAGGTGGGTCCATGTGCTCAAATAAAAATGGACCGCGTGATCTGGTGGGATTCACGTGGTACCTACATGAACCCACCATTGTTAATAATTTAGATTTGATGTAGTTCATATTCGACACTCAATCATAATTTCTCAAGCTTTGCTTTTTTCCATTTCATCCATTCTTCTCGGAATCAAATGTTGCAATGTTGGTTGGACCATAAAGCTTTTTCCTTCTAAGTTTTTTCCTTCTTTTTCCTTTTATGTTTATTGTGGGTATCCCACGTATATTAAATGTAGTATGTTTCCTTTTTTATTTTTAGATTTTACTTTTGCATATTTGATTTATGTCGAAAAGAGAAATTTCCTAAAGAATATATATTAGAGCTCTTAATTTACTACATCAAATAAAATTTGTTTAATTTCCTTACCATTTATGAATTATATTTACATAGAGAAAGTAAAGACGTTATAGGAGTACCTAGTAATATGCTGAAAATATTAACGTGAAAAAGTTATGTATAATAAGGCATGTTGATATTTTCTTGTGAGCACTTCATGGATGATGTTACTTTTTATCAATCCAAAATGATGATTTAAAATAAATTTGTTATTTTATGCAATTGATTTAATTGAATTTTTCCTTTTAAAATTTCCTGTTGGAAGTAACTGTGATTATAAATTATTATTCTATTCGGATGGAAAAAATAATTGTGATTATAATTGGTTATTCTATCCAGACTCAAGCCCGGATTTGAGTAGTACATATTTTTTTAAGTAGATCGAACAATCACTATGTATATATATAAGTATAGAGTACTATCAAAAGTCATAATCTAACTCATTCATTGTACATAATCCAACTATATTTAACTTAGAAAACACATGCAAAACATGTGCAAGTCATGGAAGTAATGATAGACAAATGAAAATTTAACTTAGAAAACACGTGCAAAACACGTGCAAAACATGGGTGATGGCGGTCTTTCTTTTATTTCCTTCATGCCTTCGGCCTTATTAGTGTCACCAAATCTTTTAACATCCTCCAAGAGCAAATAGCTTGTGAATTTTTCTAGTTTCCTCCGCTTCCTCCTCCTCCTCCTCCTCTTGTTCCTCCCTATAAAGTCCCCAGTCTTTGGACCAGTGGCTTAGGCACCTCCGACAAGCCGTTCCTAGAATGCTGAATACCATATATGCACAAGGACTGCAGATAGTTACCAACATATCCTTCATCAGTTTGTCTCTCGTAGCTGCCAAACATTTGAGTCTCTTCACGGCGTCTGCAACCGCTGGCTACTCGAGCCTCTTCATCTAGTGGAGATGGAGCTTTAATTTGCATGTGAAGGCAATCAATGCAAACGAGGAAGGAAGACAGAGAAGTGGGGGTTGTTGAGATTCGTCTGTAAAAATGTGATGTAATAATGTCAATAGTGTTTATAGAGAGAGATGCCGATGAGCAGTTGAGTGGAGAAGGGGAGGCTCGAGTAAGTAATGAGATGAGATAAAAACGAAAGAGAGACTGAATTTATGCAGACTGAGTCAGAGGCTCAAGATGCAACTTGCTATAAATAAAATCCTTCATATCCTATTCTAGTTTGCAATTGCCAATACATGATTTTATTGGAGGAATTAAGAGGAAAGAAAAAGGGAATTTAAAAAAAAAAATATGAACTTTTTTTAATGGAAAGGAAAGAGAAGGAGGGCAATGGATCAATAAAGTCATTTTTACGTACATGTTTAATCTCGGGAGGGGTTTGTATATTAATAAACAAATTCTTTCATTCTCTCTCACCTACACCCTTGTTTTATATCTTATTTCTAAATACACAAAAAAAAAAATTATGTCAAGATGCATTCTTTTCCTTTCTTCTTCTCTCACTAACATCCATAATGACACTATTATAATTCAATCCTTTCAAATTTTTTCTCTTCATTTCTCTCATAAAAATTGAAATCCTTTCTTTTCCTTTCTAATCATCCCACCAAATATAGGTCAGAGGTGAATTTACTCAATTCTTTCTTCCTCTTCTTTTTTAAGTTTTCCAATGAATTGAGGTACCATCAACATGCTTAGTGTTACGTCGTTGGGATATCTTGCGGTGTGGTTGAGCTAAGCTCTTCTTGACATGATTCTCTCCGGAATCACTCGACTTGAGAGAGAGAGAGTAGACTTGAATGCATTAGTAAAACCTAAAAATCAACGACACGAATATTATATGTTTCTTTTACTGGGGTTGGTCGACCTATCGTGTCGCCGCTAAGCAAGATAACTCGCCGTCCTTGATCTTAGGCTGAGAAGATGCTAATTTTCTTGTGGATGAATCCCGTCCAACTCGTATTTTTCATAATAATCGCTAAATTTTGGCCTATGCCTTTCTCCTCTCGCTACCTTCGTACCTTCGCCCAAACGTAACGACACAAAAGGTCCAGACCTTCCTCCTCGTTCCCAAGATATTTAGAAATCCTGTGTTGGCAGATCCGTCATACATACATGCCCTCGGAGCTCGGCCAAAATTGGCATTAACCCGTCATACTCCCTACTCACTTTTGAGCAAACCTACGTTGCATGGATTCATCGTCGGGTCTCGGTTCGCAGGAGGCGGAGACACTCGTCGACCCGAAATGCGATCGTCATGGAGTTGTTCTTGGTCCTCGTGTGCGGGATTCGATGCATGCCGAGCCGAAGTCGAGGTCAAACAGGAGAGCAATCTCGCTGACATTGCTAGACATGTGGGTGACCGTGGGAGACCACGAAGATGGGTGCGTACCCATCTTCTAAGGGCTCAAGGGTTTTGCCCAACCCAACGAGGTGTTGGCCATCATGGGGCCATCTGGGTGGGAAATCCACTCTCCACGATGCATTGGCCAGCAGTATATCATATAGATACACTGCTATCCCTATGTGATCGATTCATGAACAAAACATGCCAATTCGTGATTAAGCGTAAAGCATCATCTTCAATTTGGGGTTTTACTTTATGATTTGTGATGCACTAATGTCGTTTGAGGTCATCATGTATAGCATTATGCACAACGTGACCTGACAGGGAGCGTCCGATTCAGCTGAAGAGATGGGAGATCGGGAGCCATTCGACCCAGCGCCCAACTCCTAGCCGTCCGATCTTATCCGCGTGTCCCAGCCTTCCAATCTAGGGTAAGGTGCGCGCATCTCCTTCTTTTTCTCCGCTCTTCATGTTATATATACGCGGCCTAGTATCTTGAGCCCAGTCGCAGCCCATTTTCGGACTGCCCTCAACATCCCAGCCCGAGTCCCTATTTTCATATTAAAAAATTAAATTAATTTTTTTTAAATCGAAGAATTACGAAAAGATTCGGAATATTTTTTATTTCTTCTAAAAATTAGGAAAAAACTTAAAAATTATTTTTGAGTAGTTTTCTCTTAAAATATGTGAAAATTCTTGATAAAAAAAAACCGTGCTCAAAATTTGAACAAGCTCATAGAGCTTTATCATAGGGTTTGTTGTTAGAGACAAATGCTAGGTCATAGTTAACACACTTCTATTTCGATTATCACTTAATTGCGTGCTTTTAATATATTAATTATTGTTTCTGTTTAGCCTAGATAGGAATAGCATTTTCTTATTTCTTTGCATTTTATCAAATACTTCCTGGATCATTGATTGTTATTTTAATAACTACGCACTCGATAACCATACATGTTGGTAGATAAGCTTAGGAGGCCATACATGTTGGCATGACAACTACACGTTTCTATTCCATAAATAATTTTTCTATTCCAAACTTTGTTTACGAAATGAAATCCGTTTGATAAACTTATTCCATTTTTTTATTTTGAAATAGATTTTTGTTCCAAAAATTGATTTAGAATAGAAATCGAAGTACAAATTTTCTACTTTTATATTTCTGAAATAGAAATGAGAAATAAAAATTTTCTCATCGTTCATCAATCGGTCCTTCATCCATCACGTGACCACCATCCATCGGTTGTTGGCCGCCGCCGCCGCGGTCGATCGCCGGTCCACCACCGTCCACCGATCCGCCGCCATCCGAAATGAAGAAATTTTGTTGTTATCAAACAAATTTCTATTTTTAGGATATAAATTTTATATCATTATCAAATGATTATTTTTCTTAGAAACTCATCTAAAAATAGAAAAGAAAAATCTATTTTTCTTTAAAATTAATTTCTGGTCAAAATAGTTATCATTCGAGCCCTTAGTTTAGAAGCATCTTTCTAGTGGAACAAGATTATGTACAAAAATAGCACTAATTAATTAATTAATGTAATCAAGTCCTCAATCATAAATTCTCTAGTAACGTAGGAAATAGGGTATATTCTAGCAAATCCTAATAAACTAGTGGCGACTCGCACTTGAAAACCATCAAACCATCAAAGTTTGATTTAATATTGAATTCCCTAACCAGATAGAAAAGGCATTAGGTCGTGCCATTTATTTCTAAAGCAATCGAAAACAAACAGAATCTTTTCCTCTTAGAAAAGAAGGTCTTGTGCCATTTATTTATAAAACAAAAGCCTCTTAGGCGAAAGAAAGTCTTGTTCACACCTGGTTTATGCTGAAAGCCTTTACCAAATATCATCTCGACTAGGCTACAAATCAACCGGTTCAAAATTAGATCGACAGTTGAAATAATTCGTTGCTTCAAGATTCTCACACCACGTCTTCTATCTCAAGCAATTCAGTTCGACTTAACATGGAAGACCAATCAATTTGCAAGCCATCCTAATCCAAATCATGCTTTTATATATCATCAGAACAGTGCACAGAAGGAAACTGAGAAGTATCAGCAGTTCAAGCAAAAACAGGATACAGAAGAGATCGCGGCATAAATTTCTTTGATGTTATCGCTCAACAGGCAAAGAAGACAACAAAAACAAACACCCCACACTTCAAACCAAAAGTCAAAACCACAGCAAACATTAGAATGCCTCACTACTTGAGTTTGAAGTACAATATCAGTCCGACAGCAATGATAAGAACTGCAATTATTGAGCCAATGATCCACTTGTTTCTGTTCATCCTCTGAGACATGGCAGTCAAAATTCTCTTGCTCTTACCAATGTTGTCATCCACTCCATGAAGCTGCGAGAAGCGAAACATAATAAATACTTGGAAAGTGTTACACCTTTTGCACTCATCTGTGGACCGTCTGCTCCTAATAGATGAGAAATTATGAACTTGGTGATGGCGGGAGAAGCAACATCAGCTGAATCTTTAGACGAAAGCTAGAAATTTAGGTAATAAAAAGACAGAACATGAAGTAGCGTGATTGTGCTTTGGCCTATCGCGGCACCATCAATGATGACATGGCACCACAAATAACAGTCTAAAATAGGAAGGCCCAAAAGCAAATGACTCGTGATAGAAACCCAATTAAAGTGCAATCAGCAAGTTACCGTGTTGTTGGCGCGTAAGAGAGACTGTCTCTGTTGATGCAAGTCTTGAAGAATTGAAACACCAAGCTCCTCCGTCTCGAGCATGGTCCTTCTACTTTCCTTAATTCTTTCACCAGAATGATTTAATCTTCCTGTAGATGTCACCAGTCTGGTTCTTTGATCTGCTGATGCCTGTTTGAATAGTTATTCTGTCAAAAGTCAAAGATTGTTCGACAGACTAAAAAGCTGGAAATAATGCCCCATGATCAGAACAAGCAAAAAGAAGTGACAATAACTACAAGAGCTTATTGGTTTATCTATGCTTCAAAGCTCAAGAGGAAGCTAATTAACACATCAAGGAAGAAATACTCGCCACTAAGACAGCTAATTCTTAATCCAACTGATATCGGCACAGAAACAACTGGAGCATGCAAGAATAACTAAAGTGTTACAAAAGAAAAAAAAAACATCTCAAGGAAAATCTACCAAGTAATCAATATGCAACCACAAGAGTGTTTATAAACCTGAAAAAAGCTAAAAGATTACTGCTTTACCGTCAGAGTGTCGGCCATTCCTGATTCCAGCAGCTCATCTCGAGCAGCCACATTACCCAATGAAAGTCTCTTAACTTCACTTTTCAGGTTGTTCAGATCGGATTTATATTCCCTCAATTTGGCGAGGAGCACTGCTTTGACATTGGGCTGCAAGCTTCTCGCCTCCATGTCCATTTTCCGAATCTAATTAAATTAGACAGCGGACAATACTCAGCACACGAAGTACACAAAGGCCACGAAAAGCGGTTCCTCAGAAAAAGCAACAAAAGCAATAATCAAATACCAAAGATTCCGCCTCATCGATTCCAACTTTTATTTCGGAAATCCTCTGCTTCTTCAGCTCTGCAGATTCACAATGCATTCAAAATAAAAGGATTAGCTTCCCGATCAGTCCTTCTCAACAGACGCAGGCTGAACTTTTCAGCTATCAGCAATCCTATTCGGGACGCTTTTCACCACATTCAATCCGTTTCCTATTAGTATCCCCAAAAAACCCCCGCATTCGATCATCGCGAAGAACTCAATTGAGCGATCGCACTCATCGTCATCTAAGCGCAGCACGGACTAATCAAACCCAAAACCAGTCGCCGCCCGTTCCCCCTCGCGTAAAAGAAACGGAGAATTACCTCCATCGGCGGCCGACGCCGAGGTGCACTTCCTCGACAGATTCGCCGACAGCTCGCAGTACTGCCGCTCGTATCCTTCGAACACCTGGCTCATTTTCCCTGCGCCTAAAAAAAAAAAAAAAAAAAAAGACCACCGGAACACGGGAACGAGCTCCGAAATCAGCGACGCCGGCCGGAGAAGAGAGCAATCGACCCTCACCGCCGACCGAATCTCAAGGCAACAAAGATAAACCAACACATCGCGGCGGCGCGAGATCAACTGCGCGCGCACTAGATCGAGAGCGATTTCGAGACCTTTGCGTGATCGGCGACGGAGCAGGGCCACCGGAGGAGGTTTCGCCGGAGCACGGTGCGGCGCGTCGTTTCCCCGCGAAGCAGAAGTCGCGAGAGGGACGAACGATGATGGCCCGAAACGACGGTGCGCTCGGTGGAGTCTTGATTTGTTGGCGTGGACACGACCAAGGCGGTAGTGGTGGTGGTGTGGGTGATGATGACAGAGTGGAGGGATGATAAAGAGACGCGGCTGTGCGTGACCCCTGCCAGGGGAAATGCACACGTGTAGCCGATATACGGAAGCATGTAATGGCGGGTTGCCTTCTGATTTCGTCCACGTTTCAGCCGCTAGGTTGCAGTAGATTTGCCCCTTAATTTTGAAAGAAAGCGGCGATTATACCATAAAACAGTGCAATTTTCGAACATATTCGTCATTTGAGTAATGACAAATGATCATTAAAATGTAGGGAAAAAAACACAAAAAACCTCAAACTTTGCCCAAAATGATAAATTTACCACAAGCTTTTTTGTGACAAAAAAAATTCCAAACTTTGTAAACTGTGACACATTTACTCTATTAAAGGCATTTTCGTTTTTTTTTTATGTTTTTCCTTTTTTCTTTTTTTTTTTTTCTTTTTTCTTCTTCTTCTCTCATGGCGGAGGGAAGCCAGCATCAAGAAAAAAATTTAAAAAAGAAAAAATTAAAAAAAGTAAAAAGATCAAAATGCCATATAATTTAAGGTAAATATGTCACATAAATAGAAAGTTCAGATTTTTTGCGTTACAACAAAAGTTTGGGATAAATATATTCATGATTGGCAAATTTCAAGGTTTTTCATGTCACAAAAAAAGAAGTTTGATGTAAATTTATCACTTTGGGCAAAGTTTAGAGTTTTTAGTTGTTTTTTTTCCCTAAAATGTAATTATAAAGTTTCAATTTATTCAACGTGATTTTTTTTTTTTTGGTAAATTATTCAACGTGATCTTTAAATTCTTAATAAATGTTTAAAGTAGCCTCTAAATTGTATGAAAACAAAAATGTTATCCTTCCATTAAACTTAAGGATAACTTGAATATATGATTCATTGATTAGTTTGAATATGTATCAAAAGTTTAGGGATCATATCGAATACATTTAAAATTCAAAAACCATATCGTCTAGTAGGTTAAATTCATGAATTATATTTTAAAAAAATTAAAAGTTCAAGAATTACATTGAATATTAAATTATAATCCAATGATCATTTATGTTATTTCCCTTTTATAAATAGTACTGAAAATAATGGATTGTTTGTTTTCATGGAAAATAAATAATTCAGAAAATATTTTATGAAATTAATCATTTGTATCACTAAAAATAATGAATGAACCAATGAAGAATATTTTCATCATTTATGAAAATATTTAGACATTAATCACGTGTTGCGACCAAATTTTTGGATAAACACCTAGGGTTTGGCTAATGGATTACTAAATCTAAACTTAGTTCAGGCTCACCCAAACCTAGACTAATTCACGACTTAGGTTCAATTTCTTAACATGCAATTGATTTTTCAATTAGAGTCACCATTTAGAAACCCTACGAACCAAAAATTGTGAATTCG
The DNA here is from genome assembly GCF_016545825.1 of Eucalyptus grandis. Classification (NCBI taxonomy): domain Eukaryota; kingdom Viridiplantae; phylum Streptophyta; class Magnoliopsida; order Myrtales; family Myrtaceae; genus Eucalyptus; species Eucalyptus grandis. The sequence goes on along the minus strand of NC_052620.1, from coordinate 33,152,804 downwards.
GGGACTTGATTATGCTAGATTTCTCTAACGCCCTTTCGATAGTTTTCTTTTTTATTTTAAAAGAATGTTTCGCAAGCAACTTGAATTAATTTTAATCTATTTCCCTAACATGTGAGGTTATTATGCGGGTGCGCAAATCACCAATTTAACATCTAATAAAAGTAGTGAATAAATTGCAGGACTTACCTTATGGCATCGAAAGTATTTGCAATGTTAGATCATAATTTATATCGACAATTCTAGATATGATTTTTAATTAACACACAATTATTTTTTTTTTAAATGAGAATAATGCTTTATGCAATGCATGCTACTAATCTAACATGAAAACATGACCTGGACTATATGACAAAAATGAAATATAAGCATGTTATCTATCCTAGAGAATGAAATTGATTTTATTCTAAAATGATTTTTTTGGTATTTTCCATGAAATTCGAAATTAGAAAAATGTAAAAATTATCCATGCATATTAAGATACCATCCAAATTATATTAAGATTCAAGTTAGGTCAAATCTTAATTTAAACTAGGATGTTATTCCCAACATAAAATGCAATCTATCTAGGAAAAAATATCTAAACTTACAAATTAAACATACAATCTTATCCTAATATGCAATGACATGCAAAGAATACCCTAATTATATTTATTTTTTTCCTTTTCTATGAAATTCGAAATTAAAATTGCAACCTAAGTTATAAATAAAAAAAACTAGCATCCTAAGTTAAGTTTTTTTTTTTTTTTTTTGGGTTTTTGTTTCAAAAAAATACGAAATAAAATTCATATTGTAAATATGCAAGATAATCCTAAAACAATAAAAGAACCTAATCTAACTCAGATTTTTTTTGGATTTCTTTTATGAAAATAAAGTCGATTCAAATAACACGACAGCATATCTAGCAAGATAAGATTGATATTCATAAATTGATAAATCATATCCTGCACATGAGATTAGATTGGTCAATTTTAAATAAACCACGAATCGAATTTTGAACGTGAGATCAGATTGACGATTTTCCAAGTAATTGCGAGTTGAATTTCGGGCGTAAAAATTGAACTGTCAATTGTAATTAGGGATTAATCCCTAATTTCCAATGTCATATGAACTTCGATCATGTGCATTGAGATATTTTAAATAAGGAAACGAAATATTCAGAAATCAAATTAGACAAAATTTTACCTAATCCGAATATTGACTTCCAAATTTGGACTTTGCGCAATTGGATCGGGATCACAATCGGCTCTTCAACAGTGAAAGGAGATGGTTTGCAGTGCTCGACGTTTTCGTGGTCGGTTGTTGAGGACAGCAGCTTAGTCACGAAAGAGCAACGGCAACGTCAAAATTGGCGGGGCAGGCCTTTGAATGTGGACCGCTACATTTTTTTTTTTTTTTTTTTGTCGCAGGGGACTCCACCGATGTTGGACCACGGCTGGCTTTGAATCAAACTGGGTGGACCGTTCGCTGCAACAATGGGTGATAACTGTGGCAAGATTTTTTTGAAAAAAACCTGCAAGATTTGGTCAAAGAAAACTGGTTTGGGCTGCCTTCAATAGATCATGCACGAGAGAGACAACTTCTTGTGCTTTTTATCATAAACTTGTGTTCAGCCTATAAGGGTTCCCTTTTGTGACCGTCTCATGGCTTGACAGCGAAGCTCCGTGGCTTTGGATGAAACCGCCACAAAATCTCGGTCTTGCCGAGCCGTGATTGGATCGGCCAGTGCGAGCAGCAAAACAAACCAGCTCGAGCGACAAGTCGCTGTGGAGTATATTACCAATGCCTGACAGCGGCTAGGCAAAGAGTGGGCTAGGGGACAGCGGCTAGGCAAATGCGTTTCGTCGCGTCGAGGCAGCGAGCGCCGGCGTTGCGAGTTCACGAACGGTGCAGCAGCAAGCAGCGTCAGGGATCAGCAGCACTGTCGTCGGCTCGAGACGACGACACGAATCGCTACAGAGGATGGTGCTTAGCTGAAACCGAGCTTGCTAAATTTTATTGGTCAACGAGACAAGGTGGAGCGTGAGTGACCTGCAAAGAAGAAGAGAAAAATCCTTCTATATATATTTATTTTTTGGCTCCCACGTGTCTCCCTCCCTCTTCGCTGGTGGACTTCAGGAAGATAGAGATTTGCTGCAAAAGTCAACCGGGATCTTGACGGCTTGCGGTTGATTATCAGGAAAGGCCGCTGAGTCCGCGGGGCCGCTTATGGCAAGAGGCTCGGCGGGGCAGCAGCGATGCGGTGGTAAAGCAGCATCACGTTGGCTAAGCCCGGCCCCGAAAAATAAAACCCCCTTTTGTGCGGCCATATATTCAATGTGTCCCCTTTCGATGTGATTAAAAAACCTTTATTTTCAAAATTAATATCCATGAAAATTTCTTTTCCAAACGTAATATTTGTTTTTGATACAATTCGGGATTGTGAGAAGATTTTTCTCAAATTTGAAATTTCGCAAAAATGAATCTGTAAAATATCCTCGAGGATACGAGCATGGGCCGATTTGCTTTTCGTGAGCAGCTAAGCCAACTCATCAAATTAAAGTTTTGAACCAAGTCGAACCCATCCGTCGTCGATTCAATACAAATGCAATAATAATAAATGCACCTAAAATTATAATGCTATGCAATATTATTCTATTTTTTAGGGATTAAAAATTAATCTTTAATTTTTAGGCAATAAATAAATGACTAGATCGTCAAAAATTTAGATGTCAACGCATTGTCAATAATTAAAATATTTTTTTTATTGATTGATTCTTTCAAACGATATGAGTTATTATTTTTAGAAATGTATTTTTCAAATCATTCATTTTATACAAAATAAAATAAAATAAAAATACCCTCAAATTTAATTGTACGTGAGGGGATGAACGAGAATTTGGCATTACACATGGAATAACCCTCAACCTTCCTTAATTAATTGTACGCGTGAGGGGATGAATGAAAATTTGGCATTACACATCTCCATCTCTTAACATTAGATTTTGAGGGGCCCACACCGCCGCACCTCTACCGACACTCCGCTCTTTGTTTTTTACTTCCAACTTCCTTTCCAGTTTTTCGGATTGGAGAGAAACATTTATAAATGAATACATATATATTTTAAAATGTTTTCTCATTACCGTTAGAGTGAGACGTCGACATTGAAATGACATTTAACGGCAATTTTAAATGCCACTCCATACCCCCAAAAAAAAAAAAAAAAAAAGGAAAATTACAAAGAACTGATTAAATATCTTGGCGCTCCATCCATTTCTTTATCATTTGCACGTGCGAGGGGGCAGGAATCGATACGCTTGTCGGAAGAAACGCGTGAGCGATAAGCGAAGGTCGTTACAGTCCCGAGGAGTAAAAGCGAAAGGCGAGATTGAAGAAGGAGACGAGCATAGTGGTGCTGGTGGAAGCTTCCATTTTCACGCGACTCCAACGCTCAGCTCGCTTCTCTCACTCGGTCTTAAGCAGGTACGCACGCGCGCTCCGATTCCGGCGCCGGCTTCGCGTCTCCGAGCCCCCGACATCTCCGCTCCTCCTCCGTCGCGCTGCGGCGGTCCCGGCACGAGCTCGTGAGCGCTTTACGTGTTTTTCTTTTTCTTTTTTTCTTTTTTTTTTTGGTTTCATTCGGTGTTGTTGGTTTGGTTGTGCATCGGTTGAGGTTTCTTTGTTCGGCTTCTGATTGCTGAGTTCGCTACTCTTTTATTTTTTGAGGCGTCACGATTGGTTGTCTTTGCCTCTGGTTCCCCTGTATCATTTTAGCGGCGTGATTAGCGCGGGCGGTGTTCCGGCGCTCGCGGTTTTTCCCGAGCGAGTAGTCAGAGAGTCGCCCCGAATGTGAACCTGACTCGAGTAGAGGCTGTCGGCAGTGGTTGCTAGGTTGTGATTTGCCTCGACTCGTTGTGACCGGATCGAGATGTTCTGGCGGGTAAAAAAATCACGAGAAAATCAGCTCAATCTCGTGATATTCCAACCAAGCACTTTCCTGGATTAACTCACTCGAGATATTGTCCGCTCTGACCAATCCCAAACTAATCCCAAACTGAAGAGGTCATCCATCCTAGTAGTGCTCTAGCCTTAATTTTGGATTTCTAAAACAAAGCTTGCCATAATGTTAAAAGGCGTGTCTGTGACTTAATTCCAGTTTTCACATATATATGTCAAGCATCCCTCTCCCTCTCTGTTCAGTTCATTCCTGCCCCCTTCACTAGAAGCCTACAAGAAGCCGGTCCTTGTCCAGGCCTTCTAGCCCCACAACCGCTTCGTTACGTCATTTACTTAGTGCATGTAGCGCGGTGTAAATGTGGTACTTATCGTCATTGATGCGTGGTGTGTTTTGTTCGTGGTGAGGATTCTTCTGTACTGATGATTCCTCTGGTTCTTAATTACGCATTAAGGTTGAGAGGGTATTTGGTTAACAGGATCTGCATGTATTCTGCTGTCGGTTGCTTTGAGATTGCGATATAGCTAAGTCTATTTAACTCCGTGTTTTGTGCAGAATTTCGGGTAACTGTGGGTGTTGAGTTTTGATTGGCTGATTCGTTGATCTCCTCAAAGTGATGTTACTCTCTGCTCTTTTAACTTCTGTCGGGATCAATCTTGGGCTCTGTCTTCTGTATATCACTTTATATTCCATTTTGAGGAAGCAGCCTGGTAACATCACTGTCTATGCACCTCGCTTAATTGCTGAACATAAGGGTGAACGGAGGAGGCAGTTCAATCTCGAGAGCCTACTTCCTTCCGCTGGGTGGTTGAGACAAGCATGGCAGCCCACCGAAGGACAACTATTGTCACTCTTGGGCCTGGATGCTGTTGTTTTTATGCGTATCTTTATTTTCAGGTTAGTGAATATTCTACATTCACTTCTATGTCATTATTTATATAAGCTGCATGGATTGTTTTTGAAATTTCAAATTTTATCAGTCATGAAATACTTTGACCTCCTGATTTCTCGGCTATGTGTATTTTAGTAGGATATAATCAGTGATGAACTGCAACTTGTAGGACTTGTATATCTGTCTACTTTTTTGCACTGCCCTAAATATGCATGGTCTTGCTTTTGTGGATTAGGAATGTGTCTTGACCCCTGTTTATAGAGTCCAATGTACCTTTAATTTTACCTCCTTCAGAGCCCCAGCTTTTCCAGCTGCACATTTTCCAAACTCCCAAAACTGATAGCATCCTCTGATCAATGCTAGAACTCTTGGCATTGCTTCCACTTGAACAAATATGTCTTCAGGCCTCTGCCATAGGAGATTTTGGTACGACACAATTACTGCCACAAGCACTTTGTCCTCCTGCCTCCATGGCTTTGCCTATGATGTACAAGTCCATTCTTTTTAAAGCTTTTCAGATTTCAACTTTATGCCACTTTATGCTGCGTATACTACTGTAGCATAAGCAAATGGACCAAATGATGATATCTTGAGCGAACAAATCTCTCTCTCTCTCTCTCTCTCTCTCTCTCTCTCTCTCATCCATCTGCAACACACATCACTAGGCAGCACCCTCATTCTCTCACTAATGCATAAAAGGCACAAGTCTTGTTACAAAATCATACATATTCAATTGCGAGTTCGAAAGGGATTGTGATTTTGATGAAGTGATTCCATTTGAGGACCTCTTTCCATTCTTCGGATTGATTAAGATCCTCGGATATGGAACTGCATCTCCAGTCTTCTTTTTCGCGCATCGATTATGCCCCTGTATATCAGGTTGTAGTAACCCAGAGGATCAGGGTAGAGAAGTTTAGTTGAAGAAATGCTATGTAAAATGCGGAATATGAAGAAAATGTCGATGTCTTTGGTGATATTTTAGGGCAGTTTGTCAAGACAAGTCGACATTGATATAATATATTCAGTCTTCAGCAAATTTTGGAGTGTTTTGTGGTTAAGGACATGATTTCTTGATGAAGAGGAGCTTGTCAGTATGGATATCAGTCCTGGGCTCTCTTGTTACATTGGAAAATTTTCTGTGTGAGTCAATGCACTAATTGACATTTTAGATGTTTTTTCTTGGAACTGAGCTCTTTTTGGTGCTTGAGTTCTTTCTATCCGTGGCCTTACACCCCCCCACCCCCCGCGCGTGGTCTTCTGGTAGATAATGCTTTACCTATAAAAATTCGTTTGGGTGAATACCATGTCTTTAGCCAGCTGAAGTATGTATTGCTGTGGTACATGAGAATAGAAGGGAACATGTATTGTCCCCTGTTCAAAGCATGAGGAGGTTAAGGGATATTTTACATGCTAAATTTCTTCTTTGAAATGCACATGGGGACATAAGTAATTGCTTAAACATTATATTGAATGAGCAATGATCATCTCTAATTGAAATGTTGACTATTTTGGGCCTTGCACATGACAGGTTGCAACGATCACATTGTTTATCTATCTGTGTGCTAAATGTGGTTCTTCCACCTTTATTTTGCTTTTATGCAAGTAGCCTTAATACATTTATCTTCAGATACACTCTTGCTGCATCATTTCCCTTCTGGCATTCACCTTCACAGATTTTCTTTGGTTGACTGAGCTGGTTTGTTTTGTGCAGTGTGAGAGTATTTAGCTTTGCTGTGATTGTTGGGATTGGCATTCTCCTTCCTATCAATTATCTGGGTACTCAGCTAAGTGATGATTCTGACCTGGCAAACACGTCTCTTGACACTTTCAGCATTTCAAATGTCAATGATGGTTCTAACTGGTAATTTTTTTGGTCTAGTGGAAGTGGGTACCCTTGGATCTTACTGGCTGAGCTTGTGCAATGACATAAATGGTTAAATAAATGGCATGAAACTACAGCTATGCATGTGTCCATATTGGAGTTAAATACCAGGGTTTAATATTCAGAGGAATACTTTTCCTATTTGTAAGAATTATCTATTTAGAAATCTTAGTTCCTTATTGGACTCTTATTTCTGTGATATTTTGAGCGCAACCTACTCTGAATTTCTTTCATTAATGTTTCCGTCCATATGTTTGTTTAACTTTATAACAATCTGGAAAGTGGAGAGTGAAGTAACTGCTGAGTTCTGGGGTTGGTAAATCCTTTTCCAGTATTAATGAGCACACTGGAAGACTATCATTGAACCCTGATTATGACATTTTTTTTCTAGGTTGTGGGTCCACTTTTCTGCTGCATATATTTTTTCTGGAGTGGTCTGCTACCTTTTATATTATGTAAGCAGTCTCTTTCTGTGAGTTAGTTTGTCCAAGCTTTTCAGTTAAAATCAACATCAGCTTTTGATGATTAACTAGGTTGTTGATTAACTAGGTTGTTTGATGTTCTGCAGGAGTATAGCTATATTTCTGACAAGATAATTAGTTGCTTCTATTCATGCAAACCTTTGCCTCATGACTTTACTGTACTTGTCCGTGGTATCTCCACTTCATCGGGACACACCGTCAGTGAAGATGTAGAGAGCTTTTTCACAGAGTGCTATCCTTCTACCTATCTTTCCCATTCTGTTGTTCGTCGAACCAGCAAACTTCAAAGTCTCAGAGTAAGCATTCTTGTTATGAAGAAATCTTGGGTCACGTTCATCACATGCAATGTGGATACCGTTGCTGGTCATTCTAATGCTTAGATGAGATGAATCCTAGAAATGTGTGCCATGGGTTTCTGGCAGAATTTCGTGGTTCTCAGTGTGTAATGAACCATCCTGGCAGAACACTAACATCCAGCTAGTTTTTTAGAAGTTGCGTTTTGGGGGGACTTAGGGGATTGTGTATTGGCATCATGCAGTGAGACAGTGCTAAAGAAAAGAACTAATGCATATTGCGGTTTCGTCTTTTGATGCCTCTTTAAATGTATAATTGGTGAAGTAAAACGCATTACCTTTCTGAGTCCTACTTGTTTGGATCGTTTGCAATTGTTTCTCAATCTTACTGAATGAGTTTTAAGGGTCCATAACTTGCATAAATATCAGTTTTGAAAGGAAATAACCACAGACAAGTTTGTGGGAAATAAATAAGATATGTTTCCTATTTGCTTGGTTTTTTACCGTGCTTCAGTAAAGTTAGTGCCTACAACCAATTATTGGAAACTTGGTTATACTAATTCAGTTGATTTTTCTGTCACGAGTGGCACATATAGATCTTATAAAGAAGAAAAAAGATCGTACAGCAAAGAATGAGGTCTCTGGAGACAAAAGAAGAGAAGAGATGACCGAAACAAGAATGATGAATCACCTAAACTAGGAGGGAACTGTTTTTAACTCTCTGGATCTTGCTCAAACAATGGAATCAGTCAGCATTTTAGCCCCTTTCTTTTATGGTCCATGAGTGATCTTTAATATGCATAGTGTTGTCTTAGTTCATATCAGTTTTACGTAAAGTTTATCTGGTTTTGATGTTAACTGATTTGAAGAGTCCTTGCAAGTTGAGAAATCCTTCTTTTCTGGTGTTGAACATGATGATGCCCTAAACGTTTTTATCTTGAGCATCAGAGAAGTAACTATCCTGCATGTTTGCTTAGCTGCTTCCAAACCCTATCAGATCTTCACATACATCACATTCCTTGTTTTAGAGTGATGCAGAGAAGCTGTACTGGAAGCTGGCTCACTTAAAATCGAATAGGGATGCTCGAAGAAGGTTCACACGTGAGGGTCCCTTAGGACTTTTTGGACGACAAGTTGATCTCGCAGACCACTACGAGAAGAAGTTGGTAGATCTAGAAGAGCGGGTGAGGACACAGCAGTCTTTGTTAGCAGGACAGGTAGGTGTTATTAGGCATCATCTAAAAAACTGCTACTTTGGTAAAGTTTCATTTTCTGTGCTTGGGTTTTAAAGAAAGAAAAGCTTGATAGTGGAATGTATTTGTAAAGATCATAAAAAATGAAACTCCTTCAGATATGTGCTAACATGTGCATCTCATGCCCATGTTTATGTTCAAATGCACAACAAGCAAAGCACGCACACATGAACACTCATATCCTGGGGGTTTTCTTTTTTTGGGTTGGTTCCCCTTTCTGACTTGTTCAGATGGACCTGTCATCTGCCATATAAACATATGTGTTTCTGTATTTTGATCAGGAAACCAATGCCCTAGCTGAAATCTTGTAAGGCAGGACAAGTGCATGAAAATGACTTTTTGCATGCAATAGAGAGTCTTCTAAATGGTTGACTCTTGTTGTTGGCATAGTGGCTTAGAGAGCAGATCTGTTTGTGTGGTTTAAGCACACAACATGGGTTTGATGCCCTTGCGCTATCATGTGCAAACAATTTCATTGTTGGCCACCTATCTAGGTTTCACTCACACCTGATCCTTGATGTTAGTGGGGTTGTTTCTAGTGCCTTAATTTTATCCACACCTGATCCTGGAGTTGGATTTATATCATAATACTTAATAATGCTTGATTATTAAGCAAGATAATTACCTTTGATACAGAGATTGGAGTTGGACTTATATCATAATGCTTGATTATTATTTTTGATACTTAATTGCATTATGGCTGTGAATTTGTTAGGAAGTTCCAGCTGCCTTTGTCTCATTCAAGTCACGCTTTGTTGCTGCCACAACTCTGCACATCCAACAGAGGATTAACCCTACCAAGTGGGTCACTGAGCAAGCTCCTGAACCTCAGGATATTCACTGGGCTTTCTTTTCTACATCATTCATCAGAAGATGGATCTGCAACCTGGCTGTGGTGGCTGCCTGTATTGCCATCACTATTTTATTTCTCATTCCAGTTGTAATAGTGCAGGGTCTTACTAATCTGGATCAACTGGAGACCTATTTCCCTTTTCTTGAAGGATTGTTAGAATTGTAAGTGGAAATACAGGTTCTTTGATGCCAATTTAGGATCTGATGTGAACACACATTACATAAATCATTATCAAAAAGATTAGTACTCAGAGTAGCAACTTGGTAAGTTCTGAGATACACTATCTGGAGTTCATCTTTTTCCTCCACATGCAAGAAAAGTTGACCAGACTACAATTCAAGGTCCAAAGAAGGCTTTTTGTCTCAACTCAAAGCTAGATGATAGACTATGTAATAAAGTGACTCATATTGTTTCATGTCCATGGTCACATTTAGCATATTTCAACATCGAGATCTGTTCTAGGGATAAAGGAAACCACCTTTAGAATACCAGAATATCCACTGCCCAAGTATCTTGGTCATAGCACTGTTTTCTGTTAATTGAGTAGAACATTGGATAACAGCTTTGCTTATCTTTGCCATACATTTTCTTCAAAAGATCGTCGGCTTTCCATCTGGTGTTTTAGAATTGGCACACCCACAAGAGTCATGCACTATTCGTTGAGTTAGACAATTTTACATTCTTCTTGTTCAATTATTGAATTTTGTACATGGCACCAGCTGAATTGTACTTACTTTTGGGATGCAGAACATTCATTAGTGAAGTGATAACAGGATATCTTCCCAGTCTGATTCTTCAGCAGTTCCTCTCTCTTATACCCCCTGTTATGGTGGTACTTTCTTCAATGCAAGGATATATAGCCTTTAGCCAAATACAAAAAAGTGCATGTATCAAGGTGCTGTGGTTTACAATCTGGAACATTTTTTTTGCAAATGTACTATCAGGCTCAGCTCTCTACCGAGTTAGTCTTCTCCTTGATCCCAAGAATATTCCTATGGTACTTGCTGAGGCTGTTCCTGGACAGGTATTAAAATATCCCTATCGTGAATCCTTATTCTTTCTTCAAAGAGTCGCTTTGCACTGATTCTATTTGGATTATCCATTGTTGATAGTTACTCTTTTTTCATAGCCATCTCTCTACCAGCGCATCAACCTAGTACAAAATGGCCATCTTACTGAATCCGAAAAGTCTCTATTTGGATTATCCATTGTTGATAGTTACTCTTTCTTCATAGCCCTTTCTCTATGAATCAACAAGTTGTCAGGAGTATAGTGAGTGGTCTTAAAGCTTTCCATAGAGTAAACATTCCACTCTCTTCTCCTGTGAGGTCACTACTGAATCCAAAAGTAGCTCTTAACCTTCAAAAAGAGTCATTATACTTTGTTCAATTCTTGAAGGGCATGCTGCATTTTTTCGGTTTGTGTCCATCATGAAGTTGACATATGGTAACACTAGCAGTGTGGACCTTAAACAATACAACGTCAATTACATGATGCCGATATAGGTTATCTTTCTCACTTCGGATCCATTAGGGGGGTTGGTTTCTACTCCAATTGTTCTAACACCTCACTTTGAAAAAGTAGGGAAAAGAGGAGCTAAGACAAATCTAACACCTGTCTCATGAATATGCAAGGATTTGGCATAAAAGTGGAGTCTGATTGCTGAATAAAATGGAGCCGCAAAAAATGGTCATGGAAACAGGGGACCACTTGTGCTAATCCCATGTAGAAGTTGCCAGTCTATTGTCAATTTTTCTAGAAGGTTAAAGATGAAAGTGTGTTGTAATACTTAAATGTTCTAAATATGGGATCAAGCAAATGGAGGATAAGAACTATCAACAGCTTGAAACACTGCCAAGAGAGTGGATGAAGTATGTGTAGATTCTACAATGTCTTTATTTGTGGACTAATGTGTACTTTGTCAAAATTGTGGCTTGAATCTTCCGACAGAAGTGGAAAGTATTCTGCCACTGTTGTTGGGTGGCCATTTGAATGAGTGGACTTGCTTTGTCATATGATGATTGAATGGTCAAAGTTTAATGTTGTTAGATTTTGTGGGGCCACAGCCAATTGTTCTAAAAGCTTAAACTGTTAGATAAATGCGTGATTTAATATTTAATTACCCTAATACTCCCCTCTAACAAATGTACAGAGTTTATATGTATTCGAGCAAATTTGAGAATATAATGCAGCTTTGTTCATGTAGGCATCATTCTTCATTGCGTATGTTGTAACATCCGGATGGACCAGTCTAATATCGTCAGAGCTTTTCAGGCTGTGTCCACTCATCTTTCATTTTTTGGCAAAGGTCTTTGCTAGAGAAAATGATGAGGAATTTAAGGTTCCACAGATTCCTTACCACAAGGAGATACCCAAGATTATCTTCTTCGGGGTTCTCGGTACAACATACTTTTTCCTTGCTCCACTGATTCTGCCATTCCTCCTGATTTATTATTGCATGGGATACATTGTCTTCCGTAACCAGGTTAGGATGCCTATCGTCTTATTTCTCTGGTTTAATATTTGTGTGTGTTAGTTAAAATGAAGGGGACCATATGCTTTATTTTGCTCTGGAAAAACACTGGGAATTCAATATATGAATGTACTTCGAATTTTGTGTTCCTTTTATTGAATACTCTATTATATCACTGTCCTGATGAATATTAAGATTTTCCTTGTACTGGGATTTGCTTTTCTTTTCTGAGTTCAGGTTGTTATTCATATATTAGCAATAACTGAGCTGTATCTTACTGGGTGATAATTCATTAACAAATGTAAAAAGAAAATTAAAATAAAGAAGAAAGGAACAAGATGGCCACTGTTCTACGTAGGCCCATAATTGGGTCTGATGTCTTACACAAACTTAAGTATTTATATTCCTAAAACTTAAAGGTGGACCGGCCTTGCAATATCCACCATAGTAGACGGATAAAAAATGACGTTGATGTGAAGTGCCTTGTCTTCATGTTTCATGCAGCTCTTAAATGAGCACTTCATTGATAAATGACAATGCTCTGTTCAAACCCTCTGAAGATGAGTATTGTTAGAGATCGTTACATTATTTTTTCTGATGCATAGGATGCTACTCAGCATATGATATTGTTGTTGAGCACACAGTCTTTGAAGTACTATATGTATATTGTGTGCTGAAAATTTGATGTCTTCTCTAAAGGAAAACCATGAACCTGACCTGGGGAATGGCTGTACCTAAATTTTGTTGAGATTGACTATTTGTTCCTCTCTCCATTTACAGTTACTGAATGTTTATGTCACTAAGTATGAGACCAGCGGAAAGTTTTGGCCCATAGTACACAATTCAACAATTTTTTCCTTGGTCTTGATGCATATTATTGCTATTGGTATCTTTGGGCTTAAGAATCTTCCCCTAGCATCAGGTTTAATGGTTCCTCTCCCAGTGCTCACCCTTCTGTTCAATCAGTATTGCCAGAAACGGTTCCTGCCTTTATTTAAAGCTTATCCGGCTGAGGTACGTAAAAAAAACTGCATGAATTTGTATGTGTTGTCTTCTAACTTTATTTGCTACGTTTTCAAGTTAGAGTTGATTCTTGACTTGCCACTTAGAGCATGAAGTCTGCTTGCTGATGTTCTCCTGAACTAGATTTTCATGGCAGCCATGTTCTGTTTTAGTATGGAATATGTCTTTTTCTTCATGAATCATGCTCTTTTTATTTTTTAGCATTATATCATCCAGACGACCATTAGCTTACCACATCATTCGAAAGCATGTCAAGTAGTGTTATGGCAATGCTGCTCTTGCGATCTCCTGGTACAACATTGTCAAACTAACATAGGTTCTCTTGCTGTGTTTACTGCTTTTCCCAAATAGATATGTTGATGCATCTACCTGAGTATCCTAAATATTTGTGATCTCCCACACGTTACTTATTATGCTTCTAAACCAAGTTTCACATATAACTTTTTCATGTATACCGTAGACATGTTGGTTGATTCTCTTTGGTTTTTGCTGCGTAAGATGCTCTAACCTATCTCTTCTCCAGGGTTGATGAGTAATTACTGTTAATAAACTGTTTGTGCCAAAAGTGTAATCTATTACTAAATATACCTAATATGTTTGTAAAGCGTATGCCTTAACAGTCTCTGTCGCTTGTGAAGTGGGCTTACATGTGAATTTGTGTGATAAATGCGACAGAATGATAACTATACAAAGGCATGTAATTCAAACCTTTGACCCATGCTTTAATGAGTTGATACAAAACCGTCTGTTCTAGAAGTTTAGGCTGTTGGGAAATGGATTGAGAATGTGTATATATATGTTTTTTATATAGATAAATGGACTGACAATGTATATGTACGAATTATTAACAGCTGTAGAACAAATACGTTTGAATTTGAGAGAGACTCTAGGAACTTTTTTCTAATGAATAGCATGATGCTAAGAAAGATCTTTAGCAATACAACAGCTGAAGGAGGGTTTAAAACCACAAATTGGTTATGCTCGCCCTGGATATTGTCCAAGGGTCTAACAAGCATTGATGATATGAGTATATCGGTCATTTTTGGATTATAATATAGTTGATTATCAACAATTCTTTTGGAGGATATTAGCAAAATTTATCTAGAGAGAATAGCTCTTTACTCAGGAAGATGATCATTGGGCTCATAGTGAAGATATTATTTGCTGATCATCTGGGTAGGAATATCTTATTACCTCAGAAATGGTTGGTGGAGTCTTTATATATTGCGACCTATAATCCATTTGCGATCATGAGTTATTGCTGGGGCTTCAGTGCCCTATGTTACCTTCATCAAACTTGAGATGCAGCTTCTGTTTCTTCTTTTTCTGTTTATTGTCATCTTTCCAGTTAAACTGGCTAAAACCATTGACCGAAATTTGAATGATTATAGTTTACATTTCATGATCTATGAGGAGGAGCCTGAATGTTGTATTCTTGCAGTGCTTGAAAAAGAAGGATAGAGAGGACGAGAATGATCCCACGATAGGTGAATTCTACAATAAATTGGCTACTGCATATGAAGATCCAGCTATGAAGCCAACACAACATTCACTAAGCACTGATTCGCGCAGCACTCCCCTTCTTCAGGGTGCAGAATCTGAGAACCTAGCTTGATGAGGAATTTCTTCTTGTATATTACCAGAGTTCCCGAGTTTGTTCGAGTGATTTGCACCGGTGATGTGAGAGAAACCTGCCTATCGAATACTAGTGTAGAGTTTCAAATCAGAAATTATCCTCTGTTTTGGGGCTGGTCTTGAACTTCGAGTATGAAGTTCCTCAAGTCGCGTATACCGCTATGGCCTTTTTGGCATTGGGGGTATGGAAGGTGAATCGGTATTCCGTGGGTTTGTAGCTGGATATGTATCCTAGGCCAGCAGAAGTACAGAGGTGAGCACATGTATCTAAACGGTTTGTAAGGATTGAACTGGGTGATTCTTTATTCTGATTTCCAAAGGATTGATTCTGAAGGATAAATTGCTTTATAAAATACGATAAAGCTAGTACCAACACCTAGAGAGAGAGAGAGAGAGAGAGAGAGAGGAGGTAAATAGATGATTAATTAAATCTTGACAAATAATTGCGGAATATAATAAGTCAAAATCAAAGTCTGAGTTATTAGGGCTGTGCCAAAAAAGTGGGAATCATTTGGAACTGGACCGGATTTAATGGAATTGATGAGTACCAGTCCGATTTTCAATTCTAGGCGTGGAATGGTCTATTCACTCACCCAAACTGGACTATCATTTGAAAAAAGAAATTTTATCACAATTATATATGACGTGCATTTTCTATATTTCTATTTTTATGTTTCTCGAAACAAGTTTGAAACAAAATTCCATTTGATAATGCAATTTTACTTTTCTATTTCTAGAATAGATTTCTATTCAGAAATAGATTTAATTGGAAATCAAAAATTAAAATTTTTAGTTTTCCTAAATGAGAAATGAATACTATTTTCATTATTCACTCTTGTCATTGCCTGTCGTCAACCGCTGAATGCTTGCCGCCCACCATCGGTCATTGGATGCTTATTGCCTGTCGCCGGATGCCGATTGATGATCACCAACCGCCGCCCACTTGTTGCCCTCAAATGTTGGCTGCCCATCCGTTGCTAGTCATCGGACGCTAGCCTGTTGTTTGCCCATTGTCAACCCTCGGTTGCTGGATGAACGTTGCTAGCCACCAACCACTTGCCCACTCGCCCTTCGCTGGTTGTCGACCGCCGATCACCTATTGCTAGATGCCGCCCGCCTGTTGTAGAACGCCAGATGCCTCCCACCACCACTTGGAAGAATAAATTTTATGTCATTCTCAAACGAATTTCTATTTTAAGAATAGAAATTTCAAATGCGTATTTTCGCTCAGAAACTTATCCTATAAATAGAAGAAAAAAAAATTAGTTTCTAGCAAAAAATTGATTTCTGAATCATAATAGTTATTATGCGCACCCTTAATTATTTTGTAATTTTTTTATCAAATATATATGTACATATATGTATATTTATAGTTATTGGACATTATTGACTAATTTTGTCTCTTAGGTATGTAATAGGATTAAACTTCTACCGTTTTTTTTTTCATTCTAATAATCCATTTACTTACTTTTTTAATCAAAACAAAATATATAAACGTAGAAGAATGTGGAAACTGATGCATGATGGGGTGAGTGATAAACCGATTGAAGATATCCATAAGAGATGATAGCTCATTTTAAGTACCATTTTCATGATTAAATTAAGTAAACATTGAAAAAAGATGAATCGAGCAATTAATGTTTTAACTTCCGTGGAAGTTAAGACTTTTAACATGTAGTAAGGGGACCACACCATAACCTTTGAAGAAATTAAGCTTTTAGCTAATGAGTATTATTTATTCATTTTGCGTTGTAGTTTTCAATCTTTAATCAAAATCAGTGGCTTGTAATTCAACCCAAGTATAAGACCGAACAAGTTTTGTAGCGATTGGGGACTGATTTTATGGACTCACTTGGGAATTAGATTGGACCTAGGTAGATCCACGAAACTAATGGGCAAGTCTCCATTCTACTTTTTTGGAATCGATTCTTAGTGGAAGGTGGGAACCGCAGATCTGGACCATACTCACTTCTATTTGCTATAAGATAAAACAGATTTTTGAGATGATTGTGAGTGGGAAACAAACTTAAGTAAAATGAGATAAGAGATGAGAAAATTGCACACAAATTTTATAATTGATAGGCTTAGATTAAGCTTACGTCCATTTTCCTATACCGACAGCCTACTAGCTGAATTCCACTATATGATCAAAAAGAGATTATAATTACGAGTGCAAACATTTAGTAGTAGATCATATTATCTCACTAAGCCACTATTTTTTGGCGTTTCTCTTTTGATCACAATTTTTTAAGCTCATAGAAGAAGACAAGTAATACTTAGATTAGCTTTAGACTTTAGAATTTTGGGTTCACAACTCTGTCCCCTTAGACCGATTAACCTCTTTAAATATTCCACCATGCCACACTAGCCACTTAGCCAATCGTTGAGTGATTTTCTTCCAACCTACCTGTTGGACGAACGATTTAAAGAAATCTTGTGGCCATTGAAGACAAAAACGGAATCTCCACTTGACCCAATCGCCTATATAATCAGAATCTTGATTTCCATATCATAGCTTCCTCATTTGAAACTTGTACCCAGGATTGATTTCATCAATCAGTTTGATTGACTCAGTCAATATATTTTTGGAAAGTAAAATCATGAGCCAGATTATTAGCCGTTGTAGATTATATTCTGAATTTGTCTTTGTTCTAGTCCCGTGTTATATTCTTGATGAGTCTCATTTTGAACTTGCTTCGTTCTAACCTTGTCATGTTCAGGACCCGTCAAAGTGAAATATTCACCTTGTTTGTATAAGTGATTCTGAAATAGAATAGACTTTGCCAAAAGTCTTTGAAAGTTTTTCAGAATAATTTATGCTTGTTCCAAAACCTATTCTAACATAAGCATTAAAATTAGAGAGTTTTGTCAACTTCAAAATCGATTCATGTGTGCTTTATGTTGAGTACCACCTACGCTGTTGATAAAAAAACAGAACTTCAATACGAAATGCTACGACTTTACCAAATGAACTCCAAATACGTGGGCGGTTAAGGTTCAACTAGAAACAACCATCAAAAAACGTAAGCCATATCTGCCCAAACCATGTCACGATCAGACGTGCTTTTTTGTTGTGTCTTACTACACGGTACAAGTAATCTGTAATCGTACTTATTCTTATGATGAGGAAAGCAAAAATCTTGTTCTTTCTTTTTCTATTAGCCACCTCGTGCACGTATGAGGTCAAATGGATTAATAATCCTTAACTTTTCAATGAATAATTTCCTTTCAGTCTTTTCAGCCAGAACCATATGATTAGATTCGTTCAAAATGGTTAGAGATGACAATGTTCGCAAAAGGACAAAATTCAAAAGGTCCTAAACTTAATGTACGGTAACCAATTCAATCATAATTTTTTTCTTTTTGACAATTTATCAATTTAGTTTCAAAACTTTTAATTATGTAAATTTAGTCGTAAACCTTTTATGGATTTGCCGATTCAGTCGCAAAAAAAGGCCATGTGCTCATAATTCAACATAGATTTCTTGAAATTGAGCAGTAATAAAAGGATGATGCTGGCTTTGCTAGGGTTATAAGTCTTCTTCTTTTTACAACATTATTCTTTCCCGTCACACCAACGGCCTGAGGATGCAAATGGGCCGGTTCTTCCACTAACTGAGTATAAATAACGCGGTTCCAATGGATCTCACTATTATCTACCCCTCTTATTATAATGTTGTTGGTTAAATCCAATGATTGCAAAAATACAAAACGACAAATGAAATAAAGGAGTGCTTTGTCCCCATGTCAACCTCTTTTTTTTATCTTTTCTTCTGTACACCGGACCGTCCCCACAAGATTTTCTCCAGTCTCGGCCTCTCAATTCTGGCCCCACCCCTTTCTTCCTCCTCCTCCGCCAACCCTCTCAAAGTCATCTAATTTTGCCTAGCGCATTTCTTGGTATATACTTCCTAATTCTCTTATTTTATTACTTCTTGTTGCATTACCCTAAGATTGGACATATATATGACACCATGAGGCTATTTATTTTAAATTGGGATCATTACGAGTACATATCGCACGGATCATAGTTAACGCCATTTTGTTTTGTATTATTAATCTTTGGCATAGTTGTAATTATGGCACATAAATGAGTCATTGAGGTTTTTCAATTAGGTGCTTGTTAATTGTTAAAATAGCACAAAATGACCTGGTCTTTACAAATGGGCGAAGGATAGGGGTCAATTCAGGAATGTCGCTGTCTAGACTCAATATTTTCAATTAAAAATTTCATTCAATATAAATAATCAAATTGGACCATGATCATGTTGTTTGGTTGATAAATTTTTCATGTAGAGAGAGAGAGAGAGAGAGAGAGAGAGAGAGGGGGGGAAAGCATATTATATGCACAAATGGCAGTTTGTATCAACATTGTGGTGGGGGCTTTGGAAGGACCGTTCTTGCTGGTCTCGAACTGGTCTCATTTCGAAACGACAAGCAGAAAGGAAGTACAATCCATCTCCACGAGGCCACTTAACCAAAGTTGTTCCTTGGGGAATCTTTTCATTTAGCTACACGTTGATATGCTGAGTACTTGGTTAATTAAACTAAAGTCTACACACGCTTTAGTTAAAGTCAAGTTAACCATGGTTAAAAGGCATATAGATAAACTAAAAAGAAATTAGATGACTTAATTAAGTGATTAAGAGCTTAAATTGGATATAATAAATCCCATATTTAAATCATAGTTTCTCTTATTTAGAGTACCCTTCAAAGCTTATGCCATATTCATTTTCTAGTGAGTAAACTTAGGCAATGCATGTGAACAAAATGGTTTAATAATATCAATAGAAATGAGTTAAGTCAAAAGGTTTAAACTTCTCATTATCAAATTTTGTCGAACAATCAACAAAAAAACTAAAACTAAACAATTTTTCACGTTTGGTCTAATGAGATTTATACACTTCAAGTGCACTTGTGTCCATCCTATAACTTATCAAGGGAAGCTATTCCCTCTTGTTGATAGGAAAGGAAATGGAGATCCATTTTTAGAACTCAACATTGTTACATTTATCTTCAAACAATTTCACTGAGGAAATATCATGAGTTGATCAAGCAACCTTTAAAAGGGCATTTTCCAGAGTCAGACATTAATTTACTCCAAGAAAGGGTTGTAATTCAAAGTTCACTACCCACCTCCTGGGCGTTCGGCAGCTGCAACAGTAAAATTTACGGCATGTGTTTTGGTTTTGGTTCGTTTCAACATGCTAGGTTCACAATCCGTAACATACAAAGGAATGAGACCCAAAGAAGTGGTCACCATCACTCCTTTTACTTAGATACATTCTATGCAATCCTTGTAGTTAGCCATGAGAAGACAACACTAAATTTGAATCGAACGACTCATGGCAGATCACCTAAACAATGTACGCAGCCCACACACATCAATGTTCAAATCGCTCGTGATAGTCTCGATTCCCCACATATCATGGAACAAATCGCTTTTGTAGAATGTACTCGGCTAATATGTTCTAACCCCACAACGTGGTAAAAAAATTTAACTTATCCACCGTCGCCATTCAATTAAGGAAGAGAATTTGTCCAATTGTGATGCAGAAGAGAGGGTTTTGGTGCCCCTAGGATTAGATCAGAGTTAGCATCCGCTGAAATTGCACCATATAGCAGATGCAAACACGCGCATGGATTTAGTCTATGCCATTTTTATATCCGCTAAGCAAAGGCAAGGCTCCACTTGGGCAACAAAGGAGCCAAATTTGGAAGAGAACAAGGACGTGGGGACAAGAATGATTAATCATTCAACTTCTATACTCTCGTTTGACAAAGTCATAACCCAAGTTCATATAAATGTCAGGACGCGAGACCCGAGAGAGAGCAAAGTGAGTAAACCATTCTCACCTTCAAGAAATCACAAAGCTTTGATCACCAAATTCGCTAGTGGACACAAAAGCATGGCGAGGAAGAGAAAGTCCGTTGAACCCATGCCAGAGAGCAACCCCAGTGAAGAGACCGTGACTTGGGACCAGATGGTGAAGGAGGCCGCGGCCGTGGCTGCCTTGGGTGGCGCCCAGAGGGCCCGGAAGCGGTTCATTGGGGTCCGCCAAAGGCCGTCGGGCCGGTGGGTGGCCGAGATCAAGGACACCATACAGAAGATAAGGGTGTGGCTCGGCACATTCGATTCAGCGGAGGAGGCAGCCAGAGCCTACGATGAGGCAGCTTGCCTGCTCCGCGGGGCCAACACCCGGACAAACTTCTGGCCTTGCTCTCCATCAGCATCTCCGTCTCCGGCTCTTCCCTCAAAGGTCACGAACCTTCTCCTCCAAAGGCTCAAAGCCAGGAAAACCTCTCTGGCTTTGACCTCGGATGGACTGAGCTGCCAAGAGCAGAAGCAGCCAAAGGAAGAGCTTATGCCAGAAGTCACAGGTTTTTCAGAGATACAGTTCTCTGATTATCTTACTGATCCTGAGGACTACACAGCAGAACAAAACTTCATTAATGACGCAATTACAAGTCATTACGTAACCAATTCCGAGTCCTCTTTCAATTTCAAAGAAGACTCGGGCTGCAGAGCAGGGAAAGAAAAGCATTGCGACTACAGCATGAGTGATGTAACACAATCATACAGTGATGATGGCAATCTTGGTAGAGACGGAGTAGAAGATGCTGATCTCAGGGTATTGGATCTTCAGTTTCTTGACAAGTTCAGACCGTCCTGCTATTACTCTCCTTTCGAAATTGCTGAAGAGATCGTTGAGCCAATGGAACCAGAGAATGATGGAGAAGAGCCTCCGATTCTCACAGCTGCCATGAAAAGAATGACGTTCGAGAGGAAGTATTCAGCTTCTCTCTATGCCTTCAATGGGGTACGTGAGTGCTTGAAGCTGCAATTAGGATCAAGAACTGCTATGGCGAGGGCACACTCCAATGAACTGGCAAAACTCCAGAATGCATGTGACAAGAAGAAAGACGAAGACAAGCCAGTGGGAGATGGCTTCCTGAAAGTGATGGCAGAAGAAGAAAACCCAGAAACTCCAACTGATACAATCGCTTCCTCTTCTTCCTCATCTTCAAGCAATGAAGGCGAATCGTCGCTTTGGAGCTCCCTTGACCTTCCAACCATTTGCTCTGTCAACTGAATAGTTCAAGCTTTCTCTCTATGTCAAACTGATAATCTTCTTTTTCTACTAGAGGGTAATTGGCGTCAGTCATATATCCTTAGGTTTATACTGATATAGTTTTCAAGTTTTATGTCAGCGAAAGAAATGTTACACAGTTATAATCCCCCTACTGAAGCATTAACATCTCAATCTTCTTCATGACAAGACAGGTTGGTTCAACCCTATAGGACGGCATTAACACACAGCATGCTTTTGCTTTTGTGTTCTATCACAGTGAGCCAAATGATTGCATTGCATCTGGTTATGCATCATAATAAGAAGAGTGATTCATAAATTTATGAGCAAAGAAATCATAATTGAAAGTGCCTGTTGGGTGGTTATGTATGCTAGAACTGGCACCTCAAATACAATATTACTTCTGTCGGTAGTTTTATAGCACTTTTGGAACTGATCATACTAAACCATCTGTTCGCAGCAGATCAATCCTAAAACCATGCGGTGAAAAGCTGTGTCGTGGAATATTATTGCTGAAATGAGATGAGAAATACATGCATAGGAGACAAACTAATTGATCCAGGAACATCAGGTATAATGAATTATCCACAGGGAAATACAAGAAAAGTGGATGCAGTCCAGCAAAGGAAAAATTCCGCCATACCAAATGAAAAAGGCAAATACACTGTAAACACATTGACAGCAGAGATATTTAAGGACCAATCAGAAACCAAAAGTGAAGAGAGAGATCACAGCACCCATCCATGGATAATATGCAATTTAACTCTCATGAAGTTGTCAACATACCTAACCCTGCCTTTGACTACTTAGGAAAACACAGAGGGGCCTTCAACTTTAAGTATAGGGTTACTCAGACAAAAGAACATCACAGTACCTAATCCATATTCTGAGAAACTTCTGACAATCAAGCAAACCTTGTCTTGTTAACATAAATTTACTACAATGAACCATCCCATATATCAGCCATATGGTTCCAAGAATGCATGCAATGCAGTGTGAAGGTGTTTCAAAGTTTATTAATACTAAGCACAAAACTTGAAGGGCTTCGGAATTGCCACACAACTTGAGAGGTCATATGCTGATCAAGGCCTTCATCTTCTAACCCCCATCATTTAACGCGTCTACCGATAAAATTGGGTCTCTCTACAAAGGAGAATCCATTACATTCTCTTTCATATTACATGATGATGATGCAGTTCTGGTGCCACCACACACGAAGCTCTCTCATCAAAAGCCAATCCATAATGGTATGATTATTATGCCCAGAGTACACGATTTTAAGAATGAAAGTCCCACTCCATACACAAGCTCTACTATATGGTCCAACATGTTTAAACAGTATGTTACTTTAGAGAAACTTCGGTGATTGAGCTGTCACAGTTGCTTAGATGGAAAATGCCAATGTTGAATCAAATGAATATGCCAAATGCACGAAGCATGCTTTCTCCCACATGGAACTATACATCTTTTAAAAGTTTCAAATATCAGACAGGAATTTACATAACATGATGCATATATATGTAGAAGTGTTGTCTATTTAATTTTGTGCATTGTAATAGGAAGAACAATACAAATTTAACCCTGCTTCCTGTGCTGTGTCGAGTAGTTCATTCTTCATAATTGTGAATATATATCAACTGTCAGCTGTTTCGGTAACTCCTCCAATCAAATTCTCTGAAATGATCTAAGCCACTTTATTCTTCTGAACCAACATAAATATGTGACTTGGGAGCCCAGCAGGGCTGGAATTAGCCAAAGGATACTCATGCATTAGTCAAACAGAATCAGACGTAAACATTCGCATTGGCATTACAACTGATCAATCCAAATGTACAAGTAAAATTGTCCAGAAACCAAATTTTAGCTGTTAACAAAAACAATATCATACAGCTGTGTAATTGGCAGAACACGCCTCAGTAATCAGGAATCGAAGCAAAGCGATAACCTTCAGCACCCCTCCATGAATAATATGCGATCCGAGTCTCATAAAAACCTGTAAACATTATTGTCTTTATCAGTAACAAACCATAGTGCACAATCAAAACAATTTATTAAGAAGTTTTTACTTTATGAACAGATGGCAGACAAAAGTATATGTGGACTATGTATTACCCCAAAAGTGTATGCTACAATTTTGTCAAAGAAAAATCCCAAGCATCAACCCCGAAAATTATCTGCAATGTAGTTCGATGAGTAAAAGATCCAGTATGCAAAGTCACTTTTCTTTTTCAGGTTAAAAAAAGAAGAAATATCTAACTAGTAGGAGCAGAATTGATGAAAAACTTTCCAGGTAACTAAATCAATTCATGTCTTTGCTTCTTAATAAGTTCCACCATAGCAATTCATGCCATTCTACCTAATATTTTCAGATCTCTCATAGGTTGCGCCGCACTTATGGGACTTCCCAGTTTCCATGTCATGAGAAACATGATATATAAACCTGACCATATTAACTCTGCCAAACTGAGTCTCGGCAAATTTTACTTGAACACACACACACACAGACGCTTCAGGAGGTAAAAGAAGTACTTATCCATGCTAGCTCTTATAAATGAAAAAAAAAAAAAAAAAAACCACCTCATCGCAATTAAGTTATTCAAATAGGTCATAACAAGTAGCAGACATAAACTACCACCAAGAGTTTCAGTTTACCTGGAAGAAAAGTGAGAATTCCAAGGACTAAGAGGCCATATCCCTGGGACTTCTCACCACCCATGTGGCCCGTTAAGATGAAGATGGAAAGAAAGAGAAGCAATGACCCTAGAGAGAGCAAGAAAAGTGCAAGGGCAATGGATTTCCATGGCACTTTGTCAAAGTTTCTTGGAGTATAGTCGAACCGAGCATCATATTTCCTTCCCATTCTCTCGTCGTAATCCTCATCCTCATCAGCAGGGAGACGACTGTACCCAACATTGCGCCTAGAAGCCATACTCACTAAATGTCAATTTTAGGATAATCCCCGATGACTTTTACTGTGGCACCTACACAATGTAACAAGGTAACAGAACTACAAAGTCAGAGAACATCCTCTTTAATCTCTTGAAAACTGAGACTTGCATTAAACTTATCTCCGACTTCGCTCAAATTTCGAGCCAATTAAAAACATGGTTGGATCTATCCACATATCAGACCCAAAAAGAGCAAAATCAAGCTGCTTAAATGGCTGCGGTACTTCCATCAGCACCGAACAATAGCTAATGCTGGTTTGCTCTCACAGCTTACAGAAACTAACTGTTTCCCGCTATTAACAAACAGATAAGCTCATTACATAGCCAAAATAAACACAAACACACACCCCTATTCATGATAACACAAACTTAAAGATGAACTCATCGTTCGAATTGAACAGTAGTCCTCGCTTCAAGCTCATCCGGCACGTAACAAAGCACCGACTCGCCTACTTTAAACCGTCGAAGCACGAAGATGCAAAATTTCTCGGACATCAATCGAACTCGGTCGTTCGCATACACTCGCTTCCCCGTCGTCTAAAACGACTCAACCGCACTCGCGTCACAGAGGTGATCCGGACTCGAATCAAAGCATAAAGTTCACATTTCCGCAACAATTTTCCGCTAAAATTCGACTCCGCTAGCCCGATCACACGTACAAAGCTAACTCGAATCCGACCGAGCAACACGCAGGCGACACGAGACGACAATCGCGACGGGATCGGCGAGAGCTAGGGTTACGCATCGGCGCCGAAAATGAACGGAGGCATTTACCTGTCGGACTCGCTTGTTCCGCCGGAATCGCAGAGACGAAGAAGACGAAGGAGTAGGAGGAGAAGGAGGAGAGAGCGAGAGCGAGGAGTTACAGGCGAACGATCAACGCGCCGGATCTGGTCCGATCCGCCATGCGGGCGGGGGAGGGAATTTCTTCCTCCTTTCTCTATCCTGGAAAAATCAAACCGGGGCGGTGGGATCCCGTGCGTGCGGACTCACCGTGGAGACCGATTCGCGGCGGGTCGGATCCCTTCCATTGCGGGCGGATCTTTGATTTCTTCGGTTCGACCCGGATAAATTCCTCTTTTTTTTTTTTTACCGGATAAATTCGAGGCCGCCCTTTTCTTCTCGAGAGTCAATGCAATCGGGCGGGTTTCAAAATCGACCGGGTTCTTGAACATGTTTAAAAAACCTCTTTTGAGAATATATATATTATATTTATTAATTTCCAATCATCAAGATTTGGGCTCCGAGAGATGTGACATTTTAGAAAAATATTTTTCAGAAAATTAAAATATTTTTGAGAAATATAAAATTTCTTTCAATATTTGACTATAACTTGAAAATAAACTACAAAATATTTCTGCCCTTTGGTATTAAAAATTCAATTTGATATTGTTCCATGCACTCATTTAATAATTATTTTATTTTTTTAAAATAGAATTTTAATTTTTTTTGTTTTTTATTTTTGTTATTCTTTTTTCTTTTGCTCCTCTTCTTATTGAATCAAATGCCGACTATGGCAAAACTAGCAACCGGCCAAAGGCAAGCTCAAGCTTGCTAACTTTGAAAAGGCTCACCGATCTAATAAGGCTCGAGACCGGTTGAAAAGGCTTACCGATCTAATAAGGCTCGAGACCGATGAGCTTGAGCCTGTGGCAAGTTCATTATATCGTCATATCTTATGATAATGTTTGGACAAAGGTTTCTTTGCATGTAACTTATACCGGTTGCAAATATTATTCAGGAAGTCTGGAGTTCTATACCTATTATTATGGTTGTGGGGAGATTTCAGAACAAGATCAAACCAATGTGATGAAAGCAAACTCTACAAATTTTCTAAGTCATCGTTCCAATTATTTCATATGGGATGCGACAAGAATTGCCTTTAGCATCTTGTCTCATTTCCTCCAAGAATTTTCCACTTTGCTATGTAATATCATAATTATTTATTTCGACATTTTGACGCACTCAACATTTTCATGACATCCCGATGTTATCAGTGCCGATGGCACCTAGAGAGAGATAGGATGTGTCCGCTCAATAGCCAGAAGTACTTTCCAACCATCCTTGCTTGATTGGCAGGATCAATTCCTCCTTTCTGCGTCATGGTTCCGCGTGACTTCCACAGTAAACAATCCATGAAATTGTACGCATGTGCATACGTAAGCTGAGCTTAGATTAAGAGATTGACTTCATGCTTAAAAATATGAATGGTCAAGCAATATACAGAACACTAAATAACGTAATCATTACATTTCTTCTGCATAACCGTGGTTGTTCCACCCTTCTATGGCAAAGGCGGACTTTGTCCTTTAAAATATCGTAAATTCAGACGAACTTTCTTACGTGAAGAAGGAAATCAAATTGGCACGCCGACATCCGGGATGAGCTGTGGTCCGTAATTCGAGAAGGGATCCCCCCGAAATCAAGGGGAACTTCGCGAGACAAATTTGAATTCAGATGAATCCGCGGCTCTCGGTGCTCAATTGCTTGCTCTTGAAGAACATTTCCATCACGGATCTTAATTTTGACAAGTAAAAATGGAGGGAAATAATAAAGAATAGCAATTCAGAAATGTTCGCATGCCCTTGATGCGTATGAGCTTATATAATGCTTCGAGCGTTGAATTTTGTGAATCTCACATAACATCCATATGTGGTTAAGATCAATTGGCTTCATGTACATCAATCGAGATTATGTAATAATAAAGCTCCATTGAGGAGGCATGCTTATAGTAAATCCAATATAATGACAATTGACAGTAAATTTGATTGTAATTATACGAGCCTCTAGTGACAGTATCAGGTCTTGGTCACTATCGACATGCCTCTACTTTAGGTGCCCATTGAACAAACTGAGGAGTTATATCGATATTTTTCCTAACAGGCTCTTGTTGCATACGCTTGGATAGCTTATCAAGTTTAAAATTGCCATATCCATTGAACAAATTTAGTGGAATTGAAGACAAAGACGCAGGTTGTTGCCTTTCATTCGAAGTCCGTCCAAGGTAGGGGTGTGCAACCGGACCGGCCCACCCTGAAAATAGGGTCGAGAACCGGTTCCCGTTGAAACCGGTTGGGGAACAGGTTCCCAAAATTCGGAACCGGTTTCGATTGATTACCCACCTAGGAACCAGTTCTTGGACCGGTTTTAGTTTGGGAACCGGTTTTGTAAGTATAAGTCTAAAACTCTATTTTTTTCCCCTTATTTATATTCTTACTCCTGCAATTACACGGCGTTTTTCCTCTTGACTCTCTCAAACATGCACGGCACTCCTCCTTCGTCATTCATCTTCCTCATTTGCTTCCCTCCCTCATCGGTTCCCTCTTGCATCGTCCAACGGACGCACGGTGTTCTTCGCCATCAAATTCTTGTATACCACATGGATTAGCTTACCTAATTTCTCTTTTATATTGAGAGTTATACATGCATAAATGAGTAGCTTCATATAGTAGTTGTGGAAATAAGATTAATATTAGATCCATGTTTGTTGTTAATTCTCTGCCTTATGATTTTATTTATTATAATTAACTCTACAGATTCTTAATTTTTCATTTAGTCAAAAAATTTATGTATTTATTTATTACAAGTGCTTAATGTTTCGATACAAATTAGGAGAATTATGTTATTTTTTTGTGTATTAATATAAAATTTGAAATCGTATATGATATCGGAAGATTGCAAAACATATTCTAGTAAAAATATGGTTGACCTTGGAACCAAACTAGAAAAACAAGGTAGGTCGGGTACAAGGTCCAAAAAAAGGGAACCGGTTATAATAGGATCGGATACAGGGTTCAGATTTAAAACCTACCCACTCTGGACCCGATCACCCCTAGTCCGAGGCATCTTTTTCACCTTTCGATGAAGCTCTTTGTTACCGCATCTACCTTCTTTTGGCATGAGATTCCATGATGCAATTGGTGGATATTTCCCTGACCCTACTCCCGTAACTTTGATTGCATCGAGATGTTTTTTTTTTTTTTTAGAATTAACAATATTTCATTACTAACTTGGCATGGAAGAAAAACATAAGGATTCAATGTCTGAACATAAAATGAACCAAAGGGAATTAGGGGGATTAACTATCCAGTTCTTCTGGAAAGAATCGACTCGGTGGGCTTTAGTGATCCAGTTGACCGCTTGATTCTATATTCTCGGCTCAAAACAGAGGATGACATCTTTGAGCTAGCTAGTAGAGATTTGCAGTCGCTGATGATGGATTGAGCAGGCCATGGTGGCCCTCCCCAGCCCATTATGTAGTCCACCGTTGATAAGCTATCAGAAGATAGCACTGTTGACAAATCAATTGCAAGTACATCTCCATCTCGTTCAGTTCGTGCACTCCTCCTTCGTTTCAACCAAAGCAGGGCTTCCCTTATTGTCAAGGTTTCGCCGACTAGAGCTTATGGGGTGAAAATCCAACTTACAAACCCATTGAAGAGAGCTCCGTCCTCGTTTCTATAAATCCCTATTGTCGTTCCTTCCAGCTTCAAACTACTTGAGGAGCTGTCCACCTTGATTTTGTAGCAGATCTAGGTCTACAAGCTTGCTGTCATTGCTGTCAAAGAGAGTGTGTCTTCTAAGTTTGTGGTTCTTTTCCCTTGTTTCTCTTGTAGCTATGTCAAATAGTATGCTTCTTCTATTATTGAGCTTGGTTTGGGACTTTATTATGCTTTGAAGATTAAGTCGTTCCGAGCTTTCCATACTCTCCAAATTGCTTTGGCAAACAGAGCTTTTGCTTGCGAGTTTATTCTTTCGATTATATTCTCCCATACTCGTTGATCCATCATGTTGCTAATTTCTAGAGATGTGGGGTGCGCATGGTAACGCTTCTAGGCCAAGGAACAGTTTTTTTTTTCAGAAATAGTTCTTTTATATTTTTACTTTGGGGAACAATTTCCGAGTAAAATAAAATGTTTGGTAATTAGACAAAATTTTTATTCTTGAAATAGAAAAGACATTGAAATGCATTTGATATGATTTTTTATTTTTTGTATTTATTTATTTTTTATTCTTGCTCACGGACCGCCAACCACTACCCGTTACCGCCGGCTGCCACGGCAGGACAGCCGGCTAACAGCGATGGGCGGCGGGCAACGGCGACGAGCAGCGGTTAGCGGGTGGCGACGATGACGGTGGCTAGCGGTCCTACGATGGCAACCAGCGGTCGGCGGTGGCAACAACAATCGATGGCAATCATTGGCGGTTAGGGGTGGCCGGTGGGCTATGGATAGTAGCGACGACAATTAGACGGCGGTGGCCACAATGGTCGCTGCCGATGGGGGGGGGTAGTCGGCGATAGCCGTTGGTGGCCGGAGGTGGCCGGCGATTGGTAGGTAGCCACCCAAGGCCGCAACAAGCAAAAAAAAAAAAAAAAAAGAAAAAAAAAATTGGCTTATTTTTAGAAATTGTTCCCGGGAACAAAAACTACTTTTTTTTTGTTTGGTAAAGAACAAGAAGCTACTTTTTTTGTTTCTTGTTTATGTTCCAAATTTGTTCTCGGAAAAAAAAGTTTTACCAAACGGATTTCTGTTCTTTTTTTGTTTCGAAGAACAAAAGAACAAAAATTGAGAGAAACAGAAACATTACCATGCATGCCCGTGTTTGCCCTAATTTTGTTGTTTGACCAAATCATCTTTGTCCAAGGACACAAGATGAAGGTGTGCTCTGTAGACTCCGAACCTTGACCGCACAAGGGACACTCTTGTTCAGATAAAATCTTCCTCTTGTATAAATTTTCCTTCGTAGGTAGGGCATTATTGCATACACTCCATAGAAAAAATATGAGTTTGGGGTAGGTTTTGAGTTTCCATATTTCAATCCATAGTTTCTTAGGAGTTTGGTATATTGTAGAGGGTTGCTTTACCGTTAGACGTCTCTCTGAGTCTCCAATCTTGTTGTATCAACTCTTCATTGCATAGGAGACTGAGTTGTTTGCTGTCCATATCATCTTGTCTAGTCCTATTGTTAGCCTTAGAGGCGTAACTGAGATTTCTTTCACAATTCTTTCCTCAAAGGTCTCCTATAACAGCTGAATGTTCCATCCCTTATTATTATGGTTAATTAATTCTACTACCAACTGAGGTTCATTACGATTAGCTAGCCCTCTTATCTTGCCTGAGATTTGCCATCTATCTTCTCTAATTCTAATCATATTGCCATCACCAACCTCCCATTTATCTTCTGGCTCAATTGTATCTCTTCTCGTTAGTAAGCTTTGCCATTACCAAGAGGGTCGAGAACCTTTGTTCGCTATCCAAAAATCACTCCTAGGAAAATAAATTCCTCTTAACAATCTACTCCATATGGCTTTTGGATCTTGAATAAGTCTCCACGTTTGCTTTCCTAGCATCGCTTTATTAAAATTAGCTAAGTCTCTAAAACCTAACCCCCTACAATCAATCCCCATTTTTAAGATGTCCCATCTTTTCCGATGTATGCCCTTTTCCCATTGCGTTTTGCTTCCACTAGAAGGATGCTACTCTCCTTTTAATAAGCTTGCAAATTGATATGGGAATTTTAAGATAGACATGACAAATTGGGGTGATGCTTGGACAGTAGTCTTGAATAAAATTTATTTGCTTGCCTTCGATGTCAAATTCTTTTTCCACCCTTCTAATTTCCTACCAAATCTTGCAAGAATTCGGGAGAATATTTGTTTCTTAGTTTGTCTCCAGTCAAACGGTATCCCCAAATATTTATCCATTTTCCCAATAATCGGCACCCTTAATTCAGCTGCAAGATTTTGTTTTAGACCTTGAGGACAATTTTTCCTGAAGAAAATTCCTCACTTGTTGAGATTGATGGACTATCCTAACGCACATCAATACTAGTGCAAGACATCAGCTAAGTACTATGCCTCAATAATTGTGCCATCTAAGAAAAATATAGCATTGTCTGTGAATAAAAGGTGTGAAGTGTAGGATAATATAGATTCAGTTGTATGCCCTTCAGACTCCCATCTCTTATAGCTTTCAAAATCAAAGAGGATAGAACATTAGCCATAAAAATGAATAGATAGAGTGACAGTGGGTCGCCTTATCTAATCCCTCTAGTTGGTTGGAAATAATCACATGATTCCCCCTTCACTCTTACACTAAATGACACCGAGGAGATACATTTTTTAACCAATGCAACCCATTAATCACAAAAACCCATTTTCAACGTACAATCACATAAAAAATTCCATTCAATCCTATCATAGGCCTTTTGCATATCCAATTTAAGGATAGCCTGAAATTTCCACTTTCTTTACTCTAAGTTGATGTAGCACCTCCTGGACAACAATCACCGCATTTACCACACTTTCTTTTAGCCAAAGCTTGCACCATCTATCCATCTCAACAAGCATTTAAGATCCTCCCTCATCCCAGCCGCTCACAAAGAATTTCGTGCATTTAAGATCCTGCCCCCATCCTAGGCGAGGCCAAATCTCGCGGCGGCTAGTGGTGAGGCCTAGTAAGGTCGTTAGGCCTTGCCCTAGCCTAGCGAGGCTCTGGCAAGGTCGCCAAAGCTGGCTTGGCCAGTCGTTGGCCATTGCCATGACTGGCGTTGACTAGAGAAGATAAAGAATGATGAAAAAAGAAAAAGAAAAAAGAGAAAAATATAATGACAGTATTAAAAAATTAAAAGAAATTCCAATTCACAAAATAATTTGAGGCTTTACCAAATGTATTTCTATCCCAAAAATTAAAATTTTAGATAGTTACCAAACACTTTCAAATATTTAGAAACTCGTCTAAAAAATAGAATAAAAAATAATCATTTCTAATTATAAATTATTCACACGAATAGAATGATTATCAAATGCACCCTAGATCATTTTTATTACTAAATGTGTTCTTAAAAGACCTCTTTCGTTCCAATCATCAAGATTTAGGCTCTAGAAAATGTAGCATTTCTAAAAAAATATTTTAAAAAGTCATTTTTTTAAGAAAATGACAATATTTATTTATATTCGACTGAAACTTAAAAATGAACTACAAAATATGTTCCGCCGTTTAGTATGGAAAATTCGATTTGATCACTCCTTTTAATAAATTTTTTATTTTTTTAAATCAAATTTTTTTTTTTTTATTTTTTTCATTTTTCTTTTCATCCTCCTACTTCTTCAATTGATCACCGGCCACGGCAACAATTGGTGACTAGCCAAAGGCAAGCTTGAGCTTGTTGGCCTTGGAAAGGCTCACTAGATCAGTAAGCTCAAAGCCTATGGCGAATCTTGTGCTTGCCGATCAAGCAAGCCTTGTAGAGCGGTAACTATGGAAATATGAACAAACAAAACCAAATCAACCTGTTACATCGTCATTTCTTATGGTAATCTTTGAACCAAGATTTCTTTGCATATAAATTGTACCATTTGCAAGGTCTTGAGTTCGAGCCTTGTGTATGGAGCAAACGGTGCTGGGAGAGTCCCCCCACCCCAATTATGGGTCCAACAATGCTCATATCTGGATTAGTCGGGATGAAGATTCCGGATACAAGGTGGTCATAGACCCAAAAAAATAAAAAAAATTATGCCAGTTGCAACTATTTTTCAAGTCCAGGCCTCCAAAAATTTTGTAGTTTTATACCTATCACTATGGTTGTGGGGAGATTTCAAAACAAGATCAAACTAGTGCGATGGAAGCAAACTCAAATTTTCTACTTCATCGTTGCAGTTATTTTATATGGGGAGATTTCAGAACAAGATCAAACCAGTGTGATGAAAGCAAACTCCACAAAATTTTTTACTTCATCGTTGCAATTATTCCATATGGCATGCGATTGAACTTGCATGAAGACATAATTAGTTTCAGATCTCATGAAATTCTCCATTGATGAAGCCTGAACTGCTTTCAGCGTCTTGTCTCATTTCCTTCGAGACTTTTCTGCTTTGCCATGTAATGTCATAATTATATTTTCCGTCATATTGACTCACTTGACATTTTCATGACATCCAGATGTTATCAGTGCCTCCGACGCCTATACGACGAGAGAGACAGAATGCGTGGGCTCAACGGCCTGAAGTAATTTCCAACCATCCTTGCCGTCATCATGAGAACGGGCCATGATTTGAGAAGGGGGGGGGGTTCGCATGGAAGATCATCGCAGCGGCCAAGAACTCCTGGCCGAGAGGATAAACTCCCAATTCCAAAACACAAGCATCTACTTTGGCAGCCATGGCCAGCAAATGCGCACATCGCGCCACGCTACTTTCGTAATGTTTACTGCAGAGGAATTCAAGGGTGAATGCTGGAAGCTCTTCGACTTCCTTGTTTTCGCCGCCAGCAGGCGTATTTCGTGGACTAAACTCTGCTTGATGGTCACGATCAATTCCTCCTTAATCTGTCACGTAGTTTTACGAGACTTCCGCAGCGAACAATACACGATAATGCACGCATGTAGATTCGTAAGCTAAGCTTAGCTTAAACAATTGACTTCATGCTTAAAAACATGTATGATCAAGCAATATACAAAATACTAAAGGACGCTGCTAGCACAACCATCCCCTGCAAAACGGCAGTAGGACGGTCAAAGGCTAGCCACAAGCTATTTTGGAGGAAATCGGTATACCTCCTCAGCCGGTTTTAATTTTGACTCAATGCTTCTTCTTCTTTTTTAATATATATATAATTTTTATGAATTTATATGTTTCCTTGTTGCAATATCAAATTGAAAGACCAAAAATCATATGAGGACCCATATAATTAATTTTCTTGAATATGAACAAAGAAAAATTAAATTTAATACCAACATATAAATAATTACATGATCACTTATTAAAAAAATATTAATGTCATTACATAAATCTATTAAATTTAAAATATGAAAAAAAAAACACTTGAAACGTTAGCTTTAAATCATTGTGTAATGAAATGGCTTCTAATTCCTTTTGCTCAAATTAAATTGCTTTAAAAGAACTCTCCAATGATCTAAAATTAAGACTAGTGATATCAATTATACATAAAACCAATGAAGTAAAGAGAAAATCAAGGTAAGAATAATGAATTAGAAGAGAAAAATATTTACTTTGCTAATGATGAAGATGTGCAAGGACCTGAAACATTACAAAATTAATCTTAAGATCACATGAGTCAAAAATAAAGTTAAAAAAAGAAAAAAAGAAAAAAGATTCTTAGTCGATTTTCTTTGGCCGGAGAATAATGTAGACTATTTTAAAAGTTGCAATTGAGTTCTTCATATATTTCTTATAATTTTAATATTATCACTTTGATTTGTTTCTTTAAATAAGATAATAAAATCATTTTTATATAGAAAATGCATTTTCATATAATGAAAACAAAAAACCTGTTAACTATAAGTCTCCCACCTTGAAGATAGAAAACGCCTGGCTGATGTTTGACCGTCTTTTTTTATTGGCTGACGGTACCGTCGACCAAGCATTTTCCAATACTAAATAACGTAATTATTACATTTCCTCTACGTAACCAAGTTTGTTCAACCCTATTGATGGACTTTGCCCTACAAAATATCATAAATTCAGACAACTTTCCCACGTGAAGAAGGAAATAAATGGATACGCCGACGTCGGCGATGAGCTGTGGGCCGCAATTCGAGGAGGGCCCCCCCTTATTCCCGGGGACTCCGAGAAACAAATTTGGATTCAGACGAATCGGCGGCTCTCGGTGCTCAATTACTTGCTCTTGAAGAAGATTTCCACCAC
This sequence comes from Eucalyptus grandis, assembly GCF_016545825.1. NCBI lineage: Eukaryota > Viridiplantae > Streptophyta > Magnoliopsida > Myrtales > Myrtaceae > Eucalyptus > Eucalyptus grandis. The sequence continues at coordinate 33,117,382 of NC_052620.1, read as the reverse complement.
GGAATCTTAATTTTGACTAGTAAGAATGAAGGGAAACAATAAAGAAGAGCAATTCGGAAATGCTCGCGTGCTCTTGATGCCTACAAGCTTATATAATGTATCTAGTTTCGAATCCTAGGAATCTCACTGTAACGCAACGTGTGCATATGGGGGAGACCAATTGACTTCATGTACAATGTACATTGATCGAGATTACACAATAGTAAGCCTTCACTGAGGAGGCCAGTTTGTAAACATATTAGTCTCTAGTGACCGTATCGGGTCTTGGCCACCGTCGACGCCTCTAGTTTAGGTGCCCATCATCGAGATTTTTCCTAACGGGCTCTTGTCGCATACGCTTGGATAGCTGAGCTTATCAAGTACAAAATTGCCATATCCATTGAGTAAATTCAGCGGAATTACAGATCGTGCCTTTCTCTCGAAGTCAGGTCCGATACATCTTTTTCACCTTTCGATGAAGCGCTGACTTTGTTACCGCGTCTTTTCTACTTCCAGCATGGGGACTCAACGATGCGATCGGCGGGCATCGCCCCCCGATTCCGCTCCTGTAACTTTAATTGCATCGAAAGGTTTCGGTCGCCGCATTTACCGCTCTTTCTTCTAGCCAAAGCTTCATCGTCTGTCCATCTCGACGAGCATTTAAGATCCTCCCCCCACCCCAGCCGCTCACGAAGAATTCTGTGCATTGATCGATCGCCATCTTCTCTCGATGGACAGAGCATCGTCTCCCTCGTGTAGCGTGGACATCAGAACCGCCTCCCTCCCGGCCATCTACACCAAATGCAGCCAACCGTCGGCACGTCCCGCCGCCATTCCCTTGTCAATCTACACTGCCAAGCTCTTCGTCTATGTCGTCTCCACGTGCGTCCTCCTCTTCATCCTCTCCCAAATCTCCCTCCTCCAGTCTCGATCGGCTCCTTCCCCTCGATGGCCTCTCTCTCTCGTGCGCCAATGGCAAAAAATCATCCTCGACACCACCTCCTCCGACGTCGCTCTTGACAGCACCGCCGCCGCCGCCAAGGCTAGTAAGGTCGAGGACGTAGACGAGAGGCTCCGCGACGCAGTCACGTTCCTCCCACTCAAGGACCTGCGCTTCGCTGACCGAGCGGCCGAGGGCCACACCTGGTTCATAAGCTCCCTCAACGATACCAGCGTCGGCGGCGGGCCCCAGCACATGCGCTTCCCATCGGCCAGCTCAAAGGGCCGGGTGCTATGCCTCAAGGGACGCCACTTCCATGACGGCTCATGGAACTCCTACGCCCTCGCGTGGCCTGACGCCCTCCCGCGCGATGCCACCTTCATGAGCGGCCTCACTTTCGTGTCCTACAACCACTACGACTACGGCAACATATGGCACGGCTTGTCCACCGTGTTCCCTTTCGTGGCGTGGCACCAGGGGCACGGTTGCCGCCGCCCGCCCGAGCGGTGGGTGCTGTACCACTGGGGCGAGCTCCGACCCGGAATGTCGCCGTGGCTGAGCAAGCTGATGGAGGCGACGTTCGGAAAGCCACCGTCCGTAGAAGTGTTTGATAAAATCAAGGAGGACGGCTCTGTCTGCTTCGAGGACGCTGTGGTGACGAGGCACAACGAAGGAGGGATGTCCACGGAGAGGAGGATCGAGGCCTACGGATTGCTGAGGTGCAGCGTGAGGAGATACTGCAACGTGAGCTCGGAGGTCGATGGTGATGGTAACAAGGTCAACACGGTACGTTTGACGTTGTTTATGAGACGAGGCGGGAGGTCGTTCAGGAACGAGTCGGCCGTCGTCGGGATTTTCCAAAGGGAGTGCGATAAGGTTGAAGGTTGTCGGCTCACGTTGGCTCACTCCGACGATCTCAGTTTTTGTGATCAGGTCAGTGCATAAAATCTGAATTATTCTTTGTTCGAATCAACACGACTGCCGTCTGACACTCGTCGATCCTTTAACATGGTAGTTCGAAGATCCAAAAGAAAAAATCAGGATCTTTCTCGTTTGATTTTTCTCATGTTAATTATACTGTATTCCTTGTGATCTTGAGTGTAAATGAGTCAAATAATCTATAAGGTGGAGCGACATAGTTGAGTCTTCAAATGGACTCTATTAATCCACACCATTCGAACACAACAAAGATTCAAGCAGTGCATGCATGTTAGGCGTTGACCCACCATTTTAGATGACAAAACGAAAAATCCTAACGTATGGAAATGACCAATTTCCGTTAAATGAGGTCCAATTCAATGACATATACTTAGCAAACCGCACATGTTAATTGACCTTGGTGTCCACTTATCTTACAAGTGATTAATCACTAAAGTATGTTGGGTTCGTGGGGTTACCCTTGCTTGAAACCGATAAGATTTTATGCAGGTGAAGCTGATGAGCGCGACGGATGTGTTGGCGTCGCCGCATGGGGCGCAGCTGACCAATATATTCATGATGGACCGAAACAGTAGTGTGATGGAGTTCTACCCTAAGGGGTGGCTGCACTATGCCGGGGTTGGCCAATATGTGTACCAATGGCTGTCGAGCTGGTCGGGGATGAGCCACCAGGGTGCCTGGCGGGACCCGGTCGGCGAGGAGTGTCCTTACCCACAGGACACCGCCAAATGCTTCGACTTCTACAAGAATGGCTTGATCGGGCAGAACGAGACCCATTTCAGCGAGTGGGCAAGAAAGGTTCTCGTTGAGGTGAAGCTAAGAAAGATTGGATATTCCGTTTCAAAGAGGAAGCAGGACTCTATCGAGATCGGTGGTTGTGCTTGCAATTGATAATTCTAATATATTGTTTTTCCATTTTCCATAGCATCAACCTTCATTTTCTTACCCATTTTTTTGTGATATGTTATATCAATGCATAAGAATTGAGTTTTACTTATACTTCATTTGTTTCTCGGAAACTGAATTATTTGAAATATATATATATATATAAAAATATATTTTTTTAAATGATCTTATATCTTTTAAAAGAATGAATTATGGAAAAATATTTTCATCGTTCATAAGAATACTTGAACATAAATTATTGGTGAATGAAACAAATTTCCATTAAATAACTATTTTAACCGATACAAACAATTAGGAATATATTTTTTAAATTATCAATATTTCAAAAGATAAACATAGTCTTAGATAGCATTTACCAAAAAAAAAAAAAACATAGTCTTAAATAGCTCTTCATCTTCGGGTCTTCTCTCGAGGTGCCATCGGAATTGCCGAGGGAATTAATTTAGTTCAAGCTGAGAAATAGTTTAGAGGTTTGCTTTGCAAAATCACAAAAAAATTGTTCTGGGTAGAGGGACAAGTGATTAGACCCCATGCTCAAGAAATTAATTCAAGAATAGCATTTATGTCCGTACATTTTCTCTGTTGTCCGTACATTCCTAGCAATAAACATTTTATTTTGTTTTTTTTTCCTGAGAATTTTGCTGCAAGAACGCACACGAAGCACTTAAAGCCAATTAGACTGGATGTTTCTATTCGTCTAATCGCTTTAATGCTTACATACCTAACACGATTAGTTCTAAATCCGCCGAACTTAACCTCCTGAAAATACACTCAAGAGAAACCGAGTAAAAATTCCGGAACTTCAAAAACGGTGCGCTGCTTCTTGAAAATTGAGGTTCATTCCCTGAATTCGCCGTCCCTAATTTATTTTCCTATATTTATCACCTTTTACAGGATAAGTTTGAGTGGGGATACAGTGATGTTGTATTTTACTTATTAAAACATTTTTGTCATATTACATAATGACATACAAACCTTAAGAATTCTAATCCGACAAATCTTAGGCAAGCTTTCGTTTTCTTTTGGTACTAGCGATGCCCTATATATAGAATTAGCTTCTTCAATTTCACAACATAAATGTCGTTTTCGACAACAACATTTCACGTCCTGTCATTTTCCAAAATCAACCGTCTTCTTAGCTTTTTCAATTAAAAAAGAGGAAGAAGGAAATGCTAATTCAATGCAAGTAAAAGCATTAAAATTCCCGTCGCTAAAATCTTACAATCGTTCCAAATTATTTTTTTATTTTTAAATAATTTTTTCTACTTTTTTTTCTTTTTTTTGGACATGTGATCAACACGTCCTGTCATTTTCCAAAAATCAACTGTCTTCTTAGCTTTTTTCGATTAAAAAAAGAGGAAGAAGGAAATGCTAATTCAATGCAAGTAACGTTAATGCCGATTCCTACTACTCATAATAAGCTAACGCTCCAATCAAAGTTGTCCAGAAAACGCACGATTTCGACAGCACCATTACCTACAGATTACCTCTCCCGGGCACGAATTGCCGTCGTGGCAAATCCGCTTAATTTGCCAAGACAATAATAACATCATCTATTCACGCCCCCCAAATCCTCGTGCAAGCAACGTAAGCCCCCCACGAAAGAACCTAGACATTGGCTAGAGCGTTAGACGAGGGAGGCGTCGCGGTAGCTATCCCATCCAGAACAGGCCACGACAAGATCAGATTTTTATCTTGTCAGAACGCCAAAAGAAAAAAAAAAGAGTCAGATCGCACGCACCGAACGGACGGGCCAATTAGCTATGATGACTTCACAGAACAAGAGGCGAAGACGCACCAACGTCGGCAGTTGTGCGTTAGTTTCTGGTGGTTCAACTTCAACTGCAGGGGCCAAAACCCACTCCCGAAAGAGAGGAAAAATCGGACCTTTATCTCCTCCATCGACACGAACCTTGAAATCTCAGAAGGAAAAAATCTCTGTCTCTCGCCTTCTCTTGTTCCCTCTCATTATTAGACAAAGTTCGCCCCTTTTTTTTCTGTTGCGGAAAGAAACAAAAACCCATTAAGACGCTCCAAACCGGTCTTTGAATGATACTGTCAAGAACAGTTGGACGGCACAGCAGAAGCAGAGCAATCCGCACCGTTCTCGTGCAAGAACCCCAAACCCATTAAGGATAAGATCTCTTTTTTTGCCTCGTTGACTGCCTAATTCTGCCGTACAAGGATTCCAAACGAAGAAGTCCCATCGACCCGAGCTTCGGAGATGGAGAGGGCGGCGAGAATCATCAGGCGATCGATCCACGGTTTCCTCAAGAACATCGGCTCCTTCCACACCCCTGTTCTGATTCTCCTCCCTTACTCTGCTTCGCTGCTTCTCTATGGCTGCTTCTTCCCTGCGGCCAAGAACGCTTCGCTCTCCCTCCCGCAGTCCGTCTTTCGCGCCTTCCTCAGCTTCGCGCCCGCCCTCACCTTCCTCGCCGTGGCTAAAGCCCGCGTCTTACAGGCCCTGACGAATCGCCATGACCCATCACCCCTCTCGTCTTCCTTCTCTCTCTACGGACGCCTCGTGAAGCTCCAGTTCCTGAAGACGTCACTGGCGCTCGCGGCCGACGCGATCGCTTGGGCTCCGCACGGGTCCTTCTCGCGCGGTCAGGGGACCCTCCTGGCGTTAACGTCCAGGACCGTCTCTTGCGCAATCGCCGCCAACCTGTCCGCCGTGTGCGACGTCGCTCTTGCAATCGTGGGTATCGAGAATTGCTCCGCTTCCGAGGCGATCCGAAGGGCCTGCTCTCTGAGGCGCAGGGAATCGGCGGGGCTGTTGATCGCTCTGCCTCACTATCTCTGCTTCGCCGCAGTCGAAGCCCTGTGTAGGTTCCGATACCGGTCGGTGATGGAGGGGCTAAGCGCCGAGAGGCCTTACCTGGGCATGGCTTCGGAAGGGCTGGTGATCGCTTGGATGTATTCGGTCGTCGTCGTCTTGGACACGATTGCTTGTGGCTTGTACGTGAAGAGCTGCGAGTCGAATTCCCGCGCAGACGGAGCAGCTAATCACGGTCACAGCACAGCGAACGTGAACAACGACGACGATAAGGGCGACCGGTGCGGGAAGATCGCTGACATGGCGTGAGCGAGGTTCGTTCTGGGCAGTCGACAGCGCGCTCCATTCTGTACAGATTAGCAAAGGAGCCGTTGAACAGATGAGAAGATAGCGACGATTTCATGTCCGAATCTGTGGAAGAGAGGTTTTACTTTCAGTAAATTCGAGAGACGAACAGTCTTCGGATTTGCAGGTTTTTTGCTTTTCAGCTGATACAGAAACACAGATTACAAAAGTGTACATGAAAGAAAATTCTCCATCAAGACTCATCTCTTTGCTTCGGATTCCCCGAATTGGTTCATCAAGATTGAATTTTTAGCGATATGCCAGAGTTCAAACGACGAATTCATGTTCAATTGATCCGATAGTCGGCCGCTTGTCCGGCTAACGAGCGCCGCTGTCGCCTGTCCTCCACTCTATCCATCGTCTAACCCCTCAATTCTCTGTCTGCTCACTACCCCCTACTGCGCTCCGCTCCCCATACCTCCATCGCTGTCGCACCGTTGACATGCTGAGAGCCGGTTTTGGCTTCCGGTTCGCCCGTCAATCGATTGAACCGCCCGGATGGCATGTGTTGCCGGTTTAGAACTACATCACAGCCACCAAAGTGAGTACTTTAGTTGGCTCGGGGGTTATGACCTTATCCATGTAGTTGAGAGTTCTAAACCCTCTTGTGGCCAGCGTGAGGGTTGCGGACCTGCTCTTGAAAAGGGAAGAAGATGATGAATTAGTAATTTCAACTAATTCGACAAGAGCTTATTAAACTTAGCATGTCATAAAAAATGATGTTGAGGCTAAATATGTCCTAAAACTATTTCATCTGAATTCTAGGATATAAAACATCGGGGCTATTCCCTCTTAGGTGGGGGAGAAAAAATTACATTGAAGAACTAGGGAGCTCTTAAGGTGGGGAGAGTAGACTCCACCGTACCTCATAAAGGTTGTTTGAGGAATCGGTAGATTAATATAGTGACTGCCCACATCGATGAAGGTGGAAAGGTGAGTAAAACACCCATTGTAAGGTTGACCTATGTTTCACACAATATCTCTCAACAGACTTGTTGGCCTTGTACATGTGCATGGTTAAATCAATAATTCTTATGATGTAGCTTAAACAAAGTTCCAAGATCAAAACATACATTAATTATTAACATCAATTTTTAGTCATGCCGTCGACGACCATTGTAAATAAGTCCTTTAGTGTCGCAGCCATTGCCATCATCTTATTGTTCTTTTTAGCATGTGATCTCATCACTTGCTCCTCTACCCTCAACAAAATTTTTCGTGTGTTGCAAGACAACCTCTAAACCCCATTTCTCAGCTTATCGCAAAGTCAATTTCCTCGACTGTTTTGATGGAACTTCAAGAGAAAATCAAAAATGAAGAGAGATTTTAGTGAGATATATTTTCATGCGTTCCTAGTAATATATCACCCAAAAAAAAAAAGTGCAAGAAATCAAAAGTGTAGGCTGTGAAAAATTGGAAAATAATTATCAGCCGCAAGCACAAGCACCAATAGGGTCTTGCTTCTTGTTTGGAACGACCTCTCCAATCTTTCTCAGCTTCGCCTCGCTTAGAGCGTTTGCCGTCCACTCGCTGAAATGGGTCTCGTTGTGTCCGATCTGGCCGTCCTTGTAGATGTCGAAGCACCTGGCAACGTCCTCCGGGTAGGGACACTCCTCGCCGACTGGGTCCCACCAGGCGCCCTCGAACCTCATCCCCGACCAGCCCGCCAGCCACCGGTACACGAATTGGCCGATCCCGGCGTAGCGCAGCCACCCCTTGGGGAGGAACTCCATCACGCTGCTGTTCTGGTCCATCAGGAACAGGTTGGTCAGCTGCGCCCCGTTCGGTGATGCCAGCACATCCGTTTTGCTCATCAGTTTCACCTGTACTATGTCATTAGCAGGTTCAGTTTCTCATCTAACATGGTGTTGTCAGCGCCTGACATGCGTGCATTCCTGAACTTTTTGGCCGATTAGTGTGGATTTGCGAAGTCCATTTGAAGACTCGACTATGTCCCTCCACCTTAGATTATTCGACTCATCTACACTAAAGAATCAAAAGCTATATAGTCTAATGCACTGATTCAGGTTTAATACACTGACCTGGTCACAGAAACTGAGATCGTCGGAGTGTGCCACCGTGAGCCTACAACCTTCGACCTTATCACACTCCCTCCGGAAAATCCCGACCACAGCTGACTCGTTCCTGAACGACCTCCCTCTTCGTCTCAGTAACAACGTCAAACGTATCGTGTTACGCCTCTTACCATCACCATTGACCTCCGAGCTCAAGTTGCAATATCTCCTTGCACTGCACCTCAATAAGTCGTAGGCCTCGATCATCCTCTCCCTAGACATCCCTGCTTCGCTATGCCTCATCACCACAGCGTCCTCGAAGCAGACGGGGCTGTCCTCCTTGATTTTGTCAAACACTTCTACGAATGTTGGCTTGCCGAACGTCCCCTCCATCAGCTTGCTCAGCCAGAGGCCCATCTCGGCCCGGAGCTCGCCCCAGTGGTACAGCACCCACCGCTCGGGCGGGCGGAGGCAACCTTCCCCCTGGTGCCACGCCACGAACGGGAACACCGTCGACAGGCCGTGCCATAAGTTGTGGTAGTCATAGTGGTTGTAGGACACGAAAGTCAGGCCACTCATGAAGGTGGCGCTGCGCGGGAGGGCTTCAGGCCATGCGAGGGCATAGTAGTTCCACGAGCCGTCATGCGCGTCACGTCCCCTGAGGCACAGCACCTGGCCCTTTGAGCCCTCCGAGGGGAAGCGCAGGTGCTGGGGCCCGCCACCGATGCTGGTGTCATTGAGGGAGCTCATGAACCAGGTGTGGCCATCGGCAGGTTGGTCGGCGAAGCGCAGGTCCTTGAGCGGGAGGAACGTGACCGCATCACGGAGCCTCTCCGCCACGGCCTCAAGCTTACTAGCCCTCTCGGCGGTGGCTGCGTCAGGACCAATGGCGGAGATGGTCGTCAAGATGATCTTTTGCGATCTGTGCATGAGGGAGAGAGGCCATTGAGAGGAAGGAGTCGATTGAGAATGGAGGAGGGAGACTTGGGAGAGGATGAAGAGGAGGAAGAGGAGGAAGCATGTGGCGAGGATGCAGACGAAGGAGTTGGCGGTGTAGACCGAGAAGAGAACGGTGGTGGGACGGGGTCGTTGGCTGGATTGAAGGAGCTGGCTCTTGTGTGGATCGGTGGGGGCGAGGAGGTTCTAATCTCCACTTGATCTGGGCATGATGCTTGGGCCATGAAAGAGATGACGCTTGTGAAGAAGGTAAACGAGAGAGTTCATGGACGAGTGAGGAAGACCGAGTCCGGCTCGAGCTTTCTTCGGATTAACAACGGGCGTCGACAACATCCAGGAATCACGCCGGACGATGCCACCACCTTGACCTCGTAGCAATCTCGAAAGTGCTATTTTCTTATTTAAATTCGAGGGCTATAGTCTTCTTGTTCTTAGCTTGGCTCCTGAGCTACTCTCATTCATTTACCTTACCAGCAACGATTTCTTTAAATCGTAAATTATAATCTCATTCCTAATATGGTACGAGGTGTCTGCAAACCCTAACATTGCATTCTTTAGGACATGGATTTCGATTCTGGAGGAACCAAATGAGGCCTAAGAGTCAGATAAGCAAGCAAAATGATACGAGTAATCAAAGTCCGTACCTTCTGCAAGGTTGAGACCATTAAGTTGTGCAGGCACCGGATTATCCCAAAAAGCTTGAATTTGGGGGATTCGCACATTCAACAGTCTCTAACTATCAGTGTTTGGACAAGGCTCTTCGATGGCGATGATGCGGAGAAGTTTTTTTTTTTTTTTTCCTTTTGGTCAAAAGAAATTTCTATTCTTCATTAAAATAATACATGACAGGATTTACTAAGTCACTGTAACAAGACAACCTCGTAAAACTCCAAAACAAACTAAAAACCAGAAATGAGGATATATATTTATTTTAAGGGTAGTTTATGAGTGAAGTGGTGAACAAAATCAATTACGATTTGAAAATTGCATAGCAATTCGGCTTTATTATTATTATCTTTTGTTGGTGGATCTCAATGTAGGTCCATAAATAGTTCTTGAAATGTGAGCGGCGTAATTTAATAAGTTAAGTGCATGGAAAACATGGACAGGAGACGAGAGAAAGAGACGTGAATGGAGACTTCCCATGTAGGAATTCAAGGTGAGTTGACGATTGTGTAGAATGCATTTAATGCAGTGGCGAGATTGAGATCCATAATCTTATTTGTTAATCATTTACGCCGGATCACAATGATCGAAGTCGAATGCACTTGATCAACGGTTCCTTTCTTTAACTTCGATGGGACTAAAACCCTGGATTTGACCCCGACACCATTTTCTTTATGTTTACGTTAAAAAATACTAATTTTTAATTATTAATCATTGACAAAACGGTGTGAAGTTATCAATAAGAGTCTTGAAATTTCTCAACAAAATTATAAATATGAAAATAACCATTGGGCGATTATCTCCATATCTTTGAATTGAGGATCTATGTAATTTCTTTTGATTAAGTGTTTGTGAAGTAATTTCCAGTAACCATCAAAAGGATTAAAGAGTTATTCTGTTCTTTCAAATTTACTAAACAAAAAACAAAAATCCCAATTCTGCCCAAATTTTTTTATCTAAAAAATCACAAACTTCCACTATGGTCCCAAATTAGCCTTCACTGTCAAAAATCGTCATTGATTTCTTCAAAATTATCTTTAGCGCGGCCAATTAGAGGTTTATTACCAAAACCCATGTATCACCAACACTCCTGCCTTGATATGGAGCAACAGGATTAGAATGAAAGTTTATGATTTTTTTTCCGTTTTTTATACACACAAAATTTCAGGACAAATTGGGACTTCACCTGAAGTTATGGGTTTTTAAGAAGTTAGGCCTAGTTTAGTACCCCCTCCGAATCATCCCTAGGAGACTATTTTTCTTTTAAGACTACAACATCGCTCAACATGAAACTAGTACTCCGACACCCGCGATTGCTAGTATTAACAATCAATTGTAAATGAACCCTTTAGCGTCACAATCGCTGCGGTCGCCATCTTGTTATTTTTTTGAATATGCGGTCTAATCACTTTGCCCCTCTACCACCAACAATTATTCACAAATCTTACCGAACAACCCCTAATCTATTTCTCACTCTTCTAGCAAATCAATTCTCAAAAGTTACATACAAGTCTATAGAACATAGAAAGATAGGATGCCCATGACGCATATGTGTGGGATGAACCAAATCATCATTGAATTTGATTTTTTCCATTAGAGAGGGCTTGTACATGTTCTGTAGAACCACCGGTGAATACTCCATCTATATGAAAAGTTCTTGATATTAGTTGCTCCCAATTCGATGAGGTCGCCATGAGTAGGACTCCTACCATAACATAAACAACAGATCCAAGATGTACTCCTACAAGTAAAGAGGGTTCAAATAGATATTGGTTGTGTTTAAAAAGTTATGAATCGATTAACAAGTCCAATATCTTGATTTTAAAGTAAAGGGTGTATGCTGTGGAAAATTGAAAAAACAATATATCCGAATTATCGGCCGCAAGCACAAGGGCGAGTAGGATCCGGCTTCTTGCCGGAAACGGCCTCTGCAATCTTTCTCAGCTTCACCTCACCAAGAACATTTCCTGCCCACTCGCTAAAATGGGTCTCGTTGTGCCCTATCTGGCCGTTCTTGTAGATTTCGAAGCATTTGGCGGCGTCCTCCGGGTAGGGACACTCCTCGCTGATTGGGTCCCACCAGGCGCCCTGGTGCCTCATCCCCGACCAGCTCGACAGCCACTGGTACACGTATTGGCCGACCCCGGCATAGCGTAGCCACCCCTTGGGGTAGAACTCCATCACACTACTGTTCCGGTCCATCATGAACAGATTGGTCAGCTGCGCCCCATGCGGCGTCGCCAACACGTCCGTCGTGCTCAACAAATTCACCTGCATAATGTTATCGGTTTCAATCAAAAAGTGATCCCGCGAACCCAACATACTCTAGTGATTGATTACTTGCAAAATAAGTGGACATCAAGGTCAGTTAACATGTGCGAATTGCCAAGTATTTGTCATTGAATTGGACTCATTTTGCGGGAATTGGTCATTCCAGACGTTAGGATTTTCGGTTTGTCATCTAAAATGGTGGGTCAACGCCTAACAAGCATGCACTCCTTGAATGTTGTTTTGTTCAAATGGTGTGGAATAGCGGAGTCCATTTGAAGACTCAACCATGTCCCTCCACCTATAAGTTGACCCCTACCTAGATTATTCAACTCATTTACACTAAAGAATCAGAAGAAATGTACTATAATTTCCATGAGAAGAATCAGACCTTTCTTCTTTTTGGATCTTCCAACTAAAAGAAACAACAATTATGTTGATTCAAACAAAGACTAATTCTATTTTTTTGTTCTTGGAAATAGTAACTTGCTCAATAGTGACTAATTCTATTCTTTTGTTCTTGAAAATAGATTTGGAATAAAAATCCATTTGGTAAATTTTTTTTATTCTTAAGAACAAATTTATTCTTGGGGGTAGATAGGGAACAAAATCAATGAGTAAAAAAAAGTTACTTCTTTATTCCTGAAAACAATTTCATACTCAAGCTAACTCAAATTTCTTTTTTCTCTTCTTCTTTTCTTCTTGTTCTTCTTCCTTCTCTCTTCTTCTACCACCGCCGCCATCCACCACTGCTAGTCACCAACAACTGATTGGTCGAGGTCCGACGAGCTCGCCAGAGGCTTACTAGACCAGGGCGAGGTCTAGTGAACTTGCTAAAGACTCGCTCAACCGCCGGCAAGACTTGGCCAAAGGCGAGGCTTGATCTCACCCAAATATGGCGAGGCTAAGTTCGCCCAACTGTCAGCGAGGCTCAAACTCGTCGAACCATCGCGAGGTCAGCATCGCTCAGCCAAGGTGAGGCCGACCTCGCGGTGACTCGATGAGGCCAAGCCCTCGGTAGAGCTGGGCAAGCTCGGCCTCACCAAATCTAAGCAAGGCTCCTCACCTAGTTGCTGGTGAGGCTCGACCGACAAGGTGCAACCTGGCTGGGGGCCAATGACCCTCCAACAAGGTCGCCGACCCTTGTTTGGCTAGTCGCCCGATCATCTCGAGGTCGGCGACCGGCCAAAGTTTGAAGAAGAAGATAAAGAAAAGAAAATTAAAATAAAAAAGTAATAAAGTTATTTAAAAATTAAAAGAAAATGATTTGGATTAAAAATTTGATGACAATACCAAACGCAATTCTATTTGAAAAATAGAAATTTTATATAATTACCAAACACCTTTGAATGCATAAAAATTGTTCTGTAGAAAAGGATAAAAAAAATCATTTTTGATAAAAAATTATTCTCAGAAATAGAATTGTTACCAAATACACCCTAATTTAGGCTTCATGCACTGACCTGATCACAGAAACTGAGATCGTCGGAGTGAGCCACCGTGAGCTGACACCGTTCGACCTTATTGCACTCCCTCCGGAAAATCCCGACCACGGCCGACTCGTTCCTAAACGACCTCCCTCCTCGTCTCATCAACAACGTCAAATGGATCCTGTTAACCTTGTTACCATCACCATCGACCTCTAAGCTGAAGTTGCAATATCTCCTCACACTGCATCTCAACAATTCGTAGGCCTCGATCGTCCTCTCCTTAGACATCCCTCCTTCGTTGTGCCTCGTCACCACTGCGTTCTCGAAGCAAACCGGGCTGTCCTCCTTGATTTTATCGAACATTTCTATGGACGGTGGCTTCCCGAACGTCGCCTCTATCAACTTGCTCAGCCACGGGGCCATCTCCAGCCGGAGCTCGCCCCAGTGGTAAAGCACCCACCGCTCGGGTGGGCGGCGGCAACCATCCCCCCGGTACCACGCCACGAACGGGAACACCGGCAACAGGCCGTGCCATATGTTGTCGTAGTCGTAGTGGTTGTAGGACACGAAAGTCAGGCCGCTCATGAAGGTGGCGTCGCGTGGGAGGGCCTGAGGCCACGCGAGGGCGTAGTAGTTCCACGAGCCATCATGCACGTCACGTCCCTTTAGGCAAAGCACCCGGCCCTTTGAGCTGTCGGACGGGAAGTGCAGGTGCCGAGGCCCGCCGCCGATGCTGGTTTCGTTCAGGGAGCTCATGAACCACGTGCGGCCCTCGGTGGGTCGGTTGGCGAAGCGCCGGTCCTTGAGCGGGAGGAACGTGACCGCATCACGGAGCCTCTCAACCACGGCCTCGAGCTCATCAACTGTGGCGGCGGCAGCGACCGTGTCATGAAGAGCGGCGTCAGAGGTGGTGTTGAGGATGATTTTTCGCCATCGGTGCACGAGAGAGAGGGGCCATAGAGGGGAAGGTGTGGTTGAGATTGGAGGAGGGAGATTTGGGAGAGGATGAGGAGGAGGACGCATGCGGTGACGACGTAGATGAAGAGTCTGGCAGTGCAGATCGAGAAGGGAATGGCGGCGGGACGTGGCTGTGGGTTGGATTTGGAGGAGTTGGTTCTGGTGTAGATCGGCGGGAGTGACGTGGTTCTGATATCCACTTGATCCGGCAGTGATGCTCTGGCCATCAAGAGATGATAAGATCAAGAGATGATAAGTGACCGAAACAGCATCGGATTTTCGGGATAAGTGGACTGGTGAAGGTCGGGATTGGCGGGTTGCTGATCTTAAATAGTCGTTTAAGGGTCGGTTCAATTCGCAGAAAATATGGCGATATTGAAAAATATTTTTCAAAGAGTTATTTTTCAGAGAAATACAATTATTTTATGGTATTTAGTCAAAATTAGAAAAGAAGCGGAAAATATTTTCCATTGTTCAGTAAGCAAATTTTTTTCTTTCATGCACTATTTTTCAATATTTTTTTTGTTATTTTATTTTTAAATATCATTTCAAATTATTTTTATATTTTAAAAAATCTTTTTTTTTTTATTTTTTTCTTTCTTTTTTCTCTTATTCTTCTTCTTTGATTGGTGACCGACCAAAGGCAAGCTCGAGCTCGCCGCTCACCAAATCGGCAAGCTAGAGGCTTGCACTCATCGATCTAACGAGGCCCGAGCTCGCCGCTCACCTGGCTCGCCAATCTAGCAAGTGGTGAGCTAGGGCTCAAGATATTTTCGTTCGCCTAGCTCGCTTCAATTGGGCAAGCGGCAAGCTAGAGATGAGCTTGCCTCTCACCTAGCTCACTATCGATCAAGCAAGCAAGCAAATCTCGAGCTCACTTGAGGCCGGTGAGCTCGAGGCTCGCCTATGGCCGATCGCCGTCAATCGGTCATGACAAACTAAAAATTTAAAATTTAAAAAATTATTTTTTTTTTTTAAAAATAAAAAAAGATACCAAAAAAAATAAAAAGATAGATAATAAAAAAAAAAAAAATTAAAATGGGCATGAGATAAGAGAAAATATTTTCATTTTTCTTAAAAGTGGAAAATATTGTTTTCTTTTTTTGTAAGACTTTTTTTCTTCATGAAAAATATTATCCCCCAATTAATTCATTTTTCGTGAAATGAGTATAAGAAAATTCGAAAAATATTTTTTCATAAGTTATTTTCGGTGAAACAAATAGAGTTCAAGTGAGTCTTGATAGCAAAGGGACGTGAGAGTTTTATGGACAATGACAAGCAAAGGGACCTCTGCATGCGCCTCGAAGCATTCCCATCCGCCACCCATTGCTTTCTTGGTCGGGAAATAAGCTGCATCCATCGCTTTACAGTCTCCCGAAACCCTAGATAATTCGAACGAGAGCTCGTTCAATGCCGGTTTCGTCGCCCGAAATCGAGCAATCGGAGCTGCATGCAATGTTTTGAGATTTCATGATTTCAAGTCCTGAATGTCTGAGATTTCGTGGTCGCTTTGAGACTGCTATCCGTCCCTTTCGATCCAATTAAAGAAGGAGGAGAAACGTCGCCGGAATCACGTAGTTTAAGGGGGGAAAAGTAGGAAAGACGATCGAACAAAGTCAAAGCTACATGGAAATAAGGGAAAAAGCTCTTCTAGACAGCTTCAAGACAAAGGCAACGTTGAGCACAGAACATAGTACACATAATGACTTGTAAAATCGACATAAAATAGAACCGGATTGAAAAGAAAGAAAGAAAGAAAGAGAGAGAGAGAGAGGCGTCATGAATGGAAGGAAATACATTATTACACATCCCTCCGTTTTGCCAACTATTCCATGCAAAAAGTAATGGGGTAACATCTGGAATTACACTTCTCCTAATACCATGCTGATTTTTTCAAATAAATATAGCAATTTAATACCAGTAATATTTAATATCAAGGTAATAACTTTCAAATGGACATCACGAGCCTATTAGAGAAATCTCATATCGGGCATCTCAACTAGATCATCTGCACGTTACCCAGTTTGCTATAAACTAGCCTCTCGGCAAAGCTTATCAGCGCACGGTCTCGAATGACACACGGAGGCCAATCGATCTCAATCACATGTGGACATCACTTGAGATCTACGGGATTCCATGGTGGATACATTGCTAAGCTTTCTATGCATCAAAAGCATGCAAGCATTTTTTTATTAAATTGCTCTCCCCTTTTTCGCCTCTATTACGGGTCAAAATTGAGATCCGGCGATGAAATCTCCTTCAAGAACAAGCAAATTATAAGCACGGAGAGGCACAGATTCATCAGGATCCGATTCTTTTGAAAGTTGCCTTTGAATTAGGGCTTTTCTGAATTGCGGGCCACAGCACATGCCTGACGTCAGCGTATTCATCGTCTTCACTAGAACTTGATGGAATGTTAAAGCAACCCCAATTCAATTGGTTTTATAAACTTCGGTAAATAAGAATTGTGTGGGGCATGTATATTTATATGAAATCTTATACATACATAACCACGTGGGAATGGAAAATGCCAATGTGGCTTTTTGTATTATTATTTTTTCTCTCTTACTTGACGTGAAGATTAATTAAATGATTAAAACGTTGTCATTTTTTTCAAAATCTCAATTTTTTAATGTAAATTTTAGTAAAAATAGATTGAAAAAATAAAAAAGATAAAAGTTTCTGAAAAAAGAGGATGAAAAAAATACCGACAGGAGGCCGGACCCTTCACTTGTGGGCCGTTGAAATTGTTTTAGCGCTTCAGCTAATCTTAACACCACGTAATATGCTCCATATGAGAGAAAAAAAAATAGAATAAGTCACGTTAGTAATTTTTATTAGCTAAGTTTAATAGAGTTAACAGAAAGGTTTTGATTCTACGAATTTAACAAGTTTTCAATATTTACTTAGACTTTTAAAAAATTTAGAACTCAATCACACTTTTGTGATAAATTTTTGGATATTTGCTACACTTATCCCTTTTTTTTTAAAAAAAATGAAAGTTTCCTTTATATTAAAAGAACGTTTGATAGATTATCATTCATCAAATTCAATCTATGGTATTCTGAATACCATACTGAATTTTTCAATATAAATAACAAGTATCGATAACTTTTTAAATATCGAGATAATAACTTTTCAACCAAATACAACAAGCCTAGTAGAGAAATTTCATGTACACCATCTTTGCTCAATTGATATATGAACTAGAGGTGTCGATAGAAACTAATACAAACTTATAAATGAGTTTATCGTTAATTGCTATAATGTAGTGAAATACACTCATGATTACAACAAAATGTGAATATTCACTTGTCCTTAAGATCGGGGTCTCGGTCGACACGCACGAAGCCAATCGATCTCGGCCACGTCCGTTCCACGGAATTCAATGGCGATTAACGTTACAAACTTTCCATGAAATCTACTTCAAGAACAAGCAATTATAAGCACGGAGAGGCACGGGTTCCTCAAAATCCGAATTTTCTAAAGTTCCCTTCGAATTGCGAGCCACAGCGCATGCCTGACATCAGCGTATTAATTGCCTTGAACAAAATTCGATGGAATGTCAGAGCAACCCCAATTTAATTGGTTTTATTAATTTCGGTAAATAAGAATTGTGTACGGATGGTATATTTATATGAAATCCTATACGTATATAACCAAGTGCACGCAAGATGTGTGATCAAGTGATTAATGGCCGGTAACGATTTTAATATTATATTGGAATTTTGCGCAAAAAATTTGGATTCAATTAATAAAATTGAAATACTGAAATTAAATTGATATCACTATAATAGGTTTGGTACTGATTAGATAATTTCTCCAAATGTTATATGAGGTCAGGTTTTTGTCCATAATTTTTGTATATACTAATTACCATTTGTGCTTGCAAAAATGGTGAAAAAAAGTCGAAAAAAGGAAAAGAGAATTTTCTTCGATTTATTTTAAGACAAATGAATATAATTCATTATAGGATGAACTGTTTATCTATAACTTATCCATTTCAATGAGATTTTCTTTCTAATTATTTAATATTTCAGCCTAATCAATTTTTTGTACATGAGATTTGTTCCTCACTAAGAGGTCAATAGAGCTAAATATTAATTTAGCTTCTAAGATAAATAAAATTTGGTGCATTTTATTTTTCATGTTTATGAACTATATGAAACTAAAGCATAAAACAAATTATTTCCAAACAACATCTATATTTTATGCCTATTAAATGAGAATCAACACCTCCAGAGGTAGTGGGAAAAAACCGCAAGCCCGAAAAGCCCGGCCCAGCCCGTACTGATTTTCTTGGTCCGGATCGGGCTCCAGGCCTGTCTTTTATTTTTTTTTATTTTTTATGGGACAATAAAGACCAAAAAATTTTAATCTTTACACTACCTTAATAAAACACATAAATAATATAAAACTGTGTAATTCAGCAACCGCCATGAGCGAGAACAAAGTGGTCGATTTTATTTTTTATCGAAAGTCGAAAAAGGTTTTTTTTTTTTTTTTAGGTAAGAAAAAGCCTCGAGTGCCTTAGCATTTAGCTCCACAGTGTTGGGCTCTGAACGAGCTTTACGGATTGTACAAAGGAGCCCCGTAACTCTGCCTCGATCAAAAGTCGTTCTCCATCGAAGTCAATGCACGCGAAATCGATTGATTTGCTTTGTTTTTGTATATTTTAAGGTAGTGCTACGCGGGTTACAACCGGATGGTAGGATTAGGAATTCAAATCTTAATGGTTCTCAGACGATTCAAATATTTGCAAATAGGTAGGCAATATCATGAACAAGACATTCGTGAAAATTCGTGGGAGCTTAATAATGGGATAGGAATTAGATACAGATAGATAGGTAGGCAGTAACATGTTTGGTTAATATCTAACAGGGGTTATCAATTTAAAGATAATTAGGTGCTTGTGTCATGCTCCTTAGCTCCCCAAGCCTGGATCTATAGAGGCCAAGCTCCAATTCACAATGCCTATGCTCATGGGTCCATCAAGGTCAAGGCTAAAGACCATATCACTAGGCATGGGGCTCATGCTAAATCCCAAGCACCCATGCATAGGCTCATGACCCCAACACCCATGCATAGGTCTATCAAGTTTGCGAGGTTGATTTTGAGCACCAGGGTCCAAGTACTTTGGCACCTATGCTCGAGCCTATTGAGGTTGGGCCCAAGACCCCAATACTAGTGCCTAAGTCACCGATGCTAGAGCACAAGATGCTTCGAACCCTGGCATGTATACTTGGGTCTATCAAAGCCAAGATCGCAATGCTATTGCTCGGCATCAATGCCCAACTCCATCAAGGCCAGCCTTAGACTCGAGTGCCAAGGATTAAGTCCCTTCAACTTGAGCTTAAATCTCATGAGCTAGGTGCAAGTCCTTTGCACTCGAGCTTGAGTATTGGGGGCCTCTAGCCCAAATTTGGGTGCTCAGGACCCAAGTCAGCCTCGATGGACCCGAGCCTAGTATCAATGAATCAAAGCAAGGACGCTTGCACCTAATTTCGAGCGTGGGTGCCAAGGACTTGGGAACAAGCATCATGGGGACCCAAGGCTAGCCATGATGATCTTGTGCACTAGCGCGGAGGTCCTAAGCTCTTGGCATTGATAAACTTGGGCTCAACCATGATGGACCTATGGCCAAGCACCAAGGACCTAATCTTAGCCCCTAATGTCTTGAGCTTGGTGTCGATATGAACTCAGACTTGGGCTTGAGTTTCGGAGACTCAATCTTAGGTGTGGGAGTCCTAGGCCTAGGCATTGAGGACCCCGAACCTAGGCACGAGGTTCCTAAGCTCGATCACGATGGATTTAGGCTCTGGCAATTGGGGCCTCACACATAGGCATTGGGGCCTTGGGCATTGCCTCAATGGACTTGTCCTCAATGGGCCCTACTAAACCCGGCCTGACCTCTAAATGTTGGAAAATGAGAAAATTAAAAAAAAATTAAAAGTAAAAGTTAATGCGATAATTTTCATGCCAAGCCACTTCACGAGAAAAAAAATGGCGTGCCATATTAACCAGTAGTTTTCAATTATTAGAACAATAGAAAGAAATGACGATAATAATAAAACTGTCGTAATTATCCTAATCCTGACGTGACAAGCTGATCTGTATTATTAATTGTGGCCAAGCGATAATGATAACAACTGCACGTACGTGCATGCACGTGAACTTTCGACGATTCCCATGTGATCAGTCCCTAGAAAAGTGGCGATTAATGATGTTCAGTCAGCTAATGATGCACGAATTAGAAGTCGCCCTGACCTCATGATTACCCGAATTTCTTTAATGTCGTTTGTAAAAAATAGGATTAATTTACCGCCATCGAACGCCCACTTTTAAACGGGGCCTTCCTTGCTCTAGGGAAATTAGGATTCACCTAGATCATGTTTGTCGTGCATTTCAAGTGGTGTTTTGTTAGATGTGCGGAGAGATTAACTTACGACTCGCCACATTACTACACGGCAGCGAAAAACACGACTTGATCTCGATGCTAAATTTATCACTGTGAATTTATATTAGTTATATACATGTAGAATACGTGTTTATGATTAGAGAGAAATTACTTGGATATTTTTAGTAAAAGAAAATTAAATAAAGCTTGTTTAGGGTCTGGCCATGCCAAATATACTCGATTGTGGATCAGGCAACTCACGAGCCTCCCATGCCAAATATGTTCGAAAATAAATTTGAAAGGGCCTCGACAACCGCATTTAATTGTAAAACCTTGCCGGCTTGGACCAACCCAAGGATCACTTCCAATAATAAATATAAAATACATGATTGAACAAATCAAATTTACTTTATTGTTTATGCAAATCGGGCCTCTTTCAAATCTCTTCTTCTTAATTGATTTGCTATATTAATCTTCATAGTACACGACCGCTTAGCCCCAAAAAAAAAAAAATCTATAAACTAAATTTTTCTTAGTAATTCAAAGCTATTCGAAAAGCACCGTATTTTAAATCTAGATGTCATTAGTTATGTACTTTAATAGGCGTCAAGAGTCCCCATTAGATAAAAGTTCGATTGCAACTCTGTACTATTGCATCAAAGTTAAAAATTAATTTGATCTTTTAAAAAATTACAAAAATCTTGTGCGTATTTATATATCGAAATTTGTATATTTTGAATGGTATTCGATACAATTAAAATACACGAGCCCGCAAGATTTATAAAAAATAAAATAAAATGGGGCTAATACAACATAAAACCTAAATTAATACGCATGTGTTATATTTGTCCCAAATTAATTTTTAGCACATATCACAACTATCCCTTATCAAAAAAATCCCATATTTAATATAATGCGGGATAAATGTGACATGTGTGATGTAGAAGCATCATTAGTTTGTGATTAATATTATATAAATGTATCGGTTTGGCTTTAATGACATAAAAATTAGTTTAGGATGGATCAATTTAAGAGTTTTCTCCGCGTTAGCTCAATAAACTGAAACCGAAAGTTTAGTCCAACAACTTGTAGCTAATTTTAAGACACGTTCGTGGGGCTACGGCCTTCACTCAATTCACTTTCGACGTGGACAGACAACGACCGATGGATGGCCCAACCTGGAGACGAGAACACATTAGTGCAGAGAGAA
Organism: Eucalyptus grandis; assembly: GCF_016545825.1. NCBI lineage: Eukaryota > Viridiplantae > Streptophyta > Magnoliopsida > Myrtales > Myrtaceae > Eucalyptus > Eucalyptus grandis. The sequence goes on along the minus strand of NC_052620.1, from coordinate 33,095,594 downwards.
AATATTGGGTGGTCCGGGACCTCCACATCAGCGTGGTCCCGGACCACTCAGGTTACGCCACGTGGAAGCGTGGCCCGCTTGCTGTCTTTTGCATTTTTCTTTTTCTTTTTTCTCTCACTAGCCTTCTCCTGACCTTTCAACGAGCTATTCTGGGCCCACCAGAAACTTTTCCCTCTCGGGAAATTTGAAAAATTCGGCGCTCTCTCTCTCTCTCCTCCCAAGAAAATAAAAGCAATCCTTCTCTCTTACAAATTTTCTCTCTCCATATTTTCGTTTGACTCGCGCCCGGTTGCTCTGCCCTCCGCTTCTTCTCCGATCGGACGACGGAGCTGCTGTCCGACGAATCACGCCATCGTCCCCGCTTCCGCATCCACCTCGTCGGCTGCCGCTGCATCTGAGCTACAGCTAATATTTTCTCTTTCGTTCTGCCCCTTCGTCGCGTTGCTCCTCCGGCGAACGACGGAGCCCGCCGTCCGACAAACCACGCCGCCGCACTTACGCATCCGCCTCGTCCGCCACCTCCGCATCTACATTCTCCTCCGTCTTCAACGGCGACCGGGCTCTTCCTCTCCCAGTCGCCGTCCTTGTCGCTGATGCAGGGGGATGCGAGGGAGGCGGAAGCGGGACCCTCGTGGATGCTCCGGGTCGATGCATCTTGACGTGGAAGACCAGGGTCTTGTCGAACGAGAGCTCGCGCTCCCCGTAACGGATGGGCATCGAGCTGTGGTAGCCGCAACCGCCACCGATGCTCTTGACGAATCCAGCCACGGCGAGACGGAACTTGACCGCGAGGAGCCGCCTGAACGCCCCGCCTCTCCTCGGCCACAGCAGCGCAAGGCGGACCACGTCCCAAGCTCTGCGGGTGACGCCGGAGTCCCCGCTTGCCATTTCCGGATGCAGAACGTGTTACAGAGACGGTGAGGACGGCGAATCGCAAGCGAGCGGAAGCCCAACGGCAGAGAAGATGCTCTCTTGGTGTTCCGGAGGACGGCCTCCCCAACCGGCGACGCGGTCGAGGGAGCTGAGAAGGAGGCCGCGGTGGATCTGGATTTGGTCATCCACACTAACTCCTAAAATCTTGCAAATGTAAATAGCGATTGATTGTATTATGTAATCTCCCTCTCTCTCTGAGCTCATAATCTCTTGCGCGTGTGAATAGGGGTGCATGTCTGTGTGCTTGTGTGAATATGTTGGGTGTGCAATGAGGAAAGATCAGCTGGCTTGTTTTGGATTTCATGCGCAACTTTAGTAGGAAATAGCAGTGTTGTACAAGAATCCTAGTTTTGCGAACTAGAATGATAGTTTGCTAGGTTATGCTTGCCCAAGTTGATTCACTTACTTGGTGAAAGCTAATTTTCATCGTCTGAAGAAATCTCGAGGCCTTATCCGATGATTTCTTGGCATATTTTTCTCTCTTATGTCTTCTTTCGCGTGTCCCAGTTAGATATTTGGGGTGATGACGAACCGAATTCTGACTAGCAAGTGGACAATTTACAAAACCACCATTCCTGTCACTCCATCAAAGTGTTTTTGCAAGAGAGGGAAAGAAACTGTTAAAAGTGACAAGTGAATTTTTGTTCTTCTGAGGTGTTGTGAATATCGTCGGGATTGAGAACCGCACCAAAAGCAATTTCCCTTCTTTGTCATGATTTTCCGAATTCCATTCTTTGTTTTGTTTTAGAAAAGTGAAAGATCAAAGATTCTCAGATCATTGCCCTGTGGTTAGCAAAAACTCTAATCGATCTCCTCTTTCGCATTATGCTGCATCGAGCCTGGGTTATCTTCAATCAAATTCAAATTGTGGCTGCCGATCTATCACGCTGAGCACAAAGCAATGCCCGGTTTTTATTATATTCTTTGCCTGCACATACGACTCTTCTTCTACCTAAAAAGATTCGAGCTTTGCGAGGCATTGCAGTTTACCACACACTCTCGATAGCATGCATAAATCTTCCGAATTCCCACCTTGAGTTCAAGTACTGCCGAAAAATTCGATTTGACTCCGCCCATTTCGCATTCAGGAAACCAGTAACAACGGCAAAGCCATGGCATTCAATTAAAATTTGCAGAAACTTCTTGCTCCGAGCTAAACAACAGTAGGGAAAAGAACAAGATAAATCCTCTGGCTCACTAGCGAAAGAAAAGAAAGACAAAAAGAATTTGCTCGATCGAGCAAGATTCCAGATCACTCCACTTCTCATCCGATTACCACTGATTTCAAATCCATCTCTAACACATCCAGAACCCCCATAAAAGAACAAAAGAACTACATCAAGATCAAGATCAATATCATATCATAAGAACAGAAAAAACGAAACAGCAGAATCAGCCGGCTGCAAGTGCTTTAGACCATCAAAGATTCAAACCCAGAACGCAGACGTGAAGAAATCATCTTCTTCGAGAGGGACACGCTCCATCGAAGAGAAAGAGCAAGAACGAAATCAAACCCCAGTCGAAACGGAATCACCATGGGGAATTCGGTATATACCATATCAACCAGACCAAAATCAGCAGCATCAACACGAACCCAATCAATAGCTCCTCCAACGACCCACAATAGCGGGCGGCACAAGAGAACTGGACCTCATACTTCTCGCTCAAATTCGCATACAAGATCCCCCAGTTCCTCGCGCGAGCTTGGCTGCTCGTCGTCTCATTTGCTTCCTCATCGACCAGCTCGTAAACGTAAGCCTCCGCAACGCCTTCCTTCCTCAATGGCGTCCCTTGCCCCGACCTCAGGTGTCCCAACAGGCTCTTCACGTACATTTCGGAGTAGAGCTCGTTGGCGTCGATCTCTGCTGCATCGGGGCTCGAGTTTGGCCACCCTGTCTAGGCCACAATCACCGGGATGTTCTCATGCCCCGCAACCGCCATGGCCGTGATCACCGCGTCGACCATCATGTCGAAAGAGATTTCGGTACCGTGCTCTCTCGCATTCACTTGAACTCTGACTTTCGTGATGCCTAAAGAAGATCCGACTAGCCCAATCGTGCCCTTCGGACCCTGCCTCCGTAGCGACGACGTGGAGCTCGCCCACTTCGCCAAGCCGCCTCCTTGCCGCAACCAGAGGCGCAGCAGCAGCAAGTGCTTCGTCTACGCCCTCGCCCCGATCGTCATCCTCCGCGCCGCCTTCCTCGGGTTTGCCCTCACCGTCCGCGTCAAGAGCCCCGAGCTCAGGCTTCGCCGTGTCGACGTCAAGTCCCTCGACTTAGTCCACCGTGGCCTCCTTCTCAGCTTCCTCGACCACGTCGCCGGTTGGGGAGGCCATCCTCCGGAACACCAACTTCTCCAGCAACCTCGCCTCTGAGCCTCCCGTGTGTGGGGGTCTCGCTCTGCGGGCGACGCTCGCCGACGTTGAGGGGAGCTCGAAGAGGCCTGCTTCTCCTCCGCGTGCTGCATCTGCGATCCTGGGAACGCCGGAACGAACGATGGAGCAGCAACGAGCCCGAAGAGAGAAGCGAGCGAGCATCGGAGTAGGGGCGGCCCGTCAGCGACGGGAGGGGAACGGCCGCTTGATGCACGGCGGAGCAGCAACGAGCGCGGAGAGAGGGAGAAAAGTTCAGATTCAAAATTTCGAAAGGAAACAAATGGAGAGAGGGACAGAGAAACGAGAGGAACGAAGGGCCGTTTTCTTTCTCAAACGAAGGAAAGAGAAAGTTTTCCCCGCAATAAATGCTCTGACAGGAGAGAGAGTGTGCAGGCTAAGAGGAGAGAGGGCGTTGACAGGCTAGGAAGAGGAGAGAGGGGAAGAGGGCAGAAGACACCAGATGGGCCCACACCATCCACATGGCACCTCGTGAGTAGCCGGGGACCACGCTGACGTGGAGGTCCCGGACCACCCAATATTTTCTCTTAGGAGTGCAGATCGAAAAAAGCTGTACATTCAAACTTCATTTTTTTTCTTTTTGGGTTTTCGCGAATTGTCGCAAAAGAGACCATACGGAAACTGTAGATGCGCACGCCCAATAATGATCGAATTGAAACTCCCATAAAAGATTTCGGACGGGTAGCTATGTAGCTGTCCCTCTTATCTGTGTCCCCCCAATTATTGTCTTTTTGTCAGTCTTTACACCTTTTCTTCTCTACAGCATTTATTATTTTTTTAATTGCTGAATTGTTTTTGTAGGTCCAAATAATGATGATAATAATAGTAATAGTAATAGTAATAATAACAGGGAGAAAAATAGAAATAGAGGAAAAATTGAAAGAATAGGTGTGGCGGTAATTAATGTGCCGTCCTGTCTTTATCGTTCTTTATGTCGGTTGATTAACTGAAGTACCTAACCACCGCGAAATGGGCCGTCTAGCATAAAAACCGCGGTCCAGTTATTATAGTCGGCCGGTAGTGATTGGCAATGTAACACGTGTCGTCTCATCGCATCGCATCAAATCAAATCAAATCAAAATTATTTAATAACCGAGCTCGACTATGCTCAAATAAAAGGCTCGATATTGGACAAGATCGAAGTTGATTTGTCAAGTTTGAGATCAACTTCGCCATGAGCTCAAGTTTCCTTAATAGGAGGGCAACCTCGATTTTAAATTCAAATATAGCTACAACTCGACCTCGAATCTTAAAAGAACATTAAAGTTAGAGAAAATAGTCACATGGGTCACCTGGGTCTGTCAAGATGTAACCAACCCTATGCCCATTCTTAATTTTCGCTAACTAGAGCTTGCTATAGACTAACAATTAATAAACTGGAGACATGATATATTTTCCCCGATCTTGATTAATTTCATATCCTTACGCATACACTGGATTAAATATTCGACACCAAAGGCCTATTTTAAATTTTCACTATATTTAGAGAATTTCTAATTCATTCAATATTTCGTAAATACATACTTTTGACCTTTTCAACCAATAATTCATACAATTTTTAATCCATTCATTGAGCTAATTTCACAACATACACTAATTTAGTATTTTCAAGGTTCAGCTCGACTCAATGAAGCAATCGAGATACTTAAATTTATATTGAGTTTGAGTAGCAACGCTTGAAAATTAAGTAAACAAGTTGTCGTCATTTATTGTTATTTTAAAAATTTATCAAATACCTTTAAAAATTAAAATATTTCTATAAGGACTTAGTTCGACAAGGGTGGAAAGTGATTATCGGTGTAAGAGGGCTTGGACAAAGAGCAGCTCCTAATAGACTTTTAAGATGATGAAGGAGACATGAATGAATAGAATTGTTCACCAAACAAAGGCAGAGCGTTTTCAATATATATGTGTGAAAAATGGAATTAACTCACGGATGCATATTTTGATGCAACCACAATACTTAATTGTTAAACATGCTTAGGTGGAATCACTCTCAAGTGTATGTTGAAGGGCCAATAATGGCAAACTCTAAAGTTAAGTGTGCTTAGATGGCTTGGGAAGGTGTTCAACTTTATGTTGAAGGGCAAAATTGTGAAACTTGATGTGAAATAAGTTAAAGTGGGTAACATCCCGAGTTAGTTAAACTCTAAACTAGAGATCTAATCCTAATTTTACTCCAGAATTTGTTTAGTTTATAACACACTCAAACTTTCACTTGGGTCTCATATCTGCCCACGAATCAAAAAATCGTCACTAGTTTTAGCTAAAAGTTCATTATCAGAACTCACTTCTTCATCATCGCCTTCAATTTTGTGTTAAAATAACAATAGCCTTCCAACGTTGATATGCCTGTGGACAGAGTTCGGTTTAGAGGGATGGCAGACATTTTCTTTTAGATAAACAAAATAGAGATAGAATTTGAATTGAATTTAAAGTTGGGAACTATCTAAGAAATTAGGCCAAAATCGAAACTATTTAAAAAAAAAAAAAGAGATCAAAATGGTCACGTCAAATAGGTATGGAAAGACGTAGCTTCGATGGAAATTGGCTTCACGCGTAAGAGCAAGGAACAGGGAAATTTGTTGGGAGAGCGACGCGAGGAAAATGCTAAAAAAGCACAACTTTTCCTGGCCCTGTGTTTTCTTGATTTTTCTTGAGGGAGCGGCGGAAGATGACAAGCGGGAGGCAAGACGGGTGGCGCACGCACAACGAGGAACGGAAAGAGCAGGGCGGGGCAGACGGATGGCAGGATGGAGTGCAGATTCAGATGCGAGGGATTAGACCTTGACTTCAGCGCGAAACGGGATTGACTATTATAAATAGGATAAACAGTTCACGCAACGTATACGATGATCATGGGAAATATATAGGATTTTATCAGTGCTCTCTCTCTCTCTCTCTCTCTCTCGAGATGGGTTCTTGCTGATTTGTTTTTTTGGCTATCTGCCAGCGAAATTTAAGAAAGCCCGAAGGCTAAACTCAGACAACACGGGAGCTAAACTCAAGGGGAGGGGGAGAGAGGGAGAGGGAGGGGGATGTCTCTCCGCAAGGACGACTTCAAGAACCGCGAGAGAGGAGAAGAGGAGCCGCTCTGGGATTCGCGTTCTCCGCCTGCAATGAGAGTTGCAGGGTAAAACAGAGGAGGGATATTTAGGGAAGGAGAAGGAGGAGGAGGAAGGAGGAAGGACGGGGCGTGGGAGATAAGACCGCTCTGCGGATCCGACGACATTGTCGGACCCTCTCCACCTCCACCGACCCGCTTCGTTTCTTGTCTCCCGCTTTCCTCTGAGGCTCTCTCCTCTGGCTCTGCGGGCTGTTGCTGTCGGGAGCGCAGCTTTGCTTTTCTTGCATTTCTTGTTCCTGCCGGTGGTGGCGCAGAGGAGGGACGGGGAGAGGGGGACACGCAGATCCGTACTGCAAAAACAAAGAAAAAGTAAAAGGAAAAAGGTTAGGCCTTTCCATTTCCGTTTTCGATCAAGCTCGATGTATAATCTCGCTCGAACCGTCTTTTCTCCGATCCTCAAGCATCTATTCGTGCATGCATGCATCTTAACATATCCTCTGTTCCACCGATCTTGTTAATGCGCGAATCTTTCGCCCTTTCTTTTTTCCTGGGAAACGTTTCCGATTTCATGTCTTCTTTGATGTCCTTTTTGGTCGCGGTGCAATGCATGTGGTGGATGAATCCCCTTCTATTTTTATGCTTTTCTTCACCCTTTTCCATTGTACTTGTCGTGAATATATTCATCTCTCGAAAAGCATGAGTTCCCTTTTCAATGCTGCCCTTTTGCTGATTCTTGATTCTTTTGGTATTCGATCGCGAAACGCGACCGGAAGTTTGCATAATTCTTGGTTTTGTCGGCTACTGCTTCTTGGGCATCATCGCGTCGACTGGGAAATTTCTGTCGTGCTTCCACTCGAAGCGCTTTCACGTTGCCGAGATCTTTCGACTTTTTCCTGTGCCTCTGGCACACTGATATGGACAAAGCAACCATTCTTTATGGGAAACATAGTGGTGCTCGATCTTATTCTCTCTCTCTCTCTTTTGGCTCCTCGTCTTATGTGGACCCTTCATCTGTCTCCCTTGTTATATGTCCCTTCTCTGAAAGTGAAATGAAAATTCCCTTTAAAAGTGATGAATGAACCGTTCATCTCTCTCTCTGTCTCTCTCTCTCTCTCTCTTTTTCTCTCTGTGAATCTGCACTTTTTAGAGGTCCATCTCTTTGTTCTTTTTGTTTCCCTCTTTTTTTATTATTATATTTTTTAAATTTTTGGATCGACATTGATTAGTTTATGTAAAGTACTATGATTAGAATGGCAGGTTCCTTGTGATTTCTTTAGAATGGTTTATGGAAACTAGTGTAAATCATGTGATGCATTTGCGTTTGTCGTTATCCGTTTTCGTTGCTGATGATCGCCCTGTGATTTGCCTTTTTATGCGTTCAGGGTTTTTAAAGGAATGCTTGATCAGGGAAGAGCTTGTCTGATAATTTGATCGGGGTTTCATCTCTCTTGCGTTGCCCAGCTTTCACTCTCCCTGAAATCTCAGTTTCTCCGAAGAAGGTAAAGTCCTCCTTCATGTTGCTTACAATAGATGGTTAGCTTTCCAATATCGGGAATGGTAGATGGTTCGATCTTATACCAGGGATTTTTGGGTACTTGAATGAAGAACCTGTCTTAATTAAAATATTTTTGTCGTTGTGTATTATTTTCCTTTCGGTACTCATGTTTAATGTAGAAGAAAGGCTACAATGCAGTGCATCCGTGGAGAACATAATGCATATTATATTTATGTTCCAAGTTTCATTGTTGATAGGTTTGCGGAGAATTTTCTTGGGGAAAAAATTGAAAATCATTGGAAAAGATTGGAACTGTGCTTTGAGTAGTCATAATGGGCGCTTGCATGTCGACACCCCCTAAAAAGATAAAAGTGCGGAAGAGACATTCCCGCCGAACCCGCAAACGCCAAGGCAAGATATCAACTTCTGTCCCTACCATAACCAAGAAAAAGAATAGCGGTGCCGGAACTCTCGTCACAGATTATGCTGTCAGTGAATTTGTTCGTATGGATTTCGAGACAGGGGAAACAACCACTTGCAGAAGATCCGAGGTTGCCAATTCTACATTTTATCTGACACAGCTGCAGTGGCACCATAGCCAATTTGAATCAAATGGTATGCCGTTTCATTATCCTGAGTTTAGTTTGACTGGCATTTTCCAAGAACTTCATGAGATTGCATATGAAAACCAGAATACCCCTTATAGGCATCGGAGGTCCTTGAAGAAAATCTTACCTTGCCTTCGCTTATGCCACTCCCACTTCTGTTCTGATTTTCATATTTACTACTAGGTTGAAAAATAAGCCAGTGACTGTAAGAAACTTTCTCAGTTCTCTCTGTAGCCACTAACGTGAAGTTTATTTAGGTTTACGTCATGGTGGCTGACCGCTTAAAGACATTGGACTGTCCTCTTATAATAAGATTTCTATTGCATTTGTATAATTCTGAATAGGGTGTTTTGAATTTTTCAATTTAATTTACTGCTTGTATTGCTTGGAAGGCTTTCCTTTCATAGGCAAATATACTTTTTGGATTGTGCGAAGCCAAATTACTAAAGCTTCAATAGTCAATCCCTGCAGTATTATGCCAAGAGGAGGCATGGTTCGACTCAGTGAGCATCTTGGAGTCTGACTCAGATGATGAATTCATCAGTGTGCATGGAGGTAAGAAACATAAACTTCCCCAGTACAAGTAGTCAGCAAACTTTTTCTTGTCTTTCTTCTTCCTTTTTCAAAGAATATTTAAATTAGGAACATTATCATCGTTTGCCTTTCTGGGTCTGATTGGAGTTCCCGAACATGTGTAGATGGATTTCCTTTGGCAGTCAATGCCATGGGCAACATTTCTGGTGGTCAGGTGCTTCAGTATGAAACTTCATCTTGCTTTGTGGACAGTGGGAATGCCTATGAAGAATTTCGTGGAAGTTATCTCAAAATAGATGGAGGTAAATCAGAAGTTTTAACAGACAAAGATGAGCACAAGGAATCTAATACACTTACGTCTGCACAAGGCTCTGAGCTGGCTTGTGTTGGAAAGGCTGAGGAAAGTTACAACAGGATGAGGAAAACAATGGAACACTGCCATGGGAGCTTCAAAGGTCTTAAAGAGAATAGACGCGATTCTGAGGAGAAATGCCAACCGAAAATATTGAAATCTGGCCTATCTCGTTTAGTTCCTTCTGTGAGTTTTAACGACAAGATCGTAAGTACTCATAATGTGGGCCTGCAGGCTCAAAGAAAGAAGTCTGCAGTCTTTAGGCTTTCATTCAAGAGAAGGTCCTGTGACGGAGAAGAAACAACGGAACATCGTAAGTATTCCAAGGGGCCTTCTTGCATTGATGTCAAGCTTAATTTATGCTCTACAATGTCATTATTGCATAGTTGAGTTCCTTGGTGGCCTTTCAAATCTGTCGATATTAGGGATAGACGCGTATATACATCTATGTTCTTGACAAGTGATTTGATGTTGCCTGTATTACCAACTATGACAATTACAGCGTCTATTGCATGTCTCAGTGAATTTATATAGTATGTGATGGGTTGGTGTATTTACAGGTGCATCAAAAAGATTCTTATATCGCCCCCGAGCAGGATTGATTATCCCTTGCTGCACTGGTGAAAAACTGACCCCTGGATGCTGGTCCGAGCTTCCGCCCTCCAAATTTAAACTTCGGGGAGAAAACTACTTCAAGTACGATGTCAATGCTCTTTTTCATCACAAGCTTTCATGATAACCATGCATGACTCAACAATGATTTTTCAAACGCTATACTTCCACCAGTTTCTTCATTGCATCTAACAGACGTCTTAATTAGTTGCTCATTTCTAAACTTTGATTATATTGCTTGTGTGTTGTGAGTTCCTTTGATTGTGTAGAGCCTAATCACCTGATGGCTGTATGCAGAGATAAGCGGAAGTCCCCTGCTTCAGATAACAGCCCGTATATACCAATTGGAGTTGATCTTTTTATGTGTCCTAGAAAAATAAACCACATAGCCCAACACCTCGAGCTACCCAATGTGAAAGCAGATGGAAAAGTACCTCCTCTTCTTGTTGTAAATATCCAAGTAAGTCCTGGATGAGAATGCTTGTTGGTCCCATCCACTTTCCTCGTTTGCCTTATTACTTTTGGAGCAAGGAAGTTTGCTTTTGTCAGATCATTGTCATGTTATGTCTCGTGATTTACTGCTCTCTCATCATCTAAATTGTGTGCGTTCTGCAGTTGCCCACTTATCCTGCTGCGATGTTCCTTGGTGATAGCGATGGGGAAGGATTGAGTCTTATCTTGTACTTCAAAGTTTCTGAGAGTTTTGAGAAAGACATCTCTTCACAATATCAGGACAGCATCCAGGTGATTTACCCTCCCTTCCGTTGTTCCTATTTGCTTTCTTTTTTACTGCTGGCTGTAACCAGGGAACACAGTCAAATCAAGGTAGGATGTAAAGGAATATAATATTATGACAAAAAGAGTGGCCTTCAATATGAAGGAATATACTATTATGACAAAGAGTGACCTTCAATATAATGCCTGTTCTTATGTTTTGAAGGATCTGTCTCAGCCTTGGGGATCATAATTCTCGACTGCAATGACTTAATTACCATACTTCTGATGGGGCACGTGTGATCCACTTGAACTGTATCGGTTGTTTGGTGCTTCCAGTGTCAAGTTCATGTAGTCTTAGGTCAAACATAAAAAGAAAAAATAAAAAAACAAGTCAGCAAATTATTGATTCAATTTCCTTGCTAATTTTAGTAGCTGTAGGTCCGTGTGAAATGGGCATAATTATATATATTAAAAAAAAAAAAAAAAAAAAACAAGGAAAACAAAACTCAAGTCCAAACATATACTTGTGATACTCGAATATTCAACTCAGTTTGGTGATTTAGAAAATTTCTTTTTTCTGCTACGATAACTTGTTCCTTATGCAGAAATTGGTCGAGGATGAGATGGAGAAGGTTAAAGGCTTTGCTAAAGAGTCTATCGTTCCTTTTAGAGAAAGGCTGAAGATCATGGCTGGTGTGGAGAACCCTGAGGATCTCCAGTTAAGTTCTACCGAGAGAAAACTAGTACAAGCGTACAACGAAAAGCCAGTTCTTTCACGCCCTCAACACAACTTCTATAAGGTGAGCTGCAATAATATGTTCTTTTGACTATTTTAATAAGTCAGACACTTTTTCTTGCAAACTGATTACTCGCATTCTGAGGTTCTTGTCACTTCAATCCACTAATGCAGGGACCTAATTACTTTGAGATCGATTTGGACATTCACCGATTCAGCTTTATATCTCGAAAGGGGTTGGAAGCTTTCCGGGAACGGTTGAAGAACGGAATACTTGATTTGGGTCTGACTATCCAGGTAACCCTTCAGCTATGCAACTCCTGTTAGACATTGCCCTTCGTATTCGACATATCCAGAAACCTTTCATGCATGGACAAAGAATTGGGACTTACAATCTTGCGCCCATCTATGATATTAAAACTGAGTTCTCCGTCTAATACTGCGTCCAGTGAAATACCGAATTCTTTGCATGTTTCATCTGACTGCTGAGCTCTGTTCTTGAAAACCCAACAGGCGCAAAAGCCGGAGGAGCTGCCAGAACAGGTGCTTTGTTGTGTTAGACTGAACAAGATTGATTTCGTCAATCATGGCCAAATACCGACGCTGGTTGCTGGGGATGATGATTGAGAACTCCCTTTTTAAGTGAAATCAAATCAATGCTGACTACCAACCATGACAGTGGCCTTCAGAGGGGGAAGTCCATGCCTTCAGTCTCAATCCAGCTGGGAAAGAAAATCTCTATAAATATGCAAATTATTTGAATTAAAACCTTTCATTTATCCCTGGTTCATTAATCATGTGAGCACAGTTAAACATGAAATCAGTTTCTACTCCGCCATTTATGTCTCTAGTAATGTTATATATATATATATATATATATATATATTTGTTGTATATGTTGTTGGGATGCTTCTGTCAAGTTCCCTTGGGACTCTACTTGTAACTTTGTCGCTTGCCGTGTCGTTGAAGATGCTTTCCAAAAGAAAAGAGTAATGTCAGGTAGTCATGCTGGTCTGCAAAAATTGATCTGTTAAATGTGTGATGATTCTTGCTAAGAAATTGTGATGTGCTCGTCGAAGGACCCGCTGAGTTCAAACTTGAGATAGTAAACTTGATCGCAGATTCTAGCATGATCACTCATAGAGGATGCCAACATTTGGAAGTCATATTTTTATGAACGGTCTTATTATCAGAACAAGATGATCAATTTAAATGGACAACCACAGGCTTTCTACAACCTGTGGGGGAAGCGCATCTTAAGAATAGATGGCAGACCAAAGTGACGGGTTTCGCCCTACATGAAACCGAAAGAACCTTCCTTTTGGTCGCGCGTCCTCTCCATTTTGCATCTCGTGTTGAATCTGGGTTCTGCATTGCGAACTCTGGCACCTTTTCCATGTAATTTGTCGAAGGCAAATCCTTTTCTGCGCCTTGGATGATTGCGAGGCCAATGATGAATGATTCACCTTCGGAAGCTGCTCTGCAATTTCAATTTGCAGTACGGTTTTAGTGAATCTGATCATATTATTTTCAGGGTCTCCATTCAGTTCTGCTCAAATTCCCTCCATGCCAAAACTGCGATCTTTTTCGAGTTGATGCTGTTAATGATGTTCAAGCCATGGAACTGTTTCGGAAGTTGCCCCTTTCTATGCAAAGACCAGTTGATCGATACTGGAGTGGAGGCTCCTCTGAACAAGAGGTTGCGGTAGCAAGAACCGTCCAGCAATGTAAAAAGCTTCTCTTTTTAAGGTCGGCATCAATTAAGAGGAAACGAATTGGTAAAACAGAGTAAAGACTGATTTGAAATCTCACTTTTTTGGAGATTCAGCCTTAGCAATTGATACGACAGAGTTACTGATGCTTAGTTACAGGAGGAGATGCATAAAGCATAAGCAATAACCTTCCCCTGCACTTGATGTGGTTTTTGTGCATGGAAAACACAAGCCCCAAGTGACAGCAAGAGGGTTCGCTCATTTACATATTTATCACATTTCTGTTCGATCATACATGGCCTGTGTGACTCTGGCCAAAATCCACCGAGTCCACGAGCTCTTTTCAGTAAGATGAGCATCGAGTAGCTTAAGGCTCAAGCAGCCACTTGCTCTTCTTTCAGCCGTAGAACCGACGGTCTTTGGGCATCGCCAAATTCCGTTGCCTCAACAGTGCGGCCTCGCTTTCCAGCAGATGGTGCAGTGTGATTGTGCTTTCCCTCATAAGTGGTTATAACGGATTTAGGGTCCAACGCAGCCCTTTCAATATGTTTCCGGACATTGCAGCCTGCGTAAGTGCACTTGTAGTAGCTCCTGCACAGCATAGGGTGATTTTTTATTGCATCAGAACAGGTCCTTAACAGAAAAAAAAAATGCAAATTGAAGTGCTCAAATATTTGATTGCACCATTTGGAAAATCAATCTGTTTCTTCGAGCCAACACTGAGAGAGAGAGAGAGAGAGAGAGAGAGAGAGAGAGAGAGAGAGAGAGAGCACCGTTTATGAAGTATTGAATTCCAACATCATGGAAAGCAGAGAAAAACATGAACGCTGAGACAATCCTAGTACTTCTGCTGATGGTTGAGTAAACGGAGTCCAGGAACACAACAGGAAAGATGAAGCGAGAGAGTAATCATTGTTCACATAATGACCGGGTGACGTATATCTGCTGTTTTCACTCCTATATGCTAAGACTGGGGAAGGAAAAAGACTTGTCGTCCCTCAAAAATCTCAGTTGGCAGGGCTCAATTGTGATCTAAGATCAGATGATTAAAGTAATGAAAGCAAAACAAGACAGTAAAAGGTGTTGTAACAACAATCCAGCATCCCTGATGGGTTATCTATACCACCTATCGAGTACACGAGAAGGCAAATCTTAAACTGATGACACAATACCCAGAATATTAATAATCCATACTCCTAATGACTTCGCCCAATAGATCTGTGAGATGGCATAAGACAATGAGAAGAATCTATGTTACTCTCGACACTCCAGAAGAGATCCTCCTGGTTTTGTTTTGCATGTACTATGTTTATGTTGCCACATGATTTTGCACCAAAATAATTTGGGTGACTCTTGTGTATTTTGAAAGTGTCGAGAAACACATTGCTAAAATCTAATCGGCTTCTTTGAGATCATTATGTATTTCACCTCATTATTTGAAGCCAAAGACACCCTTCCCCAAGTTTCGACTGATTTCTTATGCTTTGGCTTGTTCAGGCATAGTGAGGGAACAGCTGAAGGACATGGCAAAAACTATAGGCAACATGCTGCCTCCCTGCCCCCATAACAGACAGACAAAAGTCGCAAAAGAAGAGCTTCACAATTGAGCTCAAAATCTACTACATACACTGTATTGACTGACCAACAAAAAAAAAAAACTGTACACACTGTATGGATCCAGAACACTTGGTCATAGATACCTTTGACATCGCACGAGGTGAGACACCAAAATCTAATTTCTAGGGCTAATGGCATCTGACATCAAGACTGCAATTCCAAGCATGATTAGATCATCAAGCCAACGAACAGCAGGCAAGAATGGGAAGAGTTCAGTACCTTGGGTAGGAACTCCCTTTGACCACTTTCTGTCCATATTTGCGCCACTTGAAGCCATCATCCAGCAAATCAACTTCACTTCTTGTCTGCAGAACGATCTTGGGTTCTGTGACATATTTGCTTGATGGAATTGGCACAATCCTATAAGCCAAAGCAATTTATTAAATTGTCTAAAATGAAATATTACGAGAAGAAAGACGGTAATTATATAGAACATCATAAATAAAACTTGCTTCTGCTTGGGATTTGATTTGTCATCACCAGCGTCAACATCATCATTATCGACATCAGATCCATCTCCCTTTGATTTAGCATCATCTAACTCCACATAGTTACTTAACCCGCTGGTATTTGAAGCGATTGCTTGAGAGGACTCCTCATCTTGGCCACTCCTGAGCATTGCAGGAGCAGATTGGCGCCCACTCTGCCCCTGAAGAACAGCTTGAGATTTAGCCAGAGAATTTGTGCTCCTGTTCAAGTTGTTACCATCTTTTGAAGTCCTTTTGGCTTGAGGCATTTCATGCTGGTGTTGCCCTCTGTAAGTAATTTCCGTTATACGACCATCAAGAGAATGCTCAACCTTTTTCTTGACTGAGCAATTGAGATGGCTACATTTATAGTAGCTCCTGGGAAAACCACAGCCCTTGACCTGCTTCTGGCCATACTTCCTCCAATTATACCCATCTTCAGTGGGCTTCTCTAGAACCATGGGAAGAGCTTCCCATTTGTGACTGGAACTAACGAAATCAGAGGATTCGGCCATGGAAGTGGTAGCTTCTGATGGAGAGAGCTGATGTGAATCCTCATTTGGCATAAGAGATGGTTCATCTGGGAGTGGCTCTTTTGATGCTTCTGATGGAGGATTAATTTCTAATTGCGAGTGCTCATGAGACCGTGCTAGTGCAACATGAGCTTGAGCAGTCACTTGTGCTAAGGCCTGCTGGTGGGACATCCCAAAGGGGCTCTGCTTTGTGCATAGGAAACATAAAAGGAGATTCATATAAGTTCAGGAAAGTACATTATCTAGGTTTTGTAAATGGTAAGTTTCTATGTGCGCCTAAAACAATTCCAGGAGCTACTCTCCAGAGGATATCGTATCCTGTCGATCATCCTAAGGTCTCAATAAGAGCATAAAATTCTCTGGGTGAGAGTCTAAGACAAGACACCCCCAATAACCGAAAATCATCACTCTAGGCATGTAACGAGCTAGAGAGCATGGAACTTGCTGAGGTAGTTAACTAATTAATTAATTAATCAGACAATGTAGCCTGCTCAGCCAAAACGCACGCTAATCGCCCCAACAGCTGCAGCAACAATCTGGGTGAGATTTTGAGACAAGGTTCTTGAAGGGGATAATGACATTACAAACTTGATTCCATTTCTCACCTACGGCCCGTTTGCCTTGATGCCATCGCTAGGACTCTGATTTCAGGCAATACCAGTGAAGCACTTGAAATACTTAAAAAAAATCATCCTTCTAATCAAACTATATCTCCTAGGATGCAAGTTTATGCGGTCGCAAGATTAGCGACTGCAGATGAACTCCGAAAAGACGCATTCATTCACCCAAAAAAAGCGAGGCAGGGGCCCCAATTTCATCCTGAAAACCCAAGAAATGAAGTGCAGCAATCACCTTAGGAGAGAAGAAGCCGGGCGACAGAAGCAACCCGGAAGGGCTCAAGCCAGGGGGGACCGTGAACAACGGCGACTTGACAGCACCCACCGGCAGGCCCGCCTGCCCATCTCGAGGCTCCCCTTCCCTCGACGGGTTCTCGCGCGGGTAGTCCCAAAGGAACGAGCTTGGGCCCGCGGCGTTGACGGCGAGCGGGGAGTACATGGCCCCGGCGAGCAGCTCCGAGAAGGACCCGCCGTCGGACTCGGCGAAGAAGCTGGAGACCAGCGTCAACGGGCCGGGGCTCGCGCAGGGCCCGAACATGGCGGCCGCCGGCGGGCGCGGCGGCACCGATATGGTGGGCCGCAGCGGCGGCGGCGGCTGCTTTCCGGCCATTTCTTGGCTTAGTTTTTTTCTCCTCTGGGAAAGCCCAGTATCGACGGGTGCTGGTGTTGTCTTTGCTGTGACTGGCGTCTGTTTCTCGTTTTTCTTTGTTGCTTCCTTTTTAACCCTTTTTAAATTGACCTTATTTCTCCTACGTTGCCACGACATTTATTGTCGTTGGGGGTGGCAACTACCGCTCCACCGCCACTTGCCGTCCTGTCCTAGCCTCTTCTTGTCTTCGCTCTCCAGAAGAAGTTCAGTTAAAAAGTCCCACCTTTTGTAATGGTTCTTTTTTGCTGTTTCACTTCATCAAAGGATGCCAAGAAAACATAAATAAGATTTTTGATTTTGATTCATTACCTATTTATAAAAATGTTGAACCCCAGATCATTTATCATATATATCAAGAAAAAAGAACCGTAATGCCATTGAATATAAAGAATTCTTTTTGTTATCAAGTCTCGCGATTTTTGATTTGACAATCCGACATTAACGTGTCTATTAATACCAGCTAAAGTATGACATGCGAAAGCTCTATCCTGTCACAACGCCAACATACAATCAAAGCTAATTTCAATGACTTTTCAATTTCATGATGAGACTATTATTGACAAAATAAAATGAGAAAAAATCTTGATTAAATGGTAGTTTAAAGCTACACGCATTTCAATTTAAGTCCAATCTCCTTCGAAACTCGGATTCGAATGACCACACTCAGATAATCTCTTGATGTGATTTTTGGGTCTTTTATTGTTATCTAGTTTCTGTGGAATGGCGGGGCATCTCACATCCGATGATTAGACGAGTACGCCAAGGATTCCGGGCACCCGCCGATGTTGGAAAAGGAGGTCAAAAAGATTTTCTTGGAGAGAAAGATTACCAATAGAACAATTTTCTTTTGTCACGCAAGAAACTAAGGAATGAATTCCGTGGGAAAGATGCAAAGCAAATCGAGGCCCATGTTGGCAAATTGACAGCAGATCGGCAGTGACTCGCGGGAGCACCTGCTGCCTCCGATTGCACAGGTCGCTACTTCAGGCCCCATACGACGTCGGAACTCGAACCGAATGCATAGAATGAACAGAAGAAGATGGGAGGACTAGACGTACATATGGGGACACCCCACACGTTCCGTACCATGAATTTAATTTCGGTGTCGCGGTACAGCAGCAGCATTCAATCGATGCTAAAAAGTTGGGCAGCATCGTGTAGTCCTGATGTCCTCTATCATTGGGTTTCAAGGTGATCCGTCCGCGCTCGGGACCACTCGAGTTCAAGATAGGACGATAAGATTTCATAAACGAAACCATTTGCAGATTTGAAGACCGCAGGACAAGAATCGTCCTTGCAGCCTTTGGAAACGAAGATAAGATTGAGTTTGAATTCAAGAATATAGAAGATATCGTTAAGGATAATATTGGAACTAAGATAAACGGTACCAATTTTAATAACATAAGTCACATCCTGGTTTGGAAGATGCACCAACACACAAGAGTGAGGTCTTTTTTTGTAAACACGAGAGAAATTGCTCATTGCATATCGAGTGGTTATTAACACATGAATCAATTATCCATACATCAACCCAAATAGAAATTATCTTGCAAAAAAAAGTTTTTGAGAAGCTC
The DNA here is from genome assembly GCF_016545825.1 of Eucalyptus grandis. Classification (NCBI taxonomy): domain Eukaryota; kingdom Viridiplantae; phylum Streptophyta; class Magnoliopsida; order Myrtales; family Myrtaceae; genus Eucalyptus; species Eucalyptus grandis. The sequence goes on along the minus strand of NC_052620.1, from coordinate 33,076,979 downwards.
GCAGCCTTGTCAATAGTGCTCAATTGACTTGGTGCATTTTGGTATTTTGGTCTAATTTGCCTTTTCAGATCATTATGTCAAAAACTAATAAGCAGAGAATTTTCCCTCTGTTTTTTTTTTTTTTTTTTTTTTTTTTTTGGCTTGATCATCTGGCTCTTCATATAATTTCTGGCATGAATGACATAGAGGTTTGCAATATTAATAAAATTTACCTTTTATTTTGAAATCCCACTCACTCCCTTTTCTGTGATGACGTGGACAATGCTTCATCCTAGATGTGAAACTTTTATAGCAAAGAAACAGGAGTACGACGAAGAGAAGGAAAGCTGTCTAGACTTACGTACAGGTTTGGCTCGCTCAGTGGATAAGATGATGCAACCGAGCCATTGTCGGCACTGCCTACATCCATCGCCCATGGTTTTCGTGCTTTGCCGACGTCAGCATCGTCACGGCGGCTGAAGGGCCGGCTCTTGCAATTTGGTATTCTTAATTGCATGGAACCCCACGTTCCGGTTTTCAGCCCATCATTTTCCAGCAAGACAGTTCGCAAGTTGTCAGACAGCTATCAAAAGCCAGCAAGTTGGTTCCCCCACTTGCAACCCGCCTGCTGAACAGCAAAGGCTTGCGGACCCAAAAGCGCCTTTAAATAATAAATAAGGTGACGGCAAAGATATGAACTTGCCTTCCATCTCATTGGACATTATTTATACACGCAGCTACGACAAAATTCTTGCTTCCGAGTTTTGGTCGAACAAGAAATACTCATTTTGCACGGCTCAATCGGTATAAGTGAGCACGTCTAGTTTTTACAATTGACCGGGAACCAATCCTTTTTTCTCAACCTCAAGACTTGGTTTCCAGGAAGTATGTTGACGAGACGGCCAAGCCCTCCACATCGTATGTGCGAACAAGCCTCTGTCGCCTTCCGGGTGCCTCGAGCCAGCAGAACTCCAGATGGAATGACTTGGACTCGGCCACGCTCTTCGCCACGTTAGATGGGCAGCCCATGTACATGCCTCCGGGCAGCAGCGTCATCTGATACCCACCGTCAAATGTGATCAAATTGTCCGACATTGTGCCAGTCCAATGCACGTTGGTGGTGACTTTGCCGCTACTGGATGTTCTAGTAGTCTCCTGACATGATGATGAGGAAGGAGGGAACAAACTCTTGAGTCACTAATTGAACATGAAAACACATTTAACTTTTCTAATGCATAATTTGCAGTTTATGTGGTTCATCAAACCAAGTCAGCAACATTGAGAGTAGGGAGATGGTTGAGGTGATTGGAGAAAGTGGAGCAAGGGGACAATTACCTAAAGAGTAGTCTTAAATATGTCGGCAGACTTCACATTAATTGCTTTGCACAATTTTTATTAAGGATAATGTATGGAATTTTGTTGTCAGCATTGATAAACCTAACTGCCATTAAATTTTGTTTAATCAAAGTAGAGATTAGTGGAACCACTAAGAAACTATAAGTGTAACTTTTCAGATGGAGTCACCCATTTAAGGCCATATTGAAAACCATGCATCTTTAGATTAGAAAAACTTAAACCAGAGCTTTGCAATATGTATATCTCATTTACTTACAGCCAATATTAACAGGTTAATAGCATCTGACTAGTGTGACATCTGCTTCATCTGAGTTCTCCATCTTCAATAGATTCAGAAGTTCTATTTAATCATTTCCAGCTTATATTAGCTACTGAATTCTAGCTCCAACAAACCTGAACTAACTGCCCCCTCTCATCCATTTGAAGTAACGAAACCAAATCAGCTTCAGCAAGAGTTGCTCCATAAACACCACTACGCTTTGTTACAGAACGCCCCTTCCAGTTTCCGAGAAATGGCATTATCCTGTTTGTGCTTCCCTGCAATTAAGAGGAAAGACAGCAAATACTTAATCTTTCGCTTTCAATAGCCACTTAAAAGATGAGCAATATCTTGAAACTTACTTCAGAGTTCTCAAGCGAAGGAGGTACAGACAACCCATTGCCTCTTTCTTCAAGAAATACGAGAAGCATTTCAATGACACCCTTTGGGTCCATGATGTGGAATGCTCTTGCTCGTGTATCTGCTTGTTGTGAGTATAGACAATTCTCGCACACAATAGAAGGTCGGCGAGATGGAAGCTTGAGATTTCTGCGCAAAAAAGCCTCTTCAGCAAAAGAAAGAAGCAAGAATCTGGAGTGCTAAAGAAGAGCAGGATGCAATGGACAATCTTGAAGCTTTGAAACCTCATAAACAGAAGCTTAAGCCATAACAACAGAAAATATCAGACAATGACGATTCTCCACCCAAAAAGGTGGATGCAATTGGTTATGATAAAAGAGCAGAGGCTCTATTGATTGCATCGAAGTCTCCAACTAAAGAAATGACTGTCTAGACAGATCATGTGATAGAACCAGCCAAAACAAATGTGAAGAATCAACAACATGTCGACAATATTCTACAATTAGTCTCTGCTATGATGCATCTCCGGAAATGATTAGAAAGCAACTTGTAAAGATTGAATTTTCCATGGAATTCATTGAAACGCAAATCTGCCCTTTCAATGAATACAACCCTCATTGGACAAGCTATGTAACTCATTTCTCTGGATTCTGTCAAGAGAAGCAGGTTTTCTGAGACCTACAGATAGTAATCGTAATTTGACGCTTATCTCCTTTTCTTTTCCTGGTTGATAGTAATTATACACTTCAAACCACATTCTTTTCAGTCTACCTACTCTGTGTGTAGCTCCCATCCTTGGAAATATGCATTGACTATTTCACAACATCCTTCTAAAGTCTATCCGCATAGTATACAAACAAGTGACATATTCATGTTTCCACAGACACGTCCTACAAAGCGTAATGTGCCAAGCCATCAACATGGTATTGTCGAAAACCTAGGTAGCTATCACTCATTTGTTGTGTCTATTCATTTAATGGAGCAGGAAGCCATAAGGGAAATAAAACTATGCTATATTTGCACAAGGACATATGTATTTCATTCAGTGAATTAGTCACCTTCGCCTTCTCTCTAGCCTTAGTCACCATGATTGATGGCCAAGGATGGACAGGCCACCAAGAAAAGAAAAATTTAAACAAAACAAGCACTCACTTTGGAGATTCTTCGCCAGTGTCATCTTCCCCTAGAACTCCTTGCCTTAATACAGTTTCGAGCATGCCTGCTGTCTGGTACCTCAAAGAAAACGCCCTCTCATCTGGGAAAAATCCTAACTATGGACTAATTATGTAGGATAACAAAAGAAGCCAACAAATGAAGCATTATCCAGCGACATAAACCCTCTCAAACATTAGCATATCGGAAACTTACCTGTTGATACTTGTCGACGGTGAACATGTTGGTTTCTTTTATCTTATACTCTGCCCATTCAGGTTCTTCATCGTGTTCAGAAATCGAAGTGCTCGATTGAGCTTGTTTTATGTAAAGCCTGCAACAAGGTGGCAGTCCAATTAGACCACGACAGATGTCTTGTCCACATTGAAACTTCAACAAGAGAAGCCTAACGGAGCTTACGTCTGGATAAGACTGATGAGCTCGTCCTCTCCATAAGAGCTCGCAGCAAGCTTCGTACTTATCTTATGCAACAGATTCCCGCGGGCATCGAATTGCTGCAAAGGCAGGACATTCGACATAAAGACATCGCAAGGATTATAAAAACTCCGCATCCAGTTGCCCAGGCAAGTTACAAGTCATTGGCAACAGTGAAGCTCTCCCAACTAAAAAGCATCTGCGCCACACCACTGCTCAACCGACCTCTTCTAATCCTAAGAAAACTTCAATCCACACAAACACCCTCCAGAACCAGCCAAACCCTAGCGTCATTTCAGGCCTGCTTTTGGGTCAGGCATTACCGCAGCAACGTAGACGACGGAGGCGTAACGACGACACATACCGCGAGATAAAGATGACAGAGCGACCGACTGAACACGATTACTCACGTGGAAAGAGCCGTTCCACTTGCCCGCGTTCAGGTCGACGAAGCGGCGGAGATTGTCGACGCTCATCGATCCCTCCCGCGGGACCGAGCTGTGCTCCGCGGCGCGGCATCTCGGGGCCGGGATTGAGGGAACGGAGCGATGCCGATGCCTCGGCTTCAGCACGCGATTGGATCGGGGAAGCGGTCTGCTAGGGTTCAGCGAGCTCTCGAGCTTCGGAAGGGAAGAGAGCGAGGGGTTGCAGATGGAAGCCATGAGAAGGGAAGGCGTCCCCTCAGCTGCGGAGTTCCGATGATGATGATAAGCTCCTGCTCCCCGTCCCGCAAAAAAATCTTCCGACCCCACGCGACGACGTCGTTCGCCAGCCAGTGCTTTGCGGGAAAAGCCGTTGGTAAGCTCCTTTCAAACCTCACTGGCACTCAAAACAATAGAAAAAATTTACAATTAATCTTTGAACTTTAACTTAATATGTAATATGATTCTTGATTTTCAAACCAAATCATATGAGAATGAATCTTACTTATTGAGATCTCAAACTCTCAATCGGCTTGTGATGCCTTTTATATTAACAAGTGAGCTGAGTAGAATAAAGAAAAATATGATTGGTAATAAATTACCAACCATTTTAACATTTTCTTTCAGAATGATAAATTCTCTTTACTCTCTTGAAATTCTCTTTTTGCTGGATTATCCAAAGCTCACATTTATTTCAAATTTAACCTCAAAGCTGAGTTTTGACAATTAGGTATTCATTTTGAAGACAGACCTAAAACATGTTTTGTATTCCAAATCAGTATTTTCAATGGAAGGTTCTCCATTTTAGCTTCCAAGTAGCCCATTTCTTGTTCGAAAAAGCCCGTGCCGCATTTTTTTAGTCAATCTTACCTATTGTAGTGATTTATATTAATGACATATTACTTTACAATCTAATGAAGAATCTCACTGTCAACTTCTCGAGTAGTTTGTAGAAATTGTAAAGAAATATGGAATCATGCTCTCTTAGAGAAAGATTAATATTGTCTAGACAGGTTTGCATATCAACAAAGATACATACTATCCAAGGTCACACACTACTAAGGAATTATTGAAATTTTCAAAAGAAAATTTCACAATAAAGCAGATTCAGCAATTTTTTGGGATAATCAATTATCTGAAGGACTTTGTTTCTAACATTGCAAAATTATTGATTCTTTTACAATTGATGTCGAAAAAGAGTCCTCATCTTGGAGAAAGACTCAAACTAAAGCAGTTGTAGAATTGAAAGAAGTCACGTACTCTTCCCCCTTTGCAAATGCCATCTACCAAGAAAAAGTCCTCCAGACTGATGCCGGTAATGAATACTAGGCATCCATACTATTTGAAGAAATCAATAATAGGTGACACATTTGCGCTTACAAAAGTGAAAATTTTTCTCATATTGAAATGCAATATTATTCTACTTTCAAGGAGATATTGGCAATAAAAAATGGAATGATAAAATTTGAATTCCATCTTATTGGCTATCATTTTCTAATAGAATTGGATATGACATTATTTTTCCAAATGACCAAATTCAAGCAACAATAGATTTCTAGCTGTAGCCTGCTACAATAGGCTGAATGGTTTTCGAAATATTCTTTTGAAACCAAACATATTATAAGAAAGAAGAATCTCTTCCTGACTTTCTCTTTAGACCAAAGGTTCCAACTGAAATCAACATTATATCCTAAGACATCCTTTTCCTCAAGGAGAAAAATACAACCTCAAGGAAATGCGAGATTGACCAAGCCTAGAGTACCCTAGGAAATTATTAAATAAACCCTGAATAACAATCTCACGGAAAATTTTGACAATCTCATATGGTAGTGTCATACAAATCTCTTTAGATATAATGAAAGCTCAATTCTTTATCCTTTCGGTTTAAACCCAAGTATCCAATCATACATCCATTAATCTAAAATGAAGATGATTTTCTTAACAAACTTTAATGATTGTTATGGTACTTAACCAATAAGTATTTGATAGATATTGAATTTCCCACTAAAAATTTCATTGTCAAGTTGACTAAGTTGATTATGCTCGGTCGCAACAATGAAAACGAAAGTGAAAGGAATCTTTTCATTATACTCAATTGGTTTTACCATTTACCATTTGACTTGTTAAAAACGCCTCTTCCTCCAAGAACTAAGAGATACCCCTTGAGTAGAACCGGAATCACACACAATTGTGGTTTTCGTCAACCATGGACCTTTGTGCATAATAATGGAACCCTCATCAGTACACCAAAAAGAGTAGGAACTACCACCCACAAGTGTCAACCACACCTTCAAGAAGCCGGTATTTACAAGATTTAGATCTGTTAAATACAACTACAAAGAGTTCTAAAGAGTCATGTGCCAAGAAAACCGAACCATTTTCGAAGAAGTATGTGACTATTTAACACCTATCTCATAAGACTACTATAGTTTTGCACCTAAAGCCAGACAAGCACTCGAAGAATTCAATCAAGCATAGAATCAAGTAAGGACACATTCATTACAAAAACAAGAAATGACAAACACGGATGATTCTGCACAGTCCTCTCAACAATCCTATACTCAAGCATCCTATGCCCAATGGGGATGACCTCTTTCTCAAGACCCCCATGATCAAGGACATTTGTCCTTATCTCTCGGATTAGATCCTAACACAATCTCCCATTATGCTCAAGCAGTAGATTGGCCCCAACCATTATGCCTGAGAGAATGGACTAAGGCAATTTTCTAGGACCCTCCAGGACTTGAGAAGAAAGATTCTCCTCAATCAGTCTAAACATGTGAAATGCCCTAACATCACAAAGAGAATTCACTCACAACACCAATAGTTTTTCTGCTGACTTTGGGCTTGAACAACGTTATGAGAAAGAACAAGTTGCACAACATAGCTCTAATGATTTAGACTATGATTACAACTCTCGAGATGGTAGATAGGCATGTAGTAGATTTACTATATCGCATATCACTTTAACAAACTACTATAGCAATAAGTTAGGAAAATCACTGTTCATAATCACCGTTTATATCACCTAAAATAGTTCTTGACCGGAAATTCCTAAAGCCTTTGTGTGTTTTTGAGACCCATGAGTATGGTCTTTGTTTTTGTGACCTCTTAATGACTATATATGGCAATAAGAATGTAGTGTTTTGGGCAGAGTCCCTTAAAATAAAGTGTGAGCTTTGTGAAACTTCTCTTTATATCTCTCTAAACACTTTATATTCTCCAACCTCATAGGATCTTCTAAAAAAATGCAACTTGGCTAGTTAGAAATGTTACAATCCTAACACATTGAGCATCTTTATGCCTTGGACTAAATTTTTGGGCAGTTTGCAATTGAAAGACAAGTCCTTGGAAGGCTTGAACAAAAGGTTCGCCTAGTGTGAGATAGCATATCTACTACAACTGACCTGTTTTTCCCTAGTTTTAAGCATAGATCCCTTTATTGTGATCCTTAAACTTTAGTCTAATATGTAATGTGATTTTGAACTTTTAATTTGTTCAATTTAGTCCATGACTTTTAATATGTGTTTACTTTTGTTTTGGATTATATGAAAACGTTCAATATTGACCATGATCATAATTAATGGAAGAGCTACATTCAATATTTTCATATAACTAAGAGATTGTATTGAACATATAACAAGAATTCAGAGATCGCTATAAATTGAGTAAAAGTTCAAAACCATATTGAACAAATTAAATGTTCAAAAGTGACATTGAATACTAGGCCAAAATTTAGGGATAATTTGCGTCAAAACTCTTCTCTATAAAGTTCACATTAAGAAGTTATTTTATGCGACAATAATACTACCTCAAGATACTAAAAACGGATTCTTTTATTGGCGAGTCAAATTCCTAGATTTAAATCAAAGTACATTTTTAAAGTCGAGAAAATATTAATTACCCTAAGAGTGCCACATCAATTCTACTCTGGACCATTCACATGTCAACACATGTCCTTGGGGCCTGCCACATCTTCTCCCTCTTCTCTCCATCTTCTACTTAACTCAGCGCTTCATTTCTCCCTCCTCTCTCTTCTCACTCTCTCCTGACCCGATGACTTTCTCTCCCAAATAGCGCTTGCTCTCCGACAACGGCAACGTTCCCTCCCGACAACAGTCGTGCTTTCTCTTATGACGGTGACGCTCTCTCCTGACGACGGCCTCTCTCTTTACTCCACGGACTTTTTGCTCTCCAATGACCGCAGCGCTCCCTCCCGATGACGGCCTCTCTCTACTCTACAGCCTCTTTGCTCTCTGACGACAGTCGCGCGCTCTCCGACAACCGCGACGCTCCCTCCCGACAACGGCCTCTCTCTCTACTCCACGGTCTCTTCGCTCTCTGACAACCGCGACGCTCCCTCCCGACAATGGCCTCTCTCTCTACTCCATGGCCTCTTCGCTCTTTGACGATAGCTGTGCTCACTTTGACGACAATGATGCTCCCTCATGACAACGGCCTCTTTCTCTACTCCTCGGCCTCTTCCTCCTGACCTCTTTCTTCCTGAATCACGCTCTCTCCCGCCGGGCTTTCTCCGATGATGGCTGCGCTCTCTCCGCTCTGCTCAAAGCCGTCTCTAAAGCCCTAGATTGCGAGGATAGTCCCCGTTTTTTACGTTCAATTTTTTCTTTTTACTAGGGTTTTATGTCCGCATCTTTGTTTTGGGTGAAGTTGGCATGTTTATTGTGAAAATTTCTTGTTTTGGCCGATGAGCCACAAGATTTGCATAAAAGTTGCACCCTCGACAAATGCTGCAATAAGCATCAGCTGCAACATATGCTAATATATTTGTCGGAGTAATGTTGTTTTTGATTTTTGCATCCGTATTGTACCACATGAGTCAAAGAATTTGATGCTACCAACAAAGTGAAAACCAGCGAGAACCCGCGAAAGAGTAGGAAAAATATTAAGGAATTTGAATACTGAGAGAAGCTAAACAACAAAATAGAAAAAGAACAAGAAAAACGAAGAGGAGGGGCTTACATGCTAGCCGAGAGAATCGAACAAAGACCAGAGACCAGTGAAGACAACCTGAAGTGAAATGATGAGGCCCGGTTGGATCGCGATGCACCACAAATTTAGGGCTTCTCGGGGGGACAGCTTTGGGCCGAGCCGAATGTGGAAGTGATTGAAGATTAAACGAGAGAACAGAGCTACTGCATCTCCATTATGCAAGAACCACCCCTACACACATTGTGACCAAACAAGAAATTTTCACAACCAACATGCCAGCTTCACCCAAAACAAAGATGTGGGCATAAAACTCTGCTTAAAAGAAAAAATTGAAACTGAAAAGCGAAGATTGTCTTCACAGATCTAGGCTTCTCGAAAGAGACAGCTTTGAGCAGAGTGGAGAGAGCGTGGTCATTGTTGGAGAAAGCCCAGCATCAGGATAGAGCGCGATTCGGGTAGAAAGAGGTCGAGAGGAAGAGGCTATGGAGTAGAGAGAGAGGCCGTCATTGGGAGGGAGTGTAGCTGTCGTCGGAGAGCGAGGAGGCCGTGGAGTAGAGAGAGAGGCCGTTGTCAAGAGGGAGTGTCGCCGTCATCGGTGGGAGCGCCGCCCTCATCGGAGAGCACTATTTGGAAGAGAACGTTGTCGGATCAGGAAAAGGGGAGAGAGTGAGAAGAGAAAGGAGAGAGAAATGACGCACTGAGTAAAGAAAAAGAGAGAGAGCAAAGCGCGAGAGCGCTAATTTGAAATTGGCTAACGTGAAGAATCATGAGAGTAAAAATGATGCTGACACTTTTAGAGTATCTAATATTTTCGAATCTCTTTCTCCATCAATACATTTCATCCTTGTGTTGTCTTATTCACAACCGTCCTCACGGGAAACCGAGTTTTCCAGGCTGCATTTACTCATCATCATAAACTAAAGGAATCTAGTAATTCGAATGGGAGGGGAAAGAGCATGAGCTGGCGAGCAACGTAACTTGCACATCAGCCCGTGGCCGACTCGTGTGCTCGGCAAGTGCGTTGAGCCTCGAGTTCACATGACAAGACGCGCGAGACATGGGCCGGAGGCCGAGCCTCGATCGCCCCATTTCACTTTCTTCCGATGATCGCGCGCCCGGGATTGTGCTCGGGGCGACTCCTCAAAGAATGCCAGGCTCGAGCGGCCCGACCCCGCTCGCCCTCTCCTCCTCGCGTTGTTCTCCGAGCCAACCAAAGCTCGACCTTTCTCAAAAGTTTCAACCACCCCATGCCCACTTTTTCCTTATCAGACCTTCCCTCAGACATTTCTTTGCTGTCAAATCTTGCTCTTTCAGCAGATCTCTCCTGCCCTCCGACCTGCCATTTGACCTGATCGTGGGCACGCAGCAAAAGTGCCTGGCAGGTCAGAATTCATGTGATTTCGCCACAAAAGCTGACCTCCAGATCGAGAAACACAAGCCCCCACATGGCGGATCTCACGTGATAAGTAGCTCGTCCTCACCTTTTATGGCGAGAATCGCTGCGGAATCAGTGGCCATGGACCGGGTAAATTACGAAACACGCCACATGCCAACATAAATTTTACAACTTGCAATCTTGGAAAAAGCATACATTCCCAGCGGAAAACAATATTCAACTCTATCCTGTCTTTTTCTTTTTTTGGTCTGAAGCTTTTCGGTGCTGCAGGTCTTTCAGACCCAACACGGTCACGAGGTTCCAGCACAGCTCACGCCATCTCCCTCAATCAAACCAAACCAAACCGAGCTCGACGACTAAACATGGAGAAAGGCTCTTTCTCAAACAACTCTCCTCCTAAATAAAGAACAAAATGGTAGAAGAAAACAGCTTGACTTCCTTTTCACTTCAAAGGAATTTTTGTAGATGAAGAAAGGAATTGCCGGTCGGTCCCGTGGGAAGCCGATTCTCGAGCGGGTTTCTTTAGGGGCTAGCAGAACCGGAGGAACGCATCCCACATGGCGCCGACTGCGAAGACCGCTGGTAGGACCAACCGCCCGTGGTAAAAGGATGCTGGGGATCCACTCTTCTCTGGGGAGGCCACGGGAGGGGGCGGTGGGTTCTCTACCTTGACGGCGAGCTTGGCTCCGCCGAAGCAAAATCCGTTGCCGCTGACGAAGTAGTAAGGCCTCGTGACGTTCAGTGGGACGACGTCCCTCCCTGCTCCTCTGGTCCAGTTCACCAACGGGTGATCGGAGTTGCATGACTCGTAGTTCGTCTCGTTCACCTCGAGCACGCTCAACTGGTTCCTATCGTAGACAAAGACTGGAAGGACGCAAAGAGTCAGGAAACAGCAATACAATGTTGGCGTCCAGACGTCAAACATAAATCTCATACAATTCGATGGCCGAGCTAGCAGCTCGTTCATATTTGAACTGCGGCCTGCAAATTGTCGCCTAAGATGAAAATGTGAAAGCATCGGACCTTAGCAGAAAGATAAAAAGAGGAAACATCTTTAAGCAAATTATGAAAATGGCAAACCAGAGAAGGTTATCTCCTCGACCACATGTCAAAGAGCACATAAAGATGACAACTGACTTCACTTTGCTAAGTAGGCAGTTTTATCACTTCATCAAACCAAAATAGCTATGCATCTCAGGGGCAGCTTGACACCATTTTTTCTCTAATCACATGCTGTCAAGATTTAGATCCAGCTCCTAGATACCAAGCCTCACCAACAAGACCGATCTGAATCCTCAATCGGACAGCATTTGTCCTATGACTTCTCTCCTTCCACTAGCAAGTGTATGAGAGCACGATGCGTCGAGCCAAAAGAGCAGCGAGTTTAATTGTACGCTTGCATCTTCCATGCGTTATGGAGGTTCTAAGATTCACCACATATTTAATTTCTCTAGAAACGGTTAACAAACATAGTTATTATATTTAATTCAACCGAAAAGAAGCGATTTCACCAATCCGAACCAACAGAAAAACGATCAATTATACCTCAAATCGACAAGGATTCTCAATGCTGAAACAAAATTGGAAGCAGAACTGACTCGGAGGAACAAGTTGCCGGACGAAGGAGTAGGAAGTAAGCAGAAAAGATGTGAAATTTTCAACTCCAAAACGGCTCCAGACGAAGAAGAAGCTCCAATGGGGGGAAACGAACTGACATTGACCGAGAGACGCGGATCTGAATGAGCTTATTTGCACGTGACCATCTCCGCCAACGTTGAGGAATTTCAGCTCTCTGAGCAACCTCAAGATTCATCATATCTAGCAAGTTCTTTTGTCAACTCACATTGAAAAAAGTTAACCCCAATGAGCCACTGAACCCGATACAATGTCGCCTCTAAGAATCAGGGGACTAACATAGCAACGAAATCAAAAGCGAAGTGTCACTTTTCAGAGAAGTCGCGACTCTTGAGCGAAATTCGCGAGGCATCAAGCTCCTGAATCAACATTGATTCAAGAGAGGAGCCAATAAGAAAGAGCAGCACGCGACGCTGAGCTCGTACTCAGAAGAATCACACTGCGGTGAGCTCATTTTTCATGCACGGTTCCGACCCATCTGCAGATCTGACTCATTCGGATGGACCCGGAACGTCTAACGCGAGCGAAACGAGTCACAGATCTGAAGGCTACAGAGAGAGAGAGAGAGAGAGAGAGAGAGAGAGAGCATACAGAGCCAGTCGCCATTGTAGAAATGCTTGTCTCGAGTCCAGTTAGTGTAGTTGAGGCCTTGGGTCCATCCGTTGCCCAGGCCTGCCCCTACCATGTACCTCACCGCAGCCACCTCCGGCAGCACCAGCGCCGTCGTCAGCGACAGCGCCACCGCCACCCCCACCAGCGTCGCCACCCGCCCCATCTCTCTCTCTCTCTCTGTAACTAGCTCAGCTCGGTCTAGCGGCTATGCACGCTTCTTTTTTTATAAAGGGTCGGCCTCATACGGCGATTATTTATCCTCAGGAACTTATTAGCTGCTAACCTTCTGGATCCACTGTTCCATTTAAATTAAAGATGGTTAATCTAGATTTCGGCAAAAATTATGGGACGGTGACTTGTAGCACGGCGTTGCTAGCTAAGGTCAAAACAAGATTTCTTTTTACTTAGCACGTTATCGTGGGCCACTGTATCAGTAGCCCCTCCTCTCATCATTACTCACCGGGGTCAAATGCCAAAAGGAAAAATGTTTCGGTGATTGTCTTTAGAATCACCCGCTAAGCTCAGTCAAAAGATAGGTCAATTGCTTTCTAGATATTACAGAATTAAAAATCAGAACTTTCCATCTTAATCATATTCAACAAGTGCCTTCGAAATTCAAGATATCACATTTTCAATTGGTCTCTCACTTTGATCAACTAATGGTTCAAAACGGCTAAAACCCGAGTAATTATAGATTTCAAGTTATCAGATGCAGTATCACCGAAGAGTTCCGATTCTATTCTACCGTGGATGGAGCAAAAGCTTGTTTTGGTAAAGGTGGTGTTCATTCGTAATGTCGATCTCGCTGCCTAATTAGATGTAGTGCAGGACAGTGGATAATCAATTCGTGCAGGACAAGAAAGAGAGGGCCAAGACGAACGTTGTGGAAGCGTCTCGAGTTTGCTAAATGAGGGCTTAGCTGCACGAATGCAAAAGAAAATCAGTGGTCCCGGTGACCCTCGTCCACTTACGGATTCGAATTTTCGTGCAAGTTGCCGTCGTCGCAGTTCAGTCCACAATAACATCTAACTCTTCTTCCTTTTTTTCTGAAGCTTTGGTGTTCAGGTCTTTGAGACCCAACGCGGTCACAAGGTTCAAGCACAGCTCACGCTATCTACCTCAATCAAACCAAACCAAACTCAGGTCAACAGCTAAACATGAAAAGACCACCAAACAACTCTCCTCCTAAATGAAGAACTAAGGTTAGAAGAAAACAACTTGATTTCTTTTTTACTTCAAAGGAATTTTGTAGCTGACGAAAGGAACTGTCGGGTTAATCTCGTGGAAAGCCGTTTCTCGAGCAGTTTTTTTGGGGCTAGCAGAACCCGAGGAATGCGTCCCACATGGCGCCGATTGCAAAAACCGCCGGTAGGACGATCCGCCCGCGGTAAGAAGCCGGGGATCCGCCCTTCACTGGAGAGGCCACGGGAGGGGGCGGTGGATTTTCTACGTTGATAGCGAGCTTCGCTCCCCCGAAGCAAAATCCATTGCCGCTGATGAAGTAGTAAGGCCTCGTGACGTTCAGTGGGACGACGTCCCTCCCTTTTCCCGTGGTCCAGTTCACCAACGGGTGATTGGAGTTGCACGACTCGTAGTCCGTCTCGTTCACCTCGAGCACGCTCAATTGGTTCCTATCGTACACAAAGACTGGAAGAGCGCAAAGAGTCAGCAAACAGCAACAGAATGTTGGTATCCAAGCGTCGAGCATAAAATAGCATACAACTTGATGGCCGAGCTTGTAGCTCGTTCATCATTGAATTGCAAATTGCAAACGGTCGCCTGAGATGAAAATGTGGAGGCATCAGATCTTAGCACAAAGTTCAAAAGAGCAAGCACCCCTAAGCCAATTGTGGTATTACCTTAGCATGGGTGACCTCATGTTATAATGATACAAATGGTCTATGTGGTTTTTGAACTTTAGTACGTCTTTAACTCAATCCCTAAACTCTATAAAAAAATGTTCAATGTCGTAATATTGAGTTATCCTTGTTCCTGAAGTAGAAAAAGTTCAAATTCAGATATCAAATTATATTAAAATAAAGTTTGTGATCATTTATGTCATTTTCTCTTGCTCCTCCCCTTCCTAGACATTTTTGTACAAAAAATGAAAAAAAGCTGCTTGTCACTTTCAGAGAAGTCGCAACACTGAGCTCATAACTTCAGTAGAATCACACTGCAGTGAGCTCATTTTCATGCACAGCACAGACCCATCTTCAGATCTGAGTCACAGATCTGAAGACGAGAGAGAGAGAGAGAGAGAGAGAATACAAAGCCAGTCGCCATTGTAGAAGTGCCAGCCTTGAGCCCAAACTGTGTAGTTGACGTTGGTGGTCCACGCGTCGCCCATGCCCTTCCCTACCAGAATCCTCACCGCCGCCACCTCCGGCAACATCACTGCCGCCAGCCACAACGCCACCGCCACTCCCACCAACGTCGCCACTCGCCCCATCTCTCTCCGCGTCCGCCTGTGTCTCCGGCTCTCTGTAACAAGCTCAGCTCTTTCTAGTGATTGTGCACGCTTCTTCTTTACAATGGGGTCGGGTTTATATGGCACAATGCGGTTTCGAACTACCTCAGTTCAGCACTTTCTGTAACTAGCTCCGCTCTTCACGGATTCGAAGTTTAATGCAAAGTGCGGTTGATCTTGCCCGGTTCATAGTTCAGTCCACAACCCCAGATCAATAGCCACCGAAATGACGTAACTGGTGAAGAATCTAATCAATTTTTCTCTCTTTTTTTTTGGGCAGAAAAATGTTGGTTTTCCACTCTTAACCACGACCATTGACTATAGAACATGGCTCATTTGTTTAGCTAAAAATGAATAAATTGAAATATATATTTTTAAGAATGATTTCTTATACCGCTTGAAATAATTAGCAAATCAAAAACGTTTCATTATGGATAATAATTTACATCTATATATTTTTGTGGGCAAAAAAATGTTTTTGTCGTGCATTCTTATAAACGATGGAAACGATTATTTTTAAGAAAATACTTTCCAACTCATTCATTTTCTGCAAAACAAATACATCATATGTCTCATTTCTTCATATTTGCCGATGAATATTCACATTTACTTCTATCAACGAAATGGACCATCTATATGGGAAGGTAGCTCGAACCCTTTTGGAAAGTATAACAGAAGGAGTGGCAAATGGATAAGGGAGCACTCGGCCCTCAAGAGGCATTCTGGTCTGGGTTCGAGTTTTGAAGACGGGTCATGATGCGCATACGGGTCACTTTCTATGCATGTGCTGATAATAATTGCTGTTGTCTCGTCTAACAGAGCACGGTGGAATGATGCAGAGCATTTTGGGACAAAAAGGAACAACTCACTTTCACCTCGCGCTGTCTCGTGGCCAAAGATGACAACCGATCCGATTGGAAATTTTAATTGAACGGCTGAAGTTCGTCATAGTGCAATCCAATGGTGAAATATCATGAAGGTTGCAGTGCATTTCGATCCTGTCCTTTTTCTTAAGGCAAACATGCAATTCGGTCCCAGGTGGATACTGTTTCCTCAACCGTTTGTACCCTCAACAAGGCAGATCATCAGCATGTCAACCGAACGACATTAGCATTTTTCCCCTTCCATTATCAAAAGCCAACCACGAGGAGTGAACAACAAACTCTAGCTCGAGCAGACAACAGAAGGCGAATGAGGTTTAACATTTCCTTCTATATTGAGGAAGATAAGGAAAGCCTGGAAACCATACACCTCTGCTATTCCAAGACACCCTTCGATCCAATACACGTAAATTTCAGTTCTAAAATGAGCTTTTATCTTTTCTTATATCCCCAAGACATTTTTCTGATATCTTCCCATTTTACATACATCATTCCGAAACCCAACAACGGTATGCACGTATTGACAAAACCTTACTGCTTTATTTGCACTGAATAGCTTAGGAAGCTCTTGCTCCAGCTAATCCAATCTCCTCAACAAATACTCCACTTGAACCTCTTTTGTCAACGGCATAATCCATTCGCCATACAGATCTGCTATTAAGCTTGGTTCGATCTTATATGCTGGGTCAGCTTCATCTCCTTCAATATCCACAATTACCTCCTGCCCAAAGATTTTAGCTTTCATTTCTACTCGCGTCTTGATCGTCTCTTCAACGGCTGGATATGTCAACATATCCATGAGCCTGTCCCTGTCCTGCATGATCCAAATTGAAAAGCCAAATCTTAAGATCTATGGACATAGCACGGGACCTATAACAGAAGGGTGGAAATGGGTTAAGTTGAGTAGGAAAGTATTAATGATAGTTACCTGGGCTATAATAGCAGCCTTATAGTCATTAGGGGAGGCCTGGAATTTTGCCTCAGCCACATACTTACCATAGTGTATTCTCCTTGAGAGGGCCTGTAATAAAAAGATTGCATCAGTAACAAACACAAGGCCCAGTGTCGCCAAGGGACAATCTAGACAGCCACGTGCAGATGTGGACATGACATGCACAACTGATCAATGGCATAAAGACTTCAGCCCTTGTTGGGCTTCAATCATTCTTCTTCTGCAGGATGGACAAAGTCAATGTTGATCTCAAATAGTCTCCCAGAGAAATATACCAAGTTCACCAGTATTACACAATAAAAATAAGCTGGATAAAGAGAAATGATCAATGTTTGAGGCTATTGAAGGTCACTAACAAGTGATACTTAGGACCCATTCCCTGAATTCTCTGCAACATTGTTTACTTAACAACTTTATTGAACATGTGTACAAATCAAATTGAATGACTTGTGCTAGTTCTTGTTCTTTTATTTAACTCCTTAGAAGGCGAAGGATGGACAAATGTGTATTCTATATGTCAATTTTCTACTAGGCAATAGTAATGACTGGTCAAATGCAACTGCCATCCAGTTTCATCCTCACTCTTTTAACTTGTAGATCAAACAATCAGCTAAAACTGCCAGGCTTTTCCATGAAGACTGAGGGCGACTCGATAAAAAATAGGGCTCCTTTCACAAATCTAAACCAAAGCTCACATAACCTTTAAGCATCTGTCACCACATCTAGAAACAACGACCAAAAAAAACCTATTCCAACAAACCTAGACTTAAAGGGGCATCTCTGCATTTGCCAATTAATTCAAGATTAGTTGAATTTATACCTGCAGGCATATTGTGTCACAAACAGCTGTTGATCCATAATTGCCATCATCTCCTTCACCAACCAATCTTGGGAGGAGATCTCTAAAGTACATTTGCCAGACCTCACTGTTTATGTTGATTGAATCTGCAGAGGGATGTAGGACCTGCAGCCATAATTTCATTCAAGTATAAACATCTAAGTCATCTTAGGTGAAAAAGGACAATACAAATTTTGTCAATAGTCTTCTAAAACTAAAGAACAAGCTCGGAATAATTTGATTATAAATGACAAAATTTCATAAGGAGCAGATCTGTGGAGCTAAAGTTTAATCAATTTGGCAGAAAGGGTGAGCTACATTCAATTATCAAGCATGCTCAAACAAAAATAATGCAAATTCATTGACGTTGGTGCTTATTCAATCTGGCTCTTTAATGCTGCACTGATGCCCAAGAAAGATGGTCGGGTCATGGTTGGACCACCAAGGCCTAAATCAGGGCCAGTCCCAAAGAACAATTTGCCCTCGCAATCTTCTGCTCTCTTAAATAATATATCTACAGCTTGTCTCAAACATCTATGCATGAAGAATAGGTCATCACCAAGCAAGGTATTCATTCTATGTCACAGTCCCTTCAAGAAAGTGCACCTGCCCAAGTTCTCTACCAGCCAAGGGCCATATCTAGAAAGTTGATTCAATTAAATCTCATCAATACAGCTTTCAAATTATTCACAGGCAGCACTTCTTCTTGTTTGTTAATGAGAAGTATTCAGGATGGATACAGATTATTGTCCTGCGCAGATAGGTCAATCAACAAATTGACAATATATCAGCAGAGCTTAAGTTTGGTTATATCATATCTCGCCTGTGGGTACTGCAGCGGTGGCAACATTGGGTCGGGCAAGTCATCTGGGAAGAAAGGATGCTCATCAGGGCTTTTGTATCTGCCAACCTAATTTATAATGAATCATGGAAACAAAGATGTGTGAAATTGCAATTATTAATCTTCCTTGTCACTTCTCCCTCCAACAAAGCACACCTATGTTTCTTTCTCAAAGCATAACGCACCTGACCATGAAGCTTTTCAGTTCCCTTCAACATAAACTCAACCAAAGAACCATCAAAACCATCCATTAAGAATGCATGAGGGTTGTAAGTTTCAGCATTGTAACGAAACTGAGCTCTCTCGAGAAGGGCAAATATTATGCTGTCCTCTTGCAGAATTAAGGAATGTCTTATACCCTCCAGCTTCAAGCTCTCGCTCCTGTCTATCCTTTTCTCCAGCGAGAATCTACGTACGGAAAAACCGAAATTCAGAGCAAGTTCCATGGAATTATCAACTAGGATATCCACATTCCGAGAACAAAAGCAAAACACATCCACAGTAAAATATGCAAGAATTTGACGTTCAGAAGTTACAGCACAAAGGCAGAACTAAGCCTCATAAGAATTCTGGAACAAACACCGACACCAGCATCAATCGTCAGGAAAGAGACCCGAATTACCCAGAATTCAAAGACCTCCACAGTCCACGCCCCACCGCAACAACAACTGAAATTTCACACCTTCCCATCAAAGTTCGCAACTTAGAATGTGGATGGTCCTAGAAGAAGAAAAAGGGAAGGCATTATCCTTCTAGAAGGGCACATTGCCTGATGATCCTCGGCCAAAGCCGCACAAATTCTAGTTCTTTTCGCCAGTTTGAGGAACACAACAAAATTAGCGACGAGTCAGACCATCGGATTCCCGAACCGCCTCACTAGAACCGGCACGAGAAGCCCCGCCTGCCGTAATTCGCGAGGGCGGGGACGGAGCACGAAACCGAAGGCAGCCGAGAGAACAGAACTCAAATTACGAACTTTTCTTGCAGAAGGGGGGAAGGAAGCGGAGCCGTACCCGGCAGGAGCGGCGGAAGCGTGGGCGCACGAGACGCGCCCACCCGCGAAGCGCGAACCGGGGCCGAACCCACCGGGGAGGCGGACGCCGCGACGGAGCTCCGGGGGCTGGCGGGAGCGTAGGGGAGGGAGGGCGACCGCAGGGGACGGCGCTCGGAGCAGCAGCTTGGCCTCCATCGACGGCGGTTCAGTTAGAGAGAGAGAGAGAGAGAGAAAGAGAAAGACAGAGAAAAAAATAGAGAGAAATACGGAGAAGGTGGCGGAGGTGGGTTTGGTGGTGGTGGTGGTGGTGGTGGTGGGTGCGGTGTCGAGAAGGGGTAGGTGGGAGGGAAGGAGAAGCAGGGAATTTTCTTCGACGCGAATCGTGCCCCCCCACCCACCCACCCACGACCTTGTTTTGGCGTATTTGTCGCTGAGCGCGGACTTGTTGCCAGCGCCCTCGGACGGACGGATGCGCAGGTTGTGTCCGTCGGCCGGTCGGTCGCTTCTCGGAATTTTTATGAAATGATGAGATGGATAAACCCAAAGACTCCAGCTCGATCTTGGTGACCAAGGTGCGAACACGCTTGGCTGGTAGTCACGTTTAATAAGGGATTGCCATGACCCAATGGTCAAGCCAATCTTTGGTAACGAGGGTGTGAACAAGCCTGGTTTGGTCTCCTGTAAATACTAGTTACGTGACATATTTATGCATTAGGTTAGAAGATAGACTTGAGTACCATTTATAAAATTTCAAACTAGGAAATATCTCATCATATACCGAGCTTTGTTTGGCACATTCTAGCTGGCACCATATTAAATTAATTAAGAATTCTTATATTTTACCTTATTGTCTGAACCCGCTCATGATAGGAAAGTTGCATAAAGATATTTCAGGCAGGCAAGGCTCGACCAAAAAGTTATCCGGGTCGGAATAGGTCGTCGCCAAGCTTTGCCCATTTTTCCCTTTTTCAAGGGGGTGGGATGCACGTCCGGTAATCATCTCTGGTCGTGGCATTTATGCGTCAAGAGACCTTCCAATGATTAACGTCTCGACAGGACTGCGATAACGGACTTCTCAACTTTGTCTTCCTTTCGGTCGAACGCGGGCCATTCAAATTAAGACATCTTTTGAACCCACCTTTAAAAAAAATAAATAAATAATAAAAATCTAAGACATCATCAAATCTTTAGGTCCCTTCCGAGGTTCCGTTGCTTCCCTCCAAATTTCAGAACCAGGTCGAGACCTCATCTTCTTCAACTTCCCTCCGACACGGCCCATGAAGATGTCCGTGCCGGTCCGGACGCCGCGGTGGGTCTCCCCGAGGCGGGCCTTCGAGCAGCAGCTGTCGGACCTCCACCGGTGCACCAACCTCAGCCACATCAAGCAGGTGCACGCCCAGATCCTCAAGGCCAGCCTCCACCGGGACGTCGACGTCGCCGCCAAGCTCGTCGCCGCCTTCTCCCTCTGCCGCCACGTGGCGCTCGCCGTCAGCGTCTTCGACCAGATCCCGGACCCCACCGCCCACCTGTACAACATCCTCATCCGGGCCTACGCCCGGGACTCGCAGGCCTCCCGGGCCTTCGCGACTTTCTTCCAGATGCAGCGCAACGGGGTCTTCCCGGACAATTACACGTACCCTTATCTTCTCAGGGCGTGCTGCTGCGGCGGCGGCGGCGGCGGCCGGAGTAGCTTGCCGCTGGTGGAAATGATACATGCCCACGTCGAGAAGTTCGGGTTTTGCGCGGATATCTTCGTGCCGAATTCGCTGATCGATACTTACTGCAAGTGTGGTTCGTCGGGCGTTGGAGCAGCTAGGAAGTTGTTTGATTCGATGGCGGTGCGGGACACGGTGTCCTGGAATACTGTGATCAATGGGCTGGCGAAGGCGGGGCAGCTGCCAGAAGCTCGCCAGCTGTTCGATAAAATGCCAGAGAGAGACACGATTAGTTGGAACATTCTGTTGGATGGGTACGCAAAGGCTGGAGAAATGAATGCTGCGTTTGAATTGTTCGGGGAAATGCCACGGCGGAACGTCGTGTCGTGGTCGACTATGATTTCTGGTTATAGTGAAGCTGGGGAGATGGATATGGCCAGAGTTCTTTTTGACAAGATGCCTGCGAAGAACTTGGTGCCATGGACTATAATTATATCGGGATATGCCAAGAAGGGGATGGCCAAGGAGGCCAGTCAGTTGTATGATCAAATGGAGGAGTCTGGATTAGTGCCTGATGATGGAACTCTTATTAGCATATTGGCTGCTTCTGCAGAGTCTGGTCTGCTTAGACTGGGTATGAAAGTTCATGCCTGGGTTGAGAAGACTAAAGTCAATTGTAGCACTCTGGTCACCAATGCACTGATTGATATGTACGCAAAGTGCGGTAGGTTGGATGATGCTCTAAGCATCTTTAATTTGATGACCAAGAAAGATATTGTGTCGTGGAACATTATGATCCAAGGTTTGGCAATACATGGGAATGGCGAGAAAGCACTCCACCTTTTCTCTAGAATGGAAGAGGAAGGGTTTGAATCAGATGGAGTTACATTCATTGGTGTGTTGTGTGCGTGTACCCATGCCGGTCTTGTTGATGAAGGCCTAGATTACTTTCATGCAATGGAAAGAGATTTTAGGATCATTCCTCAAGTTGAGCACTATGGTTGTGTGATTGATCTATTGGGTCGTGGCGGTCGTCTTAAGGAGGCATTTGCTCTTGTCCAGAGAATGTCGATGCAACCAAGTGCCATCATATGGGGTACACTTCTGGGGGCCTGCCGTATCCATAACAATATGGATGTGGCCTCAGAGGTGGTTGATCGTCTAATTAAACTGGATACTTCTGATTCGGGTAATTTCTCTCTGATGTCAAATATTCACGCTGCAATGGGTGATTGGGAAGGTGTTGCTAATATAAGGCGGCAAATGAAGAAGATAAGCCTCCAGAAACCATCTGGAGAAAGTTCAGTAGAGTTAGGTGATGGGGTCCATGAATTTACAGTATTTGATACATCACACCCTGAATCAGATGGAATTTATCAAATGATAACGACTTTGGGTTTGGAGCTTGAGTAAGTGAAAGCTAATCCAAAAGGGTAATATAAGAACTTTGCACAGACGTTTCATTAGTCAAATCCTGCTCTTACTCAATGTGACTGGATGCCTGGATTTATCAACACTGAGATCTTCACAAAATGAGAAGCATATTCATCCAAGGGCATGTAACCATGCTGATCTCATAGGTGCAGCAGTTTCAGAGCTTTAGCTATTGCTTACTCTCTTTGGCTCTTTGTGTGCATTGGAAGAGGTTATTGCCGATGATGCCTATCAATGTTTTCTTCTTGATGTTCGGAACAATCCTTTTGTTCTGAGTCCTGATGGAGTTGAAAGAAGACGCATATCAGCATTGGTTTTTCTCATACATGAGAAACCACTACTAAAATGGCTGTACATAAGTTGTAGATAAATGAGATAAATCCAAATACCTGCAGCTTCCTTCTTTCTGATTTTACTCTCTCATACTCTATCCTCAATGACTTGTACATATTAATGAATCTTTATTTCGAGAATTATTTATCGCTCTGATCTTTTGTTTTATCTTTTTGTTATCAGCTGGGATTTGCTAGATAATACATCATGTTGGCTTTGCATGGAGATATAAGCTTGCGATTGTTTAAGCAAAACTGACCAGAGTTTGACTCTAAACTATCGCTCATTTAGATTTTCATTCAGGGCTGGCACATTTAAATGTAATGTAGATATTTACAGTGTAACCACTGAAGCTGCATATGCAAGATGAGGGCATCTTTTGGGAGAGTGATGGGGCAAAACCAAGCCAAGCTCTCCATGAGCTCTTCCTCGATGCATCATCTAGTCCTCATAGCAGCCATTGCATGAGGGAGCTTCTTTCTTTAAGAATTTGCGCTAGCGCATTTTGACTATTGTGAAAGCCCGCAAGGCAATGTTCTGCCGTCGATTTTGTGAACTGCCTGGAGGATTGGAGATGTTCAAATCAGGGAGAAGACATATGGCCACTTGCTCGTGACTTGATCCTAGCTGCAATCCTATGTCCTTCTGATACCATATGCATGTTCTCTGTATCTAATTCCTCGTTCATATGTAAATTGGCAGGACAACCAAAGAGGAACATTTGCCTACAGACAATCAACCTTAAGATGAATTGCTCTCCTTGAGATGCTTGCGCAGCAAATGCTGAAGCAGAAAGATAGGAAACAGTTTTTAAGAAGTTTGGAGGGAGATTCATGCTTTTACCAAGCTAAGAGGTGAGTCAGTTCATTCATTGTAAAGCCTTAGCGTTAAGTCAATCACATGACTTTCTGATCTGATCATCTCTGCTTTGATCAGATCAAGCAGAGATCAATATTTTTACGTGTTTAGAAAATTACATGCTCTCAAGCATGGCGGTGCTTTTGTTCTGTCATCAATGTTAAAAAGATGAGACTTTTTTAACCTATCAAATAAGAAAAGCACAATATGAAATACGGAGATTGGAGTCAGCAGTTGCAGACACAACTACAGTACCATCAATATCAACTAATTGGAATAGTAAGATCAGATGGATGTGGGAGTTAGGTAGAGTTCCATCCCAAAAGGACCAATGATAAATGGCTGGCCTCGTGACACGTCACCCAAAAAGCCACCTAGAAAACTTCACTTTCCCCTCATCCGATCCGATATCCACAAGCGGCATGTCCTGAAACAAGGCTTCAACCTTTTGCCACGTGGAGGTTCAATCCAATAGCCCATGCTTTCGGAGAACTCATGCAGCTGCATCCAACTAGGACCAAGACACTTTGTGGTGCACATTCGACCTCGCTTCCCATATAAACGACTGCCTCGAGTCTGCACTTTTGCACCATCTCTATCGTATCTGCATTTTGAGAGACTGTGAGAGGAGAGAGGATTACGTTAAAGAGTTCAGTTTGAGCATACGTGACAGTGACCATGGACGCTTGCTTCCTCACCTCAAATTCCTTCACCAAGTCCATCAAGATCGTCCCTTTAGCTAAGCCCATGTCGTCCCCCCTTCACCCCAGATCAGCTTCTGCTCTCACCTGGGCAAAAACCTCTGGCGGCTTATTGTCCATAAAGTGTACGTCCTTCAAGTTCGATCCTTTAGATCTTAAATTCTTCTCCTGCTTCTTGGCTTTGCAAGAATCTCAATCGAGTCTTTGATCGCAGGTTGTAACTTCGAGCCCAGCTCGCCTTTCGAAGATGTCCCCAGGAGCTTCACTAATTCCGATTGGCGGTCGTTCAGGGCAAGGCTCGTGGCGGGAGAAACGGCGCGGAGGCCCGAAGCGCCTTCCTCGATGGTCGACCTCGACGCCCCGGTGGATCGGCCGACCCCTGTCATGATCGGGGACAAGTGGGCCCACGTCATCCACGAGCCCGAGCAGGGCTGCCTGCTCATCGCGACGGAGAAGCTCGACGGGGCCCACATCTTCGAGCGGGCCGTCGTCCTGCTCCTGTCGACTGGGCCCGTGGGCCCGATAGGCGTCATCCTCAACCGGCCCTCCCTCATGTCCATCAAGGAGTCCAACTCCGCGGTGCTCGACATGGCGGGCACGTTCTCCGAGCGCCCGCTCTACTTCGGCGGGCCCATCGAGGCGGGCCTGTTCCTGATGAGAGGCGGCAACGGCGACGTCGGCAGGAGCGGGGCTTTCGAGGAGGTGATGGAGGGGCTGTACTATGGGAGGAAGGAGAGCGGCGGGTGCGCGGCGGAGATGGTGAAGAGAGGGGCAGTCGGCGTCGGGGACTTCAGGTTCTTTGAAGGTTGTTGTGGGTGGGACAGGGGCCAGCTGAGCGACGAGATTCGGGCCGGGTACTGGACCGTTGCGGCGTGCAGCCCGAGCGTCATCGGGCTCGGCAGCATCGGGAGCGCTGGGCTCTGGGAGGAGGTTCTTGGGCTCATGGGCCCTAAAAAGGTTTGGTGAGATCTTTGGATCGCTTGGGTTTGCTATTGAAGATGGAGGATGGTCCTCAGATGCTCAAAAGAAGAGGGGGGGAGCATGATTGGAATCGAGTTATCGCAAGCTTATGAGAAAGTCGAATGTGTGTTGGGAGATGTAATGAATGTGAATATTTTTATTTTTAGACCGTGGGGATTCCTCGTCCATGAATTGTTCCACATTTAATTATACAGTGTATTTTCTGCTGCCTGAGTGTGCTGTGACTATGGAACAAGAAGGGAGGAAAAAAAATACTTGGCCAGTCAAGGAAAAAAAAAAAAAACATGGGGGAGCACTTTTTTTTGGTCGAAATGGGGAAGCACTTGATATGTTGGGAAATATGATAGAATTTGATCGGGACAAGTGAATATGAATTTTAACTTAATGTATAATATCATATATGAATTTTTAATTTGCTCTACATGATTTTAAAATTTTAGCTAAATGTATAATGTAATTCCTGAACATCTAACTTACTCAACCTGATTATTAAGATTTTGATAAATGTTTAATTTAGTGTTCGAATTATATGAAAATACTTATATTATCTTTCTATCAATTCGGGTTAATGGAATCTGCTAATTTGTAAGTTCGAAAAGTGGACGAAAAAAAAAATAATGTTCTGTGGATTACTAGCTTAAGATATTTAACTCAATCGTGAAATATGAATGATTATGATTATTATATTTTGATTTGAGTTAAGTATTTTACGCAAATAATTCATGTCTAATGTTATTTTTTTCGTCCACCGTTCAAATGTACTATATTGAAAGCCAAATCAACCAATTTCATTAACTTAAATTAGTGAAAGAACAACATGAACATGAACAAAATGTTTAGGAATTACATTAAATAAATTAAAAGTTTGGGAATAATATTATATATTTGGCTAAAGTTTTTGACTAGTTAAAATAAATTGAAATTCCTAAACAACATAATAGATTGAATCAAAATTCATGAACCATTTATACCATTTTTTCAATTTGATATAATATGGTTGTCATGAATAGATGAAAGTAAACTAAACCATGTATATTATTGTCAGTTATGTTTGATATTAACAAGTCAATTTACAATGAGAAGGTAACACGCGTGACAACTTTTAGGATAGAATTTACACGAAGCAAAAAATGACTATTGGTCAAGTACAATGTATCATTTATCACGCGGTATAATTATCATATAGAATACATTCTCCAAGTTTCTCATTATAATAGGCGAGAGAGATATTTGTTGCAAATCGCGAACCTAGCGAATTTGTTTTAAATTCTTCTATTTTGGGATTCAAGGTCCATTCAATAAAATTGAAGAAGGATAACAAGGTGAAAAATAATTTTGAAGGACTTTTATCCTTGCTTATGCTCCAGTGCTTGTGAACAAGGTGAAAGGAAAAATGGAAAAAATAAAAATAAAAATAAAGAAGAAGACGAAAATTTCTAATTTAATGGAGATAATAAAGTGGCAACATTTTTCAATTTGCCTAAAAAGAAAATATATTTTTAATTAACCATCATAATAAAGTTGGAAGGAAATTTCAAAAAAAGTAGAAAAAGAGGGCAGCACTTAAAACGACATCGTCTAGTTGGCGTCCGTTTCCATGGAACGACGTAGTTCAGTCAATATCTTCTTCGTCCCCAGAAGATTAAGGCAAAATTATCTTCCTCTTCGGTCAGCAGCAAGTTCAGCCACCTCCCTGCTTAGCTCGGCTCCACCGTGCGCGGCGGCGCGTGACCGCCACGATGAGCTCCTGCAGGACCCTGGTCCGCGCGTCGCTCTTCTCTCTCGACTCCGGCCGCCGGAGCAGCCACCGCGCCTCGTTCTCTCTCCCTCTCCGGTCCCTGCACTTCCTATCTCCTCCTTCTCGAGGTAAAAAAAGCTTCTTTCCCCCTAAGCACGGCTTCCATTTCTCTCGCCGGAAACCGCCTTTCCGGAACACCTCCGTGAGCGAGCGCGTCGTTGCGATTCGGTGCAGGACTGGGCCTCCTCAGAGCCCCGGGAGGAGCTACGGCGAGACGCCTCGGCTCGATTCCGGGAGCCGTCGCGCTCGAACCGACCGAGGCGTCCGACGAGGATTCGCCGGCCGAGGGCCCGGCGAAGGACGCCGTGGAGCGCTTGCTCATTGACCGCGAGGACGTGACGCAGCTGATGAAGATGGAGCGCAGGCCCGCGGTCGGCGATCCCGGCGGGAGGTGGTTCCCTTACCTGGACAGGTTCAGGTGCGGGGCTTCCCATCTGAGCAGCGGCGAGGTTCTGGAAGCTCTCGATCCGCTCATAATGGACGTGCGGAAGGAGAGGTTCAGGAGCGCGGTGAGGAACCGGAGCTACTCGGTGTGCTTGGTGGTGGAAGGGCTCTGCGACTTCGGGAACGTCTCGGCCGCGTTCCGGTCGGCGGACGCCCTGGGGTTTCAGTCCGTCCACGTCGTGTCGTGCGATAGCTCGAAAAGGTGCTGGGTCGCCTGAGGTGAAAATGGTTCTCTTGTTTAGCTCCTTTGAGCATCAATTGCTGTTTAGTTTGGTGCTTCTCTGCTCGAGGTGGATGACTCTGTCGAATTTTAGTGCAAAAAACTGGACTTTTCTAGCTGCACGGTTTATGCGTCATGTTTTCGATGTCTTCGAGCTGTATCTACGCATTTTTTATGCTCATACATTCTGAATTTCATGTGAAAAACAATGTAATTAACTGATGGGCATATAGGTGAGGGATAATGTCTCAGTTCTCACTGCTAGTTTCACGTTTGAACTTTGAAGTATCTGGCTTCATGGGAGTGACTTCAGAAGTTCAGACACGTAAATTCTGTAGTTAGTTTTGTTTTCCGTAGGTTTTATGTGATTTCTTGGAGAGAACAGTAAATGGTCTGGTGTGAATTGAAAAAAGGATATACTTTGGCTACCTGAATGAGCAAATTTTCGACTGCCTTGCTGTTGCTGCTCTTTGATGTTTCTTCTCCTTTTCTTTAAGAGGACGGATCTGTAAAGTTTCTTCTTTAGTTGTTTCTTCTTCCGTGAGGAATTCGTACCATTGGATTTTGTAAGTTGAATAATCAACTCTGAATATACTTAACAGAATGAGTTTTTATTGTAGGTATAGAGAAAATAGGCATGTCAGCATGGGTGCAGAGAAATGGTTGGACATTGAACTTTGGGACTCAACCCAAGAGTGCTTTAGAGTTCTCAGATCTCGCGGTTATCGAATTGCGACAACTCATTTGGCAACAGATGCGGTATTTGCCGATTCTGCCTCTTCCGTGAATTTCTCCTCTTATAGTAATTGAATACATTTCTTTTACAACTAGCACAGATGAAGTCTTCGGTTATCATAAGCTTGATACTCGAAGCGCAGTTTCCGACAGCAAGAGACTTTATGAAGCTATTGTCACTGAATGACGATATTTTCTTTTTTTGCAGGTGTCCATTTACGATATGGATTGGTCTTATCCCACTGCAATTGTAGTTGGCAATGAGAACAGGTGGTTGTAGTTTTCCTATTTCCTTCATTCATCGTGACAGTTTTGTTGCCTGAACTGGTGTTTTTTCCCTTCCAAGAAAGAAAATTGCCTCTCCTTCTTGTTCACTCTAGAAGCAAAAAATATATCAAGTTTGTCTTTTCACGACATACTAATATGGTCAATTCAGATCAGTAGTTTTTGTTCACAACTACTTGATGTGTCGATTTCTTGGGTTATAATGCCGTTTGATTTTTGGGAACCCAAAAACGCAATATAGCAGAGCTAAAACAATAATGATTGAGAAATATGCTGTCAGTCATGATGTAGTGTCAAGAAGTTGTAGAGGTCCATCTTGCATTTAATCTAGATTGTCATGTTGAGCAAAGCGGCTTGTCTATATACTGTTCAGTGATGTAAAATTGTGCTTCCATTCGTCAACTTGGTTTTGGCCTTCTCGAAATTGGAAGGTGAAACCTGGAATCACCTGAAGCCCTTGTGTATGGGTTCAATTTATGTTACTAGCTCCGAACGGGATCGCTTGTGTATGTCCACAAGTGGAGCAAGCTTATAAAAGTTCAATTGCAGGGGAATTAGTGATGAGGCCCTGCGGTTGTCAGATCTCCATTGCAGCATTCCAATGAAGGGCATGGTGGACTCCTTCAATGTCTCTGTTGCTGCGGGTATTCTGATGCATCATGCGGTTTGTGACAGAACTTCTCGATTGGTATGGCCTTTTCTTTTACCTTCCATAAAATAACTATGAATATTTGCTTCTTCTAAATTGGAACCAGCTCATGGTTGAATTTACAATCTGCCAAATTGTGTCATTTAGTGAAGTCATTATACACTTTGATGTCTTCTAGGAAATTCTTTCAGATTTATTGGTTGTCACTACTTAATTGATCTGTCTGTAAATGTTATATGAAGAAGCTATTATTGAACTCCCTATCTCATTTAGTGCTCCTGTTAACATCTAACATCGGGTTTTCATCTAGTTTTTATTTGTTGGAATACTAAAATCAACTATTGTGAGATATCGACAGGGGTGCCATGGTGATCTGACGACGGAAGAAAGCCAAATCCTGCTTGCAGAATTCTCTCTACGTCACAGCAAGAGTGCCATTAGCATTGCTCATGAATATGCCAGGAGGAGGGATGCAACTCCTGTGTCGAAACTTTGATTGATACATTTAAGTGGGTGTCTTATCATTGTCGTTTGCCCCATCTGTGGCCTCAAAAGCTGAGCAAAATCTCTTCTACAAATTCGCAACGGAGAATTAGGAGACAGGAATCCACCACGACGTAGCATTGAAGTGCCTGGTTGCAAATAGATGAGCTGCTTGGAGCGTAAGATGCTATCTTGCGCTGAAGGAGGCAGACCGCTCTGTAACAGAGCTGCAATTTGGCTCACTTTTGTCATCCGGCGTCGTCAATTGCCCACGTCAGTTAAAGGAAGCAGCACTGGCAAGTTTTTGAGAAAGGGCAGCTTGTACTCGTCCTATTACATATGGCTTGCACAGAACCCCGATTATATCGTTAACGATATTCACTTACATATTTTTTCATCAGGAAAGACAATATAGCCTTTGACAAGTCTGGCAGAAAATGCTTGCATTTGATTTTAAAAGAGGCGGTGGCTCTTCTTATGGTAATCCAAAATTTCGTGCCCGAATTCCCTCCAGCCCAGAGATGAAGGATCGAAAGTGTCCTGAAGGCTAGACGTGATATGTACATGAAATTTACCTAATGAGTAGTCTCTGCGGTTAAATTGCTGGGGAAACTTTTCAACTCCAGATTGCGCGAATGCAATCTTCCCGGATCATAATAATGGTCAGTAGCCAGTGGCTTGACCCATTGGGCCGTTCTGCCGCTGGAATCTCCACATTTCAATGAACCAAGATATGTCAATTTCGTTCCTTCCATGTGAAATTTCGTATAGAAGTAACAAAAGCCAGACAGAGCCCGGGTCTCTCTGAAATAACAAAAACAATTGTGGATGAACATCCCTACATGTAACTGCCGGCATCACTATAAATACACCATGTAATAATCCCCCTACCAATGATAATTAGACCGGACAAAGAAATCAAGTACAATGGCGGTCCTAATCAATGAGCATCTCCTCATTAGCGGTTTGTATCAGTCCCTTGGAAGGAGGCAAATTCAACCCCTCCCCACGCTTCTTTGATTCTTGGGACCTGACAAACTCTTCGATCCTCGCCTTCAACTCAATGTTGGGAATCAGCATGTCCACATTAAGTTGGGAGCGGTTAAATGGGTCAGTCTGCAATTAAAACTTGATCAGCACAGTGTGGAAAACAGTTGATACAGGCGCAATCAAACTGTCGAGAGAATATTTACGGTATCGCTGAGGAGATGCCTTTGAATCACCGGTCGGTCCACTGTGATCCTCGAAGAAGGTAAAATCACTGGATCCTTCATCAACGTGTACTGAAAAGATTATAGGTGAGATCAGTGGAACAAGAAGGTAGACACAGCTCAACAAGCTGGATCCATTTGCCTATAAAAAAGCTATAACGATGGAGACTGAAGGCTAATCCAGTCCTTACTAATACTGAAATGGATAATTACAAAAGAATTTTACTCCAAAGCTCATTGAATGAAATGAATAACATACTTGAATTGGGTCGAGAAATTCTTCAGGTATCTCTCCAAGAACCTCTTCAGTGTCCATGGCCTCAGTTGCTGCAACTTTAGCTTTTGCACCAAGATCAAGGAACTCCCTCACAACCCTCCCATCTTCACCAATCCTACGAAGAACTTCAGCTGCAGCACCAAACAACTGGCATATTCTCCAAACAGTTGGAATTTGTCAGACTTATGAGTTGGCAATACTAAAATCCATGAAATACCAAAAAGTTTCAATATTTTTCCATTGATGCAATGCTAAAGAAAGCATCCTCAAGATGATAACCTGCTCGTTGTATGATCGACCATCCTTAGAGATGGCAGCAGGGAAGATATTTCCCGAATCACCGCGTGCCAGATGAACATAGATTTGGACAATCTGCAGCCAAACAATGAGAATTAACTAGCAAAATGGTAAAGTTGTTAGCCAACAACACCAACGTCCATGTTCATGTTGAATATTGAAAGGCAACAGTAAATTTGTACTCTTAATCAAAGTACAACCACTTGATTAGAGCTTGCAAGATGATTCAACAATGATCCACTGTATAAGAGCTTTTCCTCCCATTATCTTACTAAACAACTTGTGTCAACCTAGAAATGTAAGGCAATTGAAACATAATTCCTTAACTCTCACGCTTGTCCTTCGACTAGATTAAGCTTGCTAAATCGTTTGGTTATTCACTTCCCACTGACTTTCCATCATTAAATGAATTTAAAAAAGAAAAAATGACGCTGCATCAATGTGTTGGAAGGGAAAAAGTTTGTGGATTCCGACCTGCTTAAGCAAATCTTTTGGACGAAACTCATACTTTTCAGGATCTTTCAGACTAAGAGATTTTCTCTGTGGACCCACAAGTTGCAATAAGAAGTAATTGAGCATGCTGGCTACTCTTTCAACCTGAAATGAAAGGAAACATTCAGCAGATCAAACTTGTAATATGGTTATGCAACAGCTCTTAAGGTAAAACACACTGAAACCACGCAAAATCCTGCAGCTTAAATTGTGGGATGTGAGGAACAACATGCATGTGCACTGATCTTACCATCTCAGGAAGCAAGAAAGGAGCTGTAATTTGTTCTGAAGTAAATGCCAGCAAGCTCACATCTTCATTTGCCAATTTCATGTCAATACGAATTATCTGCCAAGGTGAAACAATGTACATTAAAAGGCATATCTCAACCACCAATTAGGTGAATATATACATCAAAAGGTAAACCCACATTCTCCTGGGAGTGGAATAGGCGAGTTCTTTCCTGCCTCTCTTGAGCTGGTCTACGTTCCCATTCTGTAGTGTTCGACATCTCAGCTTCTAGCGTTTTAAGTTCAAGAATTTTGTTGAGACTTTCATCGAGCAGATAGATGCTATCATTAATCAGGAAGTTCAAGAAATTAAGGTAGACACCCTTTTCCTCTTCTTTGGCAATCTACAATAACAAAAATATGTACAGCATCTCAAACAGACAAGAAAAAACCACAATATCTGTATTGGAGTAAATGAAGAAGCAAGACAATTATCAGTGGATAATGTTGATTCAACCTGTCTCCAAATGTTACGATGACTGGGCACCTGCCACAGGTACTCTAGAAGCTCCGCAATATTATGTCGTATGTTAAACTTGTCATAAAACTGCAAAGAAACAAAACCACAGTAAACTGACAAAATGAGAAATAGTAATTTTGAAATGGGGAGAACATTGGGATATGAATATACAATTATATCTAGATATAGCCAAAAGGATAACAGTGAACAGATCAAAAATCATGAAGTGGCATGTACATTTTATAGATAAATTTTCTTGCTCTGCATTTTTGTTAACACTGGGAGGACTAGATTTGGTGTTACGTGCTATATTCATATGCTCGTCTTGCAACTGAATCTTATGCTTTCTACCTCTTCCATATAGGTAAGGAAGAGAGGAAGAGAAGGGGGGGTAGGCTGTTGGGTTTAGTTTCACTTATATCCATAATGCCTTTTAAGGGGTAATTACCTGCGTATGAGAACCTGTGAACTCTATATCCACATAAAGCTTTAGAAGATTCCTCACAAGATATTGCAGGGAAAGTTGGTGCCCCTCGAAAAGAGATGCTGTAATGGATGAACCACTGCAGAAGATGCAATCAAATCATAGAAGTTATTTATTGAAGATACTGAAGAACGGATTGATAGAGAGAAATTAAAATTACCTCCTGCGAGGCATCCAGCAATTTAAAACTTCGACCATTTTTGCTCTGAGATATGGGTTTCTAACGAATTGTGGACTTGCCATGAACATGATTATAAAGTTCATAAAATCATCCTGCCAAGCAAGAACAGCAAAGGAAATATAGTCAATAAAATGAGCACTCTAAACCTTATAAAGAGACAAGATATACATACCAGCAGGAATCCATCCAAAGCTTTTGGAATCCTTGAAGCAAAAATTAGCAACTCCATCGTATCTTCAACAAAATGCTCAGGCATGCATGCAAATTCCTTAGGGCAGTCTGATGGCAGTGGCATCTTGAACCCACCAACCATATCGACTAACCAAACCACCATTAATCGGTAAAAAGAGAGGGCCCACTGAATAAGGTCTTTATCCTACAATTACACAACAGATAACGTGAGCTAGTTAAACTAAATTGATGATGGGATGAGACCATCATTCTGTATTAGCATGCATGCAAGAAAAGGGACATCTTCACATAATAATAAAATCCTTAGTTTCTCGCAAAGTTTTCATAAAAATCAGATTTGAGCATTATTTCACAAAATTAATGAATGAGCTTGAATGAAAGTCAAAAACCATAGAGAAAGGTTGGGATTACTGTTCAAAGGAGATAATCAACTGCTGTTGCTGTACAGGAAAGAAGTCACAATAACAAGTTCATCCTATTGTTAATGGTTATTCATCCAACTGCTGAAGTTGAGTTGGCTAATAAATTGGATAGCAGACTTACCCTAAGTATCTGAGCTTCATAACAAAGTTTTTCTTGGGAAAAGAGCTCTATTTCCTTTTCAACGCGAGCAATCTCAATATCCACTTGTTGAGAAGGCGCTTGGCCTTGCATGTCTTTTAGTGTGGATAGAGTATCCTCATATCTTGAAATGTCCTGATCAAATCATCATTCGGGCATGTAAGACACAAAAGAAACAGCATTGTGTTACTCATAAACAACTCACATGTGAAAAGTTCTAATTTCTAAAGCCGGATGTAAGCATACGAAACTAAACAATAGCAACAACCACCTGAACAAGATGCTTGAAGTCAGAAAATGCCTTAAGTAGGCCTAGATTAAGCACCCTTGCAGTCATAAAGAAGCATTCGCATATAAATGGATACTTCGCCCTTTCAGTACCACTTGATTGTCCACTGCCAGAGCTGGTGGCCTCTTGAGACTGTAACAACCGATTTTGACCCTCATTATGTTCACCTGACTTAATATTCTTCTCAGTATCACCTTTATTAATCCATTCAGCAACTTCTTCTGAGGATGCATGCAGGGCAGTCAAGGGTCTGAAGTAGTTGAGAAGCAACAATTAGCAGGAATATTTAAAGAAAAAGGAAACCAATCAGACAATTATAAATGTGAAATGGCCATTACCTCCAATCCAAACGGTTGCTATAGAATACATATTTCGGATCAATTTTATCCTTCTTTGACAAATCCCTATCTATAAATGGTTCGCAAAGTTGAAGCATCACAGCACTGAGATTTACGAACATGCCTGAACTTGCACAGGACATCGGATCAACCTGATACAGAAATAATGGCAAAGCAAAAATCAGGAGAGCAGGAACAAATAACAGGCCAACTTACAGAACGGCCTAAGCTTGTTCGCCATGCATGATTTCAGCCATTACCACTCTGTCAAGGTGCATGAAAGAAGGGAAGATTTTACCTGTATATGAGCCCTTGAGGCATTTTTGTTGATAACCTCTGCAAGATACTCCAGGACACTATCCCGAGTTTCAGCATTTTTAAGGAGAGAGAGAAGAACTTCCTTCAGACCAGTGTATAAGTTGTTCATGACAGTCTTGATTGTGGTGAAGGAAGATAGTAAATCAGTTGGCCGTCTTGTTGATGCTTCTGAAAAGCACTGCTCGCTGGTATTTTAAGAGAATCACGCATCACAACAGAATATAAAAGTCTTGAAAACAAATCAAGGGACAAAGGCAGCAGATAAGTCCTTTTTTGTTAAATAATTTTGGGGGGACATAGTACAAGTGATCTTAAGAAGTTTCCCATAAAAAGTTCAGAACACAATATAATAACATGCATAAAAGGAAATGTATTAGCAGAGCATTCTTCAAAGTTGGACAACTTCTAGTTGGATGACTACCAAAACCATTTCTTTATCACAGCTGGATTAATAATTAAGAGATGTGTCCGAACTGCAAACACTTTAACCAACATCAATAAGATTGAGTTGATAGAATCTTACATGGATGAAAACTGAAAGAGTCCTGTTGAAAATCAGGCCTATTTACTTCACATCTGATGTTACAAGATAAACATGATGCTGAGGTACTTATGCACCGCCCCAGTATCAACAAGTTTTTCAGTGTTTGCAGCTTCAAGATACTTTTTCCAGTCAATTTACGTTTCTTTTGAATGATCATGGAGCATTAATTCACTATTCGACTGCAAGATAAATGCAAAGTTTGAACCACTAAGAGTCATAAAGTTAACATCGATGAGGTGAATGAAGGCAGCCAACTACAAGAACAAGACTTCTTCCCAATGAAAGCAACGAAGAACAAGGGGAGGGACGACAATAGGACCCAAAAAAGAAGAAGCATTTTCTCACTTCTTGGATAAATGACATGTATCTTCTTATGCTATCGTGTTCCAGTCAACTTTACTTAAAAAGTGAGCCAGCCAACTTCGGCAGCTACCAAAACAAGTCCTCACACTGGCAGCACACAAAGAGTTCCAGAATACACTTCTAATGCGTACTGTGCTACAATTCATTTAGTTATCTCTGCACTTTCAATTGCAGAGAGAGAGAGAGAGAGAGAGATAGACTCGAAAACTGTGAAAACTGTTTGATGCTATGCTACTAAAAAGCGCAGTGCGACAACCAGAGTGAAAATTCAGTGACATCAAGGCTAAAAGATCAAAGAGAGACACAAAAACAAATCGAATCATCATCGCAGACAGACAACAAAAAGTATTAAGCACAACGGCCTCGTTTTCACCTACAAAACAGCCAAGAATTTCCTCACCCCACATCAGGCTGGCTCTTGAATATCGTACGATCAGGCAACGCACTGACGTGAAAGAATGGACCCAAGATGCTAGTCATCTCAATGACACGCCCGTTCAGGTAAGCTCCCTTGGGAATCCACCACGGGTGATTCACCAGCGACATCGCGCCCATCGGGAAGCTCACCAAAAGCATCAACGCCCTCAGCGGCTGCTGGAAATTCCCAAGAGCAGACACCTTAAGCACGCTGCCCCTCAAATCCTCATACAGCTGCTTCAGTATAGGGTCCAGGCTATCGAAATCCGAGTCCCCGAAGAACTCCTCTATGAACCCGGGCGGCGGCTTGACGCCCTCGCTGGTGCTGCCGAACCCCTCCACCGTGCTCGCCACCTTGCCGAAAACGTACGGCAACAGGGGCGAAACGTTCGATTTACTCGCGCCGCCGCCGAACATCTCGGGATTCCCCAGATGGATCCTACAATACGACACCGCCAGCTTCTTCGCCTGCCTCACCACCTCCTCCATCTCCGCCTTCACGCTCTTATCCTTCATTGAGCCGATCTTCCTGCCCTCGTCGGACGCGCGGCTGTAGCACCCGGTCAGGTACTGGAACGGGGGCTCCGCGTTCGGGAAGCTGCCGGAGAGGCGATCGATGAGGACCCGCTCCATCAAATCGCGGGAGAGCCGCAGCTCCTTGCCCTCGCTGAGGACCTCCGCGGCCGTGAGCTCCAGGTACACGATCCGGGGGTCGGCCTCGGGGGAGGGGGCGCCGGCGAGAGTGACGAGGAATATCTTGCGCAGGATGATGTCCTCGATCTCCTGCGGCGATCGCTGGGGCTTCGGGGTCGCCATGATCGGAGAAAGGAGGAAGCTTTTTCCCGCCCGCTTCCGATGCAGAGAGGGTTTTCGGGCGGAAGCGAAAGCGAAGCGCAAGCTGAGGAGGATCAGTGGGGAAATCGAGATACTCGAATTGGGAGAGGGAGAGAGAGAATGGAGGAAAAGTTACCGTTTTTATGAGGGGGAGTGATGGAAATAGATGAGGTTTCAGGTGGAGCTAGCGAGCTGGAGGAGGAGTTCGCGATTTTCCCATGGATTTTCTCGAGAAAATTGAGTCTCTCTCTCTCTCTCTCTCCGTCGCTCGGAAGAAGGAAGAAGACTTGGGAGGGACGAAACAGAAAGTCGAGGATGACGTGGATTTATGGCCAAAAACGACGCCGCTTTTGCTTTCCGCTCGGATGGGCTGCCGTCATGGAGCGACCTGCGGTGGAGAAAAAGGGGATTTGGACTTCCGCGTTCAAAAAGACCTGATCACGAGCCTAACGACCGTGCCCGAATCATGAGGCTAGAAGCGTCGACGGGCAAGGTCCGGATGAACCCGGTCCGTCTATACTTAATTATCGTTATAAGAAAGTGTGGAGTTTTATTCAATTTCAAGCGAGTTGAATAAGAATTCAATAATTCTTTATGCTCTTGTTTTCAATTCTTCGAAAGGAATTGATTTTCCAGAGGAATGAAATTTTTTTTTTTTTGTGGGGGTGCTAACACTGATACTCTCTTGTTTTCTTATGAGGGTTCAACTTATCATTCACCAAATTGCTCAAATTAATCAAGAGAAGAAATTTCTTATTCAATCATCGAAATAATTTGTTCCCCAATTTTTCTCCATTTCACGCATTCAACCCGATCGGCTCCACTGGGGATCTCCAAGAGACTTCCGGCGAGCAAGAATTCAGCACGTCCCGAGGCGATTCATCGATGATTAGAGGAACGGAAGAGACTGGGCAATCTGGTTATTCGAGGTGATCGTGTGGCCTTAGTGACATGAACATCGCGGCATACTGCAGGAGATTGCGCCGCCCGCTTCCGCCGTCTTCCGACGCCGGGCTCATCGGGCCCCGGGTCCTCAGCCTGTGACGGCGCCAAGCGAGCTGGATATTCACCGCGGCCCAGGTGCGCCAGTTGGATGAGTAGTACCTCGCTCTCCATTTGAGCCTCTCGTTCAGAAACTTGTAGCGGAAGTGGTCGGTAATGTACCGGAGGCTGTCGGCATCCAGGCCAAACGCCTCTATAGAGTCCATACACTCGAATGTCGCGGACGAGGCTGGACGTCGGTCTATGAACGGGCGCCGCAGGCACCAGGACAAGAGCTCGTCGCCCAGGAAGCCGCCGGGCTCGAGCAAGCTCGTCGCCACCATTCCTTTGCTCAGGCCTTGCATGCGTTTGATGCGTCCGCGCAGAATGAACACAATCCTCTGCACGGGGTCGCCTTCCCGAATGATCTGGCGGATCAGGGAGAGAAAATCTTTAGTCATTCCGGATTCGTTTTGGTGGCAAATTGAAAGGAAGCTCTGCGACTGTGGGAAAGTGTTACCTTCTCATCTCTAGAGAAGACGAGGGGCTTGACGCGGTCGCAGATGTTGTCCAGAATAAGATCATCCAAGTTGTGAAAAAGCGGCACCTGAACAGCAGAATGACAAGCCGGAGATGATTTGAAGAAAGCGGTCCGGTCCGGATACAGAGTATTTCAACGCGATGGAGGAAGAAGCAGTGTAAATTAGAGCAGTTCGAAGAGCAGAAGGCGTGTTGCAGTTCTTTCATCTGTCAACGCAGCAAAGTCGATGCGAATCGGGTTATTACCTTCATGATGAGGTCCAGGCAAAGATAGCGCTTGATGTCCCGCCGTAGCCCCTCCGGCAACTCTTTTATCAGTTCCATCTCGTCTTCCCCTCCCATCGTCGTCCACCTCTGGTGCTCGTAATGGCGCACCCTCTGCCTCAAATGGGAGGGCAGCTGCCTCCGCCGCATCCACCATTCCATGTCGCGGCACCTCAGCTGCATTTTTCTCTTCTTCGCCATGACAGCATGCAGAAACACCTTTTCGAGCAAACAATCAGAGTTCTCATTTTGGATTATGACTTCGCAATGCGAGGATGGGCTAACGAGTAATGTCTCTAACTGATCATACCTGGATATTTCCGATTAAAAGAGTGAACAGAAGTAGCCCACTGAGGACGATGCATATACTGAATACCACCTCCATCCAGTGGCTCGTAGGCTCCAGATCATTACCAAAAGTGCTGCAATTACAACAACCGTTTAGACATTCACCTCCAACATACTTCCGCAAACTTCGAGTCTCGATTATCAAAGGAGGAAAGATAAATTGCGAGTCTAGATAATATGGTGCTCAAGCAACAGCACTACAGAAGCATTTATAAGCAAAGATGTGCGATTTAATTGCAGTATGAGATCAGATAAGCAGAAAAGCGAGTGCAAACTAGTGATGTATATCGTCTGCGAGTGCCAACCATATAAAGGGACTGTAACCGAGAAGTCACCTGAGGGTCATCAGACCCCAAAAAATGGGATAAAGGATCTTCACAACTACGGAGTCGCTGGAAATGACCGGAAGAGCCCACTGGTAGATCCCGTAGTGAAATGGTCCGTTCTTATCTAAGCACAATGGCTTTCTGGCCATAGCAGCTGTCCTATTTCCGCCACACTCGTCCCCTATTGTGCCGGCAGGTAACAAAAGTTGGTAGCAGACCTCCTCAGCGCAAGACAGAGAGAAATCGCAGTTAACATTTCTCTCACACTGTTGTCGGAGACATGAAGCCACTCGCTGTATTGCTAGGACGTACCAGCACCCGCCAGCTACCTGCGAGCAGGTCGTGTTCGTTATATATTCTCCAAGAATGGATCCACATTTGGTAAGGAGATGTGCTTCTAACCGATCAGAGCAAGTTCTGTGTTTTCTGTTCAGAAACAACTAGAATAAACCATTGAACATGCAGGAATAAGCTTACATCAGGAAACTAAACTTCAATTCTTGATTCATTTCTTTACCCAGTCTTCATGAATTAGCTGCGTATACAGCTGGTTGGTCTAGTAATTAGGAAAATGGACTTTTAGTACCCTATGATGGTAAGACTTCCAGGCCTTCCCGGTGGATGAAAATCAACTCTAGACACGTGTCAACTCACAGGGCTACAGCTGCTTCAGAGGATTTCTTGAATCTGCTTTTGCACAGGGGCAAATCAAGATTCCTTCACCGACGCAATTTGAAGGCTGGAAAGTTTTATATAGGGCATGGACATGCTAGAAAATAAAGTGGGTAACTGTTGCAGAACAGCAAAACAAGATAACCATCTGGTCATTCGATGCAAAAGTTGATGAG
The DNA here is from genome assembly GCF_016545825.1 of Eucalyptus grandis. NCBI lineage: Eukaryota > Viridiplantae > Streptophyta > Magnoliopsida > Myrtales > Myrtaceae > Eucalyptus > Eucalyptus grandis. Next base: position 33,036,018 of record NC_052620.1, on the reverse strand, counting down.
GGGACCACGCATTCCGTGCCAGATGGCGAAAGGGACTTACATGAGAAGCGATGAAGTAGGCGATGAGATTGAGGCCGAAGCCCCACCAGATGGTGCCGAAGATGTAGCCCGTGACCTTCTGCATCCTCCTCATCAGGCAGATGCTGTGGTAGACCTTGGGAAGGAACTGGAACAGGAAGATGAGGAGGAGTATGGTCATGATAAGTTTGATCTTCTCTTCCCGGATCAGCTTTGGCACCACCAGCCAGAACACGGCCTGCAACGAGGGGCAGAAATGAGCGAAGAAAGACGTCAGTAAAGGGGTGGAAAAAAGTTGTTCAAAAAAAAAGGGGGGTGGAAAAACGCCCCCACCGACGAAGCGAGCGGAGCTCGGTGAAAAACCGGAAGTAAAAAGGAATGGCGGCGTGATGAACGTGCGTTAAAAAAAAAAGAGCGAGGCAGTTTTACACGTCCGCAGCCGCTAGACCAGTCGCCCAGTCCCACGTCAGACGCTCGTCACTCTCCGCCAGACTTTCGTTCAGACAGGACCGGACCACCTTCACGCACACTCTTTCACATCGTACTACTGTCAAATTATTAAATTTTTTATCTTCTTCCTCCGTTCAAACGTAAGATGCCACCTCAGTTACGCTTGTTTCCTTTCCGTATTATCATCTCGGAAAAACACATCGTAATGCACGTTAACCTCTCTGAGATTCATACAATGCGGTAACGGAAATTCCCCATCAAGTACATCTGCTGCAGGCTCTCTCTACTGTCCAGAAGCGACAGCTCGAGGAAGAAGGAGTTTTCTTTTTTTGAACAGAGAGGAAGAAGGAGTTGGGGAGTGAGTTTTCCGTGCAATTTGCTCGAATTTGGTCAGGGGGAAATTAAAGGGAGTCGGGTTTTGGAGAGCAGGACCTGGGGAACGGGGAGGATGACGAAGACGTCGAACCAGAAGCCCTTGACGGAGCCGACGTAGTTGGAGGCGATGGCGCGCGCGTCCCAGACGAGCTTCCCGCACCCGACCACCAGCGACTCCCGCGACACGTAGGCCAGCCTGAACTGGAGCCAGAGGTGGAACAGGTGCACAGCGTCCACGCACGTCCGCAGCACCGTCACGATGGCCGCCAGCCCGCCGTCCATGTACAGGCAGGGCGACCCGCCCCGGCCGATGGACAGCGCGTAGAAGAAGAGCGGGTCCACCGCCAGCGCCATCCCGCGCGCCAGCAGGAACCCCCGGTTCCACCGCTGCACCCGCTTGCTCCGCGGGTCCAGCACCCGCCCGAACGGCCCGCGCTGCTGCTGCCCCCCGCGGCGGCCGGCGCCCTTCCCCGCCCCGGGCCCGGCCCTGGCCTGGATGGGGACGAGGGAGGAGCCCGCGGAGGCCTCCCACTCGGGCTGCTCGTGGGCCCGGTCGCAGCTGGTGGAGTGGAACACGGGGACTCCTACCTGCGTGCACGCGTAGCACTCGATGGAGTGGGACACCGGGTTCTCGTCGCCGGACGATCCTCCGCCGCCGCCGCCACCGTCGCCGCCCGGCCCCGGCAGCAGCCCCAGCTGGCGCCCAATCCACCTGCGGCCAACACAAAATCAGAGGAACGAACGTCAAGCTCCAGCCCACCACCGCAAGCGGCATCACATTCCTTCAGCTAAACGGAACTTTCCCACATAGGAGAGAGAGAGAGAGAGAGAGAGACCTTGGGAGAAAGAAGAGGAAGGCGGGACGAGGAGGCATGGCGGAGGGTGATGAACCATGGAAGAGAGAGAGAGAGAGAGAGAGATGGTGGAGAAGGTCGAGCAGGCGGTCGGGGGTGGAAGAGGGAGAGGGGAGGAGGCGTATTTGATTTTGTTGGAGGGACAATAATAGAGGCGAGTGTCCCGTAGCTAATGAAGAGTGGGGAAGGCCACGAGGTGGGCCGCCCGAGAGTGGGTGGTTCCCACCGCCCGCCCCGCCCCGTCCCGACCGAAGCTAAGCCAACCACGCCCTCGGCCGCACACGAAATTATTAGGACCACGTAGAGAGAGAGACAGAGAGAGGCCTTTTGTGCCCACCTTTTATTTCCCCTTCGGAATCGACTGGTTCGAGTGCCTAGATTGGATCAGATTGGAGTTGAAAATACGGTTGGATCGTGATCCTCGCCAAGCAGTTGAACTATAGAGAAGACGCGAGTTCCTGCACGCGCGAAATTGTGGGCATGGGAAAACCAGATTGTCAAAATGTTGATGGATGTTATTTTGATTGGAAAAATTACCAACGTAATCATGACAATGCCGTATTAATTTTTTTAATTTTGATTAATTTAGTCATATTTTTTTGACAATTTGCTTTTTAATTCTAGACCTTTCAATTATGTAAATTTCTTTTTATCAAATTTTATCAATTTAATTCTAAATTTTGTTATAATTTGTCAATAGAGTTCGTATAGCTAGTTTTCATTGGAAATCATTAACAGTGTAATTTAGTCAGCATCAACTATCCTAACGGCCCTCATTAGATCCAGGGGGACTTATGCCTAGGTGAGACTACCCTCGCCTCGCTAGCCACTCGGCAATGGCCAATTGAGTGAAAAAGAAAAGAAAAAAATTGAGAATATTAAAAAAAAATTGCAAAAATTGTTAGCTTCAGCGATTTCTGATCAAAATTAGTTAGAATGACCAAATTAGCAAATCGTCAAAATATTCATGACTACGTTGGTCAAATTAAAAGATTTTAGAATGAAGTGGCACAAATATAATAAGTTTAGAACTCTTCTTATATATATATATTCCCATCCCCTCATCCGATCTCTAAATTTCAATCATCCATTCACCATGGGATTGATCGGAGGGGCATCTAAGCACTTTTGGATGTCAGCATATACTAATTGCTCCCCCGCACTCCACCCCCACCCCCTATTTGAGTTAGGCTGGAAGGAATTGGCAGAATTTTGTTAGGTCCCAATGAGGGGGGAATCCGGGGCTCGAGAATAGGTTTGCCAGAAGAAACAAATCTAAATGACATCAAATCATTTTTAAGGCCGAGGTCCTGCACCATCATCATCCGGATGCATGGTTTAGCGTCAAATGTTGTCAAATGGCATTATTGTCGGCGGAGCAGCACAATCCATCTAAAGAACCAAGAACCCGCCAATCATCGGAACTGCACGACTTGAGGCGAAAGGGATCCGAGTCGAAATCAGCTTAGCCCGGGCTCAGACCTCCCTCGTTTCTCGTTTGATCAAATGCAAAATCTCAACGAGAGGATTTCCCTGGTTTTTTACCTTCGTTTCGCGGTTCGGCATTCCACGTAAGGATCCTACAACACAAACATAAGAAAAAGTACCGAAAAAAGTCAGTAACCATATCGCATTAAGACCAATTCGGCCATAAATTTTCATTTAATCATAAATCTTTTTTTTTTCAAATGACCGGCAAAGGATGCCAAAGCTCAATAGTATTGGCAAGGCGTTGGTGGCCACAGAGAACCTGCCATCGCCTGCCACTGTCAAGGCTAACCCTTCGCACATAGCCTTGCTAGCCAGAGGAAAGGCCACCTTCACCCTTGGTTGACGACACTCGCCGGCCATAATGGCCAAAAAAAGATAAGAAGGAAAATAGAAGGGACAAATTAATAAGAAATCAAAAAAAAAAAAAAAATCCACATTAGCAATAATTATGTTACGTAAGATGGTTGATATCCATATCACCAATTTCTTGTGGATGGACTCAATTAGTAAAAATGTGAAAGAAAAAATTGGGACTAAATTAATCTAATCGAAAGGTTTAAAATTGAATTGTATTTTAAGACTTTTTAAGTATTTTTCCTCGTTGTGCACTCAACCCCACAGGCACCTCACTACTTTGGCGTTTAGGCGATGCCAACTATTCAAGTAAAGCAAACTCTCGCGAGCACATGTTTTTTCAGCTTGTACCTATGTCTTGGTAAATGAATGGTGCCCCCGACGTTCGAGTTTCATGGATGGGCAAGAGGCTCCACACATGTACTTGAGAGCAAAATCGTAGTACTTAACAACAGACGTCCGTTCAAATAATTTTGAAGCTGGAGGATAGGCAACCGCACGTGGCCCCTCCTTTTAGCCGATACTAAAAGGGGTTGAGCTCAAGACGGGTAAGTTTCAAACTAAGTGCCTAACGCTATCCTATCAAAGTCGACTGATTCTCTTAGGAACCGGCTAAAGTTGAACTAGCCGGCTCTATTGTCGTATAGCCATCATCATACAAAAACATACCATATGAAAAATATGTGAGCAACTGTTAAGGCGTTGTTGAATTTCCTGACCTTCTTCTCAATTTCTTCTCCTAGATAGAGTAAGAAAAGCTAAACATAAGTCGGTCCTCGATATAAAATCAAAATCAAATCTATCAAGGCCCGCTCCCCAAATGTTTTCTCCAGACCTACTTGGTCCCCAAGTGAACCGATCGGCCAAGTAAGGTCGGTTCGTCTTGGTTCGGTCTCGAGGATACCTCGAGATCAATCTACCGCCGTATTGCGCCATCGTTCTCAAGTGAATTTTGTCCTAATTTCTATGTAAATCGTCGTATTGCTTAGTAAGCCTTCGCTAAAGAATGATCAGAATCTATTAATCCCTTGATGCTTCTCCAGAGTCGTGAGGCAATCTATGCAATCATTCACCGGACGTTGAAAGGCTTGTCACTCGCATGGCTCCATGTGCGTTTTCGAGATCCATCTGGTCTGGGGTGCGCTTCAATCGTGTTTTTCCTCCATGGTCCCCGTGACTGCCAACCATAGAAAACAAAACGAAACAAAACAACAGTAGAAAGAGGCCAAAAAATAAGAAAGTGACGAGAGAAAGAACCAAAGAGAAACTGCGATTTCTTCCTTGTTTTCATTTTTTTTCCTTTCTTTCTCCCGACGAACGAGTGATTGAGGAAATTGAGGAGGGGGTGTTTCGTCCTCATGGAATCCATGAAAGTGGTTTCTCGCCCCTCTTCTCCCTGTTCCGTTTCGTTTTCTTTTTTCTTTTTAAAATTCGTGGGACACGAGTCAGAGCTTGAATCAGAGTACAAAAAGATAAGATTGTTTATATTAGAATTGTAAAATCGAATCCGTATTGGATGCCTGATTCATTTGTATGAGGCGTTTTCCTGATCGACGGGGTGATTTGGATGGGGTTAGTCGACCATCGAGTTTATCTACCATCTAAGTAACCTCGGCCATGCAATTATAAAAGTTGACAAACGGGAGGAAACATGAGAACCACGAAGCAAAGTGAAGGATCTTTGCTAGGAAGTTAAACGCCATTATTAATGGGAGTGTGCAAAAGAATAGGGAATCACCTAGACCGCCCCAAATTGGCGATTCCAATGGGGATTAGTCTAGTTGTAGGTTCTAGGCGTGGAACCAGTAAAATTATACATGTTTAATTTTACGTTTTGATTTTTCAGATCAAAACCTTAGTGTCCTCTTCACCTCTCTCCATCTCTTGCCTCCCTTTCTCACTGTCACTCTTAGTGGCCTCTAGCCTCATTTCTCCCTCTATCACTTTCGCTCTCAGTCACCTTCAATCTCATCGCTCACTCTCAAGTCTTATGCCTTTTTTAAAGTGGAAACATTCAACTGATTCCTTGGACCTATCGAGAAATCGTACTATGTGGTTATACGGAATTAATAGGCGATTCCTATTTTCAATTTTTGTAAACCAATTCATAGTGGGTGACTCCCAATTCCAGGAAACCACCCACCTAGAATCAATCACCTCTAATTACTAGGGCATGCCTAATTAGACAATCATAAAGAGAGAAACTTCCATGCTCGGATTAGCCGCCTATCCGGTTTACCGTATCTAAATAATTCTTATCGTATAATATCAAAAAACGATAACGACAAGAAGACACGTGTGAAGTAAGAAGCCGAGCAAGAGGATCTCCTAGATCTACACTAGGAAAGCCAAACGTGGCTGTTCCAATACGTCTAATCAGACAAGCATGAAGGGGAATTTGAGTGCTTAAGGGAGGTGATTAGAAGAAATCGCACGCTAATCCACCAAAACATGAGCACGTAGATTGTCAATCTTACGCTGGACCAGATGTACGGTCCGAGATGTGCGTCGCTTTAGGACAACGATGTCCACGAGGACGAGCCGGTGGGACCCAAAGGGGCGTACGGACAGGGGTGACGAGGGCGGGATCGGTTTTGTTGCGGGCGCTGTCCGTTTTCTTACGGTTTTGGGGTCGGCCGAGGGGTGTTGCGTGAGGCATGCCATCTTTCTATTCCGAGACGTGGATTGCGCCATCATCTAGAAAATGTATTCTCTTTTCTTTATGTTGGATTACCTACCGTAAACGGATAGGTGCTGAGGGCCCGTAAAAGTGGAGTGCTTTTATGATCTCTCGTCTTGCATATCAAAAAGAAATTCAGGATTCGAATGGGTCGAGATTAAGTCGAACTAGAGGACGAAGTATTCTAAGAAAAGAGACTCGATTCAGTTGATGTCCTAATAAAAACGCGTGCCAGATCAAGTAGGGTAGGTGAGAGAAGTTAGTTGGGAGCCCATTCGAGCTTTTCCAATTGTTTAGTGATGCAAAACCACTAGCTTAAATTGGTTAGTTTACCATTTTTGCCTCGAAAAAAAAAATCCTAATGAAAGAAAAAGAAAAGGAAAATTTAACCCTTTGAAAATATTTATGTGATATATTATTTGAGATAATTTTAACTAGGTAAAAGGATGGGGATGGGCAGCCGGTACTAACCAATCACATTTGGATGCTATTATAAAGTCGGTCACACGTACCAAATGTGCAGTTTTATGAGTCATCCAGTAGAAGATATGCCCCTTTATTATTAAACCTACCATCTTGCCCCTTTATTATTAAACCTACCATCTTGCCGAGGGGTGAGTAATAAGGCCCGATCAAACTGAGAATCGGTTGGGGAGCGGTCGATTAAGGCGTTGGTCCAATCCCTAGTTTCAAGGAGAATTGGATTGCTCGGATTGAATCAATGATTTTTTTATTTATTTACTATGCAATATTCTTTCCCTTCTCTTCTCATGCATCCTACTCTCCGCTCTTCTATTTCGCCGATCTCAAGAGAATATCATTCGTGAATCTATAGTCTGATCCTATTTGATCCCTTATTTCATGTAATGAGAATCGATCTTTTTGATTTGGTTTTCAATTGTTGGGTGGGATTAGATTAGGAATCAATCACATCTAATATTGATTGTCAACATATACTCTATTCAATATGAGTACACTCTATTCAATATAAATACTGGCATAATAAAAGATGGGGATGCGTTAACAACCGCCATCAATTTCTGATTTCGTCGTAATGATGCTTGAGTGATCGACACTTTTCGATTACGGTACGACCGAGGATGGGGGTGGGGTACGGAAAAAACTGAAAACGACCCATCTCCGACATGGAAGCTCCCCCACTTGAGCAGAACCTTGTCTTTTCTCAATTATTTCCCATGGAATTCATATCCCACTTTGTCGTTTTTGCCCTCTCCCTCCCTCTCTCTCTCTCTCTCTCTCTTCTTTCTCTCTCCAGTCTGTCCGGTCCAAAGCCAGCGGGACCCAGGACTTAGAAAATTTTGTGACCTTGATGCTCACAATTTTTGAAAATCCCGTGGAGAATCTCACTCGTGAAACGCAACATCGCAAGCTTTGATCTTTTGTCAATAAAGAGATCACAGCGCAAGAAGCTTTACCGATTTGCAAGTCCATCTCTTTTAGTACTGCCAGAACGGTGATTATGACGTGGCCTTCCTTAATTTGACAGAAAGGTAGGGGGGTGGGCGGGGGAGAGAGAGAGAGAGAAAGAGAGATTAAATGGTTTTGAACGTGAAAAGGGGAAAATACGATTCGGATCGTTGGGATGACAAGAGGGTATGGTAGCCTAGAGAGAGAGAGAGGAGCGCTTAGTACTTGAATTTCATGCGTGCGAGGAAGTTGCGAATTTCGTGTTTTTGGACGTTCTCGGATGACGTGATACGGCGGTTTTGCTCCTCTCGAATCCTAACTATTCCAGGGTGTATCCAAGGTACGACGTTCATACTTTTTTATTTGCACCCGACACGCTCACGCGACTTGATTCACGGGTCATTTTCGGTTTAGATAGTTTTAAATTCAAGGAACTCCATGGCGTGCTGGCGCTTCTTCTCGGTGAGTCTTCAGGGAGTTTGTGAATAGAAAAGCACTCGATGCCCACGGATTTGTGCTCGTGCCGAGGCAAGGCAGCTAGATGGGGAAAGGCGGCAAATGTGAAGCGAGACGATCATGGACCGTTCGACACTGGATCGCGACACGAATTCCCCAATCGCTGTCCTACTCGATCTATGACGATCCAGTCCAACAATGTTCCTATGAAGAGACTTTCACATCAATGAATGCTCGAATTATGGTCCCGATCCCAATTTGCGTTCCTGCCCCTGCCCTCAGCTTTCTTAGATCGCGAAAGGGCGTTGGGACGACCCACCAAAAACCAGATCTCTCGTGGCCCTCTTCATAGGATACGGCTCAAACATTCAAGCGCTCTCTCACCATACAATCCCACAACTCTACCCAACATCATGTATGCAAATTCATTTTCAAAGATTCTATTTTGGACAATGTATTCGTCGCGCATTAACTAATTCATGTGTCGCTACATAGGGAAGAAAATTAATCATTTTTTTTTTTTTATTGTGATGGGAAGGCTTACTTTGGATAAGTGTGAATCGGGATTTGCAATTCGACTGTTGTTCAATGCGGTCCCCAGGCACGAGAAAGAAGGACGGATAAATAGGAAATCATGGTGGTCTTTGGGGGAAAAGGGATCATGATTTGCGAGCTTTCGGATAGGCATGATATTCATATAATTCCAAATCATAGATGAGCTTTGGCCGCGACAGGACGTCGGAATAGCAAATCATAGTTCCTTTTCCAAATCCGCGAACCGCAGACCAAACGCATTTTTTCAGCAAAGTGGCTTTTGCTTTTTTTTATCTTTTGTCTCCTCTTGATTGAGGAACATACAAGACTAACCCTAGCGCCTCTGATTAATGGCTAGACGCCTGCACATAGTTTGACTAGGGAGGAAAGAATTGACATCACTCTATAGTAAACTGAACTGGAAAAGGAAACGCACAAAAATATCATGGTCCCGAGGTTTTCGAGCCTCATTTCATTGATAAATGATTTGAGGGAATGGGATAAGTCTGGAACTATTAAAGTTCGGGATTATTTGAAAATGCATATTTGCATATTCTAGATATTTCTTATATTTATTCAAGTAAATGGTAGTATTGTATTTAATATCATATATGGTAGTTGGCATTTGGAGATGGAATAATATTTTGGCGCCGCTAGCATTTAAGATGAGATGACTAAAGTAAGAAACGTCTCTATATTCCTAACCAATAATACCATGCTTTGGTGGTGAAATAGTTGTGATAAGAGCATGTGAGGTGCTGATCCCATCAACCCGTGGATGATTTTGTCAAAGAATTTTGAGATTATTTTTCCCTGAGTGCACCCAACAAGAGGCTCGTAGAAAACTTCATTGACTTAGGGCATGGTCTGGGAGTACATGAAGGAGTTCACTGAACTCAAACTAAAAATTCCCAACCTAGGGGAGGAGGAAGCTCTTGCGGCGTTCATGGATGGTTTGAAGCCTCGGGCCCAACTCGATCTTAGAAGATGAGATGTTTGAAGTATCTCAAATGCACTCACCATAGCCAAGTCTTTTGTCGACTTCACCAACCCGAATTTTCCAAGTTCAAAGGAAATGAGTGGAGAACGAATAGCCACCACAATGAAGACAAGGAAGACGAAGTTACCCGCAATCAAAAGGATCGACGGGAAAGATGATGGGAGAGGGGCCCTCTAAACAACCTAGCCAAAGGTGGAACCGAGCCCAGGGTGACTCCCAAAAAGAAAGGGAGAACAAGCTACCACCATTCCCCTACTTTTATGGCGACGATATTGTCCAAAGAGGAACAAACTCATGGTATTGCTCACCATAAAGGAAGAGGAAGAAGCAAAACAAGAGAAGAGAGAAGTGCGGCTCCGAACCGTAAGGATTCTCAACTTTGTAAAGACTTGAGCTCTAACCAAGAATCCTCCAAGTACAAGTTTGTGTGGAAGCCAAGGTTAATGACACTAAATTTTATGTCTTGGTGGACACAATTGCATCAAACATGTTCTTGTTGAGCGAAGCAGTGAAGAGACAGGGACTTCAAGTGACACCAACTAGACATCAGTTCAAGGTGGTCAACTCAGATGATGTGGCCATTGGCATTACTCAAAAAGTGGAACTACACATTAGTGATGAAATGGAAAATTTGCTATCAAGGTAATTTCACTTGATGAATATGATCCTTTTCCGGTTTGGAATTCTTTAATAGCGTGAATGCCATGATTGACATGAAGACTTATCAATTATCATCATCGACCCAAATGCCCATTGGTGGTACCAATTATATGTGGGTTAATGGAGATCAAGAGCATTTCTACGATACGACTCACGGATGAAAGGATGAGAGTTGAGGAGATCGTAGTTGAGTCAAGAGTGAAGCCACAACATTTGGAGGGACCAAAGGCAGAATTAGGGTAATCTACACCAATTCAAATTGAGATGCCGATCCATGTGATTTTTTCTAGAAATAAAACTTGTTGACCAACACGGGAATAGCCAAATTGAAGAAGAAGTTGCTTGTGGAATGAGTTGGGAGCTGTACAGTTGAAAGACCTAGTGGCACTGGAGAGAGAAAACTAATCAACATTTGAGAAAATCGACAATCCAAGGGAAAGATATGCTTGGGCAAGCAAAAGACTCCGAGTTGAGAGCATCAAGGGTGTTGCTTGATTGGGTCTGAGAGAATATCATGGCCCTGAGGTGGCCCTTAGGTTTTCAAGGCTCATTGTGCTGATAAATGATAAGAGAGGGCACAGGATAAGCCTTGAACTACTAAAGAATAGGATTTTTTGAAAATGCATATATGCATTCAATATATTTCTTGTATTTAATGAGGTAGATGGTGGTCTCCTATATAAAAGGATAGATGGTGGATGGAGTGGTAGTAATTGGAATGCTTCATGTATAGATATAGGTGTTATCCCCCTAATTTGTATTATCCAACATTTTCTTTTTTTAAAGAAAAGTACATTCTCTCCAAGGGCTTCTCTCTCTAAACACTTTCCCTCTATATGGTCTGGATGACTTGGTGGGTAAGCAATTGATCCTTGAGAAAAAAGGTTTAGCTTAGGTAATCCAATGAACCAATGAAAGCCTACGTTGCTGCACGATTTCGATCTCAAGCATCGGCACGCGACAAATATATCTCAGACCTTTATGCGTCCCCATCCCATTTCTCCGCTATCTTCTTTCTCTCTCCACTCACCTCTGCTTACATTATCATTGGCGCCACACCTCATCGATGTAACGAGGACTTGTCCCTTCGCCGCTCATTGCCACTCGGCCATCCGTCACTAGACATTCGATAACAATACGGCCAGCTAGGCTCAAGTTGAAGACCTTTTATGGGCGGTTCGAGGTAGGGGCGTTTAGCGAGAAAGCCCTAATGACTTAACCCAAAATTTACATATGCAAATTTTATGACCAGAGGGCTTGAGCAAGTATTGTTGGCTTTCCTGGCCGAGACGGGGGCCAATAATCAAACTCCATCGCTCCCCGCCACTCATCTGTCGGGCCACCTCTCTGTCTCTTGCCATCGCCACTTGCAACCTCAATCAAGGTCGATCTGAGGGGTCGCATGCACATGTGCATGCATGCAGAGAGTAGAGAGAAGTCCAAGAACGGGGGACACAAGGGATCCTCGCTGGGGCCGGCATTGTCGATGGTGGTGGCGATGTGCCGGGGCAGCGAAGCTGCATTGGTGGTGCACGGAAGGATTAACGACAAATATCTAAAGCAAGATTCAGGAGCTATCCAATATTTCATTCATAAAAAAAACCATAAATATCCACATTAGTGTCTCATCACACAAACCGAAAAAACCATTTTCACACACAAAACCGTACTCAAATATTCTCCACATCGTTTATGAACCAAACAAAGGACTTTGGTACGTAATATGCCGGCACGGAATTGGTGCATGCAAATGAGGAACCTTCGAGGCACGCGCCATGTGAAAGAAGGGGTTTGCGGTGCGCTCGATTGCTACGTGCATAAGGATCGAAGAAAAACGTTTTGGAAGCGTTCGAAAGGTTCAAAACGATGGCACGGCCAAGTTCCCAGCTGACTGCTGCTTCGTCCTCTCTATCACGCGGGTGCATTTCTCCGTGCGGGACCACTTCCTCTTCATTAATACATAGTAAATACATTCTTCTTCTAATGACTCGACGGGGTTTCGTTCGTTCCCCATACGCAACTTGACATCTGAGAGAGAGAGACTGAGAGAGAGAGAGAGAGAGAGAGAGAGAGCGAGCAAACCTCCTTTACTTGCCATGGCCCATTGCATGGTCCGTAGATCTTTATGAGAGAGAGAGAGAGAGAGAGAGAGAGAGAGAGAGAGAGAGTGTCTGCAAAACCTCCTTTACTTGCCTTGGGCCAATGCATATGCGGATGCACGAGCATTAAAGACGAAGGAGCACGGTCTGTAGATCTTTGTACGTGCAAATGGATCGAGATTCTATGGACTGTTGATATCATGGGGTTGGTAGCAGCATCAGCCAGCAGCTCATTCATTGGGCATATGGTGCTTGGGAGGAAAGGGAGATGAAATCTTGGGTTAGAAATTGCATGAAATTTTTATCTTTCACCATCTCCCTTCTTACAACTCATTTTCTGAATTTTCCATTCCCGAAGCTCAACCCCTTTTGCCAGACCCAACCATCACAGTACTCTTCTAGCCAGACCAAGCTCTACTCGCACCCTACCTAGCCTGGCTCAATTCGCCCAAGCGTGTCCGAAAGCGATCTTCGAACCCATTTGGGCTGGTGGGAGGCGGGCCTAGGCTGTGCCGTCGGCTTCCACGGCCATCATCAGGTTCATCGACAAGTAAATGACTCTCCCGACTCCCAATATTGGAGAAAAGCTAGCTAATTAAATTCCCTAACAGCTAAATTGATGAAAACGACATAAGCGATTTTATTTCTATTGAAATGTCCTATCTGGCTCAGATATGAACACACACACACACACACACACACACACACATATACACACACACACACACACACATATGTAATCTAGATCAAATATGTATAGATGTTAAGTTTTGGTTAAACATGCTAACAATGTATAAACAAAGCCAAATTTCAATTATTCAGATCCTATTTAACAATCCTTGATGCCCGTAATTCCCATTTATCATATCATCCACTCTTCAATTCCATGCGCATTTTGGTACCATTAGTTGATTTGCATGCGACAGAGATGTTTGGGCATCTTACATCTGCAAGTCTTTGTTCATATGTATTGTCCGGTCTTAAATTAGATGCCCAATCATCATATCTTGCCAAATGGGAAAATAAAATTTGGAAGATGATGCCTGGGTGACATGACAGCCACTGATTACGAACCTCAAACCAAAACTACAAAGGGCCAAAAAACCAGATTACGTTCCGATTCTTTTCTTTCCTCTTAAGATCGAGTCTTGCTACTTCACTTCCTAATAATGGCAATAGCCTCCAAGTTTGAGTGCGTTGTGCAGAATTTTTTAAGGAGGCCTGGGACCATTGTACCCGCGTCCAGATGCATCTAAGGCCGAGGCCTGGGACCATTCTTTTTAGGAGGGTATATACCATGATTAGAAATGAAGTCCTGATCTGCACATTTCCCACACCATCAAATCTGATGTGGAATCCAATTTTGAGCAATATTTTTCTTTTCGCAATTGAACCTCGACTCGACCCCTTTAGAAATACAAATAATATTCAGTACATCATGCTAAATACTAAAGCCATTTGTTTCAAGAAAAAACTTTTCTAAGAAAATTTTTTCTAATTTTTTTGATATTTGGTTCACTTAGAAAAATAAGTCAATAAAAAATGTTTTTCTAGCCAACATAAAGTTTATACTTAAATTCAGGAAAATAATTTATTTTTTAAAAATCAAAAATCATTTTCCAAAATATGATTAGACCCGAATTTTTATGTTTGGGCATAGAAACCGAGATGCTAATTCCTAAATCTCTAGTATCCAAGGCTAGGTCTCTGATGCTTGAGCTCGAGCCTATAAACCCAATGCCTTTGTTCAGGTCAATCAAGGTCGAGTGCAAGACCCCAATGGCCATGCAAGTTCATCAAGGTTGGCCCTAGTGCTTGATGTTCCAGTACCTGAGCTCGAACTTACCAAGGTCGAGTGTGGGGTCCCAATACCTGAGCTCAAATTCCTACACTTGAGCTTGAGTCCATAAAGGTTGTGCTTGGGTTCCCGACGCTCAAGCTCTAGTCCCCAACACTTGGGCTTGGCCCTACGAAGGTTGTGCTTGAGTCCTTGACACTCGGGCTCAACTTCATAGTGCTCGAGCGCTACGCTAAGGTTTATCAAGGCCGAGACCTGTGATCTCTGTGCCCATGTTTGGATACATTAAGGTTGGCCCTAAGTCCTCAATGCTCGTGACCTAGTCCATCAAGGCTTAGCTTGAGACCAAGGTGCTCATGCCTCAATCCTTAATGCTGTGGTTGGGATGCATCTAGGCCGGATGTGGGACTCTAGTGCCCGTACCTGGTTTCTTGGCTACCCAAGCATGAATTACTAGCACTTAAGAAGTGTATGTTATTTAGAAAAATCAAATTGAATTTTCTATAGCAAATAACAGAAAATTATCTCTAGTGTATTTTCAAGTTTCAATCAAACACCAAATATGACATTTTTTCTTGGAAAGTGACTTTCTGCAAAACATTTTTTAGGAAAATGTTGCATTTTCCGCAGAACCATCGGAACCTAGTTAAGTGTCCCTCTTTTTATGGGGGGTCAAGTGATCAAGAGCGTTTCTTTTTTTGGGGCCCAAAATGGATTAGCAGGTTTTATAGGGATTGGATTTGGAATTTGGAAGCGACTGGAGCGGAGTGAAGAAAGAACGAGGTCATCCACGACGACGTCGTTTGGCAAGACCCGTTTGGCAAGACCCGAGAATACGGCGTCGTTCGTTTCCGCAAGCTGGTCCTAGTGAGTAGTAGGGGTGAGCGGTTCCAGGTTCCGGTTTGGTTCCGTCTGGAACCTGGAACCTACCCTCGGGTACAGGTTCCAAAAAATTTGGAACCTGGAACCTACCCGTTAGAACCAAGAACCTGGAACCTACCCCTGTCACAGTTCCAAGCCACAGTTCCGTGGTTGTCGGTTCCAGGTTCCAACAGGTTCTTTTTTTTTATTTTTTCATTTTCAGATTTGAATTATAACGTACGCGCATATTATCTGAATCTTCAGCACAGTCAAGATGCTGGCTGTCACCAATCTTTCTTCTCAAACCATATGTTTTTATCAAAACATGGAAGATAAAAACATGGAAATCCTTTTTGTAAGTCTCTGAAAAAGTTCTGCTATGCTTAACCTGTTAACAGCAGGTTCATATTAGGAGCAAATCTACCAAAAATCATGCTGGTGCATATTTCTGTTTTCAAGCACTTAAATATCCCTATGAACACAAAAAAACCTAATCCAATCCTTAGAACAAAAGAAAACGACAAACTCAGAAAAACGTAGATTGGAGCAGTAGAATGATGTAAGCACAATCTTTGTCTCCTTTGACATGCAAAGGCGCCGAATAACATCTTCTTGAACATAGTTACTAGCAGTAGCAGTCAAAGCCATTAGTGGGATGTCAAATTTCAAGAACTTCATCTTGGAGGTGCTGAAGTTCTCTCTTAACACAAATAGTTTCCTGAAACGTGAAAAAACTTCAATCAGGAAAGAATCCTTACCATAATCTTTAATCATCATAATTGTCCCCTCTATCGACTAGGATAATTAACATGCAAAGCTGAACCAATGGTCAAAGTCATGGTAAATAACCGAGCAACAGGTAAGGATAAAGGATGTGAAACCCCAATCGCTCTCTCTAGCAGTGAAAATGTGTTCTGTCTCTGCAAGATCAGCGGGAGTTTAGTGGTTGCGAATGATGTAGATCATAAATAGAGTGTGCATATAATAATATAGACATTTACCATGTTATGCAGGAGCGACATTCGACAGCAGATCAAACAACTGGAGTAAAGTTGAAACATGTTTGAATAAAAGATTCAAAACACAGCACCAGAATGTTCTAATTTACTTCAGCAAAACATCAATTTGGTCCTTCAGATTTCTTCAGCTTCAAATCTACACTCGCCAGCCACTTTCAACATGGTGAATATTCACTCCAAAACTAATCTGGGTGTCTCAAGAGGGGTAGAGTGACAAAATCACATGTTTCCTGTTACTTGAATTTTATACATCTTACATGAACCAACAAAAGAACTCAGATCATCGCTTATCATCCTTTCAGAAATATATTAACGGCAAGATTAAATAAAAGAACCATCTAGCCGGGGGAAAAGGAGGCCCTGGAGTAGACAATTCATACCCTTTCTCTTTGAAGAACCAGCATTTATCTGATTAACCAGAGTCAATTTGAACAGTGCAAATCTAGACCATCCGTCTGGAAGTCCTGTAGGATTGGCAACACTCAAATATAGTGCCAAAGAGTTGGTTCTATTGCCTTTTGGGTAGATCAACAAGCACCTGCTCAGAATCAAGCCAACCGCCTAAGTAGATACACCATTTTACAACCGCTGAAAATGAAACAATGTTTACCAGTCGTGGCCGCCAACTGTGAATACTTGAGAGTAGTACCTGACTGAACTTAAGCTATTGAAGTTGGTGATTTTCCATAAGTATTTCCATGAGGTTACGAGTTGTTCACCCACCATTTCCTGCTTCCCCATTGGCAAGAGTTTTAGCAAAACAGAGTTTCATGAATGATCCTCTAACATCAAAATCACGCCATAAATATACTTCCCGAGCTATAAAAACAATAAAAGAAAAAGATATGATGTTCGACTTCATGTGAAATTAGTTATGACTGCAAGTCGGAGACAAACTTGGGACTTCTGACAGAGAAAGAACACGCACCTCTCCGTTTGAACAAGGGACGAGCTCAGATTCCTCAGTTATTGCCACAATAGTCCGAGGAAGAGAAGGTAATTCGCAAAAGATATTTCTGATATTCTTCGTGCTTTTCAGCAGACCACTTTGCTCAGATCAGAAAATTGCACTTAATTGCATTATTAAACACTTGGGTGGACGCGGCTTAGTTGACCGGAGACATCGAGTAAACCATGCATTAAACTTATCAATGGTGACATCACAACATCCACCTTCCCAGTCAATAGGGCTGGAATCTGGAAACACAGTGATTTACCTGCAAAAAAAATTTACGTTTGAGAAAGCCTGCAGGTCCTCTAAGTCATAAACGGGTGAACACGTAAGTAATCTGGACTCACAGAAATAACAGGTGTACATGGGATAGAAGAATCGTGCCTTATCAGCAACAACAGGAGAATCTGTGGAACAGTAACGGACCCAAAAGAAAGGAAGAGACAGTCATTCGATTCTTAAAATTATATCATGGTGAGGGACTCGATCATCTCAGCTTTTGCATCAAAAACCATCGAAATCCGTAACCAAGCAAGTCCCAATTCCAACAAACGTGAAACGAACAAGAAAAGAAATAATAAATGACAGGCTTATGCTTTTTGGCATGTTGGGCTTCTGGCGCGAGCAGAGGCGGTGGGTCGCGAGCGGAGACTAGCTCGGCTCAGATCTGCCGGCGTCGGGTAGTCGCGGCGGGCAAGAGTCAGAGCGGCGTCAGCGACGGGCAGAGGCAGAGCACGGCAGCGACTGGCGTTGAGCGGCGAGGGTTCGCGCGAGCGGCGTCAGCAACTGGCGTCCAGCGGCGTCCGGTGGTGGCGGCCTTGAAGGCGAGCGGCGTCCGGCGGCGAGAGTCAGAGCGGCGTCGGCGACGGGCAGAGGCAGAGTACGGCAGCGACGGGCGTCGAGCGACGAGGGTTCGCGCGAGCGACGTCGGCGACTGGCGTCCAGCGGCGTCCGGCGGCAGCGGCCTTGAGGGCGAGCGGCGTCCGGCGGCGAGACTTAGAGCGGCGTCCGGCGGCGTGAGTTCCAGATCTGAAATCTGAGTAGGGATTAGAAAATAGAAAGGGAGTCTCAGTGCCGAGCGAGGGAGGGGGAGCGAGCGGGGGAGGGGGGTATCCTTTTGGAGCCCTAACCGGTTCCGAACCGGTTCCGGTTAGGAACCGGTTCCGCATCGGTTCCCGGAAAAATGGAACCGGGAACCGGAACCGGTCCTTTAAGAACCGGGAACCGCGCTCACCCCTAGTGAGTAGTAGACAGTTCCATCGCAAACGTCTCGTCTCTCTCCTCAGATTCACCGTCGTCGCAGCTTTACCGAGCGCTTCACAAAGGCGTCAAATTAGGGTTTGGTTCCGGCGAACCGAGAGAAAATGGCCATGGCCGGGCGCATCAGATCCAGCCTCCCTCTCCTCAGCAGGATGATGGCCGCCGCCGCCGACTCGCTGTCGGGCCAGCGATGCGCTCTCAGCCGCGCTTTGCTGTGCCCTACTGTCTCCAAAGCCGAGGTACCTACTGATCGAGAGAAATAGAAAAGGAAGAGGTGTGGATTTTTGGGATCGCAGTCCGTATCGTAGTATCGCTTTCGAATTTTTCCGGCTGAAATCGGGAAGGTCCGATAGGTATGGCGCACGATTGGGATTTTGATGATCTGGTCTGTCTTTTTCGGTCGGGGCGGTAGCTCTTTAGTCGCAATTTGATCGATTGCGGTCAGCTGTTTGTTCGATGATAATGTCGCTGTAGTCTGTGACGATTAGTTTAGTTCTGTTTTGCTTTGCTCGTCAGCTGACTGGTTGTTGGCGTATTTTTGCCAAAGAAATGAGAAAAGAAGAAGAAATGGCATGTGAGGGAGCTGCATTGCATGTAGTTTAATGGTCTGTCGCTGTAATTGTTTGAGTTTTCCTGATTGTATGAGGCTTATTGAGTTTATCGACTGAGGTATAAATGAATGCCTATGATCAATTGGTTTCTTCTTGTTTCTCTAGCAGCTCCTTTCTTGTAGTAGCAGTTGTGGATTATGAATGATTCTTACTTTTCTAATTTTGTGAAGTTGGTTAAGTTAGACAGGATCTTCTGAGAGACTTTTTGTAGCCATTAGTTGCTTGTTTGCATGACCTGATGCAGATTATGATGTCCGGACATTGAAAAGCAGATATGTCTATTTGTTTTTCTTATGCTGTTTGACATTGGCTTCCTGCAGGTTTCGAGAAGTTACTCTACTGATTTGGCAAAGAAGGGTGACAAAGTCAAGGTAACTATAGTGTAAACGATGTTCAAGAGAATAATCTTTTTATTTTTTTTTTTTTTTGGGGGGTATCTGTTGTAGGAAACAGTGTTTTCTTTTTATATATGCTTGGAAGGAGACATCCTTCTCTTTTCTACGAAATTTTCTAACCTAGGATTGGAATGTTCTTATTAAATGTTCCCTCAATCTGCATTAGCCATGGAAATTCTGGATGGCTTTGATATCCTAGTCAAAGCTATCATTCTCATTGAACTCCGTTTTAGTCATTGTAAACTTGAGATGTGTTATGGTGCAAATAATTGAGTTTTCACTATGTAGACAGACAACTCTTCCCTAATTATGTAAAGCTGTTGAGGTCTGTCAAAGATTGGGAAACTGAGAATAGAGTGATTTAATTAGGTCTTCTTCTGCCTGTGTGGAAATGCAGGTGCCTCTTGTCTTATATGGTGGTTCAGGAAACTATGCTTCTGCTCTATACCTCGCTGCAGTGAAGGCTAATACCTTGGATAAGGTTGAGTCTGAATTTGTTGACCTGGTGGAGGCCTCAGAAAGGAGTGCTACCTTTTCACAGTTCATGAAGGACTTAACAGTTCCTGCAGACATTAGAGTTAAGGCTGTTAATGCTATCTGTGATGAAGCTAAATTTTCCGAAATCACAAAGAACTTTTTGGGTATGAGATTCTGCTCTACTTTGTTAAATGTGATTACTAATAACTGTTGTTTTTGTTGCCTCTATGATTGGGATTGTAGTTGGCTTACATTGTATCTCGCTTTATACACTTCTCTTGGTCCATTTAATAGTGAATTCTGCATTGTAATGAGAAATATTTCTTGGGCTTATTCTGCAGTCATCTGTATATTAGGAAAAACTGACACTTTGGTTTGACCTCATTTTTCCTTTCTGTCAGACTAGTAGCATCCCCCCAAATTTTTGCTAGGAAGTAATTGGTGGAGCTTATCTGTCTCAAACATGTACTGCCATTTCTTTGGATGTTCTGTTACTAGTGCTTTTATTTTGTATGTATATTTATTATGTCTCTCAAACATGTGTTGCCATTTCTTTGGACAATTGGTTATAGCCCTTAGCTCACAATTGTGTTTTGAAAGTTCTTTTTGCAGTTTGGAAGTATTATTCCACTTGTTTGCTAGGGAGGCTCATTGTTTTTATCTGCCTTTTTCTTTCTCTTATTGTAGTTGGTGATGAGTTGCTGCATGAACCACCTCTGGAAAACCTTATAGTTCTACTCTTGTCATTTCATATTCGGCGACACCTTTCACTAGTGGTTAATGTTATATGACCAGTGCATGGTCCTTGATATGGCTGATCCATTTTAAGTAGGCTATTCATTTTTTCCAAGATCTTTAGCGTCGTATTGGTTTGTATCCTTGACCTCATTTTTCCTTAAAAAAGCCTGGTGTGGCTTTAGTAGATTGAAGATGCTGCCTTTCTGGGCTCAATTGCCATTGCCACTTGTCCCTGGTATTTATATACGCTGTAGTATATGGAGCGTTAATTCTTTTTTTAACATCAATCACTTATTGTTTACTCCTCATGGCTGGACTGTACTGTGCCTTCTAGCTGTGTCTTGGTACCCCTGTGTTAGGCTTTTGATTGTAATTACTGTCTTTGGCTGGCTTAATTTCATTACTGCTGCATGTTGTGGTCAACTTGATGTTGTTGACATGTTGTCTTATGGCTTAGGCGTTTGCTTACTAGTCTTCTCTGCAATGGATTATAATGTTCACAATTGTTGGTGCCCTTGTTGTGACGACCCCTTTTCAATATTTTCTCTGTTGCTTTTCCTCCATTTGTGTGAAGTTACTCAATATGGGCTTCTGCCTTAACTACTTGATGGATTCCATATGGGCTTCTGTCTTAATCTTATTACTGCTGTGTGGTGGTCAACTTGATGTTGTTGTTTTGATGGCATTTTCTTGCTAGTCATTTATAGTGTCATGCATTGTCAGTGCTCTTGTTAGGATGACCTCCTTTTAATATTTTCTCTGTTGCTTTTCCTCCATTTCTGCAAAGCTACCTTTGTGAGAATCCATATGGGCTTCTGCCTTAAGCACTTGATTGCTTGCCTTCAAAGTTTTGAGGCCCTTGGGAATGGGGTCTCTTTCTTCCCCTTCACTGCATCTTGTTGGCATGCTGATTGTAACTGTGCTCAATTGTCTTTTCTAGTTTTGCTGGCTGAGAATGGAAGGCTGAGACACCTGGATGACATTGTTAAGAAGTTCAGAGAGCTGAGTATGGCACACAGAGGAGAAGTGAAGGCCATTGTGACAACTGTCATTGTAAGTAATTTAGTTAAATGTTCTCTTAGATGCATGTGAAAATGTGGTACTGTTTATTTGGGTTCCATAATTTGAAGCAGCACAAGGCTTCTTTCTTTTCGTTTTCGTTTAGGCTTACTGTAAAGTGTTGTATGATATAAGCCCTGCTTCAAGTAATGCAACATCACTGTCACAGCTTAGGCAGAACTTAAAAACGTTTATTTAGTTGAGCTCATTCAAAGATATTGGCCAAAGTCTAATTTTATGAATATAATTTGAAAATTAATCAATTATGTAAGTGTAGTATCAAAACGTGCCTTGATTGGTTAAAATGTGGAGTAAAGTGAGGAAGTGATTGTGGAAGCATGGCAGTCAGTTGTAATGGCAGCTTCCATAGAATTTTTGTGCTGCAATTCAATTTGCTTCCATAACAGCTTTTATCAGTTTCGAAGATGGAATAGCCTTTGATTTCTCAAGATTGTGATTTATAATTCCTGTGAGTTCCTTCACTTTCTTTCTATTCAATTGCCTCCACTTGCAATTCGTAAGGCAAGAGATTCCATGTAGTTGGTAGCATTGACAGTTTTATGGATTCTGTGAGAGTCGCTTTTGTGTTTAGGTTTTATATAGATATGTGCCCTGTGGTTTGTCAAGTTGTGACTTGGTCTAGCAAACTGCTTTGCATAGCATAGCAGTACCCTGGCAAGCTTTTGGAGGTTATGTGGAAGTAGGAGTATTTTTGGTGCTTTAAATCTATGAACTGCTGTGTGGTTGAAACTGAATTTTGTGTTGTTCGTCCATTTTCATTTCTTTCCAGCCTTTGCCTCCTGAAGAGGAGAAAGAGCTGAAGGAGACACTACAAGAAGTAATTGGAAAAGGGAAGAAAGTAAATCTTGAGCAGAAGGTGCGTGGTTAATTTGTATTTTATCCCTTTTTAAGTGTGTCGAGTCTTTTAAAATGGGAATTAATTGGCATTGCTTAATATGGCAGATTGATCCCAGTATTCTTGGTGGGCTCGTGGTGGAATTCGACATGAAGGTCTTTGATATGTCTATAGTGACCAGGGCAAAGCAGATGGAGAGGTTTTTGCGGGAGCCCATGAATGACCTCATTTGAAATCTCGTGCTTGTTTATGCTTGTGAATCAAGTTCTGTCAGCGCTTTAATGACAAAAAAGGAGCTTTGATGTTTTCTTACTTTGCTATCAGTTGCTGGTGGCCACAGCTTTGTTGTCAGATCCAATTTCTCCAATAAGAGCTACCCATTTTTTTGGATCTGTTTCCAGTTCCATCAGACCTTTCTTCACAGACCATCAGTGCTTTGCTCAGATGGTATAATGTTCAAAATCATTTGCCAAACAGTGCTCGTATTTCGTGACTGGTTAAGCCATTTATCATGATGTTTTCTGGGTTTGTTGCTCCTTGATTTCTTGAGGAGATCGGGATCAAGATCACGCCTTGAATTTCTTAGAGCTGTATTCCCTTTTAATGTTATCTGTACCTGTGTTGAGAACTCCCGGTCATCCAAAGCAGTTGCGATTCTTAACGAACACAGCCGTGATTTTAGATACCGGATGGACTGCACAATTTGCTTAGAGTCAGAGACATGGTAAAGCTGTAGTTTCTCTTCAACCTGCATTTTGATGAGTGCATCAGAAGCGTTGCAGACCCCTATAAAATCTCTGTTTGTACTGTTGGATTTGCGTGGATCGATGGAATTTTAGTAGCTTCACTTCGGGCTGATGGAATGCATGTTACGAGTTATACTCGAGGAAAAACGAAAAACTTGGAATTACATGAACTTATGGAAATATTATTTTCCGCGAGGATTCAGATCCTCGGTGCTTAATTTTCTTATCTTAGCCTCCTTTTAACTAACCCCTGAAAAACAGAAATCTGTACAGAGAAAGCGGAGTTTCTAGGGTTGGCCCTTCCCCTTATTTTGTCATAAATAGCTAATTTAGATTCAAGTACGGCTCGAGCTCGTCGGCCGGCCAATTGTGTGCCATGTGCGACTTGCGTGCTTATTTGGCGGCGACATGAGGGGCGATTGATTTTGACCTACAGCCTTTGCGCTGTAAAATTTTTATTAAAAAAAATCCCGCTACTCATATGTTATTCTCCCGTTCTTAAGTTAGCTTTGGGAATAATTTGGCCCCCCCCGGGCATTGCTTCCGTCCATAATATCTTCGCGACGAGAGGTGCGGATGCGCTCGTACATAAGAGGGGAGCGGCGTTGATTGACGTGCTGCTACTAGTCCGATCTCTCACGCCTTCGTATATCAAGTTCAATTTGCTAGAAGGATGTCGGCAGGGTGACGTGTCACGGGGGGCCCAAGAAAGCGGGGGGACGGCCGACGTCCGATACGATGCAGCCCCCGACGCATCGTGGCCACACGTGGCACGCCGTTCGCTGCTCCCTCGCTCGCCCGCTCGCCCCGAGTCCGGGCACGTGCTCTCGTCTCGTCTCGTCACATGCGTTCCTGCGTCCGCCGATCTCTTCTCTAACAACAATCTCTTTCTCTCTCTCTCTTTCTGCCCCCGCGTCCTGCTCGAGAGCTCGACGAGGTAACGCCACTGCGCTTCCCATCTCGTTTTCCCTGCAAAATTCTTCGCCTCCCCGGAGGATTTTCAATCGTGTCTTCTTCAATTTCCCCTTCTTCTTTTTTTCATATTAATGTTAGGTGCTGGACGACAGTCTCTGTCGTTTGAATGTTAGGTTGTCGTTTTTCGCTGCCCCCCGTCCTTTTTCATTGTGCTCGTCGAGATACGACATCTTTAGCTGATGGGGACTGAGATTTGAAGTTCGTAAAGTTTGCTCCTCGGTGGTGCCGAGGATATATAGACGTGTTCGGTGTCCCGTGCCGTCGAAGCTGTCTTCTGGGAGATGTGGGTTCTTCTTCTGCGGTAGATTGCTTGCTGTTAAGTGGGTACTGGGTCGTCCTGTTTTTCAGCACTCGCTATGAATTTGCCTGTCGAGCGTGCCCCTTTTTGCTGTTAGAGGGTAGGGCTTTTGGGTTGTTCTCATTTCTTTATAGGAATTGGGAAACCTGGAGTTTTATTGGACTCGATCGGTCTCTCCTTAAGTTCGGGTAGTGAAGGCTTCTTGATGCTTGTACCGGGGTAGGTTTCTGTCGGTGCCGGTTGATTGTGTTTGCCGACTGGGCTCGGTGTGCTGTAAATTCGGGGAAAATAGGAGTGGTCGACAGTAGGTTCTTCACTTCTTGTGCTCTCTCTTGCATATGGTTGTCTTTGGCACAGTTATTCGATAAGTTAAAAATTGTTAAGAAAGTTCGGGTGATTCGCTAAATCAAGGGATTTTAATTGTTCGTCGTGAATAAAACCTCCATGCTGTGCGCTCTCGATCGCGTGATGTTGTTTCGTTCCATTGTGTTTGTGTCTGTCTTTATCTTTAGATTACTTGTCTTGTTTACACGCTCATAATTCCTTGCATGAATGTTTGGGGGAAAATGACAGTTATGAATTACACGACAATTTGTTTGTTGTCTGTCTATATGCGCTGCCAGTTTCTTTCCCACTTTTACAGTCTTACCTCGCTTGTTACGCATCCACGTGCTTACTTGGTCTTTGTTTGACTTGAGCAGTTTCGGTCTTTGTTTGACTTGAGCAGTTTCTTTCTAAATGGTTTCTTACTTCCTAGTGGCTTTACTTGGGCAAAATGTCCCATCCAATTTTTGTGTACTTCATACAATTATATTCGTCATTTGAGAGAACATGTTGATTCTGTAGGCTCTGTATGTGGGTTATAGTTTCACCAAAGCTCGCCTAGTTTTTCATTTTTCTTCATCTATTATTTTCAGGTGAGTGGTGATAGCGAGTTGCTCTGGCAAGCACTCTCAACTGAGGCCAGGCTAATTTTTCCGTGATGCCTACCGAGTGCATCTGTTTCTTTAACTTCTCCTAATAGCATCGCTTGTGAAGCCTTGTGTCCTTACGCCTTCCGTAGGATGTGGAATTTTGGACCCAACAATATTGCTGGAAATGCTGGGTCGAAAAGCGAGCATCGAAAATCAACTCAAGCTGGATCAGAATGCTCAGATGATGAGGTCTCTTCCATTATTAGCAGAGAGGAAGGTCTGGAGTGCCCTATATGCTGGGAATCATTTAATATAGTTGAAAATGTTCCTTATGTCTTGTGGTGCGGCCATACCCTTTGCAAAAACTGTATTTTAGGATTGCAATGGGCTGTTGTGAAGTTTCCTACTCTACCAATTCAGCTTCCGCTCTTCATCTCCTGTCCATGGTGCAATCTCTTGTCCTTCCGTCTGGTTTATAAGGGCAACCTTAAGTTTCCCCGAAAGAATTATTTCTTGCTCTGGATGGTCGAGAGCATGAATGGTGACAGAGGCAAAGTGTGCTCTTCCTTCTGTGAAGATCGTCAGCCACAGTGGTCATCAAACGGTAATCCATCTCTGGGAAGTCGAGTGAGCCGGGGCAACTTGAGGAGGGTGCAACATGTCCACCGTACTGAGTCAGCTGGATCAAGTCATGATCAAAATCGTGTGAATGTCTCTCTCAATATGGAAAGAATACATTCTTCCTTGCAGAAATCTCTGGTTTTCTTTGTTCATCTGACAGCAAAGTTCCCTCTAGTTATCATATTCCTCCTCATTGTGCTATATGCAATTCCTGCCAGTGCAGCCATCTTGGCCTTGTACATGCTCATCACGGTTCTTTTTGCTCTCCCCTCCTTTCTCATCTTGTACTTTGCATATCCTAGCTTGGACTGGCTTGTCAGAGAGATCATCACTTAGAAGGCCAGTTGCTTTTGCCTATTTCATTGTGAATATTAGCTTCCATCTGCAAAAACTACCCTCATACATATATAAATTTGTTGAAATCTCACCTTTCATGGCATTCTCGGCTGCTCATAAATCTGTCATCTCATTATCTCCCCTTTCATCAACTAGGCTCATTGGGCATGTAATTAAACTTTGTCACATCTTTTCTGCAACTCATCATCAGTGTGATTTGACAACTGTGTTTTTGTGCTGGTTCTTCATCCATAGAGCTACTCACAATAACTCTCTGAGCTAGGACTATCTCATCCGGATGCAACCATACCTGTATTGGAGCTCTCCAGGAATTTGCTGCCAGAGGCTGCTATGTCTTCTTTATGTGGTGGGGCTTTTATGGAATAAGGAGAGGAAATACTCTGTGTAGTGGCTTTTAGTTGATTTGAAAAGCTGTTAGTATGTATGGAGATCAATGTTAAAAATGAAATCTTTGTTCGATTATTCCAGTGGATATGGTTTGTGGCTTTGTAAAGGAACAATTTATCTGTGCACTTTCTTTTTAACCAGTGGATTGTCATGAAGTGAGGTCTTTCTTTCTTTCTGTTTGTAGCGATGATGAGAGATTTGGTGGAGTCCGACTGTTCATTGTTTTGACATAGAGATTGATTGCGTACCCGGACGAGGTCACGACCTGATTTCGCCAAAATGCAATGATGGCTGTTGATGTAAAGATGATCATTTTCCAGAAAACGAAACTGCATTCAGACAGTGAATTTGACTTATGCAGAACAAATGTTGAACTGGGTAGTCATTGGAAGCTTCATGCAGGAAGGTCCTGGAGATACTTTTTCAAGCAAGTGTAGAAAAAGCCATTTCAAGTAACATCCGTGCCGCACCGATCGTGCAGCTTTTACGATGAGTGAACTATGATCATGAGTATCCGAACAAAATAAAAAACTATGATCATGAGTGTGAGAGGGTACGTAAAAACTAACTGAAGTCATCCAAGTCGATTTTGAATTTGCTTTTGATGTGGTGAACAATGTTGACTCCTCCAACTGAAATTCATGGTGGGGGCATCAACGGTCCGGTTAGAACTGGATCGTTTGGTATACATTAGCTTTGAATTGAACTGCACCCCCACACCAGATACTCGATTTGGTTTGGATTAGGTATTGGTCATGGCACGTCTTGAGTCCAAACTGGTAAGAAGACCAATAAGGCCTTCTAAAGCAGTTGCTGGAATATCGGATTTGAGAATAAGCGTAAGACCCGCTTTCGACTCGATCTTTCAATCTGGGTAACTCTCCTTTTACCTTGGCTCTGCTAGATGAAACCCATTCAACAACAATTTAACAAGAAGATGGTGTTGTACAATTTGTGGAAAGTTCCTCAGTGGCATTAATTCTGGAAAGTTCTCTTTGCTTCTAAATTCCATGTATTCTCCCCCTTTACTTTTAACGTCCACAATAAAACCTTGGAAGATCCAGGTAGGATAGGATAGGACAAAGCACTTCGGATCCTCCACGTGTCAAAAGCAGAGCCTGGAAATTCCATGCACCCATTTGGGACCTGCAAAAAGATGCAACCCCCCAATGAAATTTCTTCCTCTGCCTGCTCCATGTTTCGGAGCAAGCAAAACTAAAGCGCAGCGAACGGTACAATTGCATGAAAAAATGGTGGCGACCATTGCTGTTTCTTGTCCAAAGTCCACCCCTTTTCAGAATTCAAGCTGTCTCAAGGAACAAAACTCGAGCTTTCTCGGTGGGTCGTTGAAGGGTGTCTCCTTGCAGCTCAAACCAAGAAAAGGCGGCAAAAATGTCCCCAGTTTGGTAGTTGCTTCGGCCAGTCCTGCTGCAGCTGCAGCTGAGGCTGTCTCAACTGGCGGCGGCGGCAGGAGGTTTTATCTGAACATCACAGGGTTCCCTTTCCCCCTCGGCCCTTTCCTCAACAGGCGCACCATTAGGACCGAGGTTTGCTTTTCTGTAATTCTCCCTTTAATTTGGGATATCTATTAGCTTGCTACTCATGTTAGTCTCAACGTTTTCCTCTGGTGAATTTTGGACATTAGATGATATAAAGCCCCTGAGCAGACTGCACAGTTATCGGGATAGTAGTTCTTCAGTTGTTCAATCATTTTCTCCCTTCCATACTGTCCATGGAATAAGTTGATAAATGAAAAGCTCTTAAAAAATATTGTTCTTGGAGTTGGTTGAAATAAAGAGGCCCAGTGGGCAAAGAGTTCTGGTTGGGGAATTCGAAGAAATAAACAGTGGAATGCACAGTGAAGTAAATTATTCGGCATTAGCTTGTCTTCCATTATGTACCATGGTGTTGAATTATGTATGTTGAAAAGCAAGGGAATAACAGCCTGCGGAATTGCATGCACTTTATAATTAATGAAACGGCACAACCTACATGAGATTCATACTGATAAGTACTGTTTGCCCCCATTGCAAAATCCTCTGTGATTGCCATAGTTGCTAGAAGTTGTTATCCAATTCTCTGGATGTTAAAGAAGTATAAACAGCACTGCACGGTTGATGAAGAGTTTTTTATTGCTGCGGAATGCAACATTGGCTAGTTTGATGGGATCATTGCTGTTTTCTTGCTGATTTTCATATACTAATAATCATTTGTGCCCAGGCGGTGAAAGGATGCATATGGCTATTTGAACAAGAGCAAGCATTGGGCTTTAGCAGCGTCTCTACAAATATCCGGATGACTGTTATTAAGCTCAAATCTGGAGGATTATGGGTCCATGCACCCATTGCTCCAACGAAGGAGTGTATTGAGGTTAAATCCGGTTTCCTAGTTATTCATTTACTTGGTTTGTGAAACATATGTTCAGACTCATCCCGTTTCCGTCTCTCTTAGGAGACCCCAGACTTCTTAAAAGTGTTCTGTTTCATAAAAGGGGGAAAAGATCTGGATGAGATGCATCTTTTCCTAAGGGCATATGATAACGAGTGCCACTCTTCCTCTCCCTTAGATTATTGTTGTTTGACTGAACATGAGTGTCATTGATAAGAAACGTGTCTCTATTGATCAATCTTACATAGCATGATGACTGTTAACTAGTGACTTAGGGCAGCAATTAAGCCAAATACATATTGTAAGTTTAGTAAAGACATTGAAAGAACAGAAAGTTCAGAAATTTTACTCACAACAAGTTCTTAAAACATGCAAAAACCCTTTTGCATGTCCAAAGAACATTTAATGTAGCATCTAAGTACACTGAGGACATTAAGAGCAAAACTCTTCAAAGATCTTTTCCTTAAATATCTGCATGATGACATCTCCTTTCTGTATGACTTCTCTGAGGAATTTTAAATTATTCTCATGCTTTTGGAATTATGGAAAAAATGCAGATTGGCCCAAGAAAAATGAACTCTGGATTATGTAGAGAAAACCAGCACCATCTGTCATCTTATGTTAAAAGAAGTTTATCTTTTTGCAAGGGATCTTGTCCCCCCATTCACATGCTGTTCTAACCTCGATAGAATTTGTGGTTATTATGATGTATATGCACCTTCTGACGGCATATTTGATTTTTGTGTTGCCAGCTTGTGAAGGAATTGGGAGCGCCAGTTGAGTACATTGTCCTGCCTACATTCGCATACGAGCATAAAATTTTTGTTGGCCCATTCTCAAGAAAATTCCCAAAGGCCAGAGTGTGGGTAGCACCAAGGCAGTGGAGTTGGCCACTCAATTTGCCCCTAGAGTTTTTCGGAATATTTCGTGCTAAAACATTGAAAGATGAGGATTTGTCAACCCCGTGGGCGGACGAGATTGAGCAGAAGGTCTTCAGCTCACCAGAAGTTGGTAATACTCATCACAAATGAAATTCCCACTATCACTTTGAAGGGTTCCAGCAGGAACTAATTTTATTTTTTGTACTGATTACAGGAATTGGGCCGTATGTTGAGGTAGCCTTTTACCACAAGCGCACGAGAACTTTACTTGTAACTGATGCCGTAATATTCGTCCCTAAAAAGCCACCAGAATGTATTGGCAAAGAGTCCTTGCTAGCATCTGCGAAGAACGGATTGGCAGTGAAGATCCTGAGTAAGGGGAAGGAAGTGCCAGAGGAGCCCGTCATCGACAATAACATGAACCGTCAAAAGGGTTGGTTCATTTCTCTGTCTCTATTTATTCTCCTTCATGAAATATCAAGAGATTTCGCAGGTGCAAATTGAGGTTGCTTTACAAGTATCTCAAAGACAATGAGGCAATGCCAAAATTTTTTGCAGGATGGGAAAGAATGGTCCTCCAAATTTTGTTTCTTGGTCCATCCAATCTTTTGGAGCCAAAGGCCAGCTTTTCTCAGATGTCGCAGAAGCTGATTGTTTCTCCCATTGTGAAGACACTAGTCTTCAGCAAGGTCCCTGAAAAGGTAAAAATAACCACCGTATATGCAATTTTCCTCTTTGTTAGAATTTGTGTTTTCTCCTTGCTGTATTCCAAAGTTAAGTACACTGATTCTGCCATAACCGGTCTGGTATAGGACCTATGTATGTGTTTGGATAAAGCCTATTGAAAAGTGTAGAAACTGTTGTAAAGAATGTTGTTGGGTGATTATGTTAACTAATCAGTTTACTTTTCTTAAATTCCAGGTTAGAGATTGGATTGACAGTATTGCACGGGACTGGAGATTTAAGAGAATAATTCCGGCTCATTTTGCTGCGCCAATTAATGCCGGCAGGTCCGATTTCTTGGCAGCATTTGCATTTCTAGATGAACTGTTGGGGGAGCAATATGTGACTCGACCATCGCTCTCTCTTCTGTTCGCATCACTTTTGGGGAAGGCTGCTAGTTACTTCCCTCCCGATGACATGAAGACCCTGTCATCCCTTGACCAGTTTCTAGTCTCTGTTGGAGCTGTGAAGAAGACTGTCTCGGGGAGGAAACAGCGATTACGAATATAACATTACAGGTAAACAGCGATTGCCAGCAAAAGTTTTCATCCGTAAAAATTTGTTAAAAACCGTGTATTATCAGGAATCGATGGGATATTTTTCATGCCATGTACTCAGAAAATGAAAGAGAGAAGTGTACTTAACAGAAACTTGTTTAGCAATTTTTTATGATACAAGATCAATGCTATAGTTCAAAAGTTACTGCTTAATATATAGTTGGCTCTGTGCATATACTCGAATGTCAGCCTTTTGTCTTATTGTTGACTCGGAAAATGGATGAACATAAAATATATATATGAGCTGTTCTTCTAACAGCTGTGAGATTATCTTATTCCGAGGATAAGATACCATTCTGCGCTTACCGTTCTTTTGCATACTGATGACACATTCTCTTCATGAGCATTTTCCTTAAGGCTAAGTAAATATAAGCTAACTGATCAAATTGGACAAGAAATAACTGTTTTTGATATATTTCCCGATTAAGATCGCCTTTGGATTATGATTTTTAATTCCAACTCCTGTTTTTCATAACAAATCCAGAGAATTTAAATGCTGTCCAAAAAGAGAAACTAATTAAATAGGCAATCTGGGCACAGAATCCTTCCACAGATGCACTTAGCCTATTTTGCTCGCCAAAAAGCTCACCTGCACTTGTTAAAGCCACAAAAGACTTGCCCGCACGATCTTTCCATGGCAAAAAACTCGCACATCTCTCTCCTTCATACATGAAATCTATACACAAAAGGGGGAACTTGGACAATAGCCTTTGTGCTTCATATCAACTTTGCTTTGTTTTCGAGCAGTCTTTGCACTCGCAAGTTAAAAGGTACGTTAGCTAGCACTTTCTTGAATCAAAGATGAGCCTATAGCGCCATTCTTTCGTTATTTGCCGTTGTTTTCAAAACCATATCAGAGGTTGAACCGGATTCTCAAGTGGCAGCGGTGGTGACCCGGTTTAACTGGCCAAAACCAGGAAAAGCCGGGGTCGGCACCCGGTTGATGGATGGTCCGGTTTGGATTTCAAAACGCTGGTTGTCCTCATAGTGATTGGGAGCACCCCATATGTAGTGACTTCTCATTGCTTCGTTCCTTTACTCTTGATTAAGCTCGGCTGCTTCAGCTGATGTTTTATAGGTTATTCAGTTATTGATGGGTTTTGAGGGCATGTGAGCTTTGATTTGTTATGTGAGGTCCTCACTGATTCTCTTAGAGCATCCCTTAAAGTTACCCTTCTCTTGAGTGGAAATCAATTTCCATTGAACATTCATATGAAATGGTTGGTTGTTCTCATTAGTAGATAGACACGCCATGTGTGGAAAGCGACGAGTTGATTGAGTTTTATAGAAGTTGTAACGCATTGTCCCGATGAGAACACCCTTTTTCACAAGAGTCAATTCACAGTCAATCCATTTGCAACGCCGTGTTGCGATTAACATGCCATAATGTGTGCCTTAAGACGGGCCTTTTTTTTTTCTTTGGTTCCGTTCCACCTTGATAGGGGGTCTTCTAAAACCAATACACTGTTACAGATTGGTATGCATTTCTTCTTTTCACATTTTCAGAACTTTTGCATAAAGCAAAACTCCTTTTGCAATTTGATGAATAAAAAAGGAGGCAAAATCATCTCTAAATGTAAACAGCGTGACGAACACAACGAGACTACGTCTCAAACAAGCAGGCTCAAAACAAGGCAATTTAAAATGAGCGAGGTCAGGAATTTTACGTTTTTGACCCGTCTTTCTTCTGTTGTACTTTAAAACAAACCGTATCTCCAACTGCAATGTCAAATTATGGAATGACTGTTGCCTTTCCTCGTGTAGCGTTTGCTAAAATGGCATATCCTGCAATTATTCTTCAATCTCGATTATTGTATCATCATCTTCCCTCAACCGATGTCTACTTCGGGAGCTCGTGATCATAGCCTTGGCTTCAAAAGTTTTTCATTGAAGATATCTTGGGAGTTTGTTCAAGTCTTTTGTCTATTATTAAGGAAATCTTGTTTTGCAGGGTTCGTATACTTTTCGTCTTGTATATTTTCTCCTCATTAAATGGCTGAGGACTGCATAAAGTCCCCCGTGACCTCGGAAATAATCAAGACAAATGAAGGAAATTCTGCAGGAAAACCGAGGTCTTCGAACAGTGGAAGAACCCCGCACTATCTCAGGGCTCCAGGGGGTTCATGCCATGAGCATTGCAAATATGGAGGGACGCAGACATTCAAAACAAAGCCAAGAAATCTGATGCGTGGGAAGACGACCAGGAAGCTGCCCGATGAACCGCTTTTGGCTGAGGATGTTGTTGTGCCAGGTTCGGCACAAGAACCGACGAGTAAGCTCGAGATTCTGTCAAATCTGGAAAGCCAAACTCCTGATATAGCTAATGTGGGCAAACAAGAAGGACCGGGCCCTGACCATGGCGGGGTCAAGGTCATGGCAAAAGGGAGGAAGAAATCAGAGGTAGAGTTAAAATCTTCCCGCAGCTCGAAAATGCACATCTCCGATCTGCACAAAATGGTGAAACCGGGCATGGCATCAAGTGGAACAAAACAAGTTTCTCTGGGAGCCTCAGCGATGTTCTCCTCAGAAATGTACTTGAGGTCGGTGAAGACGAAAATGGAACCCTTAGGATCCAAGCCAATTTCTTTGCCCGATTCATCGGGAGATTCAAGCCACAGAAAAAAGAGTAGCATCACGGCAAGCCAGGACACTAGGACCTCTAAAGTAGCGGTGAAGAATCTGTCGGAATCGTCAACTACTTCTAATTCCCTAGAATTTTCAGCTCGATCTCCAAGCATGAGACCAAGAAAGGGCATAGCTGGGAAAGTTATGTCCCCACTGAAGAATCGGAACAGAAATCAAAATAATATCAAGAATGCTGAAGTCGTACAAATCGCCAAAGAAATGGCGGTCCAGGAGAAGACCCTTTATGTCATAAAGGAGGAGACTGAGCACGTACCTTCAGAATTTACTTCTACCACTACCGCATTTGCTGTGGATGACCAAAATGGAAGCGCTGTTAAAATGTCTCCAGATCAATCCTCATCGCTGCCCCAGCATGTCTCTCTCCCAAAATGTCCATCTCCAAAATTCCATGAAGAAACTTTTGCTGTGGATGACCAAAATGGAAACACTGTTAAAATGTCCCCAGATCAATCCTTGTTGCTGCCCCAGCATCTCTCTCCCCCAAAATGTCCCTCTCCAAAGTCCCATGAAGAAGATATCCATGAGTCTCCTGATTATACAGACGATAAAGAAGAAGGCTGCTCTGATTCTGGTCATGGTGAATCTAATCATTCGGTACAAGCAGGGACTTCACTGAGGCCAACACAAGATAGGACAAATTCCGAGAAAAACGAAACATGTAAAGCTGTGAATCTTAGCGTGAGGAACAGCAAAGTGATTGTTGGCACTCAAGCTGAAAGCAGTAGTCTGAGGAGGCTAAACATTAGACGAGGAAGAGCTTTTGGACAGAACCAAAGTCTGAAGGCTGATGCCAGAAGGAGAACCTTCAAGAGAAGAGAGGAAATTGAGGGTGGCAAGGATACCAGCACACCAAGTTCCATAAAAATCACCTTGAAACATCAAGATGTCCAAGAGAAGGAAGAAGGCCGGAGACTGTTCAACAATATGATTGAAGAGACAGCCGGTCAGCTGGTTAAGACCCGGAAGAGTAAGGTGAAGGCTTTGGTTGGCGCTTTTGAAACAGTGATCTCCCTTCAAGAAACCAAAGACTTGGTGAAGTAGGCAATTGGAAAGTATGTGCAGGAATCATTGCACGGTTTGGCAACAAAGTAAGTCCAATGATAGGGAATCAGAGACATTAGATTTACTTGGATCAACAAGGATGCTGCAAATCATACAATAGAGTGCTTGGGTTGGGTTTAAGTCTTTTTTGTGTTCTTTACCGTGATATTTCAGTGTAATGGAAATGCAGTTAGTTTGACAGCCGGTACTATAAATGGTAACCTTGAGGTGTAAATTCATTTAGTTACATTCATTTGACTTTACTCTGGATCTTTGAAGTACTTACTTTAGCTGCACACCATTTCTTCATCTTTAGTGTTCAGAATCTTCTTCTTCCTACAATGTTCCGATTTTATGTTTCCATGCTCTGAGTCTCTGAGGGAGCTTTTAATCTGAAGTTGGTATTCTACCTTTTTCTTGTGTAATTCATCCTCATAAGGAGATGATTGTGCTGTTTCTCAAAATAATTTTCCTTTACGGTTACAGCAATGTAAGTCAACCTATCCACACTTAAGACTTATAAATAGAAATCCAATTACAATTAATGTTATAGTCCTCCATGTTACAACTAGGTCAAAGTTAAATCTGCTTGAAGTTGATCTGATGATCTGTCTGGTATATTAGCCTTGCCATTAAATCAAAGTACAGTTGCCACTGACTTATGTCTTGCAAACAACCTCTGCGACTGTAACCAGTATCTCAAAGTATTCTTATATCTATTAGCTTTGAGCTACATAACAACTAATTGAACTCGAGTAGCTGATAACCAAGCTTTGATTACTCACATGTACAAGTATCACACTCTCTCACCAGGATAACCAATGGCATACTGACTGTATTGGATGAATCATATAGATAATTGCAAAACATATCATCAGTTAAAGCATGCTCTTGTCTAGAACAAAGGAAGCATGAAGCTTCAGCAAAATATGTGCACCATGAATATCACACATTCTGCTCCAAATCGGACTTTTCTGCATCAAAGTCCAACCCCACAATCCTCATTCGCCCAATGTTAACTGCAGCACAAACGAAGGATAAGTGATTTAGCTTAAGCCAAGCAAATAACCCGTAATCTAGGAAGACTCCAAGTTTGATATAAGGAGCTATTACTGTTAATAACCACATTGCGGCAAAAAGCTGGACAGAAGAACACAAATTTAAAAGTCCCAAGAAGCATTTCGGTTGCTCATGATATTAAGCTGATATTATAGTAGTTGGCAATCGTGATCAATCAGAAATGGTTGACCTTTAGCAATATGGGCCTCCCTCCCTCTAAATTGCCAGCAAAAAGCTTGAGGGAAGACAAAAGATCGAGGATAACTGATCTAGGAGATACGTAAAGAGGAGGGATATCTCATTTGAAGATGCCATTGCTTTCAAAAATCTAAGACGCCATTACAATTTATAATGGACAATCCATTGTTGCACCCAAACAAAAGGTAGATTGAGGTTAGAGCATATCTCTCTTACATTATAAGTGATAATCCACAGAATTAGTTATCTACTACCAGTAAGTTCATGCGGTATGTCTACTCCAGAATGAGACGAGTCATACAGCTGGCGTACTGAATGATACAGAACCAACACTTCAATACTGTACAGGTGTTGACAATGATAACAATGAACCACTTAAATAGCTGCAAAAGTATGGAAGCAAGAATGGTTACCAACAGCATCAAGTCCACTTAATTTTGGCATGAACTTCTTGATATGGTCCTCTGCTGCTTCCTCAGCTTTCAGGGTCTCACACTCAAAAGAGACCACAATCTTGCTCTTTTGATGTTCTTGCTCCAGTAGACCTGTCACGCCCTCATCCCAGCTGCTCAAAAAGCCGTGTGGGGGTTATCGACAAGGTTGACACACAAATAATATCTATCGCAACAACATCCGAACCATATGAGAAGCAACAAACTGCAATAGATAAGGTTCCAGAAAAACCAACAAGATCCCTTCCAAGAAACCGTCTAGTGTTACAAATTCAGCGGAGGTAGCAAACGCTTCTCTGAAACTTAAATCAGAGAAGCACCATACAAGAGCAAAAAACGATAGGAAAGCCAGTACGGCAAAAGTGCCTCTCTGAAGCATCCAAAGTCCAAATAAATTTTTCTAGCGACGCTCACCCGTGAGCATGATCTATGCTATGAAACCGAGCAGCATCATGGCCTTTGCACTCCACCACAACAGTCTCTTCTTGTTTGGTCTGTCAACATAAAAGGTAGTGCTGAGGCGGGTGAATCCGGAAAAGGGTCGAAACCACTCAATGTCTCTGGGACAAACATGAACATGAAAAGCAGAAGAATAATTTGCTCCTACTTTGAAGTCCGTGATGGAGAGCTTGATCAGGCGGTAATCCTCTCCCCTGCTGCATTCCCTTTCGCACGCCAATTCTGCCCACGAAAAAAAGGGGCATCGCCAACAGCAATTCTCAACACGTGACCCACTAACGAGAAAGAACAAGAACAGGGGGTGGGGCACCACCAACCAGTGCCGTGGAGGCCATAGCAGACGGAAAGAGGGAGGTGGATGAAGTGGCCTGAGATGGAGCCGCATGGAAGAAGAGCTATGGAGGCCACCCCCTCCTTCACCTCCCCTTGTTTCAATTCTACTCCTCCTCCGTTTTCGCCAGCTGCAAGAACAAGACGAGTTCTTGATCGGAACAGTGACAGGGAGAGATGAGAAAACTCTCGATTCTCAGCAAAGAGACGAGCCCCGATTCACGCCGCCACTTACCCATTTGAACTTGCCCGCTGGATGATCAAAAAGACGGCGCCTTTGTTTGACACGCCGGTCCTCCGATGTTGTAATGCCGACCCCGCGAGACGTCGGACATCAATGGAACATCTTTGCCTAAACGCGCACCGCACCGAGAGAGAGAGAGAGAGAGAGAGAGAGAGAAGGGGACTCTATTTCTGCTAAGTACCTCTTACAGACTTTTAAATTCAACCAAATTACCGATTTTCTCAAAAATAAATAAGTTGCGTTTAGGCTAGCAACGTAGCATCCAGCCTTTTTTTGTGTGGTAATTTTACTATGAGTCTGAAATGCGAATAGGAAGTTCTTTTAAGGTTGATACGCACAGGGAAATATCGATGAAACGTGGGGATGCTACTCACATTAGTAATTCAAAAGATAGGCTCAACAAACGATTTGAACATCCCTCACTCATCTTGCATATCCTCTTCCCCCTTGCGTTCGCAATTAAATTGGATTTGCAACCGAACAACAAAGAGACGGGATGTTATCAGCCGGCAGGCAACAGGTAATAAGCTCCGCCAGGCTCCAGCCGACAGAGTTTCCAGTACCGTAGTTGTTCTCCACAATGCGTTGGTCCTCACTAACAATTTCGTGCATGTCCAAGTTGCCGGTGGATAAACAAGTGCCCAGTCATAAAGGTAAGGCGACGATAGATACGGAGTACAAGTATTTCATCGTCCGGCAGGCGTTTGCAAAAGAAGCCAGGACGTGCACCACGCTCAAAATGGTCTGCAACCGCGAATCTTGGAGAGCAAAGATCATGTGCTTTTCTATGTGAACTCTTGAAGGATTATTCTCACATTATACACTTCATGTGGAGCATGTATAAGTTACAAAACGTTCACCGGCATAAGCCGTGTCGTTCCCGCCGTAAAAGAAGAGAAAAGAAAAGGTGTGAGACCTATATATGTTGCTGTATAAGAAAAGAACTGATCCAGAACCTTAAATAGGGGAATAATTACTCAAAACCATCAGGCAGAAGGCGAGATGGCTTCTCGGTCTCCTGTGGCGGCCATATCCGAGTCGCCATCCTGTTTCCTAAACACCAACTTCTGCTGAGGAAGTTGACCATTGGCAAATGCTGTAACTTCTGTGTCTACTACGATGGTGTCTTCGTCCTTGAAGTCCCCCCTCAATATGCCCTTGGCTAGTTCATTTTCAACGTGCTGCTGAATCACCCGCTTGACTGGCCTTGCACCATAGTTTGGATCATAGCCAAGACTCCCTAGCAGTTGGATGGCTCCATCCGTCACTACTAGTTTTATTTTCCGATCTGCGATTCTCTTCTGTACACGCTCCAACTGTCAACAAAATATAGATAAACATCAGAATTAGTTTTATTACAATACCATCTGAAGCCAACACGCTGCATGGAGAATGGTACAGGACATTGCATTATGTACTCTGTAAGCTCAAATGTTCATTAAATTGGCTATAAACAACACATCTTGATACTGCTTTAAGAGTTCTTTAAGGATGAGAAGTCCAGAATTTATCAGTAAATCCATCACATCTCACCACACAAGTCAGACGACCTCTTCTCTACAGAAATTAGGAAAGTGAAATATGAGAACCAAGACAACCAAGAACAAAAGCATGGTCCCAGCAACAACCTGAGCATGTTGTCAGATTTCTAAAGTGAGACAAACAGCACAAATGTGTAGTGAACCATAGGACTTTTTTCTTGAAGACGATAAAATGAAGAATGCTGTGCCACTACAGAAGTAATCGACCAGCTGCATACCTGTAATTTCACAATGCTATTAATCTGCTCACGTTCCAGAGGCTGGAAAACTATATATTCATCGACCCGATTCATAAACTCTGGGCGAAAGATAGACCTTGCAGCATCCATTACCCTCTGTTTGATGGTCTCATAAGCAGTTTCCTTGGGCATAGTGTCATCATCGGTATTTAGAATGTACTGTGAACCCACATTTGAAGTCATAATTATGACCGTGTTAGTGAAGCTCACAGTCCGACCCTGTGAATCAGTCACCCTCCCATCATCTAAAATCTGAAGAAATACGTTAAACACATCAGAGTGAGCTTTCTCTATCTCATCGAAGAGAATGACAGCATAAGGTCTTCTGCGAACCGTTTCTGTCAATTGACCTCCTTCCTCATACCCTACATAACCGGGTGGAGCACCTATTAATCTTGAAACTGCATGCTTCTCCATATACTCACTCATGTCGATTCGTACCAGTGCTTCCTCAGTGTTGAACAAATAAGCAGCAAGGGCCTTTGCCAACTCTGTTTTCCCAACACCTGTAGGACCCATGAACATAAAACTAGCTATAGGTCGGTGAGGATCTGACAATCCTGCTCGAGACCGCTGGATCGCTTCTGCAACTGATATCACTGCGGGATCTTGACCCACAACACGCTTATGCAATTCTTCTTCAAGATGTAATAACTTCTCCCTCTCTGACTGCTGCAGCTTGGAGACTGGGATACCAGTCCACTTACTAACAATTTCAGCAATATCACTTCCCGTTACTTCTTCTCTAAGCATAGATTTTCCAGAGCGCATATACTCATCTAGCTCTTTTTCTGCATCTTCAAGTTGGCGCTGCAATGCAATTAAGCTCCCATACTTCAATTCAGCAGCACGATTGAGGTCATATTCCCGCTCAGCTTGCTGGATTTCGAGATTTACTCTGTCAATCTGCAAAAAGAATAAGCAGAAAATTCAATTTCCTACCACATAAATTGCAATTTCCTACAATATCACATCTTAACAAATAAGATTACTTTCAATGTCAATTTCCCATATTTGGAAATCCAAATTCAGCATTGAGGATGCGAACTTTGAAATGTGTATACACAAGAAGCTGAATTAATCCTCTTAATGACTCACAGAACCCTCTGAAGAAAATCATTTTCATCATATTGACAAATAAAGAGGGGCAAAATACCGTACCTCCTCTTTGATAGACTGTATACGTGTCATGACTGACTTTTCATGCTCCCATTGCTCAGTAAGCTGAGCTTGTCTTTCCTTCAGGAGAGCCAACTCTGCCTCAAGGCGGCTCAACCTATCTTTTGAAGCCCTGTCTGTATCATTTGCTAGTGACAGCTTCTCCATCTCCAGTTTCAAGACTGATCGATTGATCTCATCGAGAGCAGTTGGTTTTGAAGTAATTTCCATCTTAAGCTTAGCAGCTGCTTCATCCACTAGATCAATAGCTGAAATTGCGAGGAAATTACATGTTCAATCTTCCTTCAGAATTCCTTCAAATGACTACAATTTAAAGCCAGCTGAAAATTACCTCACCCAATATACTACTTCAACCAAACATATATTGAACTAAAATAAACCTTCTAATAGATTCTCTCTTTTAGAATTCAGCTAGACTGTCCTCTATAATGCTTTTATTCCTCAATGACAATCGTTTACTGTAGGAATCACCTGTTCCAAATTTCTAAAAACCCAAAAAAGGAAGTGGGGGGAAAAAGACAGAGAAGGGAAGGAGGGCCAATGCAGCCAGCTAGAACTATACATTGCCAATGTCCGAGTAGGACATATCTGATGATGTTTCATCACAGAAAGAACAGATCTCGTTTTCTTTTCATGTCATCAGAATATTGTGTTTTTCATTTGGAGAATGACCTTTGGGTGTTAAAAATTAGCAATCTAGATGAAATACGGATGTAGCCAGAGAGATAAGATGAAGGAAGCATGGTCAGTGCAGCCAGAAAGAAGAGCTATATGTTGGCCACTTTCAGCAGGACATATTTGATGGTTCTTCATGGAATAGTACCATCACCTATGAATCTACATGTTACCTATTCTCACAGCTCCAATTTAGAAGAATGCTCCAGATCAGAATATGTCAGATCCTATCAGTTGAGAAAATGCACTTTGTACTATGAAGGGAACTATAGTTTTGGCAGCCTTCTGACAAATAAGCATGTAATCAGCATGAAGCAGATTAATAGTGAAAAGAAATATATTCATACTTCATTGGACAGTTTGAAATGTACCTTTGTCAGGTAGAAATCGGCCACTTATATATCTGTCAGAAAGAATTGCTGCTTCTACCAGTGCGCTGTCAGAGATTCGGACTCCATGATGCAGTTCATATCTTTCACGCAATCCCCGAAGTATTGATATTGTGTTCTCAACTGAAGGTTGATCCACATAGACTTGCTGGAAACGGCGCTCCAAAGCTGGATCCTTCTCGATATATTTGCGGTACTCATCAAGTGTCGTTGCACCAATACAGCGCAATTCCCCTCGTCCAAGCATTGGCTTCAATAAGTTACCAGCATCCATTGCACCATTTGTAGCACCTGGAACAAGTTACATAACAATCTTCACAATCTAAATGACGTCAAACAAAAGAGATTTCTAAGGGAAGAAGAGAACATCTCCCAAAATCCTAGACGAGCTAGCCATGGGCCGCCGATAGAGAACTCCACTGGAAATTTCAAAGAATTCTCTAGGAATTTGGGACTGTTGGCTTTCAAATAAGAACCACAAGCAGTACCAGTGCTGCAACATATATTTCAAAACAAAAATTCCAGACATCCACCTGGCAAGTGCATTACCTGCACCAACGACCGTATGTATTTCATCTATAAAGAGGATTATTTGGCCTTCAGATTCAGTTACTTCCTTCAGTACAGCTTTTAGCCTATCTTCAAATTCCCCCCGATATTTTGCTCCAGCTATCAGGGCACCCATATCAAGGGATATAAGCTGCGAAATTCAAGTTAAGGTCAATGGTCATCATAGCAAACAAGTAGGAATACACACGGTCCATTCAATTTCCCAAGAATTACACAAACAAATGTGCACAAACACATGGAGATGGTACATCCATCAGGAATTTTGTCATAAAAACATCAAATAGAATACGCACCTTACGATCCATCAAAGCCTGTGGTACATCACCTTGCACAATTCTCTGGGCAAGTCTGTCAAAAGTTTCACATCAAATTTTAACAACTGCTAAAAAATTCATGATTTCACCAAGGTAGAGCACCAATGCAATTAAATGGCGACTGCAAATACTCGTGCTTTGTAAAACTTAAATTGCATTTTTTTTGTTGACAGGTACCAAATTAGACAATCATTAGAGTAGAAACTTGGCACAGAAGTAGAGAACTAATGAGCTAGTTCTGTCAAATAATGAAACCAATTACCTAGCTAAGCCTACAACAGATCAAAACTCCCACCTCAGTGCTACTTCACAAGCATCCCACATCTATGTAAGTACTTACCCCTCTGATATTGCAGTCTTCCCAACACCAGGCTCACCAATGAGCACAGGGTTATTCTTTGTTCTCCTGGAAAGAATTTGAATGCACCTGCGTATTTCATCATCTCTTCCTATGACAGGATCAAGCTTTCCAGCTCTTGCCATGGCTGTCAAATCCTTCCCATATTTTTCCAGAGCTTCGTACTTTCCCTCTGGATCTGCAATAAGTAACTCAGAGCATGAGATACATAAAGTAAGA
This sequence comes from Eucalyptus grandis, assembly GCF_016545825.1. Lineage (NCBI taxonomy): Eukaryota > Viridiplantae > Streptophyta > Magnoliopsida > Myrtales > Myrtaceae > Eucalyptus > Eucalyptus grandis. The sequence continues at coordinate 32,992,833 of NC_052620.1, read as the reverse complement.
CACAAGACGAAATATAAACAGAAAATTCCCAAGATGTCTGTATCAAATGAGGTTTTAGATGTTGCCAAGCTTGTTTACAATTAAACTTAAAGCACACTCTTCCGCTTGTCCCAAATGACAAGCACACACATGCCACAAGAATACAGTAGGCAGTTCCAAATTCCTCTTGACAAGATGTGATATATGTGATGTTAAGGCCCCCCAAGAACTACTGATGAATATTGAGACAACAAAAAAAAATAAAACATGCTGACTTTCTCTACTGCCTCCACATACAATGAAGAAGGGAAATCAACACATAAATTGAGTAAGCAGTTACCTTGATCAATTACAGACTGTCGTCCTCTTATTGCTTCTACTGCAGATTTCAACTTCTGCTCAGTTATTTGAAAATCCCTGAATAATTGTTTTCCAAATCGTTGATCCTGTGCAAAACCAAGAACCAAGTGCTCAACAGAGACAAATGAATCCCCATACTGCTTCTTAAATTCCCTAGCTCGACTGATCAAGGCTTCTAAATCACGTCCTAACATTGAGCCAGCTGACTCGCCAAGGACCTGCAGCAGTTGAACAGTAACACCTATTAATCAACTACAAATCAAACAGGCCAAACAGTTGTAATCTGTTTCCATTAATAGCTGAGAACATCAAGTGATGTTAAATCCTCTATTCTTCAATTAAGAACTCGGTCTCAAGAGGCAATGCCCATGCTGAAAATGTTTAATTGATTCGTAAAAGAGAATAGCAACATCTAGCTGTAATAACCCATTGATTTAAAAGAGATGCTCATTAAGACGTTTTCATTCAATAGAGATACCTTTGGTTGCCGTTGGATGAACTTATCAGTAGCCTCCAGAAGACGGGTATTGTCAACTGCAGCCTTGGAGAAGATCCGCCGGGCAAGCCCATTCTTTTGCTCCAACAGAGCCTTCATCAAGTGCTCAGTCTCCACTATCTGATGTTTATTCTCTTTCGCAATGTCTGGTGAGGAAACAATCCCTTGCCAGGCCATCTCTGTAAATTCTTGCTGTGTGATCTGTCATTTGACAGAGCTACAAAATCAATAATTTATTGGGTTCAAGTGGACAAATCTGATTATACATATTACAAACACCACCCCAAAGAAGCTACATATACACATTCATCCATTTAGCAGCTCACTCTTCATCTATGCACAGCCTAATTCAGCAGTACAGCAATCACACTAGCAATCAAACAACACATTTGCACCAGGACATTCAGGATTATCGAAAAAAACGACAACTTGGCAAGAAAAATCCAACGCACTCGAACACAGAACACTACTAGCACCACGCCTAGACGCACGCGACCTCATCGCATCACCCCAAACAAGCATAACCAAATCCCCAAAACAGAGCAACGAACGAACGCACGGGCATGCACGCGGAGCGCTAAGAAAATCCCAAAGGAAAGGAATCGGGGGCAATCACCCGTCCACCGGAAGCCTCGCACCGCACGACGAGCGGCCTGGACGGAGGGCTCCCCGCGAGCCTCCCGGCGCCGCCGCGGGGCTCCCTCTTGAGCCTGATCCTGCCGAGCGGCTTCGAGCCGCCGGGGAAGCGGAGCCCGGCTGCGGCGGCGGAGGCGGCGCCCCCCCGGACGGAGCAGGCGGGCAGGAGCGGCCGGGGAGGGCGGAGGCTGATCCCGGAGAAGGACGTCGTCGAAGCCATTGCAGCAGGGAGAGTAAGAGAGAGAGAGGGAGAGAACGAGAACTGAAGGGAGAAGATTTGCGAACGAGAGATATAGAGAGAGAAAGGGGGGTTTGCTTGAGGCGTGAGTAAAGTGCTCGAAGAAGAAGAAGAAGAGGAGAGAGAAGTTATGTGGTGTTGTGGGAATCTTGCTGTGGGGAGGAGGGAGAGAGAGCGAGAGGCTTCATGAAAGGTCTGGAGCTTTTCAAGGTTTTAGCTCGAAGATTACAGAGCCTTCCTTCCTTCCTTCCTTCCATCCCGTCTGTTTGGACGGATGTGGTGGAAGTGACTAGCGAGTGAGAAAGTGATTGGAGATTTTCTTGATTTCCAGCTTTTTTTTTTCTTTTTTAATTTCCTCCCTTGAAGGCAGAATTTAAACTGAAATTCGAAAAACGAAAAAAGAAATAAATGATACTTGAGAGAATTGCTTTCTTATATTTTCAAAAATTTCCAAATAAAAGCCGAAAGTATCATCATTTTCTCAAGTAAGGGTTTGAACTTTATTTCAAATAAATACTTGAAGTGATCATATAAATCTCGAATAAAGGCTTGAACTCATTATTTGGTGAAAGGCAATTTCATCTTTTAAATTTTTTCCTTTATTCCTTCTTTTTCCTTTTTTTTTTCTTTTCAAACTAAAAAAAGGAACACACATGATGGGGTGAGGTCACCAACACTTGCATAGGCTTGGCGGCCCCAATTTGGGCAATGAGGGTAGGCGGCTCTGCCTAGATTTGGGAGAGGGCTACCAACCTCTCTTGTCTCCAATGAGAACTTGTTAGGCCTCCCCTCTAATCGATAAGGGTAGTCATAGGTGAGAAGGAGCCCTCCCTCCTCTATTTTTCCCTTTTTTTTAAATAAATTGTTTTAATCTAATTCAAATTCAAATTGTTTTTGAATGAAAATATCTCTGGTCGATCAAAATTTGCTAACTAGCAAAGAGTGACCCTTATTTGAAATAGCCATAACCACTTTATATCATTTAAAAAAAAAATTTGATATGATCACTCCATTTTCTTATTTGAGAAAACGATAGTATTTTAGGTTCTTATTAGAATTTTCCCTAATTTTTTTTAAAGAGGAATGGGTAATTTTCTGTCAATTTCATAACACATCCGCGTGGCTTGTTTTTATTCCTGCTTTTTTTTTTTTTAGCAGAGTTTTTCTTCCTGCTTTACTGATCTCAGAACTGTTAAGTGCTTGAATATTAGAGATTTATATCAATGGTGATAAGATATGGTAATGGTAGAGATTTGAGATGTCAACTTTTTTTATTTTTGATTTTAGCCCTTTATTTTCATGATAGAAAGAAGAATGAAATCTATCGATTTTAGAATGTCCTAACTAGACGTAATTGCGATCTCAAATCATTCCTTTCTCAGAACAATCTTGCTTAATCCGTGCTGCTTCCATATACGTAAAAATCAATTCACTCCTACTCACTTACAAAACCCAAAATAAGAAAGAAAAACAGAGGAGAGATGACTTCTCTCCCTCAGAGTTTTGCCCAGAGTAATGGGCTCCATCAATGCAACGTTTCAACCCAAAAGCCTTTTTTTTTTATCAATCTTATTCTATTTCTACTCTACACTCACTCTCAGACTTTTGTCCCGTCTCTTGCAGGGCGTGAGAATTGAAACTCACTCTTAAAACTTAGACGTCCCCACTCCATCCCTTGAGAATGTGGGGATTTGAATGGCCACTGGGACCCTAAAAGGCCTTTCAAATCAGCAACCCCCACATAAATAATACAACCTCGTCTTGATCAATAGACTGCAGAAGTTCAAACCAATTCCGATATTGTATTGGAAATTCGAGCTTGCGATCATTTGTTCTAAAAGCTCGAGTCATTAATAACTACACAAAGATCATCTTCTCTACCGATGACAGCCTAAAGTGAGATATCATGATCACTTAACAAGGATCATCTTCTTTAACATGCATCTTTGCCATTTACCATCAGATCAAGAGGAAGGAACAAAGCCTACCCAGTACAGATCTGCACCGAGACCCTGTGTAAGTGTTGAGGATCCTTAAACAACAGCAGCAGCATTGATGGAGGCTCGTGACCCACCGATCAAATGCCGTGCAAGTCGCTGAACTTCCGATTTTCGACATTTCTCACTTCAGATTCTTGGTGCAATGTTACCGGAAGCACATAGGGGGAAGGAAAACTGAAAACTGAAAACTGTAAACAATGCAGACGGGATATTGAAGAGTTATTCTTTGGTTATGAACAACAATTTTCTTAATACCATATGATTCAGTGATAAAATTTGTAAGCGGGCGGGTGCATGTGCAGTGACCTTAGAGAACATCCTATGCTAGCAACGGGAGCATGCCTCCTATATAGAGGAGTCCCGACAGTTTATGGTCATACGACCTGAACATCACCATCGTATGTTGCAAGAGGAACTGGGAACCAAGAGCAGATGTATTCGATATAGGAATATGACCTGAAGAGATGAGATTATTGCTGAATACCGAGTTTATAAGAACTACAAAGTGAGCAATCGGTGAGAAAACAAATAAAGAAAAGGTGTGTCGAAATGATACAATGGAAGGGGCCAAGGGCAGCATAAAGAAACCAAAGACCTGTGACGAAAATTGACTTGTATAACGACGTGTTTTGTACCGACTCCCTCTCATTGAACACCAATTCCTCAAAACCGTTCTCTATACCAGCTTTGATGCTCTTTTCCTGCATAATATCACGAACAGAATATTCAGGGCAATCCGCCTCATTTATGGCTTCGGTTGAGAACAAAAGTTATTGGCACTGAGAAAAATTATGTCAACGCACCTGTAACAATGCCGTCTTCACTTGGAATCTGCAAGCTATAATATGACGCAACCGCACCGATTCTGCCGTGGTTGGTTTAATTCCTTTTCTGTGGAATGTTAACAGCAAATTGAGATTCCATGAGGATGTACAACAAAAGGGCACCAGGCCAGAAGAGGAAAGAACAGGTTAGAAAATGTAATTTGCACTGGGATACCAGTATAGTTCATTGTTTAAGTTTTAATTGGGAGAGATTCGGAGAATTTAGGGAAACAATGTTTGTACCTTTTTCTATAGGTGCTTGAACAACGACGTGCATAGTGGTAACTCCACCAGGAGTGTCAACGAGGGGACTCCGGCACTCACCGACTGTTCTGCTATTCTCTAATATCTTTCCTGCACTAATCAACTTCACATCTTTGATGGTCCTTGGACCATTGTCCTTCTCTAATTGATAAGAAGAAAAGCAATTAATATCACTTGTAAATGGACCTCTTAGGTGGCAAGATCAAGACATTCGTGAGAAACAGGAACTGGCTCGACAAGCAAACGTAGAAATGTGGACTTGTGATGCACTACGTAAGACGTAGAAAAATCAGACATTTCAGTTGCACAAGAGTCGGAGACATGGATGTTCTCAAAAGAAGCATTGATTATTTAGAACATATTCTGCCTTCTTTTGCAAGAGCCATCATTTCCCAATCTCCAGAATAAGAATCACAAGGTTTACTGACCCGATGTTGCTTTTAGATAGTTCCTGATTCTTTTCCCCAAAAGTAATTAGACAAAGATTCTTGAGGAATCCAATGAACAGTTCATTGGCCCCAAGCAGCATCATCTGACATGCTAAAACCATCTAAACAGTCCGCCATCAGGAGATGCGTTCTCCAGTTTGTGTCCTTTACCAGGCATTAGCTTGATTTGAGATGTTTCTTCAAAAAGCCTACTTTTAAAGAACATCACCATCAACTTTCGAGCAAGAGACAACCGACTGCTTCTAGGATATTCACATTATGTGGAACCGTACTGTTTCCAAAATTTCAATTCCAGATTCTCTCGAAGATTGAAGCTTTTTCACTAAAAAGTTAGTGCGCATCAGGCAGTATCGTTTTCGTCTCAGCATATCCGACACTAACCATGCATAACCCGGTCTATCTTTATTCGACCTGTTCAGCTTCATCAAACGCGGAAGATAAAAAATTGACATAAAGGATGAAATCAGACATTAAAGAGAAAAATATAAGGCGAAGGATGCAGATATTGGTAGGTAACTAAAGCAATGCTGAACAAGAATTGGGTGCCCGAATCTATAAGATTGTAAAGTTAACCTTTTGGCCACTGAGCAAGAATGCTTTCCTTCAAAGTGGCAACACTTGTAGCAGCAGGAAAGCTTTTCGGGCCGATATCCGACCCATCAGTCAATCGAAACTTGATCTCTAACTGATCTTGCACACTACTCATCTTCAGCTTGTCACACAGATTTTCAGGACCCAAATGGCCAAGATCTCCGCTTGTGCTCTATCCAGAGCAAATCCACAAAAGAGTTCAGCAACAATAAATCAAGGGAAGGTTTCGGTCCTCACTCTCACAACACTTTTCTGCAAAATAAATCAATTCAAGTTTGAAGAACATGCACTTGCCAGTGGAAGCCGATAGCAGAAAAAGAAAGATCACACAGAGATAATTCATCACGCACAAAATTGGCAAATAGGTTTATAAAGCTCGGTCTTTCCGCAATCGCACAAGACAGAAGATGGAACCCATGGCAATTTACGCCGACACCGAAAGTGGGCAGAAGTCCTTGAAAAAACAGATTAAAGAACAAGCCCAAATCCACCAAACCCATCACAGATCAGCGCGTGAATTTTTCTGGGTCGCCTATAAAAACACTCAAAGAACACTGAAAGAAGCCGACAAGTTTCGGAACCCCAAAAAGAAAAAAAAAAAAACTCACTCGCCTCCAGAGAGAGGAGCTGATCTGGCCGGGTGGAGGGGTGCCGGCGGCTCTTCTCGTTCCCCGCACACAGCTAATCGTCACGGAAAACAAAGCCGAAAATTCCGGAAGCAACCGCGACGGGCTCCGTCGATGGACGCGATGGGAGGGACGGAACGCTTATAAAAAAAGTCAATTAAAAAAGAAGGTGGAGGAGGAGGAGGAGGAGGAGGAGGATGAGGAGAAGAAGAGGGAGAGGAGGAAAAGATCAAAACAATCTCCCGTTTCGGCGTCTTCAAAGCGCCTCGTGAATCCGCCCGCCCGGGTCAACCCAACCCAACCCAACCCGTCCTCCCTTCCCTCGCCGCCTTCGCCTCCTTCTGAGATCGATGGATTCCTCAGTTCCCCATTCCCCGTCGAATCTCTCTCTATATATATAGATTGACTCGTTTCGATCATGCAATAATCCACATACGCACGCGCGACGTGTACGAGCTCTGATTGCAATTTATATCATTCGCGGGCGTTGAAAAGGGGGGCGATGCAAATGCAGGTATACTTTCGTTCGGGTAGGTAAGGGGGTGTCGTTCCTATGTGGGAACAAGTGGGGACTTTGATTCGTGGTTACAGCACGAATTTCCCCCCGACTTTTCGTGGGAGGACTAGAGAACATCTCTCGACATTTTGAACGAAAGATTTCAATGGCTCATTGACCCGGACGGGTTAAAAAGGTTGAATTTTTCTTTTTCTTTTTTGGCGATCTCGATGTCCCAACCCATCTTTTATTTCTCTTATGTCGCTTATGGGTTCGAGAATTCGAATACAATATTGCCTTCCGTGAAAGGGACAGTACTGGACACGTCATATTAAATGGAGGGAGCGGCGTTTGGAGGGCTTCTTTCTCGTTCCTTGTCTAATCTCTTTCCTTGCCATTGCTAATTAAGCGTCATTAATCTCTTTCCCTGCACGACCGCCGAGATGATGACATCAGCAGAAAGGTTTTGCAGCGTCTAGAATTCGTTTTCCTTTTGTTAATGGGGAGTTTCAACGGCTCAGTATGTGGTGGCGTTCGGAAGCGCCAAAAGTTTCTAAGTTGGGTAAGGTTGGGATCTGTCGCTACTGCAGCCTCCTGCTGTCTTCTCTTCGCTTTGGAAAAGTTGAGAACGTGGAAAAGAAAGTCAGAAATGAAATGGCTTTTTGTAATTTGTTCTTTGTTTAAGCTTTGGAAGAATCAAGTGGTAACTTCTGGTCATGCACTAGGTGACACAAATCTCATATGCTAATCAATAATCATGCAATTGAGTATTGAGAGAATCGTATTCATCGAAGCACTACAAGAGAAATGTGGTTGATTGGGGTGGGGAATACGCCATTAAACTATTGAAATGCAATGAGTGACATTATAGAGTTGTCATTTAGGAGTTTGCTTAGCCTTAAAAATAAGAAAAGCTCTAACCACCTTAGCTTAAAAGGAATCTCAAAATGAATTAGCCACCAGAATCGTCTAATGTATGCTTAAAAAGGCTTAAACCACTAAAGATGCCAACTGTTGTTTCTTTCGCCAATTTCACTTTCTCCGCGGATGTGCTGACACACGTGTATAAATATGCATATATAGGGTACGCATATTCGGTAAACTGAATTTCCGACTCAAATAAATTAGCTTTATCTTGTGAAAGTTTAAATCAATTCTCAAGCAAAAGAATTTTCTGCACAAATAAACCTTATCTTGTATAGTACAATATGACATAAACAAAAAATTATCTAGAAACAATTTCTCCCTACTGATGGGTATCGTAGCAGCGTCCGATTCAATTACATCTACAAATAATATTGGGAAAATCGGGAGGAAAAAAATGGTGACAAAAATTGCCAAGTAAATGAAGTGCTGTTTAGAAGTGAGAATCCCTGCATTTGGAAGCTAAAAGGGAGTGCCCTCCAATTGATCTCATACCCTTTTCTGTTGCCAGTGTCGGACAGAGAAAATCAGGTTCATGACCTAGTTATCTGGCTTCTTCTCTGCCGAAAGTGCAACGGATGATGCAAATCTCTGACAAGCGAGGCTGTACACTCCGAGAAATTCTGCTTGCAATATGAACGCATTATGCGAAGAAATGCCATTGACAATATGGCCCTTCACCATATCATCTGTCCTTCCGTGTATTTTCCTGCTACAAGCTCTCTCCGAGCTGAGCAACTATGACTCCAATATCCGACAGCTTCTTACGAAATCATTGGAGTGGTTCACGTATTTGCTCCAAAATGGCCTCAGGTGGTCAAAGCCAATCTGCAACCAGGGTTTCGACTGACCATTATAATGTATAACTGCAGCCTTCTTGACACTCTCAACATCGGTCTTAATCTGATACCCCAAGCCAAGCATGTGCCACGATGGGTCGATTGGGTGAATATGACCTCTGAATGCAATCAAAGCAGGAGGAAGAGTACCCAATTTCCACATCGTCATATTTGACTTCAGATTCTGCGGTAAGATACCCAAAAAAGTGGGATAAGTCGTCTCATAAGCCTCCGGTACACATAAAAGCTAGACACTTAGTCAAAAGAGAAACAAATTCCTCACGAGCATCAAAATATTTTCCCTCAAATAAGGTTCAGATGGAATTTGATTATTCATATAAAACAATGTGGATGGATCCAGATTGTATCATTAACTTTACCACTACTTGAAGGACAAATTCTATCTTCCCTAAGCACACTGCCAGTGAATATATAATCACAAAATTGACCACTGCACAACCGAATCTAGATTATCAGGGGGAAAAAATCAGAAGATTCAAAGTCAGCAAAATGTACCTCTTTTAGCCAGTACTCATAAATGTCCCTTATATCAGTCTTTCTCCATGCACGGAGATCAAATATATTCATGCCATAGGCCCAAGCACATTCATCAGGGTCCAAATGTTTTGCTATAAGTGGATTAGAGAAATTGAAGTAATTTTTGAAATGCTTGGACATAACCCAATCATCTTCACCCCTACAAGTTTCGACAGCTCCATTAACCTTTCCACCAAGATCAAGTTCCCAAAGTGGAGATAGATCACGCTGAATAACAACATCATCGTCCAGGAAAACCACCTTGTCGAGGTTTGGAAATAGCTGTCAAATAACTCAATCAGCATACTTAAATGAGGCAAATAAACAGAAGAAAGACTCTTGACAAACAAAATTTATAAGAGCAAATCCTAATCCCCAAGTCAAGCTATTGATGTATGTAGATGATATCCATCCCATACTTTTGGAACATGTATGCTAATGCAAATCGGCCTAACTTACACCTATGAAATGTGATCTCCCTCCTGGGAGATGAAATAACCGCATAAAATTGGATACATGTATCAATAGCCTAATCTCATTATAATTGATTGTGAAGTATGAGAAGTCCGAGAAAGGATATATCAAAGGCAAATGTACACCAGATGATAAACACGCACATAAGGTATAGAAGAGGTGGAAGGAAATCTTTAACAAGGTTCTCCTCGAGTAAGACTATCAACTCTCCATACCCTGATACATTCTCATTCTTAGACTAGCAATATGGTTAATATGCCAAAGGATCTGCGTAGGTAAAGAATGGCTTCATTAACTGATAACCAATGCAAGAGGGATAAGAATGTTGAGAAAAGCAGGGATGCGCCTGTTTTTTCCCCCCAGGAGCAGTGAATTATATAGTATGTCAAAACTAAGCGGTTGTGCTTGTTCTGCAAACTAAAGTACAACCCTCCTCCAGAACCCCTTATTAAAAACCTAATCGCTCTGATTACCTCTGGTATATATATTCTCAGATGATTGAGTAAGGAAATGTATTTTGGACTTTTCCATTGCAATTTCGAAGCAAACATCCTTGGAGTTGTATCATCAAGCTTTGCTCCAGCAATATGATTTCCATGGTAATAAGTCCTTACTCCCCTGTTGTTCTCAACTGCTTCTAGCACAGGAATGTTTTCTTTCATTAACCAGTCAAACTGGTGAATACCTTTTACTTCGATAATAGCTGGGGATACAGGATTAAGTGCAAACCATGAGTGCATCGCTGAGTAAGTTTTCTTGTCAGTGATGACATGAAAGACTATCTTCTCAGGTTTTAAAGATGACTGAACTGCAGAAGCGACAACAACTGAAGCAGCTAGAACGTTGTCAGTAGATAAAATAAAATGGTGATAGGAGTTGTCCGAGAGCAGAGGAAGAAGCTCTGGAGATGGCAATTGTACTCGCGCATGAACGTTAGAGGAATATTCATCTGTTAAACGCAGAGACAGACAGTGGATGCCTTTTGGAATAGATGTGGCAGCAAAATGCTTGTTCATCAGTTCAGCAAATTTGGACTCCCTGACCTCTCTTTCAAATTTCTCCATCTGTAATGAAAAGAAAGGGAAGTTAGGCTAAGATTTTCCGATTTACTTTCGCTATTCAACAGGCATTTAAAGAAAACTGCATTTAAGCATCAAACTCTTCTGTAAATAATCAAACTAGAGGTGGCGTGATTTCCTTATGCATCATCCCAAAACAATTATGTCAGGATTGTAACAGCAGAAGGCAAGCCAAACATCTAAAAATTGAACAAGAGAATCCAAGAATATTCACCAGAAGACATATAAAAAACGTTTGAAAATGAAATGGTGACTGCAAAATATAACTACTGGAACAAGCAGCAGGTTGCAACTACACAGGTAAGAATTGCACTGAGTTTGTAGATATTTATAGACACACACATCTAGGATAACAATGCCAATGTAGCCTTGCTCTCAGAAACAGGCTTTCAAAACAGGCTTGTCCTAACCCACTATCATTGCCAGCCTTTAAAAGATCTTTCTCTTTAACAAGTCTCTTTTCACGCAAATGGGAAGATAGGATACCTGAATGAAAAATACATTTTTCTCATGTGAAATTTAGAATTGCCAGAGCTTTAGGTAAGAAAAGATAAGTCAAAACAGGCTTTCAAAACAGGCTTGTCCTAATCCACTATCATTGCTTTTTCAAAGAGCTAAAACTGCAACGCAACTTCATGAATTTTACTGAGAAAAAAATTTGCATGTGGAATGCTTAGCATTTCTAACTTGTGACATAAATGAAGCAAACCCTCTGCAAAAAATAGCATGTGAAAAAATCAGAGAAATAAACAACACGCAATTGTACAGAATAACATACCGTTGCTCTTAACATCAAGGCAAAGGTTCTTGCATCATACTGGTTGTTCTTCATTTCAAGAACAAGTTGACTAAATGAATCTGGGAGCTGTAAATTATTGGGGATTGCAGCAGTATTGACATCATTGAGGATCATATACAAGTCTCTCACTAATCTCTGCCACACCCAACCAAAGAATAAAAATTAGAAGTGCTCTCTACTCTCTTCTCAATTTATGTCAACAAAAGAATCAAACCAAACATGAACTACAGCTACTTACCTCTGAAGCATCAACCCTACCAAGAAAGCTAGGCCCCCATCTTCTACCTAAACAACCTGAAGCATAGAAGAACATCAGCACATGAATTAACTGATCTTCAAGTCTTACAAGACTTCAAGTCCAATCAATCAGAATTGACTATGGACTTCTCTTGCAGAAGAATTATCACACGAAACAAACATCATAGATAATCAGAATAATCAGTGTCAATGTGCCTGAAAGATTAAAAAGAAAAAAAGAAGGGAAAAAGCATCAATCAAAGTCGGATAGTAAGAATGCCTTTTATGTAGCCCACATTAACAAAGTTCCTCAGAAAGGTGCTTCTGCTAATCATTCATTGCAGCATCAGCATTAATTTGACAACTCCACATAAGAAAATCTAAGCATATAAGCAATTTCCATGGATGCTCTCGTAGGGAGTCTCTGCAGTGCAAGACCAAAAAATTCACACCCATTTCACCATTACCAGCCAGCTATTCAATCACAATTAATTCCACTCATTTAACTCAAAGCAAAGAATAATTTCGTAGCCCAGCATCAACGTAATCGATCGAACAGATTGAACCAAAAACTCGTCCCAGAGAAGAGACGGAACAAATTTCAGAACAGGGAAATGGTCATATGATTAGGAAGTACCGAGGGAGGAGGAGCAGTTGGGGACACTCTCGAGAGTGACGACGGCGGTGAGAATGAACACGAAGGGCAACAAGAACGCGAGGATGAGGATGGCGTGGAAGAGCGTCCGGTACGAGAAGTGGCGGGCTGCGATCTTGATCTTCATCAAGTCGGCGAATCCATTGCTGCTCGATATGGTCAGACTCCTCATGCTAGGCGAGAAGCTAAGCTGCATCATTCTCTAAGCACGCTCAATCTCACCACAAAGACGCCGACGGGAGCAAAGGAAGACGACGAGGGCAGCGGTTCGCGATCGCCTCGCGGCGGCCACCATCGGATCCGGACGCCAGCGCCGAGGCGGGAGACGGGAGCCGGGGAGGGGGGAGAGGGGCGGCGGCGCGATCTGGCGGGAGCGGCAATGCGGGGATCGTCGTCGGTGCGCGGGGGCGATGATGATGGCGGCGGCGGCCGAGACCGCATTGACGGGGGGGTGTTCCCGGCGGCGACGCCAATGCCGGATCTGCGGGCTGGCGCGATCGGCGGTCGGGGGGGATCAGGCGAGCGCCGGGGAGGAGCGGTGGCGCCGCGCCGGACGATTGACCTCGGCTCCGCCTTCCGCCATGGAAGAGATAGAGAGAGAAAAGAGAGTGGGGTAGGGTTTGGAGTTTGTTGTTTTGTGGAGCTGTTGCTCTTTCCTTTTTCAGGCTTTGATATGGAGGAGCTCGGATGAACAGTCAACCCCCGATCTCATCCTCCTTCCCTCCCCCCGCTCCCCATTATTTATTTCATTCATTCATTTATTTTTTTGTTTATGATTATTTAATGTTTTTCCTCGGGAAAATTGAATTTCCGGAAAATGAAAATAATCACGAACCGTGACGTCACAAAGAGGGCTCGTGTCCCATGGGGCCCCCCCGAAACCGTGTTGCGCACCACGATCGAGCTGACCGATCCCCCCGACCGTCCGCGTCCGATGAATTACGGAATCACCGACGTCCAGGATTGACCGCCCGCCCGGCGACGGTGAGTCGCGTGCACGGGTTCGTGCTTTTTGATGATTGGTACCTTGATTTATGAGGGCATCTAAGACACGAAATGTGGTGAGCTCTTGTTAGTCTCGCTTTCCTTCGATTTTTTCGTGATTTAGAATGCAAGTAAAAAGTATCGTTTCAACATTAAATTTGGTGGGTTGTCAGCTCAGGATGGAGACACAGGAAATCCAAAATTGTTCCCGGGCAAAGGCATGCGTTTGCACCGACCAGAGAAAAAGTAAAACTGTCCCTGCAACATTTACCTCGGCTGACATGAATTGAATCCAATGTTCCTGCAGAGGCAGAGCAAAAACATCATTTGAAACCAACACATGATGACTTTGAGACCTGAGAAGGTCTTTAAACGGCTCTCGCCAAGCCCATAAGGCGGATCCCCCGGGAAAATTCCCAAGTGGGGGTGTGAAACACTGGGGGTCTATCGGAGTCAACTGGAGACCTTAAAACCGGTAATGGCAACCAACCGGGAGCCTTGTACCAAACTTGGTAGTAGCTCCCGGGCCAGATCCTGGCTCTGCTGCGCTGGCCTCTTGACGACTGCCAGTCCAGTATCTGAGAAATGAAGGCAGCTTGGTACAAGTTTGGTATGCGTTTGCACCGACTAGAGAAAAAGTAAAACTGTCCCTGCAACATTTACCTCGGCTGACATGAATTGAATCCAATGTTCCTGCAGAGGCAGAGCAAAAACATCATTTGAAACCAACACATGATGACTTCTCTCTCTCTCCTCTTTTTTTGAAATTGAACGTGTTCCATGCACCGTCTGATCCGGTACAGGCCGTGAATTATGCAGCTTTTTTATCCTGAGTCGCAGAACGAGATGAAACTAATTAGACGAATTAAAGAGCCGCGAAATAGCAGCAAAGATGCGAGGACGCTACGTTCCGCAAACATTTCACCGAGCTGCACGAACCGACGATTCGCGGAAGGGCGGGTTTCGAAGATCAGGGGTCATTTTCCGGACCATTCACCTATCCGACTTCGCGATGTCGAGTGACGTCTTTTGGTTCGGGAGAAAGGGTCACTCCCACAAAAAAAGATAGCTGGCCAGCATGGTTTCATGCGGGCACTCGAGATCTAAGGAAAGGGAAAAGAATCCCCATCCTGTGGGTCCTCCGAGCACAAAGCACATCTCCAATGAGGGAGAGAAAAAGGTGTGTGGCACATGTCTTGGGGTCTTCGGATGGAGACAGAAAGATGCACTTTTCTTTTTTCTTCTTTATATAAAAGCCAAGGAGGGGACAATTCACCAGTGTCGGGCTATACTGACATCCATATGCTAAACCCCTGAAACAGAATAAGAAGACAACCTGTAAATTGTTATTCAAATTAGTGGATGAACCTCGCCAGCATCACTTTACAAACCAATTTAGCTCACAACTTCTAGCATCTCTTGATTAAACAAGAGGGGTTCTCAAATGAATGCAGCTCATTCTTGTCTTCAATAAGCACAAGACTCGCACTCTGCGATTAGCTTTTGCTTTGTGACCCACATGGGAGAATCCTTTACAGGCATTTTTAGCCATTAGCTAAAGGAACTTTCAACTCATCCCCGACTACATAAATAGAGACATGGTATCCCAGTCAGACATTTCTGTATCGAACTCGATCTACAATCCGATGTAAGATGGAGCCGACTCGATTTCCAAGTCGGACAAACCTGGAAGCCACTTCAGTATCTTTTCATACTCATGCGGTGGAATTCCAATAACAACTGAATTGAGTTCATGCTGTCAGTAAGCTGAAGTTAAGTAGATCCAGGCAAACAGCAAGCATAATTGATGGAGAAAATAGAATGGATGTCTAATTACTTCAGATATCCAATACTTGGCTGTACTGCAACTTTGAAAACGATCTCCAATTTGCTTTATGTTGTTCCCGAGTTGAATTTAATGTCACCAAAGGGGGACAATCTGCTGTTCCCAAGTTGCCATGCCTATGAATATCATCACCGACCTGAGAAAGCATAACTGCAGGTGCTAGTAGAAGTAAATGCCCAATCTGTTTGGATATTCTGGAAACCAAATCCTCCATGGATAGGTGGCCCCTGCTCAGAGAAAAGAGAGCATAAAGTCCGCAAGTCATTTCGACCAGTTAATTGCTTGTGGTCGGAATTTTTCTTTGCAAATTTCCACTCTTTTAATTCCTATACACAGAAGATGGTAAACGATGCGGTTTCCAAACCTCTTGCAATTCGCTTTGTAAATCAGCTCCAGTAACAGTTTGCAAATTGCGACTCAGGGGGATTCTATGATATGGGTAGCATACAGGCTCTGATACACAGTAACGAGAATTCCAGTATCTACCCCTGCAAAGCTTATACTAAACTGTGAGCTGGTGCTTTTCTCAATCCTATTTTCTTCATCATATGTCTAATGTCCTCAGCATCTTTCCACCTTCCCAATGCTGAATAAATTTTTGCCAGCAGTACATAGTTGCCTGTGTTCTCAGGCTCAAGCTCAAAGAGCCACTTTGCTGCGATCTCACCTAATTCCACATTCTCATGGATTACGCAAGCACCAAGCAACGCACCCCAAACAGCATGGTTGGGCTTAAATGGCATTGCTTTAATTAAATCATAAGCCTCTTGCAGCCGACCTGCACGGCCTAAAAGATCAACAATGCATGTGTAGTGATCAAAATGTGGCGTCACTGGGTTATTATTGAGCATGAAATTGAACAAATCCAAACCCTCCTCCACCAGACCTGCATGGCTACAAGCATGCAAAACAGAGGTAAAAGTGACTTCATTGGGATGAACTCCCGAGTGAACCATTTCCTTAAAAAGCGAAACAGCAGCTTCACCATGCCCATGCATTCCGTAACCAGCTATTATTACGCTCCAAACTACGATGTCCTTCTCATTCCTAGGGATATCATTAAAAAGTTTGTGAGCAGATTCTAGACGTCCACACTTTGTGTATACATCAATAAGGCCTGTGATGATTTCCACATTTATTACCCAGCCAGATCTTGCAACATAACCATGTATATTCATTGCTTGCTGCACATCTGCTAGAATGGCATATGCTGGAAGGAGACTGTTCACAGTTGCGAGGTTCGGTTCTACTTCTTCTATCAGCATATGTTTAAAAGCCTGTATGGCTTCTTTAGCAAGGCCATTATGGACACATCCCGACAGGACTGCATTCCACGGCGCAGTCCTCTTCTGTAAAGCTCTTGCGAGAACATGGAAGCTGACATCCACACGCTTGCATTTCGCATACATGTCAATTAGTGCCGTCTCTATCAGTAGATCAGATTCAAGCTTTTGTCTCACCGACCAGCCATGCAAGCACCTTCCAAGCTTGAGCAGAAAGGAGCTACCGCATGCTGAAAGGAGAGAAGATATGGTCACTAGATTTGGTTTCACCCCGTCAAACTGCATTAGCAGACAGTTATCCAAAGCTTTTCTGACATCACCATTCAAAACATATCCGTTAATCATGGCACTCCATGTTACAACGTCTCTCTTATCCATTTCACGGATAACTGCCTCAGCTTCGTCCATTCTACCACACTTTGCATACATATCTAGCAATGCGTTACTCACAGCTATATTCTTGTTCCCTAAACCTTTCTCCTCAACAATATTATGAACATACTTTCCCAAGTCTAACTCCTTCAGATTACCACAAGCTGGCAACACTGAAACCACTGTGGCACTATCAGGCTCCACACCAGCATTCATCATCAACTTAAAAATCATCACTGCCTCCCCCGCATATGAATTTTTGAAGTACCCACTAATCATAGTATTCCACGACACCACCGTCCGCTCCTGCATCTCGTCAAAAACCTTTCTTGCGGCCGCCATTTCCCCGCAATTCATGTACAGAGCGAGCAAAGCATTCTGCACGAAGGCGTCCGAATCAAACCCGGCAGCAAATACCTTCCCGTGGACAGCAAACCCGACGTCGAGCAGCGACAGCTCGCCGCAGGCCTTGCAAACGAACGTGTACGTGAAATTATCCGGCGGGCACCGACCCGGGGCCAGCATCCCGACGAACACGCGGAGCGCCTCGCGGTGTCGGCCGCAGAGGTTGTACATCCTGATGAGGGCGTTGCACAGGGGCGGGCTTCTCTCGGGCAATCCGTCGAACAGCGCGGCCGCGTGGGGGGCGTGCCCGCACAGCGCGTAAGCGAGGGCGAGATTGGAGAGGACCTGGGCGGCGGCGGCGGCGGAAGAGCCTGAGGTGGGGAGCAGTCCCGAGACGACGATCTGGGCGTGGAGCAGCTTGGTGTTCGTCAGGGACCGAGCCGCTTTGAAGCGCTGAAGGAGTGACCGGCACTGGGCTAGCGGCTCGAGAAGGTGCTTCCGGCCGTTCATGAATCCGACCACGCCGGCTCGGTGACGGCGGTCGGCGGCGGCGGCGGATGCTCATGCCCGGTCCGGCGGTTCCTGAGCTGAGACGTCGCGCGCCGGGAAGCACGAATCGTCTGCGGCCATCCTTTATTATGAGTACTCTTCTTACCTTCTCTGCTCATTTTGTGTCCGATTGGAATTTGTGTTTACCTTACGTCGCTGGATAGCACGAGTTTTACTAAAAGAAAATGTTATTTTAATGATTTTCAGTGTTACAATTTAGTAATCATTGATTATTCTAGCAATTCTTTTTAAGCTACTCCTATCGATAGTTCCTCGGAATATATTTTTTATAATTATTTTTTTCTCGATATCAAAATAATGCTGTTGATTACGTAGAAAATCTTCATGTGTCATATGATAACGGTAATTAGCAATTCTATAACTATTATCGAGTCCCTGCATATTACATTAGTATATAATATGAAGTAAAATGTCCGCTTTCATTTTGTTTGAAAGAGGAAGATTTATATGACAAATGACATAATTTACCTTACAATTTAGGAATAATACACAAATGGCTTTTGAATTTTGACCCATATGCAATGCAATACTTAAACTTTTGATTTGTTCAATATAATTTTTAAACTTTAGCTTTGCAATGTCATCAATGTGGGGTCATGAATTTTTGGTAAATGTTCAAATTAACCTTTGGACTATACAAAAATATACAACGTTATATTTATAATAATTTAAGTTTATGAACATTTTCATATAATTCAAAAATTAGTTTGAACATGAATCAAAAGTTTACTAATCATATTAAATAAAATAAAAACTCATGAATAATATTATATATTGGACTAAACTTCATGAATCAAAATGAACATCACGATGAATAAATTAAGGCTACGTTTGTTTTTATTTCTTTTTCTGTTTTTAAACACTTTTTTTGTTCTTGGGAAAAAAAGGAAAAAACGCGTTTGTTTGTGTTTTTGTTTCCAAAATTATTTTTTGTCCCAAAACACATTTGGAACAGAAAAAAAGTTGTTTTTGTTTTTGGAACAAAATTCAAAAACAATTTCCATTTTCTTCTCTCTTTTTTCTTTCTTTTTCTTTGGTTGGCGACCTCGTCGGAGCGTCGCTTGCCCGACAAGGCCGACCTCACGCCGGGCCGGGCGAGCTCGATCTTGCCCAAATCCGGCGAGGCCGAGCTCGCCTAGCGGCCGGCGAGGCTTGGCGTTCGCCGAATCTAGGCAAGCTCGAGCTCGCCTAGCCAAGGCAAGGCCGAGCCTCGCCCAGCTACGGCGAGGCCAAGCCTCGCCGAGGGCCGGCGAGCCTCGTCGTGGCTGGGTGAGGCCGTCAGCCCTCGTCGGCCGGTCGCCGGCCATGGCCGAGGCCGACGATCGGCCGGCCAAAAGAAGAAAAAAGAAAAAGAAAAAGGAAAAAAAATAGAAAATAGAAAAATAAAATAAAAATATTAAAAAAATAAAAGAAATAAAAATTATACAAATTTACCAAACGTGTTTTGTTCATTTTTTTATTCTCGAACAAGTTTACTAAACGCGTTTTTATTCAAAAATTGTTCTTGGAAAGAAATAATTTTTTTCTATTTTCGTTTCCTGAAACAATTTTTAAATAGAAATGTTACCAAACGCGCCCTAAGTGTCCATGGATCACATTACAAATTGGATTAAAGTTCCAAGACCATTTGGATCATTTTCTTTATATATATATGTGTGTGTGTGTGTGTGTGTGTGTAAGTATTTCAATTTAACGTGACCGAACAAATTTTGCTCTTGCTATTGGTTATCTGTTGACTCATTGGACACCTACTTGCGTTCAAAAGGAAGTTCGAATTTTGTGGTTCAAGAGATGGAGTTCAAGAAGCAACTTCAGTTACTCTGTTGATCAAAAAGTCGATGTAATCTTGACATCGATGGTCTGACTTGGCAGCTTTAGCTTGGTAACCTGTCTATGAGCCCCACTGGTAGTGGTGGACACTGGATAGGAAAATCAGTCTACTTCTACATTTATGTCGAGTAAGCTTGTCTGAAATGTAATTTTGACCACCTCTGCATGATTTATATTGCCGTCTCCAAGCACTCAGCCTCAAGAACATAGCCGAGTTTTCCTAATACATGTATTCATCGGATGCATGACGCTTAGCACAACATTAGGTACTTTGTTCAGTTTCGCAGGGCGGAATCAGATGCTTCCTTGGAGAGGTTTTAGACTGCCTAGCCATTCTCAGTCAGAAAAAAATCAGAGAACGAGGAGGACACCATAATACACGGGGTTCCCTCATCACACTAATCAGAACATTAGAATGTAACAACAGCATACATGTCACAACCACAGGATGTCGATGAAAATGTAAGCAATGTTCTATCTCTCGGAATGATCAAAGCAACAACGGCATACATGTTACAGCCACGGGATGTCCATGAAGAAAATTGTGATGTTCTGCCCAACCTGAAAACAAGAAGATTACCTCAACCACAGATGCACTTGCCTATATCTCAATCAATCTAAAGAAACAATCACCTGAAAAGGTGCCACAAATCATAATCGAATGGCCAAGTCAACAGCTGCATAATTGCCGAAACCAAAAGTTGATTGCAAGTTTTATTGGCTTATTGCTGTGATGTTACGATCTTCACATTCTTTCTGTTTTTCACCAAATCAGCTCTCGATTCCATCTTCTCAGGTACTGGAGCAGCGAATGTGAACTTACTGTTCTGGCCCTTGTATCCCCTTCGACCGTCAACTTTACCTTCACTCCTCACCCTTCCCTGGTGTTTTTCTCCATCACTGCCCTCCAGGGACTCCCCACTCTCCTCAGCTTCTTCCTCGTCATCATCGTCATCATCCTCCTCCTCGGCCACATAAGAAGAGCCCTTCATCTCTTCAACCTCATTGTGGGCTCGGAAATCCTCCAAAACCTCTCCACCACTGATACCATCCTGATCATCCCCACTCGAGCTCGCCTCGTCAGAATTGCTGCTGATGATCCTATACACATTTCCATCCTCTGCGAAGCTCACAACTTTCTTCACTCCACGGCTTTTCCCTGACAGCACCCTGCTCACCCTCCCATCATCCACTTCTCCATCATCGCCGAAATCATGGAACCCTTCAAGCTCCACATCTTTCCCAGCATCATCTTCTAAAGCCCTAGACAACTCGTGGACTCTCTCGACCCTCGTCCTCAGGTTCTTGACCACCTCTCTCTGATCCCTCAAGTCCTTCGCTTTGCTCCTGCCTCCCACAGATTTCACACTCTTC
Organism: Eucalyptus grandis; assembly: GCF_016545825.1. Lineage (NCBI taxonomy): Eukaryota > Viridiplantae > Streptophyta > Magnoliopsida > Myrtales > Myrtaceae > Eucalyptus > Eucalyptus grandis. The sequence goes on along the minus strand of NC_052620.1, from coordinate 32,971,726 downwards.
TTGGCCTTATAAGAAATCTCATATCTTTTCACAGCAACACTGTCAATGTATTCCGACAAGCAACCCAAATCCCTGCTAATCTTCCTTTTACTATCTCTAATCACAGGACTATTACCCTGCAAACATCAAGCCAAGCAAAAAAAAAAAAAAAAAAAACCGGAAACTTTCAAACTAAAGCAACGCAACACAAGAAGAGACACCAAAACAGAGCGATTCGTTTTTAGCTACCTGAACGGAGTCGAGCTGAAGCAGCAGGGCGGTGACTTTCCGGGAGACGCGATCGAGATCGAGGTGGGAAGAGGCGTAGACGGAGGACCGGAGGGCGAGGGAGGCGGACTTGATGGAGGCAAGGCGCTCGAGGTCTCGGAGGGCTCTGGATCTGCGGACGAGGAAGGCGCGGAAGTGGCCCTGGATGACGCTGGCGGCCGCGTCCCTGAGAGAGAAGCGCCGACGGCAGCCGCGACAGGAAGCGGGAGGAGGAGGAGGAGAAGCGACGGAGAAGGAACGGAGGGAGGATTCGAGGGCGTCGATGCGATCGAGAAGAGAGGAGACGGAATGCGGGTCTTGCCCGAACTGCCGTCGCGGGTGGCGGTGGTGATGGGGTTGACCGAAGCTCGTTTCTTGGTGGGTCCGCGGAAACGGGTCGTGGGGTTTTTGAGGAGGAGGAGAAGGAAGGGGAGGAGGTTGAAGGAGGCGCGAAAGGAGGGCTTCGACGAGCGGGTCTAACGGCGGCTGAGGCGGCCCGTGGTGGGCTGCGCCGGAGCTGCAGCAGTGGCCGCCGCAGCAGCAGGGGGCCGGGGCTGGCGGCGGCGGCGGCGGCGCCGGCGCGTGGTGGTGGTGGTGGTGGTGAGCCATGGGGGAAGGAGGAGAGAGGTGGCGTATCTGGGGGGCGATTGGAAAACCCAACTAGGGGAGCTTATCACGATCGGTCCTCGTCATCTCTTTTTCTACTTCTTGGCTCTTTCGGTTCTTGGCGTTCTTGTCTTAGTTTTGACTCGGCCGAGACTCGTAACCGTTGGCGAGCGAACTGCGTTTTGCGTAAGATCAGATCAGTGGGAAACGCATGTCGGGGTCGGACAAGAATATCAGACAGCGACCCGACAAGCGCCGACCACTGAGCTGTTTTACCTTACTGGGCGATGGTAAAAAAGATACGATCTCGATTGACCCGCACTCCGAATTTAAGGGACTTCACGGGAAGTAAATTCTATGGATACGAAAACAAGATAAGATACGGATGAATGTGAATGCAACATTTAACAACGTCATGCATTTAATCTGATACGATACTTGATCCGGACATGCCTATTTTGTCGTTACTATTATAAAGATTGCGCTTCCAAGTGAGACTAAGCCGGTGGGTTCCAGCGTGCATATATACATTCCACACACAATCGCCAGTCACGGGATTGACTAGACCCTCCGAAGCACATCGTTCAATCGTAAATCCCCTGGTCAGTCAATTCAAAGATGACTCAGCTACCAAAAAGAAGGCTCACCCACCATCTTTCTGTACATAAACCACGGGATCGGTAACTTGGAATCACAAAAAGCGAAAAGGGAGAGATGCGCTCATGATCCGGCTGCCTGTTTCTTCAGCATGGCAGCATGCTTCTGCCCGGTTAGATGGTGCATAAATACCGTGGCGCTGTTGCACACCACGTTACATATGGTGCAAGTCCTAACTGCATTTGCTGCCGCCCCACCCTGGACGACCCTCCTCCTCTTAGTCTCCAGGTCCTCCACAGCCTCAGATGCTGCCTTCTTTTTAACGTTTTGCTCGGTAACCCCGCTGTGCTGATCGGGGTTCTCAGGCAGCCCAGTTTGTGCATTTCGTGACCTATCTGAAGAGGTGGGAACTGAGTCAGTCGCTTCTTTTAGCTTCTCAAGATTCTTCATGTGCTTCTTTCCCAATTTGTGCTGATCAAGCATGCCTTTGCTGTTACAGTAGACATTGCAAACTCCACAGTAAGTAGATTGGACAAGCTTTGTTTTCTTCTTCCATGCACCAATTTTGGGAGGCTTAACTTTGGGATTACTCCAGAAGGCAGGGTTGAGATTTACAGCAGCCAATTGTGCCGTCCTATCTATAGGTACTGCAAGTTGCTTCACGAAACATTGGACATGTTACCAATTCAAGAGTTTCTTATGCACAGGAAAAAACAAAAAAGGGAATGTAATGGCATGATGAAGTATGAGAGTGCTTTACACTCACCCATGCAATTTAAGCAAATATCCACATTACCAATCATACAAAAATCATCAAAAGACTGTTTTCAAGGGATAAAAAGCAAAGCATAAACTGGTCTTCATGCCCCAACCCCACATGCACCCTCCCTCTGAAAAAAAAAAAAAAAAAAAAGCCACCAAGCTGCACCACAGAACACATGAAATAGAGAAAGAAAAAGGCAAAGGCAGCACAACAAGATCGACTTGTCCTTCGGTCATGGCCAATGGAGAGACAAAAAATTATTTTTTATGCCCCAACCTTACATACCACTGCCATATTTTATAATTCAGAAAGCTTTGAAATCCTAGCTTCAATAGATATGAAGCTAACTGACTCCTTTGCGATTTGATAAACTCATAATAGAAGAAAAACTAACACAAGAACAAAATGAAGGACATACCACCACAATGGCACAAACCACTGCCTAGAGTTCCTTTAAAAAGTGCAAAAGAAACTCGAGTGCTTTCTTAGATCAAACAAATGGGAGAACTAATATGTCAAATGATGAATAATCAGCAAAAGAATTGGTAATGCAGATAACAATGAACTGGGTTATTGCTACATTAATATGTAAAGCATGTATGCAAGCAGGATAGAACTCGAGATCATGGTCCCCCATAGTCATATCCACTCACGCAACGCCAGTGCAAGAATTCACTACCACAACCAGTCTAATCCAATGACACGAGCAAATTTATGGGAAATGCCACAATGATTTTTACCTACCACACCAGCTGCTGTAGCATTACAAACGTCCTTCCACTAAAATGGGTAGAAACGCCTGTCAATGGTGACCCTCCATAGCGTCTATATAAGCTGCAGCTATGTTCAATTCTATTTATTCCTCTATCCGCAGTGTACATTAAATACCACAATGCTTATTAGAAAATATTTCTCTCCCATTTTCTGTTCAAGTTTGTCCGAAGCCAAGAACTTATCTAGCATTACTGGAAAGCGAAAACATCAGCTAGGATCAACCCTTTGCAATCAGTTACATCATAAATCAAACAATGTGGTGAAAATGCTTCTACACAAGAAGTTTGATGTAACTGAATTATCATCATACTCTGGAAAATAAAATAAAAAAATGAGCACCTAATTCAATTAATTCCCTCAGATCCCACCATTGATAGAATAAGGGATCATTGGATTTCCAGCGGAAATAAGATTTTACTTCACAAGCAGATCAATTCCGTCTCTCTGTATCAATTCACTTCAATGTTCAATCAGCAAACGCAGCATGAACGACGGGACTAATTCAATTAATCATCAATTACTTTTTACAGCATCAATCAACATCAATAGCCCCAAAAACACCAGAAAACCATAATAAAAATAATAATAAAAAAATAAAAATAATAAAAAAATCGAAAAACACAACACTCACAACTCCTCCATATGTAGCTGGGTCCACTCCGTATTGCTGATTCCCCAGATACGCCGCACAGCTGGGGCTCACGCCAGCATGATGGGCCGGATAAGAGCTCAAGGAGCTCAACGTGGCCGCGCCACCGGGCAGGGTGGCGGCGGCGACGGCGCCGGGGCCGGCGTCGGCGGCGTACAAGGGATCGTGCCGCTGAGGTTGGGGAAGGGCGGAGAAGGCGAAGCTGGGGTCGAAGAGATGGCGGGTGTGAAGAGATGGGTTCGATGACGACGACGAGAGGAGCGCATCGCTCCGGTCTGCGGCTCGTGGGTACGGCGGCGGACCTGAGCTCTGCTGGAATCGAGCGAAGCTGGTGCTGTGATAATAATCCATGGAAAGCTCGCTTGCTGCTACGCCATTTTCAGTTAATCTTTCTGCGGGAAGAGCTCGTTCCCAAGAAAACCTGAAAATTAAGAAAAGTCATCTTTGATTCTTTGAGGAGAAAGTGCAAAAGAGGTAATTTACATCATGCCCCCTGGATTACTGGGGTTTTTGGTAATTTGCCCCCTTTAATATCAATTTTCACGATTGCCCCTCGGAAAGGGCCAAATCCGTTTCGCTTTACCCCGCCCGACATCGACTCCCAGGCCAAGTTCTCCCCAGAAAGTCGGTCCCGTGCTCTCGCATGACCAGGTGGTTCTCACCTTGAAGGGCAAAAACAGGAGTCTAAAGAAAGAATTAGAACGGTTAGTTAAATGTGAGATGGACTATACTAGTGAACTTAAAGAACGTTGGAACGAATTTGGACCTTCTAAAAAGGTAGATCTGGTAAGACTTGCGTGAACTAGACAAGGCAAAGTTTTTGCATTGCTTCAACAAGGCTTACTGAAATTTTTTTCTCCTCAATACATTTCAAATTTAAAAAAAAGAAAAAAAAGATAAGAAGAGCATAAAGGAGATGATTTAACAATTGGGGCTTATTCTCATGTGTTTTAATGAGGGAATAGTTCTTCATTTCGAGTTAATAAAGGGTCGACGTGATCCGATATAGACGAATCCCAAAAAAGCTACTCGCGAGACTTTGTGATGAACCCATGAGAAAAAGTTTCGACCACAAAATTATTGGCATTAATTTCTTATTTGATAGAAGCTACCCTCTAGGATTTTCACCTCGACTTGATTGTTTCCATGCTCTATCTATTCTACTGTCCCATAGCCAAAAGTTTGACATTGTCTTTCAAATTGCTCTAACGCTAGTAATAGTCAGCGCCTTGGCCGGCAGAAGGGAAAGGACAAAAGTACAACAAAGAACAGGGAGCCAATAGCTGCGAAGGAGTCTAAAGAAAGAAGTAGAGCGGTTATTTAAATTAGATGTTAGATAGACTGCACTAGTAAACTTAAAGAACGATTCGAATGAATTTGAACCTTATAATAGGTAGATGTGGAAAGTCTTGCGCAGACTTTGAGTGAATTAGGCAAGGCAAACATTTTGCGTTTGGTATGGCTTGCCAACAAATTTTTCTCCTCAATACATAATCAAAAGAAGACAAGAAGAACGAAAAGGAAAAGATCTAACAATTGGGACTTATTCTCACGTGTTTTGATGAGAGAATAATTTCTGATTTCGAGTTAATAAATGGTTGGAATAATTCTTCATTTTGAGTTAATAAATGGTTGACGTGATCGCTTTGTTCGGTACACGCGAATTCCAAGACAACTAGCACGAGACTTTGTGATAGGCCCACGAGGAAAAGTTTCGACCACGAAATTATTGCCATTAATTTCTTAGCATGCTCGATCTATTCTACTTTCCCATAGCCAAAAGTTTAACACTTTTCTTTCAAATTGCTCTCTTGATGGGTTCAGCTGAGGGTGGTAATATGGTCAGTGCCCTGGTGAACCTTGGCAAGCAGAAAGGAAAAGGACAAAAGTACAAAAAGGAACAAAGAGCCAACTGCTGCAAAGGAGCCATCTTCCCTTCGAGAGAACATCTGTGTACATGAGAGCATGAAGCAGCCATAAAAAAGGATAATAAAAATAAGATTTTTTTTTTCACCAGATCAAGGGAATGAATCAGGAGCAGGACAAGGCACGAGCAATATAGGAAACAAAAAGTTGGCTCACTGTACAGTATTATTGAAAACTCATTTATTAAAACCCCAGGATGGCATCTGCACTGTGCTCATACCTTCTTCAACTGTTGCTCAATAGAGCTCTAAAAACAAATATGCAGTCTGCTTTTATCTACACAACAGGACCCACCAGAGGCCCATGCTCCTGCTCTCTCACTAGACATCTCTTGAGCAGATGATGGCCGCCATCATCTTCCCCTTCTTGAAGCTCGAATGGCACGTTGAGATCAATCAGCCCGGTCAAGCCAGCTGAAATCTCCAGCTTCTCAGGAATGTCCTGTTTGGGTTTGGCTGCATAGCATCCCACCTGCACCTCCACACCGTGAGCGCTCTTGTGACCATCAGCCAAGGCCTTTCCCGATGCCAACCCTTTACCACGACCGGCCTTGCATATCTCCACATCCTTAAGTAATGCAGAGCAGAAGCTTCCCCTCTTGCCGGGATGTGCGCAATGGCCGCCGAGTGCCTGGTGAGATGGGAATGCCCTGCTGCAAGTCCTGCACTTGTATTCCTTCTTCCTTGTGGAATCAGCAGGTTTCTCAGAACCGGCGGTGAACGTCATCATCTCGCAGGAGTGTTCTCTCATGTCGGGATGACCTAACTTGACCACCTCTCTTGTTTCGGTCACTGTTACTGTTCCATTGAGCTTGTGACTCAGAGCACCATCAAATCCCTTCTCAAATTCACCACCACCATACACAGAACCGAATACGTCCCCCTTTTCAGTGACCTTCTCGAATTCTACTCCTCCGAGAAGCATCTCGATGTGAACTTCATTATCTGCAGGCCCAAGATCAGCGCGATCATATCTGCACAGCAGCTTCGTGCTCTCCGAGAAACCAGGAACGATCGCCTCTGTTCTCACCTTCTTGAGCTTGGGTCCCCCACGCTCGCCGCGTTCTACGTCTTTCCTCTCCATCCGATACACCACAGCTCCCATAGAGAGGATCAAAAGAGAAGCCGCCGCCTCTTTCTCGTCTGGCCGCCAAATCTCGCTGGTCGTCACGCACGAGGGTTGTGGCGTATCCGCGTCCCTCCCATTAAAGACCCTCGGTTTCTTGGACTGAAACCTCGAATGGGCACAAGCAGAGCCCAACGGCTCAAACGCCTTGCGGCATTCTTGAGGAAGAACCCCAAAAGCATCCCTTCCTCTTTCGCTTCTCGGGTGGAGTCTCATGTGGCCGAACAGCGCGCGAGGCGACCGAAACCCTCTCCCGCAGACCCAGCACACATTCTCGAGACTCCGAGCAAACACCGTCTCCTGGCCGCGGAGGAGCGGCCTCTGGTTCTTGGCCGGTTTGGAGGCCGCCAAGGCTCGATGGCTCCTGACGTGGCCTCCCAGGACTCTTCCGCTGGCGAAACTCTTCCCGCAGAGCTTGCACGGGTACCTCCTCTGTCGACCCTCTTCCGTCATCTCGACGCAGAGATCAAGCCCAAAACTGAAGCAACCAAACGGAGGAGGAAGAAAACGGGAAAAAGAACCCCTAAGCTCAAAAGGGTCCGAATCTTTTTCCAAGAAGAGCGAGAGGCAGAGAGGGGATCAATCGCTGAAGCAAGGAAAAAGGAGGAACCGACGAAAAGGGGGCGTAAAAGCAGAGCAACCAGAGAAAATCCAAGAGAGAAAAGGGCGCTTCTTAGCTCAAGAAACCAATCGAGAAGGAGATTCTCTGCATTGCTTCTTTCTGGGCTTCGAAGGGTCACATACAGAATTACAGAGGAATTGGAACCGGAAGAGCCCAAGAAGGAGAACCCTGCGCCCAACCACGGAGATGGGTTCGTGCTCTTTTTCTGTCGCTGGTTTGGCTTGGGGATCGGCAGAGGAGTGATGATGTGTGCGGAAGTGAGCTTTCGGAGAGAGAGAGAGAGAGAGAGAGAGAGAGAGATTTTGCAGTTTTGGTTCTGATCCGGGGATTGAGATTTGAACGAGAGTGGATACGGTATAAATCCCTTTTCGCTGCTGGCGCTGGGCGGCCGCGTTGGGCAGGGGAGGGAGGAGCCAGGAGGAGGGGACACTGCACTTGCATGGAAAGCAACTAGGAATTAGGCGTGCGCGCTGGGATAAACACGCAAACGCCTTCCTTCCTCCTTCCTTCTCTCTCTCTCTCTCTCTCTCTCCCCCTTTTGGTACGGAGTTCCTTTTGGACTACCCAGACTCCCTTTTTTTTGCTTTTGTATTTTTTTTTTATCCAAAGGTGTTCGAGGGTCGAAACAATCGTTGGCGAAAATATACTACATTTGGGAAAAAAATTATGCAACTTTTATCCTACTTTTCCTCGTTTTAACAATTGATGTTTGGTACACACAATTGTTTTTTAGCTTTTTCTTAGAAGTCATTTTTATTGTAATTGATATATGACTAACATGAGACCACGATTTGATCACAAGAAAATTTTATTAGAAGGTTTTTGAAGGTGACATAATACGACATTACTTAGTTTGAAACCGATATGTTATCACACATTTTTTTTTTAAAAAAATTTCTTGTAATCATGTTGAGATATAAAGGATGATGTGATATGATAAGATGATCCAAATTGTCGCTCTCAATATGGCTAGTGAATTTGTTAGGACTTTGTCATGATCTATATCTTCAATTTGAAACTTTAGCCTAATCTATCTCATGGGTTATAGCCAAAAGCTTAAGACTATTTTTAAAAAAATCGCTTTTGGCTTTAAATTTGAAAAGGATTATGTGAATTTTACAAGATATTAGACATTGCAAATTTTTTTTCGTTTTCATTTCGATCTCGGCATTCCCGAAATTATTCACAACTATTTTTCTAAGAAAAAAATATTATTTCATATCCGACGAGTGCTATTATGATGTGTGTGAGAGAGAGAGAGAGAGAGAGCAAATGGACACAATCTCGTTAGATCAGTAAGTAGCTTCCATCACCTCTGCTCCGAATGAAGTTTAGTGGGAAACTTGTAGTCATTCACCAACCCTAAAATGTCAGATTAAATATTTGCTAGCACAGGAAAAAGTGGGTTTTTCTCCATTGTTGGGCATGATTCTTGCAATCCCACGTCAAAAAATTAAAAGAAAAAGATGAATACATGATGATCAAAAGAAGTAAGCAATCACCACTAGTCAAGTAAACATCAAATCTCAGTAAACATAAACATTAACCTTATCTTGGCAAAGTTTGATTTACCTTGTAAACCTTATCCAAAAACCAAAACCTTGCAATGTAAACAAACCATCTTAGCAACACCACCAGAACCAAATGTACACAGGGTGCTCATTTCAAAAGTGCCCCCTCGCATGGGCCAATAAGAGAGTACAGATGTTATTGACAAGTAATGGCTATAAATATGATCCAACATTGGCCAGCAAAACCTACATTCCTTCAGCTCCGTTTGTCATGTAACTACAATAGTGCGATAATCCATGATCTTCGTCAGCAATTCCAAGCACCAAGCGAAGAGAGCGTAAAAAATTGTGCTGGTTGCTGTTGGATTGCCAGCAAGAATATAAGTATCCACCAGAAAATTTGGGTGCACTCCTATCAGTTTGAGCTTGCTGTATATCTCCTCTTCGGTAGCCACTCTTAAAATTTCCAAGAAACTTTTCAGCTATCACATTCACCTTTTCTAGGGCGTCTGTGACTCTTTCCATTCCTGTGCAAAAGGCCTCTCAAATACGTCCAGCTCCATGGCCTTCTGCTTTGAGAAACCAGAAAATGCCCCCTCATGAGGATTATTAGTAGTCACATAACGGGAGTGAAGCCATTCTGATTGCCTCCAGCAAAGAGCATCGCAATCCTCCAATTAAATTTCATCGGGGGCCATGAGATTATTATCCTGGGACTGTGAGTCATTTGAATCAAGTTGTGGGGAAGCCTCTCCTCTACAAACTCTCTCTCTCTAGTTTTTCAGCATGCTCACCCATCACGCTATCCTGTGCATGAAGTACATAAAGTTGGTCGTAACTTTGAATAGGCTATCACCTCCACCTTCTTGTTTTGGGTCTCTCCTGAAATACACGCAGTTGTCATATTCTTGCTGGGCGCATTAATAAACATGAGAAGTCAAAAAAAAAAAAAAAAAAATCCAAGAACGAAGCAACGATTGAAAAGATTGAGAACTTACAATAAGTAACTTCTCCCAAGCTTTGTCCAGAGCATCAAACATCTTCATGTTGGCATTCCAAGTACAGTAGCTCCAACCATGAAATGTATTACTAAACTCGGCAAAATACTTCTTCAATGTCTTAGTTCTATTCTTTAAATTAGATTTCTGAATAAATGGGCCAAAGGAGCTCTGCAAGGTTTTCACGGTATTATGGTAAGCTCACTGCGAAACATGCCATCACGACGATTGCCTTTTCTTTGTTCCTCTAACAATCCATCTATCAACACATTGTCCATTTCGCTTGTCCAAACCACATTATCTCTTGCTGTGCCATGGCCCTCCTTTTTCAGAGTCCTATTCATACTCGACGACTTCAAACCTGCATGATAATTTTCATTAATAATGTTCAACAAAAGTAACTAAGAGAATGCAACTAACCATTGTAGAAGAGTTCCTACATTCAGTTGGCAATGAAATTAAAAATAAAATTTTGGACTCAAAAGTAAGAGTCATAACCAGGCATACCATTGTCAAAGCAAATGTTGAGATAGGAATTTGAAGCAGTTGTTGTCAAACACATTTCAAAACAAAATAACACAAAATAAAATGTGCAAAACGAGAAGAAATTTCAAGTTTCATCCGCTATTTGTGCAAATATATGCCAAAATATCTAAACATCTTTGGCTCACAATTAACTCCAGCAATGAAACGCTCCTTAAAGACTACGTAAAAAAATGCAGGAAGCAGCTGGTCAGAACAATCTCGCTCTTTGTTTGTCACTAGTGATAATCAGAAATCTTGTTCTTCATCACAGTGACCACATTAATTGCTTTGTCAATCATATCATAAAGAGCTAAAATGTAAAGAGGAAGGCTCTAGCAATTTGAGTAGCCTAAACTGTAACTTATAGCAAAAGTGTGTATATGAAGCAAGTAAATTATTGAAAGGTGAACTACAACCATCAAGGTAAAAGTTTCGATAGACCAAAAAAGCTCTTAATCAACATAAAGCATAGGCCATTGATGACTGGAAAATGAGTGCGCCTCCCTTAGCATTAGTAATAATTAATTGTAAATAACCATCAAAACAAGATTATTAGCTAGCCAATCTTTTGTGCCATAGTTAGATGAATTTGCCTCAACATTGCCCTTATACAATTCAAGTCATTTGCATGATCATGCAATAACCTACGCCATAACTTAGGTAAAAATGATCAACAAAAGGGAGTAACAAATATTTTTACTATTAACTTCAAAAGGATCCATTATAAAGCATTGAATATTATGAAAAAACAGAGATACTATTCCCCTTTTGCAATGAGCTATAAGCATATTTTAAATCATCATGTAAACACTGATTGCTGAGGTGACTTTGTATTGAACAAGAGGAAAGAAGACCACATATACCAGTATTTAGTGCCCTGGAATGGGGTAGAACTTATGCAAATTAATTTTCCTTTTCTGTTCGATCAATCTAGTAAAATTACAAAAATTTTCATATATGGTTTAGAAGCAGGTTCTTCAGGAAATCTTCTGCATAATAGGTAACTGTGCACAGAACATGGTGAAAATGCCGATAAACAAACACATCAAAGTGATGGACAGATGATACCATGAAATAGAAATTTTGACATATAATTTGCTAGAAGACTTGCTTTTCAACAATCATGTGTTCATGGTACTTAAAGAACATGGTGGTTCTTAAGTTTTCAGACATGATAGCCAATGCATGTAGAACCACGAACATCAGAATAAGTTCTTTCCCCTCGCTCTTGCACAGCTGCAGGCAGTAAAAGTCCAATATTTCTCACGGGCCTATCCATAAGGTATTTAAGCGTGCAATAGAAATTTAACCGCAGAGTGAATCATTAAAAGCATTACTTAAACCCAAAAACATTTGCACAAAAAATGACCCAACAAACCCTTCATAGTAAGAGATTTAGTCTTCACCAAACCAAATAAAGGGATCAGGTGTGAATATAGTTAATACAGTTTTAGCTTAGACTCATCTAAAGTACGAGTAATTTATGTGTGATTAAGGCTCATACAGAAAAGAGTTATATTCATTAGGTCTTCATATCAGGCATGTTCAATGAACTGATAATAAAAATCAGCTCTTCAAAGGAAAACCAAACATAAACTAGGTTGACTCCATTCCACCAAATCTACTGACCAAGGGTAACAAGTCTCAAAGTATTTCCAAAGAACTTAACTTTACTTAATTCATTCTCCATCAGAGATAATTAGCAACTCTGCCGCTTCAGTAGTGTCGGGGTTTAGGCCAATTTCCAATTTTTTACATCAGAAAACAAACGGGTACCATTTTTAACATTTGGGAATGGTGGGAATGGTCAGAGTAGCAGCTTCGCTTCATCCAGCTCTGAGCAAATTTCACTCTTTCTCTCAGCAAATCCTTCCTAGGGGCAAGTATCACCAGACCCACATTGTCACGCCAGTCGATCCTACAGCTAATTACAACAGCCATCGTCGGAATCTCGGTCGGGCATTCAGACATGCGTAGCTCGCGTCGACTGTCGACTGTAACGTCTTGCGACGCAATCGAGAAGGGGCAAAGATAGGAAAGACGAACCGCTTTACCCGGAGCGAGACGACGGAGCAGGAACGGTCGGTCGTCGGCCCTGCGAGTCGCCGATCGAAGTCCGCCGCGACCGGCCGAGTACAGCCACCGGAGCGAGTGCTGGACTGGCGCTGCGGAGCGGGTGGGGTTATACCCTCCGACGTCGTCAGTTCGGGTCGGACTGTACCCGCGGTCCTTCGGGTTGGAACTGGACTGAAATTGTGAAAATTTCGTTTTCCGCTCCGATTTTTTCCCCACGCCCCCCTCTTTTTTCCAATTTTAGTTTCTATTCGTTTTAATTTTTCTAATCAAGCCATTCTACCTATACAAAATTGTCTCATCAACTCCTTCAAATAGTGCCTTCAGCTTAAATCCTATTGATGAGATAATCGACAATGCCGAGAATGCTCTTCTGTAAAAAAATAAAATAAATCACATATTTCACTCACGATCTCTCTATTTTTTAATTATGAAATTGTTCTGATTTTGAAATTACTGTCCATGTTACGCTTTGGTGTCATTTGATGGCAATGTCTCCTTAATATTGTCGGATTTGATAGGGGACATAATTTAATTTGAAGCTCTGTGCAAATAAAAGGCTTTGAAAATTAAAAGTATAAGAACATGATTATAAAAGATATAAATAAAAAGTAGGATTTTTATTTCCTTTTTTAAATTTTATTCTAAAAAGTAACCTCCACTTTTAATTTTTTTCTCATTTTTCCCCACGGCAATCTCAACTTGTGCATTTTCTCCCTCAAAAATAAAAAGTGATTTGATATAAAGTGAAAAATAGCACTATTTTTTCTGGTCCATGTGAATACGATTTTTTTTTCGATTAAAAAGACAGATGCTTCTTTAATTTGATCAGAAAGTAATCTCAATATTTAGATAATTCGTCGCCTGTGAACTATGTAAATAAAAAAAAATAAAAAATCAAACGTGCGAATTCTTGTATATTTGGGGCCAAAGAAAAAAAATGATGAAATTAGCTCAGGAAAAAAGAAAAAAAAAGATTCGGCTAATTATATTAAAATTAAACCGAAGATCCCGATCTCCCCCACAATCAACGGCTGGAAACCCCACAGCGATTCGAACCGATCATCCAACGCCCCAAAAGAGAAGGCGCAGCTCCCCTCCAAGGAAAAAAACAGAACTAGCCGTTACAAAGAGAGCGTCTCCCCCAGAGAGAGAGAGAAACCTCTTCAACGTTCCATTTTCTTTCCCGTTTCTCTTCTCCTCCTTCCCTTCACCCTCGCCCTTCTCATTAACTCCCTGCATCATCAATCCACCAAATCCCTCATCTCTCTCTCTCTCCCTCTCTCTCTCTCTGAAAATCCCTAAAAGTCGAATTCGATCTCGCCGACCCCTCCTTCCCTCCTCTTCGTTCATCGTCGACGATGGTGGATTCAGTCCATAAAAGCTCTTCATCGTCCGCGACGACGCCGGCGAAGGAATCGAGGGCGTCGGCCAGGTCGAGGAATCATCAGCAGGAGGCCGCGAAGCTCTCCGAGAACGTGAACCCCAACCTCTCGCAGCACGCCAGCCCTGGCCCCCACAGAGCCGCCGGTTCCCCGGCCAAGTCCGCCGCCAAGTCGCAGAAGTCGGCCTCCAAGAACCCTAATCCGGCGGGCAATTGCTCCCCGGGAACAGGATCCGGGACCGGAAGTTCGTCGTGGCGAGGAGGAACGCGAGGAGAGGGGAGGCCGGCGGCGGGGGGCCGAGGGGGGCGGCGGCGGCGGCAGGGGGGGCGTGCAAGTGCAAGGAGAAGGCCGGTGGAAATCCGAAGAAGTGTCTCTGCCTGGCTTACGAGAGCTTGAGGGCTTCGCAGGAGGAGTTTTTCAAGAGCAAGAATGGCGAGGGTGGCGAGTCGGCTGAACTCGTAGGGGAAGAGATAGAGAATCGGTTGATGATTCATGATCTGGGGAATGAAGAGGGGTTTCCGGGGAAAACGGAGGAGGATGGGTCGTCTCCTCTCGAGGATCCCGAGTTTTGCGAGCTGGGTGAGATTGATGCTGCTTTGATAAAGGGCGGGGTTTCCGCAGTCAAGAGGAGGAGGGACAAGTTGTTGGAAGAGGCGAGGAAGAGTGTGCCTAAGACTGGGTGCGGGAAAGTGATGCATCTGGTTAAGGCATTTGAGAACCTCTTGAAGATACCGACCCCGAAGGAGACGACGGATTCGAAGGACGAGAAAGAGGCAGCCGAAGATCAGAGCAGGAAGAAGGTGATGAGCTGGGCGTTGCCGGGACTGCCGCCTCCCAAGGCTCCAGAAACAGAGGAGGAGTCTTCTTCCTTCTCTCTGTCGGAATTGCAATTGACGGCCGAGAATCTAGGCCTTGATTCGCGGGCCTCCCTTTCTTCTTCGTGGGACAGCAGCCAAGGAAGGTTTGTTAAACACTAGTGAAGTTGTGCTTTTTATGAATTGAGGATGTCTAATCTACTGTGTAGTTTTCTCTGCTGATTGGGTTTTATTTGCCTTTGAACTTCTAGCGTTTCAAGCAGAAATTCTAATGGGGGTCGGAGAAGCCGTAGAAACGTAAGAATTTCTTCTGCTGTGACTTTTTTAGTTGGGAATGTTGCTGGAAACTCTCCTTAATAGGCAAAGATTCGATCTTGTGTTCATGTGTGTGATTTTCAGAGCCTCGAATCGTATGGGACATCATTAGGCGGAAGTAGATGGAAGAAGAATCAGCTGAGAGTCACCAGCCAAAAGCCTTTCAAGCTGAGAACTGAGGTAAGCAACAAGAAATTACCTATGATGTGCCGGACTTATCTAAAGGGGACGCCGCACTGACTGGCTGCGATTTGCTGTTGGTCATAAACTGTGCAGCAAAGGGGAAGGATGAAAGAGGAGGAGTTCATGAAGAAGATGCGAGAGCTTATGGTTGAGGAAGAAAACTGCGGATCCCGATTGCGCAAGGTCTGCCATGGACAACTGATGAACCTGAGGTGACTTTTCCTTAGAAAATCTGCGTTAACAGTTGTTTATTGCACATAGTACTATTGTGGGAATTGGGCTCCAAACATGCCTTCCTATAAGATAGAGGGAATTGTTCATTGGGTATTTTGTATGCAAATGGACTTTGAAAGCATAATTTGATATTTTATACTTTAATCCAGATCCATTTAGAACTTGTTATGCTCTGAGGCTTTCAAGCCCCAAGAACATTTCTTGGCTTCATTGGTTCACTGTTTGTTTTCTCAGTATCTCATCAAACCTCCTGTAAAGGAGATTACAAGGCCACTCGACCTGAAGCTCCATAGTGACATGCGGGCAGCAGAGCGAGCTGAGTTTGACCAACAGGTGCTCCTGCCTTAATGTTGAGACACTTTTCATGCCTTGGATATTTAATAATGCAAAACAAACATCAATCATGTTCCATACTCTCTTTCTGTGTTCTTCAGATAGCAGAAAAATTGAGCCTGATCGAGCAATACAAGATGGAGAGGGAGAGGCAGCAAAAGGTAGATAGCGGATGACAAGAATTAAGCCTTGGTTTTGCTTCTTTTCTCATTAACGAAAGCAGTCTCAACTCTGTTTTTCTCTCATAGTTGGCAGAAGAAGAAGAAATCAGAAGGCTGAGAAGAGAACTCGTGCCGAAGGCTCAACCCATGCCATATTTTGACAGGCCTTTCATCCCAAAGAGGTAAAGTTGTGCACCGAAGAATTGGTGAAGGTTCTTCATAGGTGTCCCAACTTTTCATCAAAAATTGAACACTAATCTGTCTAACGCTGTAAGTTGACTGAATTTAGCTTAGGACACTATTTAGTTCAAGTGGCTATCTTCTTGTGATTTCACATTGGTCGTCTCTACTGTTGAAAAAGGTCGTGTGAGACATTATTAGATGAGTTTGGTGACTTCTGCTATGAGATCTTTTGTTTCGGAAGGAAAGAATTCCTGTTAATCCTACTCAGATCAAACGGCTACTTTTTCTTTGAAGACAGCGTAGATTGTGACATCCGTCGACCCTCCTGTTGAACATATTCTCTTCCCTTGTGCCAGGTCGTCAAAAAACCCAACTGTCCCAAGAGAACCCAAGTTTCACATTCCTGAGCAGAAGAAGATCAAATGCTGTTTATCGTGGAACGACATGAGCCCCTACACGTACAATGAATGCGCCCATGAGGAAATGCAAAAGTGAACTGTAGATTTCTTTGCTCCGTTAGTTACCAATAATGTGGTTCAATATATTCTTTCTCGAAAATATGTAAATCAAGCAACAATAAGGTTGCAAGTTTTGATTGGACGCTCCATCTTTCCTCATCTCTCTGCTTTCACTGGTGAAATATGGCAACACAGAACTTGCAGACAATAGCAGCACATTTCCCTTGTCGAATAGACGACATTGGCATAACACAACAGAGGACAAGCATGTCTGATGTGCATATTCGTAGGCTTGATAAATAGGAAAAGTTACCCTATTCTGTCACCATCCCATGAAAACTTGTCCGTGTGTTTGGATTTGAAATTGTCCTAGTACCATTGCATCTAACCTTGGACACCTATTCCATCAAAATATTGTTGGAAACACTTCTCATTTCATAATTTTGAGCAATCCAAGTTACCCTCTGGTTCCTTGCTTTCAATAAGAGAGAACAACTTCAGGGACGCAATCGACTTTATGGAGGCCATTTTGAGTTTGAGCATCTTCAGAAGGAGGAGAATAAATTTGGACTTTCTCAATCTTCAAGTTCTTTATTTGCGTTTCGTGTTTAAGCCGGTATTTCCAATTAGATGCTTGCTAGATGTTGAGTTAAACTTTTTGGTAAAGAAAATGATGGAAAAAATCATAATGTCTGATAAGGATCATCACTAAATTGTCCTTTGGTAACACTCAATTTGAAATATAGTATTATAAATCATTTTTTGATGATGGGCTCCTTTATATATATATATATATATATATATATATATATATATATATATATATATATATTTAATAATAATTATTTTATCACTTCAGCATGTCTGAATAATTTGAAAATTTAAAATAATGAGCCTTAAATTTAGTTTTGCTTCCTTGTCGACTTGTAATTTTAGATATAAATGGTAACAATGATCTTTATAAATACGCTTAATCATAAAGTGACCACTAATTATGCCCGTTGCATTTATTTAAGATATATGAAAAATTGCTTAATTAGTTTAAAAATATATATTTTCCTTTATTTGCTAAAAGTTATTGTTTGAATTTTTAAAAGCTCATTTATTTGTAAAACGACGTGTCATTTTTCTAATAGTTCTCTCATATCATTTATTTGTCGAATTTGTAAAACTTTGCACCCATGTATTGATATTACTAATCTCATGGATTATGTGACATGCAGGTTTTTAACCCTAGGGAATGATGCAATGTACCTAGTGATGGTGTGAATGAAACTTTGTGTTCTAACACTATTTTTCAACACTTATGGCTCCCTGGTGCGGTTGTGATGACATGTTCATAAATTTGTGGATGGATTAAGTTGTTATGGCTTAAACTAATTCCATAATATGTGTGAACCCGTGATGATAATGTCAAAAGGAGCTAGCTACGATGGTCGCCTTTTCCTACCCTTTTTACTTATCAAAAGAAAGAAAAAAAAAATACAGTATATTCCATGAAAGTTTTGGCAAGATAATCCGACTTCGATTGATTACTAGTGAGGATGTTTCTTGTCTGCGACTAAAAATGAGCGACTTCATCCTCCCAACCAACTGTATCCTGGAGTCTTTAAAGCTCCATCGGCTGCCATAATTTGTTCCATCTCATTGGCTTCATCCATCCGACCGCAGCGATATAAATATCGCGAAGAAGAACATAATAACCTCCTTTCTGAGGATTCAATTCTAATAGCTTCCGCACCACCCTCTCGCCCATCTCGACGTCACGATAAATCCTGCATGCTGCCAGGAGAGACCCCCAAACAACATCATTGCTCGGCATAGGCATGCTCATGATCAAGTTATATGCTTCCTCTAACCTTCCGGCCCGGCCTAACATATCTACCATGCATCCATAGTGCTCGATACCCGCTTCGATGCCGTATTCCCTCTGCATACGCCCAAATAGTCTGTACCCTTCATCGACCAGTCCTTTGTGCACATAGGCAACAAAAAGGGCCAGGAATGTCGCCTTGTCAGGCTGCATGTTGGACTGAACCATGCGTTGGAACAAGTCCAAGGCATCTTCTGCATCACCGTGGTTTGCACACGCCAAGATCATGCAGTTCCATGTGATCAAACTTCTCCGCCTCATGCCATTGAACACCTGCCATGCCTGTTCCATGCATCCGCATTGTGCGTACATGTGAATCAACGCGTTGCTAAGCGAAACCATCCACCCAAACCCGTTCTCCTCAATGTAGCGGTGGATCTCTAACCCTGTCTCGCCATCCTTCAAGTTCGAACAAGCGGAGATCACGCTCACCATAGTGACCTCATCTGGCCACACTCCTGCTTCCCTCATGTCAAAGAACAATTCCAGGGCCTCCCTCGGACGGCTTGCCTGCGAATATCCTGAAATCAAGGCAGTCCAAGAAACCACGTCTCTCTCGGGCATCATGTCGAACACCTCCCTCGCAAGTTCCAGCTCCCCAGCTCTCACGTGAGCAACCACCAGGCCGGACCAGGTAACAACATCGGCCGCCCGGGTCTCGTCGAACACCCTGCGAGCACCTGCGGGCATACCTCTCATCGCGTACATGTGGATCAAAGCATTCTTGACGAACAGATACCCAGAGAACCCAAGCCTCACCACAAGCCCATGTACATCATCGCTCCTCCCTTTCATTCTAGACCGCGCTTTCAGCAGGAATGTGAAGGAATGCCCATCTGGGTCGACCCCGTTCCGCCTCATCTGGTTGAACAGGTCGACGGAGACGCAAGGCCGCGAGCTACTGGAGTACCCGCGAATGAGGAGGTTGTGGAAGAACGCGTTCGGGCGAGGAATTTGGTCGAACAGGCGGTGCGCGTACAGCAGGTCCCCGGACGGCGACACCGCGGCGAAGCGGAAGATCTTCGCGAGCACCAAGGGGTGGTCGTGGAGGTGGGAGCGAAGGGCGCGGGCGTGGATCTGCGTGAGGCCCCGCATGGAGAGGCAGGTGTCGGCGAGGGAAGCCAGAGCGGACGCGAGGCCGAGTGGTGCTTGGGCTCCGCATTGCTGCCGCGCCTGAATCATGGGTAATCGCATATGCCGAGGTTGGCGCCAAGGGTCGTCCCGTTCTTCATGCGAAGCGTCTTCATTGATCCTCTCGATCCTCTTCGGAAGCGCAGCACGGGCAGGACATGACCTCGGGAAGAACCCCAGGAAGACACGTCCTATGTTACAAAATTTTCAGGTCATGTACAGTTAGTGACTTGCTTGTAAAATGGCGTCGTGTTATGCCGATTAAGGAACAGGCAATCATCTGGAAATTAGCAAAAACAGAGATGCTCGATTGGTTATTGCAGCCACCAAATAAAATAGAATGATCAATGTACGCATATGAAAGCGACAGACATCATTGTTGATCCATGATCATAGTCTGATCGCATGCGAGATCAATGGAAATATAATTACTCCGTTTAAATCTGCATAAAGCATATGCAATATGAAATGATGGGAACTATAGAAGCATGTGACGATGCTTCAAACGAGGTGTTTTTGAGTCTGAAAAAGGGGCTTTCTCCACTAAAAGAATAACTTGAGACACTAGAATCATAATCCAAAACTTGTCCAGAAAACAACTTATTACATTTTTGCCAATTCAATTCTATTTTTTTTTTTAATTTTGTTAATTGAGTCCTAATTCTCTTCGCATTTTGCCAATTAAATCCATCTGGTCAATTTTGTTGGAAATTACAAACGTGAAAGTTGATTGTCCAATATTTAGTACTCAAATAAGAAAATTGAAATGTTTAAGACTAAGTTAGCAAAATTATAACAAATTTAGGATTTTTTTGGACAATTTTCCTGTGTTCATACTGTTATGAACTTCTTTAGATCTGATATTGTAGTCAGCCCCGTGATTACGGGATAGGGAGACTCCCGGAGTAACATAGGAATTAACTCCTGACCAACCTCGCTTATAAAAAGAAGGAAGTCTCTCTGTGTCTGGCCGTACGTCATTGATAGTCTTCTTACATGTGTTAGTTGAACCTTTGAGATAAAAGCAAAGGCATGAGAAGAAACATCCAAAAAAAAAGGTCACCCAATCCCATACTGTTCTTCTGAGAAACTTGTTCTTGTTCTCACACATAGCTCTTGTTTCGTGTTCGCCATTCTCGAGTCTTCACCAGCATCTCCATATGCAGTGAGGGCCAAGAACAAGCTCCCTTCATTCACACTTTGCAGTTCACCACTTGGAACAGTTTGATTCATGTTTGGCCGAAGAAGCAGTACGGTGGGAAGCAACTTTCAAATTATAAGCATATAAGATGAAGTTTGGGAAAGAGCTTGTGTCCCAAATGGTGCCGGAATGGCAAGATGCCTACATGGATTACAACTTTCTCAAGTCAATCTTGAAGGATGCCTTGCGCTGTCGACAGATGAATTCGTGGCCATCCCCGAGAGCATCGATGACCACCTCGCAGGGCCCTTTGAAGAGAAGGGGGTCGCTCTACCGAGCATTCAGCGGGCTGACAAGTCAGTACACCTGGAATTCTCCCGGGAGAAGTAGTGAAGATGAAGAAGTAATACTAGTCAGTTCTGCTCAAGAGGAGGGATCAGACCACGGGAGGTACCAGACGATGTTTCTGAGGTTGTCTGACGAGGGAGGAGAGTATGATCTCTTGTTCTTCCGGAGGCTGGATGACGAGTTCAACAAAGTTCTGTGCTTTTATAAGAAGAAGGTAGAGGAAGTTGTAGCCGAGGCAGATGAACTGAGCAAGCAGATGAATGCATTGATCGCTCTTCGCATCAGGGTCGAGAAACCAGTCATGGAAAAACCAATACAGGGGACCAACACTAGCATCGCTGCCATCGATATTTTGCCATCCTCAGCCTCGGTTTCTGTTAACAATACAAGATCAGGTAACGTATGGAGCACGTTAAGTTTTAGCTGCTTTTCTTGTCCTGCTATGAAACTTCTTTATGTCTGTTCACCTACCAAGTAGAAAACAAATTGTCTTCATCAGAGCATCTAGCACAAATGCCAGTCTGGATTTCTGCATTTGTTTTAAGTTTTCCTCCGGCATACTGGTGCTGCAAATTCATTTTCCTCAGAACACAGTCAATTTAATCCGAAATTTACAATGAACTGTCTAAAGGAAACTGTCTTTTGACCCAAAAGAAGGAATACAGGGGAAAATTTTTGGAGAGCTGCCGGGCAAGTGTCATTGAATTGAGTCTCTTTGAAATCTTTGCCTGTGGCAAAAATTCCGAAAAAAATTAATATCGCATCTCGACGACCATATTTCACATTTACACAGCAGGTTACCCTTCGCGATTATGTGATTTTAGTGTAAGATGGTTTAACCTTGCGAACTGTGGGACTTAGCATGAATTCCCTTTTTGGGCTTGTGAAGAAATTCTGTCTTAACAATTTCATAATTCGTTCTTTTATCTGTCTAGGATGGACGCAAATGGGTGTCATCCAAGAAGTTGAGATGACTAGTGAGAAAAACAATGAACCAAAAGATAGAGATGATGGCACCGCAAAAGCTGCAGATTCAGATCATAAGGCCAACAGAAGAGGTGCCAATAGCTCTAACTTCAGATCAGCTCCTATTAGTATCAAGGAACACGTGAAGGTCACTGTCCAACCTCAAAGTCCAGTATTGGCTGCTAACGGAATCCTGATGAGTTCAAATGGGGATATGTTGTTCACCAAGGCAGAGCTGAGGAAAGCAGAGGAATTACTGACTGGAGCTTTCACAGAATTCTACCAAAAGCTTCAAATTCTAAAGAGCTACTGGTAAGGCCAATCTTTGCCAATTTTAGCATAATCGAGGATCATCTGTGTTTCATTTCTCAGTACAATGACAAGCCAGTTAACCTAACAGCTTCTTGAACCAACTAGCATTCTCCAAAATTATGAAGAAGTACGACAAGGTACATTAATTCCATCGTTCTAGCTATCTTCTTCAAGGTCTTTTGATGCTCAGCTATGCGATGCTAATATCAAATTATGCAGATCACTCGTCACAATGCTTCAAAGTCTTACTTAAAGATGGTGGATGATTCGTACCTTGGCAGCTCTGATGAGGTTGTAACTAGCGACTGAGATACTAAAATTTTTCCCAATAATGACACCCTTCTCAATAAGGGAAAATTTGAATCATCTTTTGAACCCCAGGTTTCAAGGCTTATGGAAAGAGTTGAAGCTGCATTTATTAAGCATTTTGCTAATGGAAACCGCCGTAAAGGGATGCGAACCCTAAGACCGACAGCTAAGAGAGAGAAGCATAGAATTACGTTCTTTCTAGGTATACATTTTACAAGAAGAAACATATTTAGTTTAAATAATGAACTCTTCTATGCTTTCTTTCTCTGTAAGTGCGAGACAAGGCTAATAAGTTCTCTCAATTTGCGAGACTGAGACTGCTTCTTTCTACCTAAGTTCTTGTCAGTTATGTATAGCCAGGTACATTTTTCTGTTTTTCTGGTGTTTGTAGGTTGCTTTACTGGATGCTCATTGGCTCTTATAGTGAGCATTATAGTGGCTGTACATGCAAGAAATCTCCTAAAAAGTGACGGGCGCCAAAAATACATGGAAACTATATTTCCCCTTTATAGGCGAGTTAAAATATTTCTTTGAGGTTCATTACCATTTGAACGATGGAAAACTTTGAAATTTCTTTATTGAGAAACAATATGATGGCATTAAATGGATGGATGAATCATTCTGGAATACCTTCTTACTGCAGCTTGTTCGGATTCATTATTTTGCATATGGCAATGTATGCCGCGGACATATACTTCTGGAGGCGCTACCGGATCAATTATTCCTTTGTATTTGGATTCAAAAAGGGGACAGAACTGGGTTATCGGGAGGTCCTCCTTCTTAGCTCCGGGCTCTCAGTGTTAATGTTGGTTGGAGTTCTGTCTAATCTTGATATGGATATGGACCCAAGAATGGAAAGCTATAAGACATTGACAGAATTAGTTCCACTCGGATTGTTCGTGGTAAGATTGAATGAAATTGCTCCAATCATCCAATGTTGATACTTATGCATTTGAAAGTAGACAATTTTGTTAGCAGGAGAAGGCTTTATTTGGTAATTAATGAGATTAAGGACTCAACTCGACAGGTTGTGACTTGCATAACATTCTGCCCTTTCAACATCATGTACCGTTCGAGCCGCTTCTTCTTGATTCATTGTGCTTTTCATTGTATATGTGCTCCATTTTACAAGGTGAGCACACTGACTTAAGACAAATCAGGCACACATAACCTTCATAAAGTATGGGGTGATTTCATTTCACTATGTCGATGTTGCAGGTAACACTACCTGATTTTTTCTTGGCAGATCAACTCACCAGCCAGGTTTGCTCTCGCAGTATTCATACTTCTTGTGACAGAGTTCTATATTACTAGCTGTTGCTATATTCCCAAGTGGTTTCAGCTTGTGTTAGTCTCAAGCCTATGACCAGATTTTCTGAATCACTTATCATCGTATCAAAGAATAAGTGCATGGTTTGTTTTTGACATGTTTTTCACTGGTCTGATCATCTTGACATATCAATGAGCATTTATAGCAGTATTCTGAAAATCGGTCATTGCCTACTCCAGCAAAATCCTTTCTTGTCATATCAAAGAATAAGTGACCGTGTTCTGTTAGATCCTGGGTTTAAAGTCATCTGAACAAACAGAACTGAATCAGCTCATTACATTGTCATTTCTTATGGTAATCTTCGAACCAAGGTTTCTTTGCATGTAACTTATACCAGTGGCAAATATTATTCAGGTTCAGGCCTTTAGAAATTTGGAGTTTTATATCTGTTACTATGGTTGGGGAGACTTCAGAACTAGATCAAACAAGTGTGATGAAAGCAAACTCTACGAAGCATTTTACTTCGTCGTTGCAGTTATTCCATATGGGATGCGTTTTCTTCAGGTAAACTTGCATGAAAACATAATTAGTTTTATATCTCATGAAATTCTCCGAAGCCTCTTCAAAGAACTGCTTTTAGCGTCTTGTCTCATTTCCTTTGAGAATTGTCCTCTTTGCTATGTAATATCATATATATTTGTTCTGTCATGTTGGTTCTCAACATTCTCAATTCTGATGTTTTTAGTGCCTCCGGCGCCTGTACGACGAGGGAGACATAATGCAAGGGATCAACGGCCTGAAGTACTTTTCAACCATCATTGCGGTTGTCATGAGAACAGGTCATGATTTGAGAAGGGGGGTCACATGGAAGATCATCGCAGCAGCTAGCTCAGGGGTTGCAACAGTTGCCAACACGTACTGGGATCTTGTGATTGATTGGGGCCTCCTGAGGCGAAATGCCAAGAACTCCTGGCTGAGAGATAAACTCACAATTCCAAACAGAAGCATTTACTTCGTAGCCATGGTAAGCAAATGCACACATTGTGCTGCGCTACTTTTGTAATGTCTACGCAGAGTTGAAGCTGAATGCTAGAAGCTTCTCAACTTTCTTGTTTTTCTGCTGGCGGGCATTCTCATGGATCAACCCTGCTTGATTTATGTGCAACTGCAGGTACTGAATGTCATACTGAGACTTGCATGGATGCAGAACATTTTAGGCTTTAGAGAAGCGCCATTCCTACATGGAAAGGCCTTGATTGCAATCGTTGCTAGCTTGGAAATCATCCGCCGTGGGATTTGGAATTTTTTTAGGTATGCTGTGTTCTTTTTCCCTTCTCTAACCTTTGTACCATGAGTCAGAAGAGTCCAATGTCTTACCTGACGGAACACCGCTCATTGATGAGCAGTGAATAATGCATAAGAGTTCATCCTAAAGTGAACATTGTTATATACCATGTTTGTAGACTCCCATTTTAGTCCCCTGCACCTCGAGATTTTAGGAATTCTGCTTTCATACATAAGTACTGAAACCGTGATTCCTTATTCCTCTAATTGCCAGGTTGGAAAATGAGCACTTGAATAATGTCGGCAAGTACCGGGCCTTCAAGTCAGTACCCCTTCCTTTCAACCATGACTAAGACGACGAGAGTGCTCAAAACCACATCGAGATGGAAGAATGGAATAAGGATGTCCGTTACTCCTGGCGTGTGAAAAACCAAACTTTGCCAGAGTTCTTTCACCAATTTTTGAGATGTACAAAGCATTTCAGCGAATAGAAGGATAATTAGTCAGGTAAAGCACCGGAGGACATGAATTTTGCATATCAACAAAGGGGAGAAAAATACTTATTGAAGCATTAGCTAAAGTTTATCTTAATAGAAAACTCATTCTTTTTCCTTGCAACATTTACTAACCCAACGAAACTTGGAGTTCCATTGACACAGATTATACACTCATATTAGAATTGCTTGATCAGGTTCAAGGCAATTTGAAAGTAGCACGATAGAAAGGAAAAATTGATCATTTAGGTCTCTTGCCTTGCACAATTAAAGTAACGAACTAGGATCCGGTTAAACTGAGAAGCGAGATAAGAAAAATGGAAATTAGGTAAAAACCAACAATGCACTTCTTCTCTATGGCACATAAGGAACGTGCAGAGTCAAGCTGGTGACAGAAAGTACATCCAATGACATCAGCATGTCCGGCCAGCAGCCATTGGCTGCTAACTGGACTGCAGACCGAGGGTCGTTCCTTCTTCATGCGAAGTGTGTTCATTGATCCTCTCGATTCCTCTTGGAAGTCCAGCACGGGCATGACAATGATCTCGGGAAGAATCGAGGACAAACGAAAAACATCGAGATTACATGAAAAGGACACTCCCAAGTTTGAAAGCTTAACAACGAATGACTCTGCTTCTCTTATAGAAAATAAAGAACGTGTTCGTAAGTAGTAACACTATGGGCACCACTCAATTTGGGTAGTGTTATGTTATACTGAGGAACAAGCAATCACCTAAAACTAAGGCAATCAATAACCGCCAGAAGATGCTAAGCAGAGATGCTCAATCGGTAATACAAAAGCTACAAACATTGTTATAGATCCATAATCATGGCCTGACCGGATGCGAGGTCATTGAAGTTTAATTACTCCGTTCAAATCTTGCATAAAGTTGGTGCAAAAGGGAATGGCAAAAACTGCAATAGCATGCGACGGTGCCTCGAATGAGGGGTTTTCGAGTATAAAAATGGAGGCCTAAAGGAGCTTCTTCCTCTCAAAGAATGACTTGAGATGCCAGAATTGCAGACCCGCCACGGACAAGCAAATCAGGAGTGAGAGGAAACTGAAGGTGCCCATCTTGGAGTTGGTCGACCGGTTAAGCTTTTGCATCTCTTCCTCCCTGTAGAACACAACCAGAGAGCATATCGAAGGGTTTTATTTTCATGTACCGATTGTCAGGGCGTGGTGATAAAGAAGTAGTCTCATGTCGAAGTATGAAATAAGTACTCAATGCCATGCCATGAAATGAAGAGCATCTATCTGTTGAGCTTGTACATGGCGGAAGATTTTTAGTGACTTCATCCATTTAGCACAAGAAAGAAGTTCAATAAAATTCGCTGTGTTTTCATTCACATGTACCATGAACATGAGCTTGACTTCTGTGACGATGGAACCAAGAGGATATGTTGGTCTAATTCAGTAGTGTGACAAAAAGCGGTCACCAATTCGAGCATGCTCTATTGTGTGACGGCTTCGCTTATCATACCTCTCGCGAAGATAAAACATCTCATCGTGAATGGATGCGACCTTGTCCAGCAGCTTCTTCAACTCGACTTCCATTGCCTAATCCAAAATGTGGAGAGAGAGAGAGGGAGGGAGGGAGAGAGAGATTAACCCACAAATATAGCAGGATATTATGAACTTCTGATTGGGCACACAATCTTACGCACAATCTTAGTCAGTCGATAAAGCAGTAAATAACATTGAACTGAAGTTTTAAGAATTGAGTATCTATTGTTACTTCCATGGTACCCTTCTTAGCAACGCTAGACCAGTCCTTGGTGGCAACGCCAATCCGCCAATCGAAATCTATCACCATTGTCCTCGGGGGCCTGAGCTCAGGCATATAGAAACATGCCGAGAAGTCTCCTCCTTCACCTGCTGTGAATGCAAAGTTACCCGAATCGACATGGTCCGAGTGATGATGGTTGTGTCCCTGAGGTGAGTTCACCTATAAACTCAAAAACCCCTCGCTCAACATTCATCTCATCAGTCCTCAGAAAAAAAAAGCCTCATTGACAAACGGATAACAGCCAGGGAGCTATGCACTTCAATATTGTTCCCAATCATTTCCAGGGAGCTGTAATTTCTCGAAGTACAAAGAAAATGGGAAAAATCAAGTGAAGGGTATGATTTCATGCACCTTGACGGTGAGCTTGTAATCGTCAGGCATTGGATAGCCCTCGTTAGGATTGACGAGGGAGTACTTGCCAACAGTAATGGCACTGATCTTGATGTCCTCTGTTATGCATTTGGAGTGGCCCGATTCGATGTCAAACCGCATGCAATTCGCCACCTTCCACATGCAAACCACCAGCATCACCGCCCCTGACGCCGAATCAAACCTCGACATGCCGTGATTTCCTTCCTTTTTTCCCTGTTTTCCCCTCACTTCTAGTTCGGTGACTGCTGATTTACGTGAAGACTTTTTTGGAGGCGTGCGAGCTACACTCACTCAGACGTGAGATCTACCTTTTTTTTTTTTGCCCCATTTCTGAAGGTGGCGAGAGAGTTTAGCGGGGTTGTTACTTGTCATCGTTGGTCGTTCAGCGAAATTCGAGAAGCAACGTACAACGAATGACTGCAGCGATCTGACGTGCGTTCCTCAGGTGTACCCTTGCACCGCATACTTATATTTTCCCAGGCTCCTGCACTTAATCACGACGAGACGTTGTATCGTGGAACAACCATTTTCGTACATGTTAAGACATTCTGACACTTAATAACGACGATGTATAGTAAGTTTTAAGTTTGTATGATGTTTTTGGTGTATTATAAAAGCGTCTATTTCGAAACTGATTTTGTGAAATTTATGTGACGCCCTAAAGATCTATTGCTCAAATGATTAGTGCATTCTAGGCCCGTGATATGCATAGATTTATTCAAAATCCAAACCAAAGTGGCCCATGATGATGCATTTTTATACAATATAATTATAGTGCCTAACTTGAACTCAACACATACCTGACCCAATCCAATCTCCAAATCTTATACAATTTTTACCTTAAATTGTCTAAAGAATGAGCCACTCCTTGGATTAGCTCCCTGAGTCAACGAGGGAGCTTGGGTTCTCAAGTTAGGTCGTGGGGTAGGACTTCATGTGGGACATGGGTGAGTGTTGCACTGACAAACAAAAACACTTGCAGGGATGGGTCCAGTGGTCGGATTACGGAAGGGGCGTGGAGGTGGCATTGACACAAAAGGTGGTGGGTCTTGCCTGGGCAACAAAATGTCCTCCATGTAAGCCTTTCAAAAGGGTGAGTTGAATCGGGTTTGAATATGTTGAAAACGGTCAAATCCAAATTGACCAATTTAACACATGTTAACCTATTTTCATGTAATATAATTATCATAGCTCTTACTCATCCTGACCCAATCTAGACCTAACATATACCTAATCCGACCCATTTCGCCACCTCTAAGCGTGCGCATGGTAACGCTTCTTAATTGGAAAATAATGTTTTTTTTTTTTAGAAATAGTTCTTTTATATTTCTACTTCGGGAAACAATTTCTAAGTAAAATAAGGTGTTTGGTAAGTATACAAAATTTATACTCTTGAAATATAAAAAGAATATAAATGAATTTGGTACAAAATTTTTTTTTTTTTTGCATTTATTTGTTTTTATTCTTTCTCACGGATCGTTGATGGCCGGCGAGTGACGAGTGGCGATGATCGCGGACCGCGGCGGACGGCGGTGGCTCCGGGCAGTTGGAGGTGGCTGTGGCAAGAGAAATGAACAAAAAAAAAAAAAAATTGACTTATTTCTAGAAATTGTTTTCGGGAACAAGAAAAAAAAATTGACTTATTTCGAGAACAAAAAAAAAATAGAAAAATTGTTAGGAACAAAAATTTTATCAATCAAAAGAATAAAAATTGAGAAAAATAGAAATGTTATCATGCAAACCCGAAGTGCACTCCAGCGTGGTGCAAAGACAGATTCCTACCATTGGGTACCAGCGGCTATGGCGGGTCACGACCTCCTTTTTCACTAGGCATTCGTATGTTCAATAAGATGGTTTAGGTTCTGAAGTGGGGCCATGCATCGAATGAGAACCGGGGGACTCTTCAATGTTTCTCTCCTCCACGCGGGGTTGCCAGAAATAGATAATCCGTGCGGGTTAATATAATTCGTTATCATAAGGTCTGCAGAGGTGGCTGGAGCTAGAGAATCGTTTGTGTACATTTATATGACCGGTCACTTATCATCAATGTGATGGAACAACCTGCAGAAAATTGAATGGGTCAAAAGACGATGACCATGCGCTGAGCGTTCATTTGCAGCTGAGCGTCAATGGTTGGCCCCAGAGGATTGAAAAAAATATTCGGTGGTTCCAAACCACCACGTCAATTGCTGACGTGGCGCGCGTTTTTTATTTATATACAATAATAGATCGACTCGTGCTGGATGAGGCGGAATAAAAAAAGTAAAAATCTTTTTTTCTCTGTTCATCATCTTCCGCCCTGACAGAGAACACCCGTCCGGCCACCATCTCCGCCCCTTCCAGTGTCACTTGGCCGCATCCAGATCTGGAACCGCGAAGCCATGGCCGCAACAGACTGTTCCAACCTTTAGATCTCGGCGACTCCCTCCTCCAGTCATCACTGAGCTTCAGAAACGCTGAGCGCTAAACCTTCTCCAGATCTCGACCGAGCCATGGCCGAGCAACTCCTCCTCCAGATCTCGGTCGAGCCATCATGGCTGAGCCTTAAAAAATGATGGAACAAGTCTTGACGAGGCCATCCCTCGCCCAGATCTGGCGAGGGCCGGCCTCGTCCGTGAAGCCATAACCGCGACAGATCTGGCTCCAAGTTCTGTCGAGAACGCGGCCATGGCTCCGCGGTTCCAGATCTAGATCCTGCCATGGCTCCGACAAACGATTTGCAGAGGAGAGGAGAAGAGTGGGTGGTGCACGAAGTTGAAAAAAAAAAGATTATCATTTTTTATTCCACCTCATCCAACACGTTTCGCTCTATTATTGGATATAAATAAAAAAACGCTCGCCACGTCAGCTATTGACGTGGCGCTTTGAACCACTGAATATTTTTCTCCGAAGGAGAAACGAAGACAAGTACTCGTGAGCGCGACAACGGATCGACTTGTTCTGCGGCAACTGCTGCCCTTGTCGACGCCCCATTCGATTATCACTCAGATAATGAATGCATGCAAAATATCTCTGGGGCTTGTCCATGCATGGGACCGAAAAGCGACATTTGCCCATTCGCAGGCCATGCTATTTAATGATATCAAGGCTTTGTTCGTTTCACCGAAAAAAAAAAAATATTTTTCAACGTTTTTTTAAAAAATAAACTAGTGAAGGAAAATATTTTTCATTATTGAAAAAAATACATTCAAAAGTGGAGAAAGTATTTTTCAATTCTGAAAAATGAAAAACATTTTCCATAACTCCTTCCACCTTACATTTTTTCACCAAACACATTTTCCTTTCATTTTTATGTTTTTTTTCCTTTTATTTTTAAAATTGAGCTTTTAATTTTTTTTTTTTTTTTTTTTCCTTTTCCTTGGCCGGTCACTAGCCATGGTGGCAGCCAACGATCCGCCATAAGCCAATTGCAGACTCACCCAAGGCCAAATTCGGTAAAGGCAAGGCTTAAACTCATTAGATTGGGCAAGTCGCGAGCTCCCTTAGATTGATTGAGCCTCGAGTTCACTAGCCTCAGCAAAGCTTGGGCTCACTTGGATCGGGTCGGTGAGCTTGTTGGATTTGGCAACTACATCTTGGTTGGCCGCCAGGCAACCGGCCATTGTCAAGGGATGCAGCGGCGGAGGAAGGAAGAGGAAGGAGGAAGGAAAAGAAATAATGAAAAAAGAATAAAAACGAAAAAAAGAAAAAAGAAAAATAAAGCTAATAAAAATACGATTTTAAAATAAAATAATTAAAAAATCAGTTTTAAAAATATATAAAAATTAAAATAAATTTTGTTGGTCAATTAAAAATATTAAAATTTATTTTTTTGGTAACTTTTCCCCAAAAAATCAAATTAGATAATGAATAGTGAAAAATGTTGTCCACTTAAATTTCAAGTTTTAGCTTAACGCAAAAAATAAAGTTAGAAAATGAGTTCTTAGAAAATATTTTTCGGAAATTTGATATTTTTCCCTAGATCAGTGATATAATGAGGTAAGAACTAATATTGAAAGCGGGTCGCCTTCTTTTTGTCGAGAACCAAGTATGTTCTCAAATGGTTGTTGTTATCGAAGTAAAACAGCAAGCGAAAGATCTGAGTTCGAACCTGCATTGCGCGATTGCAGTTCGAGGCTAAGCCACTCGAACTGCGAAAACGAAAGTAAAGGAAAATGAGATACAAAGCACGATGTAAGCGGCGAACATCACTTTTACTCAGACTTTCTATTGTATCTCAACTTGTTATCAGCCGTGACTGTAAGGTAGGGATACCCGGGTAACATGGGCAATTAACCCCAGACCAACTTTCGCTTGTAACCACTCACTCTCCCTCTCTCCCCCTCCCTCTCTGACTATACATCATCAATACGTGTAGTGGAACCGTTAAAATGATATTATAGTTGAAGGCATGAGAAGCGAGATCCGAAGAAAGAGGAACTTTTCCAATCTCATATTATTATTTGAGAGAGTTGTTCTTGTTCTCACGCGTTGACATTGGTTCACGCTCTCCTTTCTTGAGTCTTGCCTAGCCTCTCCATATATAGTAAGGGCCAAGAACGCTTTCCCTTCATCAATACTTTGCAGTTCCACAACTTCTTTGCAGCTTCATTCATGTTCCACTGAAGCAGTACACCGGGAAGCAACATCTGTATTATTATAAGCATAAGATGAAGTTTGGGAAAGAGTTCGTGTCCCAAATGGTGCAAGAATGGCAAGACGCCTACATGGATTACAACTTTCTCAAGTCGATCCTGAAGGACGCCCTGCGCCGTCCACAGCTGAATTCACGACCATCCCCGGGAGCATCAACGACCTCTTCGCAGGGCCCTTTAAAGAGAAGGGGGTCGCTCTACCGAGCATTCAGCGGGCTATCGAATCGGTATGCCCGGAATTCTCCCCGGAAAAGTAGTGAAGAAGAAGAAGTGATACTAGTCAGTGCTGTTCAAGAGGAGGGATCGGATTGCGGGAGGTACCAGACCATATTTCTGAGGTTGTCCGACGAGGGAGGTGAGTATGAGCTCTTGTTCTTCAGGAGGCTGGATGACGAGTTCAACAAAGTCTTGGGCTTTTATAAGAAGAAGGTAGAGGAAGTGGTGGCCGAGGCAGATGAACTGAGCAAGCAGATGAATGCATTGATCACTCTTCGCATCAGGGTTGAGAAACCGGTCATGGGATTATTGGGGACCAACACTAGCATCGCTGCCATTGGTATCTCGCCATCCCCAGCCTCCGTTTCTGTCGACATTACCGCATCAGGTAAGGTTGTGTGCACGTTGACTTTCAGCTGCTTTTCTTGTCCTGGTATGAAAGTTCTTTATGTCTGTTCACCTACCAAGTAGAAAATAAAATGTCGTCATCAGGGCATCTAGCACAAATGCCAGTCTGGATTTCTGTATTTGTTTAAGTTTGCCTCCAGCAAATCGGTGCTCCAAATTCGTTTTCTTCAGATGAAATTTTTGGAAAGCTGCAGTGCAAGTATCATTAAATTGAATCTGTTTGAATATTGGCCAGTGGCGAAAATTCGGAAAAAAAATAATATGGCATCTACATGACCGCATTCCACATTTAGCCTCCGCGATGATGTGATTTTAGTGTAAGACGCTTCGACCTTGCAAATTGGAGGACTTAACATGGATTCCCCTTACGGCCTTGTGAGGAAAACCTCAATCTAACAATTTCATGATTCGTTCTGTTGTTTGTCTAGGAGGGACACGAATGGATGTTATCCAAGAAGTTGAGATGACTAGTGAGGAAAACGATAAACCAGAAGATAGAGATGATGGCACCACGAAAACTGCAGATACGGATCATGAGGCCAATGGAAGAAATGCCGAAAGTTCTAACTACAGACCAGCTCCGATTAGTATAAAGGATCATGTGAAGATCACTGTCCAACCTCAAAGTCCAGTATTAGCTGCTCATGAAATCCTGAAGAGTTCAAACTCGGATGTGTCAGTCACCAAGGCAGAGCTGAGGAAAGCTGAGGAATTGATGACGAGAGCTTTTATGGAATTCTACCAAAAGCTTCAACTTCTAAAGAGCTACTGGTAAGGCCAATCTTCACCAATTTTAGCATAATCGAGGATCATCTGTATTCCTTTTCTCATTATAATGACAAGCTAGTTAACCTAACAGCTTCTTGAACCAACTGGCATTCTCCAAAATAATGAAGAAGTACGACAAGGTACATTAACTCTTATCATTCTAGCTATCTTCTTCAAGGTCTTTTGATGTTCAACTATGCTATGCTGATATCAAATGACACAGATCACTCATCGCAATGCTTCAAAGTCTTACTTAAAGATGGTGGATGATTCGTACCTTGGCAGCTCTGATGAGGTTGTAACTAGCGACTGAGATACTAAACTTTTTCTCAATATCAACGTCCTTCTCAATAATAGATACACTTTGGATCGTCTTTTGAACCCCAGGTTTCAAGGCTTATGGGAAGAGTTGAAGCTGCATTTATTAAGCATTTTGCTAATGGAAACCGCCGTAAAGGGATGAGAACCCTAAGACCAACAGCTAAGAGAGAAAAGCATAGAATTACATTCTTTTCAGGTAAACATTCTCCAAGAAGAAACCTCGTCAGTTCCAAATGATGAACCATCCTATACTGTCTTTCTCTGTACGTGTGAGACAAGGCTAATAAGCTCTTTCAATTTGATAGACTGCGACTGCCTCTTTCTACGTAAGTTCTTATCAGTTATGTACATCGGGGTACATTTTTCTGTTTATCTGGTGCTTGTAGGTTTCTTTACAGGATGCGCATTGGCTCTTATAGTGGGCATTACAGTGGCTCTACATGCAAGAGATCTCCTAAAAAGTCCCGGGCGTAACCAGTACATGAATACTATGTTTCCCCTTTATAGGCAAGTTCAAATGTCTCTTTTGAGTTCATTACCATATGAACTACAGAAATGTAGAAAGGTTTTTTCTATTGGGAAAACGTATGGCGGCATATTGAGTTAAATGGATCGATGAATCATTCTGGAATACCTTCTATCTGCAGCTTATTTGGATTCATTATCTTGCATATGGTGATGTACGCTGCAAACATATACTTCTGGAGGCGCTATCGGATCAATTATTCCTTTATATTGGGATTCGAAAAAGGGACAGAACTGGGTTATCGGGAAGTCCTCCTTCTTAGTTCCGGGCTCTCAGTTTTAATGATGGCCGGCATTGTGTCTAATCTTGACATGGATATGGATCCAAAAACAAAAAGCTATAAGGCATTGACAGAATTAGTTCCACTCGGGTTGGTCGTGGTAAGATTGAATGAAATTACTCCAATCATCCATTGTCTATACTTATGCATTTGAAAGTGGATAGGTTTGTCAGTAGGAGAAGGCTTAGTTTGGTAATTAACAAGACTAAGGACTCCACTTGACAGGTTGTGATTTGCATTACATTCTGCCCTTTCAACATCTTTTACCGTTCGAGCCGCTTCTTCCTGATTCAGTGTGCATTTCATTGTATATGTGCTCCATTTTACAAGGTGAGCACATTGACTTAAGACAAATCCAGCACACATACATAACCTTCATGAAGTATGAGGTGATCCTCATTTCACTATACTGATGTTGCAGGTAACACTACCAGATTTCTTCTTGGCAGATCAACTTACCAGCCAGGTTTGGTCTTGCAGCACTCATTTTTCTTGCGATGAAGTTCTACATTACTAGCTGTGTATTTCAAAGTGGTTTCAGCTTGCGTTAGTGTAAAGCCTATGACCAGATTTTGTGAATCGCCTAATATCAAACAATAAGTGCATGTTTTGTTTTTGACATGTCATTCGCTGGTCTGATCTTCTTGACATATTAATCGACATCTATAGTTGGATTCTGAAAATTGCTCATTGCCTACTTCAGCAAAATCCTTTCTAATGATTAAGGGGTCATGTTTTTCTTCTGGACAACATCTAGTGACCGTGTTCTTTTAGATACTGGGTGAAGGTCTTCTGAACTAACAAAACTGAATTAGCTCGTTACACCGTCATTCTTGTGGTGATCTTTGAACCGATGTTTTCCTTGGATGTAACTTGGACCTGTTGCAACTACTTTTCAGGTTCAGGCCTTCAGAAGTCTGGAGTTTTATATCTGTTACTATGGTTGGGGAGACTTCAGAAGAAGAACAGATAAGTGTAATGAAAGCAAACTTTTTGAAGTGTTTTACTTCATTGTCGCAGTTATTCCATATTGGATGCGTTTTCTGCAGGTAAACTCACATGGATGGTATAGTATTTGTTCATCTTGTTAGTTCTCAACAATCTCGTGACATTCCTTTGTTTTTAGTGCCTCCGGCGCCTGTACAGC
This sequence comes from Eucalyptus grandis, assembly GCF_016545825.1. Taxonomy (NCBI): domain Eukaryota; kingdom Viridiplantae; phylum Streptophyta; class Magnoliopsida; order Myrtales; family Myrtaceae; genus Eucalyptus; species Eucalyptus grandis. The sequence continues at coordinate 32,935,654 of NC_052620.1, read as the reverse complement.
GAGAGAGACAAAATGCAGGGGTTCAACGGCTTGAAGTACTTTTCAACCATCGTTGCGGTTGTTGCAAGAACGGGTCATGAATTGAGAAGGGGGGTCACGTGGAAGATCATCGCCGCAGCTAGCTCAGGGGTTGCAATGGTCAGCAACACGTATTGGGATCTCGTCATTGATTGGGGCCTCCTGAGGCGAAATGCCAAGAACTTCTGGCTGAGAGATAAACTCGCGATTCCAAACAGAAGCATTTACTTTGTAGCCATGGTAAGCAAATGTGCATTTTGTGCTGCGCAACTTTGGTGATGTTTATGCAGAAAAGTTGAAGGCAGAATGCCGAAAGCTCTTTGCCCTTCTTAATTTCTGCTACGGACAGCATGCTTTATGGACCAACTCTGCTCAACTTACGTGCATCTGCAGGTACTGAATGTTATACTGAGACTTGCGTGGATGCAGAATATCTTAGGCATTAGAGAGGCGCCTTTCCTACATAAAACAGCCTTGACTGCAATTGTTGCTTGCTTAGAAATCATCCGCCGTGGAATTTGGAATTTTTTCAGGTATGCCCTGTTCTTTTTCCCTATACTTACCTTAGTACTTTGAAGCAGAAGAGTACGTTCACGCCTGCTCATTGATTGACACTGCCGGTCAATGAGCAGTGAATATCGCACCAATATTCATCCTAGAGTGAATACTGTTCGGGCCATCTTTGAGGACTTCCATTTCGGTCCCCTACACCTCGAGACTTCAGGAATTTTGCTTTCGTACATAAGTAACAAGACAGTGATTCCCTTTTTCTTTGAATCCCCCAGGTTGGAAAATGAGCACTTGAACAATGTCGGCAAGTACCGGGCCTTCAAATCGGTACCCCTTCCTTTCAACCATGGCTAAGACGACGAGGGTGCTTGAAACCGCATCGAGATCAAAGAACGAAATGCGGATATCCATTACTCCTGGCGAATGAAAACCATTATTACGTGTCGCAGTTCTTTCACTAATTTTTGCCATTTACAAAGCATTTCAGCAACCAGATGATTTATGTACATCAACAAAAGTGAGAAAATACATCATAGAGTACTTGATTGCTTCGACCCAACACCAGGTTGCTTCTCACCTCGATGCTAAACGGCAGCGTAATGAGCATTGGATAATGTTCGCATTAAAAGAAAACTCATGCTTTTTTCCTTGCAACATCTACTAATCCAACAAGACTCGGAGTTTGATTCACACAGATTACGCACACGTATTACAATTGCTCAATCAAATTCAAAGAAATCTGAAAGTAGCATTATTGAACCAATTTCGCAATGGCTAGACACAATCAAAAAGAAGAATGGACGGCTGGCCGAGTTACAGAGGCTGCACTAGCTGCTTCGATCAGGGGCAATAATTGGTCCGTGGGAAAATAAAGATGGCATGCTATTTTATAAGGACCGAATTTATATCGGACAAGACTCGGACTCAATTCCCATCATCACCAAAGAGACACACGACATCGGGCACGAGAAATTTCACAAGACCCTCCAACGTTTCGACTTGAATCTCTTTTGGAAAGGCATGAGAGCAACTTCGCAGGAATCCATGCGAAATTGTGAAGTTTGCTAACAAAATAAATCGGAGTATTGCAAGCCCGCGGGATTGCTCCACCCATTCCGATCCCAAAGCAAATTTGGGAGGACATTTCAATGGATTTCATAGGGGGATTACTGGCTTCCAACGGTAAGACTGTTATATTCGTTGTCGTTGACCGTTTATCAAAGATAGCCCACTTCACCGCACTTAGCCACTCCTACATAGTCTTAACGGGGGTAAGGCCATTTTTTGAAAATATCTTTCGGCTCCATGGGATGCATAAATCCATTGTTTGTGACTGGGACCCCACTTTCACAAGCGCCTTTTGGCAGGAATCATTTGAATTACAAGGGACTAAATTCAACATGTGTTCGGCCTACCACCCACAAACGGATGGACAAACCGATGTGGTCAACCAGGTCCTTGAAATGTATTTGAGATGCTTTATCGTAGATTGTCTGATTCGTTGGGTACATTGGTTGCCATGGGCGGAGTTTTGCTACAACACTAGTACCCACACCACCACTTGTAGAACTCTGCTCGAATTGGTGTATGGGAGGCCCGTACCAAATCTCCTCACCTACGTGCCTGTGACGGCACAAAGCGCCACTGTTGCTAGCGATTTGGAAGCCCGTGACCGGCTGCTCACGAACCTTAGACAGCTGATTGCGGATGCACAAGCCCGGATGAAAGTCCAATATGACCGTGGACACCGCAATCTGGAATTCCAGATCGGGGATAAGGTTTTTGTTCACTTACAACCTTATCGCCAAATGACAGCTCGAATCGGTAAACGCCACGAGTTATCTCCTCGGTTTTATGGTCCGTTTGAAGTCATTGGTCGCATTGGCTTGGTTGCGTACCGCCTCAAGCTTCCTTCAAACTCCCGAATCCATTTTGTTTTTCCATGTCTCTGCATTGAAGCCCCACCTTGGAGCACACGACAAGCTCGAGGCTGAGCTACAAACACGGAGGCCGAAGATGGACTACTACAAGTTGAGCCGGAGGCCGTGATTGCCGATAGAATCCACCGAGGCTGAAAAGAAGTTCGCATTAAATGGAAGGGATTGGACGAAGCTAACGCCACATGGGAAGACTATGACACAATCTCAGGTCAATTCCCGCACATTTTCGTCCTTGAGGACAAGGACATTTTTAGTGGGGTGGGAAGATGTCACGGTCCAGATGTGGAAAGCAAGACTCTGGGATAGAGAATGAAGATTTTTGTGCGAAAATTGAAGGCACGATAATTTCTCGGGATGGAAGCAAGAATCAAGGAAGCTTAAAATGGAAGAGAATTAGTAGTTGAATCAATTATCATTAAAGCTGGGTCAATTTGCATTATTAGTATTTCCATCTCCTTTTATAATAAAATTCCTTGGTTGTACAGAAACTATAAATTGTACCTCCCACAAGCAATTATGCATTCAGGAAAGGAAACAAAATCAAAGCGTTTGAGATTCCGCTTGAATTTGTAGTGAAAACATCCCATAGATGTTTCAAAATTACACGTCCACATAAGCGAAGAAACCGCATTAGGAATTCTGATCCCAACAATTACCATCGTTGTTTTTTTTACTCAATAATTGATGCAAGTTTACAAATTGTATTAACTGATTTCTCAGTTATCCGTTTTTTTTGGTTGAACACAACGTATTACACAGGCTCAAAGAAATCAAATAAGGAAGAAATTGTATTCACAGATTTAGCGGTTATCCGTTTATTTTGGTTGAACACAACGTATTACACGGGCTCAAAGAAATCAAATAAAGAAAAGACTCTCAGAAGATGTGGGTGGGGTGGAAAACTTGTAAATATGTTTTGGGCCACCGAAAGCGAACTTAAGCAAAGTATGTCGGAAGCTGTTTTTGATTGGAGTCGGCGAGTTGCACTGATCATACAATTTCATCAGGTAGTCTTTGAATTGCAGTTCCTTGCAATTTCTCAGCAGTCTTTTGGGACATTAAAAGACATAATTAAAATGGGGGTTATGAATGGATTAATTGATGATGAGAAGGAACAGCAGAAGTTCAATTACTCAACAACAACAGTGTCTTGAAGCAATAATAATAAATTTTAGAAAGATAAAGGGACTCCTAAATTAATTGGGAGTTAACCTTTAAGTGAGCTGGAGAATTTTATATGGTCCATCAGAAAAATTTAGATATTGTTCATAAACTTTGTGGCTCTCTTTGAACTTTCGACATTTTTTATTGTCTATGTTTGGATAATCTCACTTATCTAATTCCCCATCTAGTTCTTAGGCCTTGCTTTGTATTTCAACGTACAACAAAAGCATGCATTCACAGACATCAGAGAAACATGGAGGCTTCTTGTCGAGAAAGAATAATGATTGGAGAATTGCATATGAAGACATAATCAATGCAACTAAAGACTTCAATAGCAAATATTGCATAGTGAGTGGATGTTATGGTAGTGTTTGTATGGTGTAATTGCCCAAGGAAAATTGTAGCACTGGAGAAACTTCATTGTCTTGAAGCGGAGGACCCATCTTTTGACAAGAGCTTCTGAAATGAAGGGAAATAATTGATGGAAGTACAATATAGAAGCATGATGATGCTTCATGGTTTCTGTTTATACAGGTAATGCGTGCTCCTGATTTCAACCGTCTAAAATGGCATGCCTCGACAAGTTGCATGGTTTTGTAACTGGAAACCAACCTGCACGAGAGCTGATTACTGGGACATGTTTGTAGTAACTAACTGTCGAACACCAGAAAATCGAATATAACAAGGAATATGCATTTCTAGTTCTTAGTAATTCCACTGAACGAAATAGCTAGCGACATCGGATGCTGAGCTTGTGCAAGGTTATAACGAACCACGTTCATAGTTCATGCGTAATTAAGACAAATAAAAGATAAACATATTCGTGCACGGTCGATATGGACTTTTATTTTCTTTTTTACTTGTAAATCTGCAACGCTCACATTTGATTTATTTTTTAGAGGTGAAACGTTTAAAACCCTATTCCAACGTACAAATATTGATAATTGATCGTTTATATTATATTTTTATTTCAAAATTAAACAGGATTTCTAATTTGTTTATTTAATTTTTTAAGGCCAGTTGTTGGAAGCTCACTTGGCTACTGTGAGGCTTGGCCTCGCTAGTGGCCTAGCGATCGACCTTGCCCAAGCGACGCGAGCCTAGTCTCGCTCTGGCCTAGCGAGGCCCAACCTCACAACGATGAGCAAGGGGGCCTCACCGTGGTTGGGCGAGGCCGCTCGACCTCGCCCAGATTTGGCAAGGCGGAGCTCGCCCAACCATCAACAAGGCTTGGCCTCACCAGGTCATTGCTAGGCCTAGCCATGGCGAGGCTCGACGTTAATGGGGGCTAGTGACCGGCCAAAAGGAAGAAGAAGAAAAGGAAAGATAAGAAGAGAAAAGAAAAGAAAAGAGAAGAGAAAAGAAAAAATTAGACTTGATTATAGGAATTGTTCCCGAGAATAAGAAACAATTTTTTTTTTTTCTACTTTTTGATTCTATTCCAAATCTATTCTCGGGAACAAAAAAACGGATTTTTGTTTCTATGAATAAAATATTTATCAAACGGATTCTTGTTCTTTTTTTTTTGTTTCAGAAAAAAAGAGAGTAGAATTACTTGTTCCCGAGAGTGTTACCAAACATACCCTAAATATTATACCGAGACTTGCGTGGATGCAGAACATCTTAGGCTTTAGAGAGGCGCCTTTCCTACATAAAACAGCCTTGACTGCGATTGTCGCTGGCTTAAAAATCATCCGCCGTGGAATTTGGAATTTTTCAGGTATGCCATGTTCTTTTTCCCTAATGTTCCCTTTGTACTTTGAAGCAGAAGAGTACATTCACGCCTTCTCATTGACACTGACGGTCAATGAGCAGGGAATATCGCACCAGTATTCATCTTAGAGTGAATACTGTTCGTGCCATTTTTGCAGATTTCCATTTCGATCCCCTGCTTTTCAAGAATTCAGGAATTTCGCTTTCGCACATGAGTAATGAAACAGTGATTTCCTTTTCTTTGAAATCCCCCAGGTTGGAAAATGAGCACTTGAACAATGGTGGTAAGTACTGGGCCTTCAGGTCGGTACCCCTTCCTTTCAACCACGACTAAGATGCCGAGGGTGCTTGAAACGACATCAGAGAACGAAGAACAAGACGCAGATATCCATTACTCCTGGCGAATGAAAACCATCAAATTTTGGCCGTGTACAAAGCATTTCAGCAACTAGATGATTTATGTACATCAACAGAAGTGAGAAAATACACCATAGAGTACTTGATTGCTTCGACCCAACACCGGGCTGCTTTTCACCTTGATGCTAAACGGCAGTTTAATGAAGCATTGGAAAAAGTTGGTGTTAATAGAAAACTCATTCTGTTTTCCTTGCAACATCTACTAATCCAACAAGACTCCGAGATTGATTCAAACAGATTACAGGCACGTATTACAATTGCTCAATCAAATTCAAAGAAATCTGAAAGTGGCATTATTGAATGGAAAAATCAATCATTTAGGTCTCTTGCCTTGCACAATTCACACGACGAACTAGAATCGACTGAAACCGAGAAAATAGAGAAAAAAATGGAAAAGAGGTGAAAACCAACAATGCGCTTCTTCTCTATGGCAAATGAATGACGTGTAGAGTCAAGCTGGCGACAGAATTTATCCAATGACACCAGCGTGTCTTGACAATAGCCATTGGTTGCTAAGGCTGTGCATGATAACGCTTCTGTTCTGGGGAAGAGTTTTTTTTTTTTTTTTTTTTTTTTTTTTTCAGTTCAAAAATAGTTCTTTTCTATTTTTGTTTTAGGGAATAATTTCTAAGTAAAAGAACCTGTTTGGTAACTACACAAAATTTCTACTCTTGAAATAGAAAAAAATAGAAATGCATTTGGTAACGTAACAATTTATTTTTTGTATTTATTCAATTTTTATTCTTGCTTACGGCGGTGGCGGCGGCGGTGGCTGGCGGTGGGGCGGTGGCTCCGAGCGGTTGACGGTGGCCGCGGCAAGAAAAAGAAATAAAAAAAATAAAAAATAAAATTAGCTTATTTCTAGAAATTGTTCGGGAACAAAAATCAACTTTTTTTTGCTTCTCAAAACTGTTCCCAGGAACAAAAAATTAGAGAAATTGTTCCGAGAACAAATGTTTTACAAACAGGTTTCTGTTCTTTTTTTGTTCCGGGGAACAAAAAAAACAGAAATTGGGAAAAACAAGAGCGTTACCATGCGCTACATAACTAGGAGTGAGCGGTTCCCGGTTCTTTACAGGCTCCATCTAGAACCTGGAACCTACCTTTGAGTACAAGTTTCTCATTTTTTGGAACTTGGAACCTACTCCTTAGAACCAAGAACCTAGAACCTACCTTGTCATAGGTTTCGGGATCGGTTCCAAGTTCCAACATGTTCTTTTTTTTTTCTTGGTCGCATTTTTTTTTGGTTTCATTTTTAGGGTAAATTGCAAACAATTTGAATAATTTTGAGGGCATTCTCATTGTAAGTGGATGAGCATAGCGTCTTTGGAAATGATCTAGAATTCTAGACTAAGATTGCCGTTCAAAGGTCTATGTATAGTCCTATAAGACAAGTGAAATGAGAAACCTTAGTAGCAAAAATCAAATGCTTCCAAATTATCTGAAAGACAAGCGAGATTGAGATATTACTCTAATATTGCTACTTCCTAAGTAATATTGATACTTTTGCCTTTGAGCCTTTGTAATGTGACTTCAAACTCCTCTCGGTAGACTTTTACCTACGAATGACTTCATGCTATTCTTACAATGAAAAGTTCATAATCTTGGCTTCGTCATCGAGTTCTATGATTTTACACAACTAGCATATACTTAGAATGGCAATCTACACCAATTTGATTGTGTGTCAAAGTGGATTACCATTGAAATGTTAATGCCTATGCCTCTACTCCACTACCAACTTACCAGCCATCTAGGAGACTCCAAAACAAAGAACAAACCCAAAATTTGTATGACACAGGGAATGCAACCTGAAGATGAAATCACCAACCATGACTTTTTGATATTTTCCAACTCATTCACCACATAACATAAAAAGAGGGACCTGAGACACTACTGATTAGAGCCAAGATGCGCTAGGAGACAATGGCTCCAAGAAAGTAAATCAATGAAAAGCCACAACATATCATGAACTACAACAGAAGCCAACTCTATATTAATAAGCAAATGAATTGTCTCAACTCAATTTCAATTTCTACGTTGTCCAAACTTTTTGACATAATTTAATGCTGTAAATGCTCCCCTGAACATACCCACCTTCACACTCCTCTCTTTCGAATGAAATGCATAGGCTGTAGAAAAAAATGACACTAAAGGAGAATTGAAATCTGTAGGATAGTAAAGGGCTTTGCTCAGTTTTGCGACACTTCGCAAAACGATAGAGAGAGGGAGCAGTAGAGATTACCGGCATGAAAGACGAGTGGCGAGTGGCATTGAGGGTGGTGAGCAACATCGGGGGTGATTGGGTGAGTGGCGAGCAGCGTGAGGGCAAGCGGCATCTAGTGGCTGAGCAGCAGGGCAAGCGAGGGGTGATAGCATCGAGGGAGGCAAGGGCGGGGCGAGCAGGGGGCGACTGGTGTCCAACGGCGGGATGAGCGACGTCCGGTGGCGGTGTTGAGGGCCAATGGTGCATCGGGGACAAGGTAGAGGTAGAGAACGGGAGAGGAGAACTGAACTAACTATTGAGGGTAAACACTAAAAAATAAAAATTTATTTGGGGATTTTTAGAAACCTTAACCGATTCTAAAGGGGCTAGTTCTAGTTCCGGCCCTTTTGGAATCGGAATCGGCCCTTAAGAACCGGGAACCGAACCTGAACCCTTCGGTTCTTCGGCCCTCGATTCTACCTAGGAATTGCGCTCACCCCTACTCCTAACTAGACAGCAGCTAATTTGAGTTCTTTCACATCAAACAAGCAGGCTTTCGCTTTCCCATCTCACATTCCTAGGAAGAACACTTGGGGATTTATGAAGAAAAAAAGGGAACAAAGAACACCACCAAGAAATGAAATCCATGGTGCAAGAAGTCTCAAGAAGGAGGATGGATACTACAGTTCTCTATTCTCAGCAACTAAGCTTCTTGATTTACCTAATGAGCAAAACAAAAATACAAACTTCCAGTCAACTAGTCAAAGACCCGCCACTTCTTGTGCTTCATGTAAGAGCTAATATGAACACATAGAGGAGGTAGATAAGTGTGAAGACATTTTTTTTTTTTTTTGCAAGTATCAAAGGAAATATTTTGCTTCTAAAACTGATTCTGAAGAAGAATAATGAACAAAATAAATGAGTTCAAGGAAAAGAATAAGATCATAGAAATTATAGTGGTTTGGCTTAGATCAAGCCTACGTCCACTCTCCACACTAATAGCCTACTGGCTGGATTCCACTTAGAATCAAAAGAAAATTTACAATCTTACGATCTTAACTTCACAGTAAAGAGTCTCTACTGCTTTCTCACGAAGTCTCACTATGAGTTTATCTCTTTTGTATACAACTTTGAGCTCAGTATTTGAAGTAACAAGGAAACGGAAAGCTTTAGACTTTGAAATTTCTCTTTCACGCATTCCATCGAACAACTAGAGAGTCTACCTTAAATACTCCTTCATGTCTTCTCAACCGTCGGCACTTTCCAAATGAATTCTTCAAATCTACCCTTTGGACAGAATCAATCAATGAGATCTCGAGCCATTTGAAGATTGTGATGAAGGCTCGTCAATCCTGTTCGCCCATACAATAAGGATCTTAGTTTCCATACGTAGATTATTTCCATATTTATTTGCAATCCGAAAAGATTTGATATATTTAAATTGATTTCAATAAAAATAATCAATCCCATAGGTGATATATTCAACCAGATAGCCATCCATAAACCATACGAACCGAACTCCTGAAGAGATAAACAAAATCTCGCATCTGGATAAGTCTTCATTTTCAGTAGTGTTCAGTTTGGAATTTGTCAGTATGGATAGACTTTTGATGTCGAACAGTCTTTGAAACTAAAATCTGGCAATCTTCAGACTTTGACACTAAAATTTGGCTATCTTCAGACTTTGACATAAAAGTCTGGAAGAAGTCTGGAAATCTTCAAAATAGACTTTGGATAAGTTTTGTCAACTTCAAAACATCAAAGGAGTTTTCTCCAATATTTCATATTTTCAAGAACAAAAGCCACATTTAATGCAAAGCAAATTGCACATAGCTTATACCAAGAGCAAACCCTCCAGAAAGTGTGCTTAAAGAAGCTCAATTACATCAACAACAGAAGTTGTGCCTATGGAATGTATAGTGCCTTGTCATTCACTCATATTGATTGCACTTAGTGTCTTCACGCTGCTCACATTAGCATGATTATTCAACTCCATTAGTTCTCCAAAATCAAATAAAGTAACTTCACTAGATTAGAGGTGTTGAATTATGATTCGAGTTTGAGATCACCTTGTTGCATCTCCTTCCGCAAAAAAATGCAATTTTCAAAGATACTTGGGAAATGGATTTACAAAAGACGAAATATGAAAAAGAAAAAAAAAACTGAGCAACGTTTCTTCTTCTATTTTGTGGAACCTCTAGAAGCCAAAAGTTTATTACGTGGGCCCAAGTCTACATGCGCAAGAAGCTGTCCAAGCAAGAAGCCAACGTTGGTGGGCCCAAGGTCAAAGATTTAACCTTTGAGCACATGATTTCCTTCCTTGGCGTGAAGATGGAGTCCCTGCATACATATAAAGATAAAGAGGTGGGCCCACGTCAAAGTTTGACCTGGGCACACGTATAAAAAGGTTTTTTTTTTTTTTTTTTTTTTTAGAGAGTGGCTGCCGAAACCTACATAGAAGAGTTGCTGCACGTTCAGGCCGAGCAAGAGGAAGGAGCTGTTGCAGCTTTACGTAGAAGGGAGCCACAAGAGAAAAAAAGAGAAGCTGCGCAAAACTTGATCGTATGGTAATTTTGTGCCATGAGTTTATACCAAAATGAGTTGTTTATTTATAAACACTTTAAGTTTGGGGTTAAATGTAGGTGTTGGAAATACTTGAGCGTTTAAGCGATTGTAAACTCTGATTTTCCGATTATAGTGGATTATTTGTTGATGGCTCTCCTTGTGGACATAGGTACCGATACTCGGACCAAACCACATAAATTTTTGGTGTCCTTATTATTTCTTGGTTATTTCTCTAGTGATTTGGCGTTGACATAAATTGCAAGATCTTGTCGTTTCGCATATTATATCCCAACAATTGGTATCAGAGTTTGGGGTTGGATTTCTTGATTGTGATTTGGAGTTTTTGCTTGTTTGATTATTATCTAGAAATTCTGTTACTACAATTATGTTTGAGAGGAAATATGAAATTGAGAAGTTTAACGGAAGCAACAACTTTGTGTTATAGAGCATCAATATGCGAGCATTATTGATAACATAAGATTTGGCCAAGGCACTAGATGGTGAAGATAAGTTGCCGATTATAATAAAAGCCTCAAAAAGGGTAGAGCTGATGGAAAGAGCAAAAAGCACAATCTTATTAAATTTGTCGGAAGAGAGGTTTTAATAGAGGTTGCTGAGGAGAAGGATGCCGCAGCATTATGGGCAAACTTTAAGCACTCTATGTGAAGAAAGGTTTGAACAATCGCTTGTACATGTTAAAGAAGATGTTTCGATTTAGATATACTGAAGATACGTCTATCAGAACTCACCTAGATGAATTTAATAAACTCATATTAGATCTGAAGAATGTCGATAAGATACTTAATGATGAAGAACATGGCATGATATTGTTAACCTCTTTACTAGAGTTATGGGACCCTTTACTGATTCATTGTTGCGGGGTGTACTACAATTACTATAATTACTTCGAAGAGGTAAAGTCTGTCTTATTTTCTAAGGAGTGGCAGAGAAAGTTGTGAGATGATGGTCTAGTGTAAGAAGTAACACAAGCACTAACGATTCGGGGTAGAGAATGACATCGAGAGCCTAGTAACAGCAGAGGTAAAACCAATTCGAAATCACGCCATAGAAAGTCCAAGGGATGCGTGAAGTGCTTTGAGTGTCACAATGAAGGGCACATCATGAGAGATTGTCCAAAGTGGAGAAATAAAGTTGATAAGTATAATGCCACAAGCAGTGTGGCAAATGTTGCTAAAGGGAGCAATAGTGATGCATAAGTTATTTTATGTGTGACTGCTACTTTGTTAAGAGACGAATGGGTGCTAGATTCGGGATGTTCTTATCATATAACACCTCATAAAAACTGGTTTACTACTTACCAAGCTGCAGATGGTGGTAGGGTTCTTTTGGGGAATAATGCAGTCTATAAGGTTATGGGGATAGGGACAATTCGAATTTAGATGCACGATGGGGGTAGTGCGCATTTGACAGATGTGAGGCATGTACTAGAGCTCAAGAAGAACCTTATTTCTCTAGGGACACTCAATGACATCGGGTGTAGGTACACCACTGAAGGTGGAGTACTGAAGATCTCTCGAGGTGCCATGATAGTGATAAGGAGAAGAAAGTGAATACTCTCTATCATCTACTGGGAGAGACTGTGATTGAAATCGCTGCACTTTCATTAGGTGAGTCAGACTCTAACTTGACTCAATTATGGCATATGCATTTAGGGCACATGAGTGAGGCATGTATGATAATGCTGAGTGAAAGAGGATTATTGAAGGGTTAGAAGACAGAGGAACTAGACTTATGTGAACACTGCATCTATGGGAAGTAGCACCGAGTTAAGTTTACAATGGCTATTCATTTGACCAAACGACCAGTTGAATATATTCATTTAGACATCTGGGGCCCATCTTCGATTTTTTCGAAAAGAGGTGTCCGATATATGCTGACATTTATCAACAATTATTCAAGGAATGTATGATTATACTTTTTGAAGCACAAATATGAAGTGTTTGATTGGTTCAAGAAATTTAAGGCATTGATTGAGAAGCAGTTAGATAAACAAATCAAGTGCCCGAAAACCAATAATGGCATGTGGTAAAGATTTTACCGAAGTCTGCGAGAAAGAATATATTGTGAGACACGCACAGTACTTGGGACACCATAGTAGAATGGTGTGACAGAACGGAAGAACATAACTTTGTTTGAGCGAGCTCAATGCCTGTTTTTGCATCTACCTTGGCAATGAATTTTGGGCCGAAGCAATGAACATGGCATGTTACCTAGTTAATCGATCTCCATCATCTGCTATCGAGTGGAAGACTCTTGAGGAAATATGGTCGGAGAAACTTGTTGATTACTCCGGATTACAAATATTCGGATGTCCTCCGCATGCTCATGTGAGTGATCGTAAGCTTGAGTCGAGAGCAAAGACGTACATATTTCTAGGCTATGCACATGGGGTGAAAGGCTACCAGTTGTGGTGCACTAATCCTAGATTACTCGGTTTTTAATCAGCAGAGATGTGATCTTCAAAGACTGCAATGCTTCAATGGAGGAGTTCTGAGACACAATCAGCAGAGAAGACATATCAAAGTGTTATTAGTGAGGTGGAGCTTCAGGTGGAGACTTCGGAGACCTCGAAGGTAACAAATGTTGAGACTGCAGATGAAGCCACAATTCCTGAAGTTGGTGATAATGAATAACCATCAAAGCCGCAGCAGACTATAGCTGCAGATAGACAAAGAAGGCACATTAAATCACCAGTACGTTATGATTATATAGATATTTCTTATGCATTGATTGTAGGTGATGAGGTGGAGACAGATGAGCCTCTGTCTTACTCTTACTTTGAGGTGATGGCTAGGATTATGAGTGAAGAGATGGAATCACTCCATCGAAATTAGGAATGGGTGTTGGTCAAAGTACCCAAGAGTCAGAAAATTGTTAGAAGTAAATGGGTCTTCAAATGGAAAGGAAAGAGGGCACTCCCGGTATTGAGGCAGCGAGGTATAAGGCGAGACTTGTGGCGAAGGGATATACACAATGTGAGGGCATTGACTACAATGAGATGTTCTCTCCTATGGTAAGACATACTTTTATTTGTGTTTTACTTGTCTTAGTTGCTTTGTAGGATCTCAAGTTAGAGCAACTAAATGTGAAAACTGCGTTTCTTCACGGTGAGTTGGAGGAGCAAATATACATGAGACAACCAAAGGGATTTGCTATTCTGAGTAAGGAAGATCATGTTTGCTTGTTGAAGAAATCTTTGTATGGCTGAAATAGTCTCCTAGATAGTAGTATAAACGTTTTGATACTTTTATGGCAAATTAAGACTATTCAAAAAGTTAGATGGATAGCTGCGTTTATTATAGGAGATTGGAGGATAGTTCTTTGATTTATCTTGTAATGACTCGGGCCCCATTGTGTAATATTGTCCGCTTTGGACACTAAATCCTCACGACTTTAAAACGCGCTGTCTGAGGTAGAGGCCTTGGCCCACGGCCACCTCGCCCCAACCCAATATTATCTGCTTTGGAGGCACGGCCCATCGGCCTATCCTCCCTCACAGGTTTGTTTTTAGCGTAGTGGAAGCGTACGTAAAATGTGTCACACAGATTAGAGAGACCTAAACCTTATAAATTAGCTCCAAGACTCCCCATAAGCGATGTGGGACAGAAGATGAGCCCCCGTGCTTGGGTTGTCACACTCTCCCCCTTGGGAGCACAACGTCCTCGCTGTGGGCCCCACATGCGGTCGATAGTCGACTTTGATACCATTTATAACGACCTGAGCCCCATTGTATAATATTGTCCGCTTTGGACACTGAGTTCTTACGGCTTTAAAACACATCGTTGCCTAGGGTAGAGGCCTTGGCCCACGGCCACCTCGCCCCAACCCAATATTGTCCGCTTTGGAGGCGTGGCCCATCGGCCCGTCCTCCCTCACGAGTTTGTTTTTAGCATAGCGAAAGTGTACGTGAAACGTGTCACACAGATTAGAGGGACCTAAGTCTTATAAACTAGCCCCAAGACTTTCTCCTAAGCGATGTGGGACAGGAGACACGCCCCCGTGCTTGGGCCGTCACATACCTACTCTTATATGTTGATGATATGTTGATAGCAGCTAATAATATGTATGATATTGATGTGCTGAAAAAGTAGTTAAATGCTTAATTCAAAATGAAAAATTTAGGTGCTGTAAAAAAAAATTTAGGTATGGAGATTTTGCATGAAAGGACTGCAGGAATTTTACGTCAATCTCAAAAGAAATATATTGAGAAAATCATGGCACATTTTAATATGCAATCGACAAAATCTGTAAGTATACCTCTAGCGAAGTACTTTAAACTTTCAGATAAATTATTACCGCAGACTAAGGAGGAGGAGGAGCATATATTCCGTGTTCTTTATTCTAGTGACGTGGGTAGTATTATGTATGCTATGGTGTGCACTAGGCCTGATATTTCACAAGCTGTGAGTGTGGTTAGCCACTTAGCCGCTATATAAAGTGTCCTGGTAAAGTTCATTTGGAAGTTGTGAAGTCTATCCTCACATATTTGAAGGGGACAACAGATGTGGGTATATTGTATCAAAAGGACAATAATGGTAATGAGACCATTGGTTTTATGGATTCGGATCACGTTGGTGACTTGGATGATTGCAATTTTTAGTAGGGTACGTGTTTACACTAGCGGGTGATGCAATTAGTTGGAAAGCGTCCTTACAGGATTACATTGCCTTATTTTCGACTGAGGCAGAATACATGATACTTTTGTAGTGAAGGAAACGATATAGTTACAAAATTTGCTTTCGGATTTTGGGTTAAAACAAAAAAGTGTGGATGTACATTGTGATAACTAAGGTGCGATATAGTTGGCGTATAATCCAATTTATCATGAGCAAACGAAGTATATCAACATCAAGTACCACATCATCCAAGATATCTTAACTAAGGATATTGTTACTGTTAAAAAGATTGCTACAGTAAATAACTTGGCAAACATGATGACTAAGTTTGTTCCTCTCAAGCTTTGCTTGACCTCTATTGGCATCTGTGAAGAGTGAGTGCCTGTCGAGGTGTTGGGAGAGCAGCATGGATGATGAGCACTATAATTTGACTTCAAATATCAAGCCAAGATGAGAATTGTTGAATTATAACTCAAGTTTGAGCATTTGCAAAAACGTGATTTGCTGGATTTACAAAAGAGGAAATATGAAAAAGAAAAATAAAAAAATTGAGCAAAGTTTCTTCTTCTATTTTGTGGAACCTCTAGAAGCCGAAAGTTTATTACTTGGGCCCAAGTTTGCACGCGCAAGAAGCCGTCCAAGCAGGAAGCCAAAGTTGGTGGGCCAAGGTCAAAGATTTGACCTTTGGGCACACGATTTCCTTCCTTGGCGTGAAGATGGAGTCCCTGGCATACGTATAAAGACAAAGAGGTGGGCAAAGTTTGACGTGGGCACACGTATAAAAAGGTTTTTTTTTTCTTTTTTTTTTTAGAGAGTGGCTACTGAAACCAACGTAGAAGAGTTGCTGCACGTTCAAGCTGAGCGAGAGGAAGGAGCTGCTACGGCGGCTTTACGTAGAAGGGAGCCGCGAGAGAAAAAAAGAGAAGTCGTGCAAAGCTTGATCGCGTGGTAATTTTATGCCGTAAGTTTATACCAAAGTGAGTTTATTTATAAACACTTTGGGTTTGAGGTTAAATCTAGATATGGGAAGCACTTGAGCACTTGAGCGATTGTAAACTCCGATTCTCCGATTATAGTGAATTATTTGCTACCGGTTCTCTCCGTGGACGTAGTTACCGATACTTGAATTGAATCGCGTAAATTTTTGGTGTCCTTATTATTTCTTGTTTATTTCTTTGGTGATTTTGCATTGACATAAATTGCAAAATCTTGTCGTTTCCGCGTATTATATCCCGACAAGAGGGACCCATCTGCATCCTCCCCATTAGTGTCCTCCCCATTCTGCACCATGCAAGGGGGATTTGAGGCCGAGTCTTCGGAGCTCACAGCGCCATTACTTTCATCATCATGTCTCATATAGAAGGACAAAATGGAAAGTGGATTGTAGGTAGATCTCACTCTCGAGGCCTTGAATCGTTCTCATCGCAGCAAGGGTGCTCCAATGAATATCCGTGGCTTCCTCCCTAAGTGTCAAGGATGGCTCTGTGGGACATCAGCAGTGTCATTCATTGGTTGGTTTGAGGGGTCGCCACTGGCTGGGCTTGATTCAATAACTTCCTCTTCTAGAGAGAAGAGGATTTCAACTTCACATTCTTGTACTAGCCTTGTGTAACATCTCGGGCCCCACTGTGTAATATTGTCCGTTTTGGGTCACCCGCCTTGACGTGGACGAATCGCCATCCCAGCCACGGTTTTTTCCCTCACGGCTTTAAAACGCGTTACACAGATTAGAGGAACCTAAGCTTATAAGCTAACCGAGACCTTCCTCCCTAGGCAATGTGTGACAAGAGATGAGGCTGTCACACTCTCCACCTCTTAACAGAAGAGTGTCCTCGCTGTGGCCCCATGGGCGTCAGAACAGCATTCGAGCTGTGGTCCCACATGCGGTCGGAGAGTCGACTCTGATACCATTTGTAACACTCCGGGCCCCACTGTGTAATATTGTCCGCTTTGGGTCACCCGCCTTGGCGCGGACGCACCGCCATCCCAGCCACGGTCTTTTCCCTCACGGCTTTAAAACGCGTTACACAGATTAGAGGAACCCAAGCTTATAAGCTAACCAAGACCTTCCTCCTTAGGCGATATGGGACAAGAGAGGAGGCTGTCACACCTTGTGAGTGATTTATTTGTAAAAAAGGGTTGATGGAGAGCAAGCTGAGTGTATGGCAGATGCAGTACGCCGCCTGTCCCTTTGTCATATATCTTCAAGATCTTAACAAGGCCTAAAGAAACAAAGGCAATGATTTTTGACTTGAAACTTCAATAGACAATAAAAA
The DNA here is from genome assembly GCF_016545825.1 of Eucalyptus grandis. Classification (NCBI taxonomy): domain Eukaryota; kingdom Viridiplantae; phylum Streptophyta; class Magnoliopsida; order Myrtales; family Myrtaceae; genus Eucalyptus; species Eucalyptus grandis. The sequence continues at coordinate 32,918,211 of NC_052620.1, read as the reverse complement.
CGCACTAACCAACACACTGCATCCACAAAAGATTTACAAGCAGGTGACAATTTCAAAGAGATTTAGAAATGAAACCAAAATAAGAAGCAAAAGTACCTGCAAAATTAAGGGAGCTGTAATTTTTCAAAAGCTCCATCTCTCCACGGGATTGTAAAAAGTCCTTACAGATTTCCATCATTTGTTCACTAAATTCTGATGTAGAAGTCCCAGCTTTGCTGCTTTTTTCTTTAACTCGCTCTATCCTTTCCTTCAGTTCCTGCAGCAAGGTGACCAAAAGGAAAAGCAAGACCTGAAAAATGAGCAAATGATCAATGCTTCCTTGAAAGACATCAAATGCCACAATCATATCATCCACCAAGCTCAACACTTACGACTCATTTACCGAGTTACCAATTTCAGCATGGCCCTGCACTTAATACCAATTTTCACATACAAGTCAAAAGAATAAAAAAGATTCCAATTAAAAAAAGAAAAAAATCATCAGCCAGAAGATGACAAGCAGAAGAAAAGAAAAAATTATCAGACTTCAAAGGCCTGCCGCCAACAAAATATACATTGCACTTAGAAAGGCTTTAAAAGATGACTTGAGAACCAAATTAGATATGCAACACCAGCCAGGAGATGACAAGCAGGAATCAGCAATGACAACCATGATACTTCTCTAAATGATACAAGCACATGTTAATAGCTCTAACTTCAGAGCAGCTCCGATTAGTATCATGGAACAGGTGAAGGTCACTGTCCAACCTCAAAGTCCAGTATCAGCTTCTAACGAATCCTGATGAGTTCAAATGGGGATATGTCGTTCACCAAGGCAGGGCTGAGGAAAGCTGAGGAATTGATGACCAAAGGTTGTCTTGAAAAGACACAAATAAAATTCGGAATAAATTTTTTTAAATAGAATTTCGAATTTTCATTTTATATTTCAGAAATTCTCAAATTAAAAGGCAACATTTGAACTAAAATATAAAATAAAATAAAAATAAATAAATAAAAAGCAAAGGGATTATGCTAAAAAACGTAAGTGCAAATAATCCGCGCACTGACTTGGGTATGGTGGGGTCTAACCCCACCTAATCACTCCTTTAACTACAAAAGGAAATTCCTCATTAATAAACTAATCCTCCTGCTCCCACCTTTTCTATGTGAGACAAAGTAAAAAGGCACTCATTTTGTTTTAACAAACAAAATTCCAAATAAAACAAAATTTCAAAATAAAATTTTAAAAACCATAAGCCAAAGTTTCAGTAAGATTAATATACTACATACCCATTAAACCTTGTAACTATCAAAGTGATGTTCTTTTAGTAAAAAGACATACCACACATACACTAACCTCTTGTTTCGAGAATTTCTATATTACTACGCATTATTATGGCCTTGTGCTTGATCCTGTTTCATGAGCTCTTGGTGATTTTTCATATAGGTGAAGTATCTAATATGGGTTTCAGCCCCATTTCTTGTGAGGTCGGTATCAAACAATCACATTCAATAACTTGTTCTTACCCATTAAACCTTGTCTTGATGTTCTAGAAAAGTCGGGTTACCATTATTGGTGATTTCAAAGGGTTTCAGCCCCATTTCTTGTCGTTATTACCATATGTCTTGGATTTTTCGTCAAAGGATCGGCAAGACCTCACATAGACAATTGTTATGGTACCATCTTTAATCAATTGTCTCACATATTCATGTCTTAGACTAATGTGTCTAGACTTACCATTATAGGTGCTACTATAGGCTCTTGCCAAAGTGGCCTGACTATCACAGTGAATAGAGATAGGAGGCATAGGAATATGCCATAATTTGATATCCAACAACAAATTTCTAATCAGTTCAGCCTCTTTCCCAGCTGCCGCCAAAGCAATAAATTCATATTCCATTGTTGAGTGAGTTATACATGTCTGTTTCTTGCTCGCCCAAGATACAAAGCACCTCCGGCCTAGTGTGAAGATCCATCCGAAGTGGAACGCTCATCTCCCACACTTGTAATCCAACTAGCATCGGTGTATCCTTCTAATACAGCCGGATAATTATTGTAGAACAATCCTAAATTTTTAGTTCTCTTAAGATAACCAAAAATTCTAGTAATAGCTCTCCAATGTTCTGTACTTGGATTACTTGTATACCTACTCAACTTGCATACGAATAAGCAATATCGGGTCTAGTACAATGCATCGCATACATTAAAGACCCTATAGCACTTGCATATTCTAGTTGTGCTACCGCTCTACAGTATTATAATTTAATTTAATACTATAATCAAATGGAGTACTTATTTCTTTAAAACCAAGATGTTGAAATTTATTTAATAATTTTTCAACATAACTACATTGGCTTAAAGAATAACCCCCACTATTCTTCTTAACTTTAATACCTAAGATAATATCTACTTCACCCAAATCCTTCATTTTAAACATGGAAGTTAGATACTTCTTAGTTTCATTAACTCCAGTCATATTCGTTCCAAAGATAAGTATATACACCTATCGCCAAAATCGCGCAATTATCCGCGCACGGGTATGGTGGGGTCTAGCCCCACCTAATCACTCCTTTAACTACAAAAGGGAAATTTCTCATTAATAAACTAATCCTCATGCTCCCACCTTTTCTATGTGGGACAAAGTAAAAGGCACTCATTTTGTTTTAACAAACAAAATTCCAACAGCTTTCACAGAATTCTACCAAAAGATTCAACTTCTAAAGAGCTACTGGTAAGGCCAATCTTCGCCAAATTTAGGATAATTGAGGATCATCTGTGTTTCTTTTCTCAGTACAATGACAAACCAGTTAACCTGACAGCTTCTTGAACGAACTAGCATTCTCCAAAATTATGAAGAAGTATGGCAAGATGGTTCAAGTTCCGGAGTGGGGCCATGCATCGAATGAGAACCCGGGGACTCTCCGATGTTAAGATGTTTCTCCTCCACGCGGGGTTGCCAGAAACAGATAATTCGTTAGCATAAGGTCCGCAGAGGTGGCTGGAGCTAGAGAATCGTTTGTGTACATATGTATGACCGGTCACTTATCATCAACGTGATAGAACAATCTGCAGAAAATTGAATGGGTCAAAAGACAATGTCCATGTCCGCCGCGCATGAGGCAGATTTTACTCGGTCTTCAGTTTCTTTTTTAGCGTTCATTTGCTGCTGAGCGTCAATGGTTGGCCCCAGACGAAGAAAAGTACTCGTGAGCGCGACAACGGATCCATTGTTCTGCAGCAACTGGCTGCCCTTGTCACTCAGATAATGCATGCAAAATATCTCTGGGGCTTGTCCATGCATGGGACCGAAAAGCGACATTTGCCCATTCGCAGGCCATGCTATTTAATGATATTAAGACTTTGTTTTACGAAAAATAAAAAATATTTCTTGATGTTTGTTTCACGGAAAATAAACTAGTCAAGGAAAACATTTTCCATCATTGGAAAAACACCTTCAAAAGTGGAGAAAGTATGTTTCAATTCTGAAAAATAAAAATATTTTCCATAACTTCTACCACCTCACATTATTTCACCAAACACATTTTCCTTTTATTTTTATGTTTTCTTTTTCTTTTTCTCCTTTTTCTTTTTAAAATTGAGCTTTTAATTTTTGTTCTTTTTCTTTTTCTTCTTCATTGGCTGGTCACTGGCCATGGTGGTGGCCGACGATCCGCCATAGGCCAACTCCAGCCTCACCCAAGGCTAGATTTGGCGAAGGCGAGGCTCAAGCTCGTTGGATCGGGCAAGCCGCGAGCTCCTTAGATTGATCGAGCCTTGAGTTCACCAGCACTCAAGGAAGCTCGGGCTCACTTGGATCGAGTTAGTGAACTCATGGCTCGCCCAATCTAGGTGAGCCTTGAGCTCGCTAGATCTGGCAACTACATCTTGGCTGGCCGCCAAGCAGTCGGCCATTGTGAAGGGACGTAGTGGCGGAGGAAGGAGGAGCAAGAAGGAGGAAGGAAAAGAAAAAGGAAAAAAAATTAAAAATAATAAAAATTCAATTTTTAAAATAAAAATAATAAAAATTTATGTTTTTAAAAAATAAATAAAAATTAAAATCAATTTTTGTGGTCAATTAAAAATATTAAAATTTATTTTTTCGTAATTTTCCCAAAATAAAAATAAATTAGACAATGCAAAAAATGTTTTCCACTTAAATTTCAAGTTTCAATTTGAACACAAAAGAATAAAGTTAGAAAATGACTTTCTAGAAAATATTTTTCGGAAACGTGATATTTTTTACGAAATGAACCGACCCTAGATCAGTGATATAGGGAGGTAAGAACTAATATTGAAAGCGGGTCGCCTTCTTTTTCTTGAGAACCAAGTATGTTCTCAAATGGTTATTGTTATCAAAGGAAAACAAGCAAGCGAAAGATCTGAATTCGAATCTGCATTGCGCGATTGCAGTTCGAGGCTAAGCCACTCGAACTGCGAAAACGAAAGTAAAGGAAAATGAGATACAAAGCACGATGTAAGCGGCGAACATCACTTTTACTCAGACTTTTTATTGTATCTCAACTTGTTATCAGCCGTGACTGTAACGTAGGGACACCCAGACCAACTTTTCGCTTGTAACCACTCTCTCTCTCTCTCTCTCCCCATCCCTCTCTGACTATACATCATCAATAAGTGTGGTGGAACCGTTAAAATGAAATTATAGTTGAAGGCATGAGAAGAAACATCCGAAGAAATGGGAACTTTTCCAATCTCATATTATTCTTCCGAGAGAATTGTTCTTGCTCTCACGCGTTGATATTGGTTCACGCTCTCCTTTCTTGAGTCTTGCCTAGCCTCTCCATATATAGTAAGGGCCAAGAACGCTTTCCCTTCATCAATACTTTGCAGTTCCACAACTTCTTTACAGCTTCATTCATGTTCGACTGAAGCAATACACCGGGAAGCAACATCTGTAGTATTATAAGCATAAGATGAAGTTTGGGAAAGAGTTTGTGTCCCAAATGGTGCAAGAATGGCAAAACGCCTACATGGATTACAACTTTCTCAAGTCGATCCTGAAGGACGCCCTACGCCATCGACAACTGAATTCACAACCATCCCCAGGAGCGTCAATGACCTCTTCGCAGGGCCCTTTAAAGAGAAGGGGATCGCTCTACCGAGCATTCAGCGGGCTATCGAATCGGTATGCCCGGAATTCTCCCCGGAAAAGTAGTGAAGAAGAAGAAGTGATACTAGTCAGTGCTGTTCAAGAGGAGGGATCGGATTACGGGAGGTACCAGACCATGTTTCTGAGGTTGTCCGACGAGGGAGGCGAGTATGAGCTCTTGTTCTTCAGGAGGCTGGATGACGAGTTCAACAAAATCTTGGGCTTTTATAAGAAGAAGGTAGAGGAAGTGGTGGCCGAGGCAGATGAACTGAGCAAGCAGATGAATGCATTGATCACTCTTCGCATCAGGGTTGAGAAACCGGTCATGGGATTATTGGGGACCAACACTAGCATCACTGCCGTTGGTATCTCGCCATCCCCAGCCTCCGTTTCTGTCGACATTACAACATCAGGTAAGGTTGTGTGCATGTTGAATTTCAGCTGCTTTTCTTGTCCTGGTATGAAAGTTCTTTATGTCTGTTCACCTACCAAGCAGAAAATAAAATGTCTTCATCAGGGATCTAGCACAAATGCCAGTCTGGATTTCTGTATTTGTTTAAGTTTGCCTCCAGCAAAGCGGTGCTCCAAATTCGTTTTCTTCAGATGAAAATTTTTGGAAAGCTGCCGTGCAAGTATCATTAAATTGAATCTGTTTGAATCTTGGCCAGTAGCGAAAATTTGGGAAAAAAAAAAAAAAATATATATATATATATATATATATATGGCATCTAGATGACCACATTCCACATTTAGCCTCCGCGATGATGTGATTTTAGTGTAAGATGCTTCGACCTTGCAAATTGGAGGACTTAACATGGATTCCCCTGACGGCCTTGTGAGGAAAACCTCAATCTAACAATTTCATGAATCGTTCTGTTTTTTGTCTAGGAGGGACACGAATGGATGTTATCCAAGAACTTGAAATGACTAGTGAGGAAAACGATAAACCAGAAGATAGAGTTGATGGCACCGCGAAAGCTGCAGATACGGATCATGAGGCCAATGGAAGAAATGCTGATAGCTCTAACTACAGACCAGCTCCGATTAGTATAAAGGATCATGTGGAGTTCACTGTCCAACCTCAAAGTCCAGTATTAGCTGCTCATGAAATCCTGAAGAGTTTAAACTCAGATGTGTCGGTCACCAAGACAGAGCTGAGGAAAGCAGAGGAATTGATGACGAGAGCTTTTATGGAATTCTACCAAAAGCTTCAACTTCTAAAGAGCTACTGGTAAGGCCAATCTTCACCAATTTTAGCTTAATCGAGGATCACTGTATTACTTTTCTCATTATAATGACAAGCTAGTTAACCTAACAGCTTCTTGAACCAACTGGCATTCTCCAAATTAATGAAGAAGTACGACAAGGTACATTAACTCTATCATTCTAGCTATCTTCTTCAAGGTCTTTTGATGTTCAACTATGCTATGCTGATATCAAATGACACAGATCACTCATCGCAATGCTTCAGCGTCTTACTTAAAGATGGTGGATGATTCGTACCTCGGCAGCTCTGATGAGGTTTTAACTAGCGACTGAGATACTAAACTTTTTCTCAATATTGACATCCTTCTCAATAATAGATACACTTTAGATCGTCTTTTGAACCCCAGGTTTCAAGGCTTATGGGAAGAGTTGAAGCTGCATTTATTAAGCATTTTGCTAATGGAAACCGCCGTAAAGGGATGAGAACCCTAAGACCAACAGCTAAGAGAGAAAAGCATAGAATTACATTCTTTTCAGGTAAACATTCTCCAAGAAGAAACCTCGTCAGTTCCAAATAATGAACCATCCTATACTGTCTTTCTCTGTACGTGTAAGACAAGGCTAATAAGCTCTTTCAATTTGAGAGACTGGACTGCCTCTTTCTACGTAAGTTCTTATCAGTTATGTACATGGGGGTACATTTTTCTGTTTATCTGGTGCTTGTAGGTTTCTTTACAGGATGCGCATTGGCTCTTGTAGTGGGCATTATAGTGGCTCTACATGCAAGAGATCTCCTAAAAAGTCCCGGGCGCAACCAGTACATGAATACTATGTTTCCCCTTTATAGGCAAGTTCAAATGTCTCTTTTGAATTCATTACCATTTGAGCTACGGAAATAGAGAAAGGTTTTTTCTATTGGGAAACCGTATGGTGGCATATTGAGTTAAATGGATCGAGGAATCATTCCGGAATACCTTCTATCTACAGCTTATTCGGATTCATTATCTTGCATATGGTGATGTACGCTGCAAACATATACTTCTGGAGGCGTTATCGGATCAATTATTCCTTTATATTTGGATTCAAAAAAGGGACAGAACTGGGTTATCGGGAAGTCCTCCTTCTTAGTTCCGGGCTCTCAGTTTTAATGATGGCCGGCATTGTGTCTAATCTTGACATGGATATGGACCCAAAAACAAAAAGCTATAAGGCATTGACGGAATTGGTTCCACTCGGGTTGGTCGTGGTAAGATTGAATGAAATTGCTCCAATCATCCATTGTCTATACTTATGCATTTGAAAGTGGATAAGTTTGTCGGTAGGAGAAGGCTTAGTTTGGTAATTAACGAGACTAAGGACTCCACTTGACAGGTTGTGATTTGCATTACATTCTGCCCTTTCAACGTCATTTACCGTTCAAGCCGCTTCTTCCTGATTCAGTGTGCGTTTCATTGTATATGTGCTCCGTTTTACAAGGTGAGCACACTGACATAAGACAAACCCGCCACATCCATATAACCTTTATGAAGTACGAGGTGATACTCATTTCACTATATTGATGTTGCAGGAAACACTAACTGATTTCTTCTTGGCAGATCAACTTACAAGCCAGGTTTGCCCTTGCAGCACTCATTTTTCTTGCAACAAAGTTCTACATTATTAGCTGTGTATTTCAAAGTGGTTTCAGCTTGCGTTAGTGTAAAGCCTATGACCAGATTTTGTGAATCGCCTAATATCAAACAATAAGTGCATGTTTTGTCTTTGACATGTTATTCGCTGGTCTGATCTTCTTGACATATTAATCAACATCTATAGCTGGATTCTGAAAATTGCTCATTACCTACTTCAGCAAAATCCTTTCTAATGATTTAGGGGTCATGTTTCTCTTCTGGACAACATCTAGTGACCGTGTTCTGTTAGATACTGGGTGAAGGTCTTCTGAACTAAAAAAACTGAATTAGCTCATCACACCGTCATTCTTGAAATGGTCTTGAACCGAGGTTTTCCTTGGAAGTAACTTGGACCTGTTGCAACTACTTTTCAGGTTCAGGCCTTCAGAAGTCTGGAGTTTTATATCTGTTACTATGGTTGGGGAGACTTTAGAAGAAGAACAGATAAGTGTAATGAAAGCAAAGTCTTTGAAGTGTTTTACTACATCGTCGCAGTTATTCCATATTGGATGCGTTTTCTTCAGGTAAACTCACATGGATGGTATAGTATTTGTTCCATCATGTTAGTTCTCAACAATCTCATGACATTCCTTTGTTTTTAGTGCCTCCGGCGCCTGTACAGCGAGAGAGACAAAATGCAGGGGTTCAACGGCTTGAAGTACTTTTCAACCATCATTGCAGTTGTTGCGAGAACGGGTCATGAATTGAGAAGGGGGTTCACGTGGAAGATCATCGCCGCAACTAGCTCGGGGGTTGCGATGGTCATCAACACATATTGGGATCTCGTCATCGACTGGGGCCTCCTGAGGCGAAATACCAAGAACTCCTGGCTGAGAGATAAACTCGCGATTCCAAACAGAAGCATTTACTTCGTAGCCATGGTAAGCAAATGCACATTTTGTGCTGCGCAACTTTGGTGATGTTTATGCAGAAAAGTTGAAGGCGGAATGCCGAAAGCTCTTTGCCCTTCTTAATTTTTGCTACGGACAGCATGCTTTATGGACCAACTCTGCTCAACTTATGTGCATCTGCAGGTACTGAATGTTATACTGAGACTTGCGTGGATGCAGAACATCTTAGGCTTCAGAGAGGCGCCTTTCCTACATAGAACAGCCTTGACTGCGATTGTCGCTATCTTAGAAATCATCCGCCGTGGAATTTGGAATTTTTTCAGGTATGCCCTGTTCTTTTTCCCTCCTCTTACCATTGTACTTTGAAGCAGAAGAGTACATTCACGCCTGCTCATTGACACTGCCGGTCGATGAGCAGTGAATATCGCACCAATATTCATCCTAGAGTGAATACTGTTCGTGCCATTTTTGAGGACTTCCATTTCGGTCCCCTCCACCTCGAGACTTCAGGAATTTTGCTTTCGTACATAAGTAACAAGACAGTGATTCCCTTTTCCTTTGAATCCCCCAGGTTGGAAAATGAGCACTTGAACAATGTCGGCAAGTACCGGGCCTTCAAATCGGTACCCCTTCCTTTCAACCATGACTAAGACGACAAGGGTGCTTGAAACCGCATCGAGATCAAAGAATGAAATGCGGATATCCATTACTCCTGGCGAATGAAAACCATTATTACGTGTCGCTGTTCTTTCACTAATTTTTGCTATTTACAAAGCATTTCAGCAACTAGATGATTTATGTACATCAACAAAAGTGAGAAATACATCATAGAGTACTTGATTGCTTCGACCCAACACCAGGTTGCTTCTTGTGACATCCCAGATTTCAATCCTGATTTATATTGAATAAATCGGACATTTCATCGACATGCCTATAGAACTGTTCTTAGAGCTAATCACTCTTGAAATAACTATATTAAGATAACTAGACTATCTGAGGAAGCCATTAAGGAATTTTAATGCGATAGACTAAGAATTCGATCAGAAATCGGCTTCTTGACCGTGCTCATCTTTAAAGGCCATTACGGCATAGTATAAAATCAATTTGAAATCAGAGATAGATCAGTTCTACTGAAATGTGTGGCTAATCGTGGGTGAGACTACTAAATTTGAAAATTCTCGTCGGCCAGCACTAGACTAATTTATCTATCGTTTTGGTACCCTGTGTCCGTATTTGAATCCTCAAGATTTTTACAACAACCAAGAGTCGCCAATGTGTCGAGTGGGTTTATTGTGGCTCGAAGAAAATCGACTACTAGTCATTTGCACTAAAAATTTCTGAAAACTACCCAATAGCTTAGGTCACGCTAAAAACGCGCTGAGTGAAATTAACCACGAATTTGAATATGATTTTAGAAATTGAAGGTTCTATCATGTCATAATAAATTCTAGAAACATCAACTCAATCTCAGAAGATGTTTTTGCAACTCGAGATTTTTTGGGAAAAAGTCGTCCTATGGTCGTTTTTGTTCTAAAAATGCCGGGGGATCGTTTTTTTTTTTTTTTTATCACGAAATGGGAAGCAAGATAGTTCGATTGGTGAGGAAAAATACTAATTTGGGTATTCACTCGATAACGGAATTTATTGAGCCAAAGGGGGTTGAATTGAGCAAGAAACTAAGCCCAATTGAATGAGAAATCTTGGAAATTCGTATGCCCCCTATAGTTTTGGACCAATATAAGGGTTGTAGGATGGGCATGGGTGGCTGAATTGCAGCCATAGAAGCCATACTTGGCTAGGGATGGGTCAAGGGAACATTTGATTGGAAAATTTGGCTATGGTGGTCCCTCTCTTGCCCCTCTCTCCCTCCAAGGCTGCTGTCCACCCCCAGTGCAACCTTCATTGTGCCTTGCAAAATTCCAGCAGTAGCAAGGAAGCCAGCCAATTGCCCTAGAGCTGCTCGCACGCCGTCAAAGTCGCCGTTGGCCACCATTGCACGCTCTACCGTTTGCGCTGCTACCTTGCCATGCCACCGCCTCCCTCTCGCCCTCACGTTGTCCCAGCCTTTTGTTTGTGCATCCAAGAGGCTATCCAGCCACCGTGAGTGGCCGTGGAAGCCCGCCGGAGCCGCCGTCCAACCCGCCAAGCACCCTAGCTGCCTCCACCAATCTTGCTTCACCATAACCAGCTTGTTTACTCTATTTTGCAGGTCAAAAAAGAGGCTGATTTTGTGGGTTTTCCAATAGCTTCATGGCCCGTTTTCAGGTGGTTCCAAGCCTCAAAACCTAGGCTTGCTTTGGAGAAAGTTGGCTCCTGTCGCGTTCTCGTCGTTTTGCACCGAACCATTGGCCGAACAAGTGAGTTGAACTCATTAAACCCCGTTTAGTCAATTAATTACATTTAGAGATTGATTAGATTTAATTAAGTGCGATTAGGTGGATAGATTAGAGTAGAGCAATTAATTTAATGTCTTGCCGATGCATGTTAGGTGGTTAGATAGTGCCATTAGCGAGTAGACTCATGCTTTTATTTATTGAACAAAATTCAGAATTTTTTTGGGTCCATTTCGGCATCCAATTAGGCATTACAGGCCTAAATTGGATTTATTTGCATTTATTTATTATTTTCCGTAATTATTTATTTATTTATTTATTTATTTTCTAGAAATTAGGCTGGGATAGTCGACGACCGGAATTTCTTGCTGATTGCTATGGTGTTCTCTATTTGTTTAATTGAGTACCGGATTGTGGTGATTGAGCGAAATTTGAGATTATAGGGATTTATCCCAAATATTAGATAATGTGGATTAAAAAAAAAAAATTGCCGCGTGGGGCTGTGATGCCACTAAATCTAAGAAAAGTGCCGAGTGGGGCTATAATGCTACTAAATCTAGAAAATTGTTTAGTGGGGGTGTAATTACCACTAAACCTAAAAAATTGCCAGGTGGAGTCGTGATGACTACCAAATATAGAAAAGTTGTCAGTGGGGCCATGACTACCACTTAATCTAGGTTGTGCCTGTTAGGCCGTGGCTAAGATTTGAGAATGATTAATCGAGGTGATCGTGTAATTGTCTCGATGACATATAATCAATTAAGTCGATTGATCGATGAGTTGATATGATTGAATTCAGTGGATGATGTACTTGTCAATATTTATGAATTGAACTGACTTACAGGAAAGAACTGAGGTCAGGGTAAGTCTTCTGACGCCTATTTGTGCTTAGGTAGTTTTTAGGGCGTAATATAAAACTTGCTGAGACGTAATATTACCTTGTTGTGGGACAACATTTCAGGTCTAGATGGCAGCACCTCCCCCTCCTCCCATGCATTTTGGTATACCGAAGGAAGTCATAAAGTAGGTTATTATATTCCGATACACTCTCACCCTAAAAGATTGGATTATGTAATGATAAAATCCATTGTTTGGGTTGACGTGGATGAACCCGAAAAGGTGTCTCTTAGGTACCGGTCATAATATCGTCACTATCATGATGAGTGAAGGGAGGGTCTCGTGCCGGAATCTGACGTACCTCATAATGTTTTGGAGGTTGCGCTTGGGAAAGGCACAGTAGATCCTGAGGGTGGATCAGTAGTGGATGCCAAGGATTGCAATCTTGAAGGCAATTCTAATTCTCCGGTGTACTCAGTCGAGGTCGCCAACTGGAGCGAGGAAGAAGAGGAGATTGATGAGAACGAGGAGGTGGAGTAGGAAGAATTTAGTGATAATGAATATCTGTGGTTGTTAGACCCCATCCCTTGTTTGAGAAACCTGCCGTGATGCATATATTTTTATATACCTAGACCAACTTGTATAATATATGACATAGTCTTCTATGTATGTATGTATGTACGTATATAAGCATGGTTGTGTGGTTTGAAATTTTATGGCCCTATTTTTCTATCATATTATTTTACTGTATGGGGATTATTTATATGCTTCCGAATGCATATTAAATAAAAGGATCGGCGATGCGTCCTGGGACGTTGCTATTAATCGACCAAGGTAAGGGATGGGCACGTGTTTGGAGGATCAAGGCATCGATGCTAAATGGCAGCTTAATGAGCATTGGATAATGTTCGCGTTAAAAAGAAAACTCATGCTGTTTTCCTGGCAACATCTACTAATCCAACAAGACTCGGAGTTTGATTCAAACAGATTACGCACACGTATTACAATTGCTCAATCAAATTCAAAGAAATCTGAAAGTAGCATTATTGAACCAATTTCACAATGGCTAGACACAATGAAAGAGGAGTGGACGGCTGGCCAAGTTACAGAGGCTGCACTAGCTGCTTCAATCAGGGGAAATAATTGGTCCGTGGGAAAATAAAGATGGCATGCTATTTTACAAGGACCGAATTTATATCGGACAAGACTCGGACTCAATTCCCATCATCACTAAAGAGACACATGACACCGGGCATGAGGGATTCCACAAAACCCTCCAACATCTCAAGTCGAATTTATTTTGCAAAGGCATGAGAGCAACATTGCGGGAATGCATCCGAAATTGTGAAGTTTGCCAATGAAATAAAGCGGAGCATTGCAAGCCCGCGGGATTGCTCCACCCATTGCCGATTCCGAAGCAAATTAGAGAGGACATTTCAATGGACTTCATAGAGGGATTACTGGCTTCCAACGGTAAGACTGTTATATTCGTTGTCGTTGACCGTTTATCAAAGATAGCCCACTTCACCGCACTTAGCCACTCCTACATAGTCTGAACGGTGGTAAGGGCATTTTTTGAAAATATCTTTCGGCTCCATGGGATGCATAAATCCATTGTTTGTGACTGGGACCCCACTTTCACAAGCGCTCAATTTGTGAGACTGAGACTGCCTCTTTCTACCTAGGTTCTTATCAGTTATGTTTATCAAGGTACAACTTTCTGTTTTTCTGGTGCTTGTAGGTTGCTTTACTGGATGCTCATTGGCTTTTGTAGTGGGCATTATAGTGGCTGTACATGCAAGAAATCTCCTAAAAAGTGAGGGCGCCAAAAATACATGGAAACTATATTTCCCCTTTATAGGTGAGTTAAAATATTTCTTTCAGGTTCATTACCATTTGAACGATGGAAAACTCGGAAACGTCTTCTTTATTGAGAAACAATATGGTGGCTTTAAATGGATGGATGAATCATTCTGGAATACCTTCTTTCTGCAGCTTGTTCGGATTCATTATTTTGCATATGGTAATGTATGCCACGAACATATACTACTGGAGGCGCTACCATATCAATCACTCCTTTATAGAAAACTCTTTCTTTTTCCTTGCAACATTCACTAACCCAAAGAAACTTGAAGCTCCATTGATACAGATTATACGCATGTATTAGAATTGCTCGATCAGGTTCAAAGCAATTTGAAAGTAGCACGATTGAAAGGAAAAAAATCGATCATTTAGGTCTCTCGCCTTGCACAATTAAAGTAACGAACTAGGATAGACTGAAACTGAGAAGAGAGAAAAGAAAAATGGGAAATAGTTAAAAACCAACAATGTACTTCTTCTCAATGGCACATAAGGAACGTGCAGAGTCAAGCTGGTGACAGAAAGCACATCCAATGACGTCAGCAGATCTGGGCAGCGGCCATTGGCTGCTAACTGGACAGCAGTCGTTCCTTCTTCATGCGAAGTGTTTTCATTGATCCTCTCGATTCCTCTTGGAAGTCCAATGCAGGCACGACATGATCTCCGGAAGAATTGCATGACAAACGAAACAAATCGAAATTCACGAAAAGGACACTCACAAGTTTGAAAGCTTAACAACAGATGACTTTGCTTCTCATATAGAAAATAAAGAACGTGTTCGTAAGTAGTAACACTAACGCCACCACTCAATTTGGCTAGTGTTATGTTTTAATAACTGAGGAACAAGCAATCACCTAAAACCAAGGCAATCAATAACCGCCGGGAGATGCTAAGCAGAGATGCTCGATCAGAACATTGTTAAAGATCCATAATCATGGTCTGACTGGATGCGATTGAAGATTAGTTACTCCGTTCAAATCTTGCATAAAGTAGGTGCAAAAGGGAATTGCAAGAACTGTAATAGCATGCGACAGTGCCTCAAATGAGGGGTTTTTTAGTATAAAAATGGAGGCCTAAAGGAGCTTCTTCCTCTCAAAGAATGACTTGAGATGCCAGAATTGCAGACCCACCACAGACAAGCAAATCAGGAGCGAGAGGAAACTGAAGGTGCCCATCTTGGAGTTGGTCGACCGGTTAAGCTTTTGCATCTCTTCCTCTCTGTAAAACACAACCAAAGCGCATGTCGAAGGGTTTTACTTTCATGTACCAATTTCCAATGTGTGGCGATAAAGAAGTAGTCTCATGTTGAAGTGTGAAGTAAGTACTCAATGCCATGCCATAAAATGAAGAGCATCAGCTTGTACATGGCAGAAGTTTTTCAGCGACTTCATCCATTTAGAAGTTCAATGCAGTTTGCTGTGTTTTCATTGAGATGTACCCTGACCATGAGCTTGACTTCTGCGATGATGCAACCAATAGGATATGTTGGTCTAATTCAGACAACAAGCAGTCACCAATTCGAGCATGCTCTATTGTGTGACGGCTTCACTTATCATACCTCTCTCGAAGATAAAACATCTCATCATGAATGGATGCAACCTTGTCCAGCAGCTTCTTCAACTCGACTTCCATTGCCTAATCCAAAATGGAGAGAGAGAGATTAACCCACAAATATAGCAAATCCCGGGATATTATGAACATATGATTGGGCACACAATCTTACTCAGTCAATAAAGCAGTAAATAACATTGAACTGAAGTTTGAAGAATTGAGTATTTATCTTTACTTCGATGGTACCCTTCTTAGCAACGCTAGACCAGTCCTTGGCAGCGATGCCAGTCCACCAGTCGAAATCTATCACCATTGTCCTCGGGGGCCTGAGCTCGGGCATATAGAAACATGCCGAGAAGTCGCCTCCTTCACCTGCTGTGAACGCAAAGTTACCCGAGTCAACATGGTCCGAATGATGATAGTTGTGTCCCTGAGGTGAGTTCACCTATAAACACAAAAAACCCTCGCTCAACATTCATCTCATCAGTCCTCAGAAAAAAGCCTCATTGACAAACGGATAACAGCCAGGAGCTGTGCACTTCCATATTGTCCCCAGTCATTTCCAGGGAGCTGTAATTTCTCGAAGTAAGAAGAAAATGGGAAAAATCAAGTGAAGGGTATGATTCATGCACCTTGACGGTGAGCTTGTAATCGTCCGGCATTGGATAGCCCTCGTTAGGATTGACGAGGGAGTACTTGCCAACAGTCACGGCACTGATCTTGATGTCCTCTGTTATGCATTTGGAGTGGCCCGATTCGATGTCGAACCGCATGCAATTCACCACCTTCCACATGCAAACCACCAGCATCACCATCCTCGAGACCGCATCAAACCTCGACATCTCGTAATTTCCTTCCTTCTTTCCCGTACTTCTGGTTCGGTGACTGGTGATTTACGTGAAGAATTTTTTGGAGGCGTGCGAGCTACACTCCCTCATGTGAGATCTACTGGTTTTTTTTTTTTTTTTGCCCCTTTTCTGAAGGTGGCGAGAGAGTTTAGCGGGGTTGTTACTTGTTATCGTTGGTTGCTTAGCGAAATTCGAGAAGCAACGTACAACAAATGACTCACGATCTGACGTGCGTTCCTCAGGTGTGCCCTTGCACCGCACACTTATATTTTCCCACGCTCCTACACTTAATCACGACGAGACGCTGTCACGTGGAACGACCATTTTCGTACATGTTAAAGGCATTCTGACACTTGATAACGACGATGTATGGTAAGTTTTAAGTCTATGATGTCCCAGGTGTGTTATAAAAGTGTATGTTTTGAGTCTAGTCATTATGAAATTTGCGTGACACCTTAATTCAAGATTCATTGTTCAAATGATTGGTGCACTCTAGGCCCATCAGATGCATAAGTTGATTCAAAATCCGAACCAAAATCGTTATTATGATGCATTTTTATACAATACAATTATAGTGCTTAAGTTAATTTGAACTCAACCATATCCGACCCTACTTGGGCTGCAAATCTCACAAATTTTTCACCTTAAATGTTGTCTGAAGAATGCGTGACTTCAGGGACTAGCTCACCGAATCGACGAGGGAGCTTGGGTGCTCAGGTTGGGTTCTGGGCTAGGACTTCGTATGGCACAACAACTTAGAGACATGGGTGAGTGTCGCACAGAGGAATAAAGACACCAGCCTGGATGGGTCCAGTGGTCAGATAACGGATGGGGCGTGGAGGTGGCAGTGAGGCAAAAGGTGGTGGATCTTGCCTGGACGACAAAATGTCCTCCATGTAAGCCTTTAAAAAAATGTGCACGAACTCTTTCTTATCTTATGTGTTGATTTTCCTACTACTTGTATTCCATCTACTTAGTATCAAAAGGTCGACAAAAAAAAAAAAAGGTTGAATTGGGCTTGAATGGGTGAAAATTGTCCGATCTAAATTGAACAATTTAACACATTTTAGCCCATTTTATGTAATACAATTATCATGGCTCTTACCTATCCTGACTTGATCCGGACCCAACGTACACCTGATCCTGACCCATTTCATCACCTCTAAGTGCACTCTAGCGTGGTGCGGCGACCGATTGCTACCACTGGGTGCCGGCGTCTATGGTGGCTTACGACCTCCTTTGTCGCTAGGTATTCATATGTTCAATAAGATGGTTTAGATTCCAGGGTGGGTTCATGCATCGAATGAGAACCTGAGACTCTTCCGATGTTTCCCCTCCACGCGGGGTTGCCAAAAACAGGAAATCCGCGCGAGGTGGCTGGAGCTAGAGAATCGTTTGTATATTTATATCATCAACGTGATAGAACAATCCGCAGGAAATTGAATGGTTCAAAAAACAATGATCATGTCGCTGCGCATGATGTAGATTTTACTCAAGTCTTCAGTTTCTTTTTGAGCGTTCGTACGCTGCTGAACATCAATGGTTGGCCCCAGACGAAGAAAGGTATTCGTGAGCGCGGCAGCGGGTCTATTATTCTGCAGCAACTGGCTGCTCTTGTCGACGCGACACTCCATTTGATTATCACTCGATTAACGCAAGCGATCATCTCGGGAGTTTGTCCATGCATGGGACCGGAAAGTGACATTTGCCCATACGCAGGCCATGCTATTTAAATGACATTAGATTAGTGGTATCGTAAGGTAAGAACTAATATTGAAAGCGGGTCGCATTCTTTTTCTCGAGAACCAAGTATGTTCTCAAATGGTTGTTGTTATTGAAGTTAAACGGCAAGCGAAAGATCCTTACCAAAAAGAAAAAAAAACAGCAAGCGAAAGATCTCAGAGTTCTAATCTGCAGAGGGCAATTGCATTTCGAGGCTAAGCCACTCGAACTGTGAAAATGAAAGTAAAAGGAAGATAAGATAAAAAGCACGATGTAAGTGACTAACATCATTTTACGTAGGATTGACAGTGTTCATTAGGTATAATATCCTAGCAAATCTCAAACTTTAGCACTTGATCTTAGTGTGATTACGAGAGATTACATGCATTTATAAAAGAGATTGCAAGCCGTTAGAATCAATCAAATTGAATTTAAAATCCCTGGACTTTAGCACTTGTGTGATTTGGTTTGATCTTAATTCTTTGATTTGTGCCATTACCCTCAACAACCGGAATCTTTAAAATGAGATTATAATTGAAGGCATGAGAAGAAACGTCCGAAGCAAGGGGACCTTTCCAATCCCATATTACTCTTCCGAGAGACTTGTTCTTGTTGTCACGCGTTGATATTGATTGATTCTCTCCATTCTTGAGTCTTGCCTAGCGTCTCCATATACAGGCCAAGAACACTTTCCCTTCATCAATACTTTGCAGTTCAACGACTTCTTTACAGCTTCATTCATGTTCGGCTGAAGAAGCAGCAAACCAGGAAGCAACATCTGTATTATCATAAGCATAAGATGAAGTTTGGGAAAGAGTTCGTGTCCCAAATGGTGCAAGAATGGCAAGACGCCTACATGGATTACAACTTTCTCAAGTCGATCTTGAAGGACGCCCAGCGCCATCGACAGCTGAATTCACTGCCATCCCCGGAAGCATCAACAACCTCTTCGCAGGGCCCTTTAGAGAGAAGGGGGTCACTCTACCGAGGATTCAGTGGGCTATCGAATCAGTACGACCAGAATTCTCCCCAGAAAAGTAGTGAAGAAGAAGAAGGGATACTACTCAGTGCTGTTCAAGAGGAGGGATCGGATCACAGGAGGTACCAGACCACGTTTCTGAGGTTGTCTGACGAGGGAGGCGAGTATGAGCTCTTGTTCTTCAGGAGGCTGGATGACGAGTTCAACAAAGTCTTGGGCTTTTATAAGAAGAAGGTAGAGGAAGTGGTGGCCGAGGCAGATGAACTGAGCAAGCAGATGAATGCATTGATCACTCTTCGCATCAGGGTCGAGAAACCAGTCATGGGATTATCGGGAACCAACACTAGCATCGCTGCTGTTGGTATCTCTTCATCCCCAGCCACCGTTTCTGTCGGCAGTACAAGATCAGGTAAGGTTGTGTGCATGTTAATTTTCAGCTGCTTTTCTTGTCCTGGTATGAAACTTCATTATATGTCTGTTCACCTACCAAGTATAAAATAAAATGTCTTCATCAGGGCATCTAGCACGAATGCCGGTCTGGATTTCTGTATTTGTCTAAGTTTGCCTCCAGCAAACTGGCGTTCCAAATTCGTTTTCTTCAGATGAAAATTTTTGGAAAGCTGCAGTGCAAGTATCATTGAATTGAATCTGTTTTAATCTTTGCCGGCGGCGAAAATTCGAAGAAAAAATAATATGGCATCTAGATGACCATATTTCACATTTAGCCTCCGCAATGATGCGATCTTAGTGTAAGACGCTTCAACCTTGCAAATTGGAGGACTTAGCATGGATTCCCCTTACGGCCTTGTGAGGAAAATCTCAATCTAACAATTTCATGATTCGTTCTGTTTTCTGTCTAAAATGGACACGAATGGATGTTATCCAAGAAGTTGAGATGACTAGTGAGGAAAACGATAAACTGGAAGATAGAGATGATGGCACCGCAAAAGCTGCAGATACGGATCATGAGGCCAATGGAAGAAAAGCTGATAGCTCCAGCTACAGACCAGCTCCAATTAGTATCAAGGATCATGTGAAGATCACTGTCCAACCTCAAAGTGCAGTATTAGCTGCTAAGGAAATCCTGACGAGTTCAAACTGGGATGTATCATTCACCAAGGCAGAGCTGAGGAAAGCTGAGGAATTGATGACTGGAGCTTTCACAGAATTCTACCAAAAGCTTCTACTTCTAAAGAGCTACTGGTAAGGCCAATCTTTGCCAATTTTAGCATAATCGAGGATCATCTGTATTCCTTTTCTCAGTATAATGACAAGCTAGTTAACCTAACAGCTTCTTGAACCAACTGGCATTCTCCAAAATAATGAAGAAGTACGACAAGGTGCGTTAACTCTATCACTCTAGCTATCTTCTTCAAGGTTTTTTGATGCTCAACTATGCTATGCTGATATCAAATGATGCAGATCACTCATCGCAATGCTTCAAAGTCTTACTTAAAGATGGTGGATGATTCGTACCTCGGCAGCTCTGATGAGGTTGGAACTGGCGACTGTGATACAACTTTTTCTCAATATCAACATCCTTCTCAATAATGGATACACTTTGGATCATCTTTCGAACCCCAGGTTTCAAGGCTTATAGAAAGAGTTGAAGCTGCATTTATTAAGCATTTTGCTAATGGAAACCACCATAAAGGGATGAGAACCCTAAGACCAACAGCTAAGAGAGAAAAGCATAGAATTACATTCTTTTCAGGTAAACATTCTACGAGAAGAAACCTCATTAGTTCCAAATAATGAACCATCATATACTGACTTTCTCTGTACGTGCGAGACAAGGCTAATACGCTCTTTCAATTTGTGAGACTGCGACTGCCTCTTTCTACCCAAGTTCTTATCAGTTATGTACATGGGGGTACATTTTTCTGTTTATCTGGTGCTTGTAGGTTTCTTTACTGGATTCTCATTGGCACTTATGGTGGGCATTATAGTGGCTCTACATGCAAGAGATCTCCTCAAAAGTCCCGGGCGCAACCAGTACATGAATACTATGTTTCCCCTTTATAGGCAAGTTCAAATGTCTCTGAGTTCATTACCATTTGAACTACGGAAATTTAGAAAGGTTTTTTCTATTGGGAAAACGTATGGTGGCATATTGAGTTAAATGGATCGATGCATCATTCTGGAATACCTTCTTTTTGCAGCTTGTTCGGATTCATTATCTTGCATATGGTCATGTATGCTGCGAACATATACTTCTGGAGGCGCTATCGGATCAATTATCCCTTTATATTTGGATTCAAAAAAGGGACAGAACTGGGTTATCGGGAAGTCGTCCTCCTTAGTTCGGGCTCTCAGTTTTAATGATGGCCGGCATTCTATCTAATCTTGATATGGATATGGACCCAACAATAAATAGCTATAAGGCATTGACGGAATTAGTTCCACTCGGGTTGGTCATGGTAAGATTGAATGAAATTGCTCCAATCATCCAATGTCTATACTTATGCATTTGAAAGTGGATAAGTTTGTTAGTAGGAGAAGGCTTGATTTGGTAATTAACGAGACTAAGGACTCCACTCGACAGGTTGTGATTTGCATTACATTCTGCCCTTTCAACATCATTTACCGTTCGAGCCGCTTCTTCCTGATTCAGTGTGCCTTGCATTGTATATGTGCGCCATTTTACAAGGTGAGCACATTGACTTAAGAGAAATCCGGCGCACATACATAACCTTCATGAAGTATGAGGTGATCCTCATTTCACTATATTGATGTTGCAGGTAACACTACCTGATTTCTTCTTGGCAGATCAACTTACCAGCCAGGTTTGGTCTTGCAGCACTCTTTCTTCTTGTGACGAAGTTCTACATTACTAGCTGTGTATTTCAAAGTGGTTTCAGCTTGCATTAATGTAGAGGCTGTGACCAGATTTTGTGAATCAGCTAATATCAAAGAATAACTGCATGTTTTTTTTTTTTTTTTTTTGGACCTGTTATCCGTTAATCTGATCTTCTTGACATATTATTCAACATCTATAGCTGGATTCTGAAAATTGCTCATTGCCTACTTCAGCAAAATCCTTTCTAATGATTTAGGGGTCATGTTTCTCTCCTAGACAACATCTAGTGACCGTGTTCTGTTAGATACTGGGTGAAGGTCTTCTGAACTAACAGGGCTGAATTAGCTCATTACACCGTCATTCTTGTGGTGATCTTTGAACCAAGGTTTTCCTTGGATGTAACTTGGACCTGTTGCAACTACTTTTCAGGTTCAGGCCTTAAGAAATCTGGAGTTTTATATCTGTTACTATGGTTGGGGAGACTTCAGAAGAAGAACGGATAAGTGTAACGAAAGCAAAGTCTTTGAAGTGTTTTACTTCATCGTCGCAGTTATTCCATATTGGATGCGTTTTTTTCAGGTAAACTCGCATGGATGGTATAGTATTTGTTCCGTCATGTTAGTTCTTAACAATCTCATGGCATTCCTTTGTTTTTAGTGCCTCCGGCGCCTGTACGAGGAGAAAGACAAAACGCAGGGGGTCAACGGCTTGAAGTACTTTTCAACCATTGTTGGGGTTGTTGCGAGAACGAGTCATGAATTGAGAGGGGGGGTCATGTGGAAGATCATTGCCGCAGCCACCTCGGGGGCTGCAATGGTCATCAACACATATTGGGATCTCGTAATTGATTGGGGCCTCTTGAGGCAAAATTCTAAGAACTCCTGGCTGAGAGATAAACTCGCGATTCCAAACAGAAGTGTTTACTTCCTAGCCATGGTAAGCAAATGCGCATTTTGTGCCGTGCAACTTTGGTGATGTTCATGCAGAAAAGTTGAAGGCGGTTGAAGGCAGAATGCTGGAAGCTCTTTGCGCTTCTTATTTTCTGCTATGGACAGCATGCTTGATGGACCAACTCTGCTCAACTTATGTGCAACTGCAGGTACTAAATGTCATACTGAGACTCGCATGGATGCAGAACATCTTAGGCATCACAGAGGCGCCTTTCCTACACAAAAGGGCCTTGACTGCGGTCGTAGCCATCTTAGAAATCATCCGCCGTGGAATTTGGAATTTTTTCAGGTATGCCATGTTCTTTTCCCCTACTCTTACCTAGGTACTTTGAAGCAGAAGAATACATTCACGCCTGCTCATTGACCTGCTCATTGACAGTGTCAATGAGCAGTGAATATCACACCAGTATCCATCCTAGAGTGATACTGTCCACGCCATCTTTGCATACTTCCGTTCCGGTCCCCTGCACCTCAAGACTTCAGGAATTTTGCTTTCGTACATAAAGTAACGAGACAGTGATTCCCTTTTCCTTTGAGTCCCCCAGGTTGGAAAATGAGCACTTGAACAATGTTGGCAAGTACCGGGCCTTCAAGTCGGTGCCCCTTCCTTTCCACCATGACTAAGACGATGAGGTTGCTTGAAACCACGTTGAGATCGAAGAATGAAACACGGATATCCATTACTCCTGGCAAATTAAAAACCATTCCATTGTTGCAGTTCTTTCACAAATTTTTGCCATGTACAAAGCATTTCAGCAACCAGATGACTTAGTACATCAACAAAAGTGAGAAAATATACTTGATTGCTTCAACCCAACTCTGGGTTGCTTTTCACCTCAATGCTAAACAGCAGTTTAATGAGCATTGGGAGTTTGATTCAAACAGTTACACACAGCTCGATCAAATTCAAAGAAATCTGAAAGTAGCATTATTGAATGGAAAAATCAATCATTTAGGTCTCTCGCCTTGCACAATTAACGCGATGAACCAGCATAGACTGACCGAGAGGAGAGAAAATAAAAATGGAAAAGAGGTGAAAACCAACAATGCGCTTCTTCTCTATGGCAAATGAATGACCTGCAGAGTCAAGCTGGTGACAGAATTTATCCAATGACACCAGCATGTCCCGGCAGCAGCCATTGGCTGCAAACTGTACAGCAGCTAATTTGAGTTCTTTCATATCAAACAAGCAAGCTTTCGCTTTCCCATTTCACAATCCCAGGAAGAGAACACGGATATATGCAAAAGACACAAAAAAAAAAAGGGAACAGAGAACGCCACTAAGAAATGAAAACAGTGGTGCGAGAAGTCAAAAGAGAGATGGATACTGCAGTTCTCACTTCTCAGAGACTAAGCTTCCTGATTCACCTGATGAGCAAAACAATAATACAAACTTACCAGTCAACTAATCGAACACTCACCACTTCCTGTGCTTCATATTTTCAAGAACAAAAGCAACATTTAATGCAAAGCAAATTGCACATGGCTTGTACCAAGAGCAAACCCTCCAGAAAGTGTGCTTAAAAAGCTCAATTACATCAAGTGCAGAAGCTGTGCCTATGGACTGTACAGTGCCTTGCTGTTCACTCACATTGATTGCAGTCAGCTTCTTCACGCTGCTCACATTAGCGTGATTATTCAATTCCATTAGTTCTCCAAAATCAAATAAAGTAACTTCACCAGATTAGAGGGACCCATCTGCGTCCTCCCCATCAGTGTCCTCCCCCTTCTGCACTGTGCAAGGGGAATTTGAGGCCGAGTCTTCGGAGGTCACAGCGCCATTACTTTCATCATCATGTCTAAAGAAGGACGAAAAGGAAAGTGGATTGTAGGTAGAGCTCGCTCTCTTGAGGCCTTGAATCGTTCTCATCGCAGCAAGGGTGCTCCGATAAATGTCCGTGGCTTCCTCCCCAAGTGTCGAGGATGGCTCTGTCAGGACATCAGCAGTGTCATTTGTCTGTTGGTTTGAGGGGCTGCCAGTGGCTGGGCTTGATTCAATAACTTCCGCTTCCAGAGGGAATAGGAGTTCAAGATTCTCTTCACATTCTCGTACTAGCCCCGTGAGTGATTCGGTTGTAAAAAAGGGTTGATGGAGAGCAAGCTGAGTGTATGGCAGACGCAATACGCCGCCTGTTCTTTTGTCATATTTCTTCAAGATCTTAACAAGGCCTAAAGAAACAAAGGCAATGATTTTTCGACTTGAAACTTCAATAGACAATAAAAACACACTAATCAACACACTGCATCCATAAAAGATTTTACAAGCTAGAAGAAGCTCTGTTTTGTCAGCAGGTGACAATTTAAAAGAGATCTACAAATGAAACCCAAGATAAGAAGCAAAAGTACCTGCAAAATTAAGGGAGCTGTAATTTTTCAAAAGCACCATCTCTCCGTGGATTGTAACAAAGTCCTTACGGATTTCCATCATTTGTTCACTAAATTCTGATGTAGAAGTCCCAGCTCTGCTGCTCTTTTCTTTAACACGCTCTATCCTTTCCTTCAGTTCCTGCAGCAAGGCGACCACAAGAAGTGATGAAAAGCAGAAGTGATGAAAAGGCAGGCATGATGATTACAATAGGTCCAACAACCAGAATTTCACCCTACTGTAGTATGTCCACTTTGAGATCAAAGATAACCAGGGCAATGAAGGCCATCACTGTCTTGCTCTTTCTATGATAATGTGGACTACTTGAGATCAAGAATGTAGATTCTCCAAATTAAGTACTAAAAAAAAACTGCCTTGATCAGCCCTTTCTACAATTAAGGACAATACCCTTAAAGAAGGAGCTTTTCAATTATGTCCATCAGCCACTGCTCTTCTAATTCGACATGAAGCAAAGACATCCACAATTCAACAAACAATATCTTATCTGACTAAGGAAATTCCCATTTGGAATCTAAAACATAATAATCATTGTGAATATATTTTAATGAATGTAAATACCTTCGAATGTATAACTAAAGAAAATGAGATTGCAAAACTTGGTTGTCAAGTCAAAGTGCAGTAAAGGATTTCAACAGAATTTTACGAAATGAAGCTTATCAACACATCCACACCTTAATTCTTCATCGCTAGAATTCAATATGGAGACAAAATCAGCCACTTCTCCCATTCTTACGAAGAATCATTCACTGAATTAGTGACTAAAAGTGACTACAGAGCCCAACCCAATCACTCTTTAGGCATAAAGCTCGGCTCTAATATGACATCGAACCTTGCGACTCGCTCAAAACAATTTCTTGACTTCCCAATCCCCTTCTTCAATGCAACTTCAAGCATCACATGAACTATTTCATGCGCAATTCCACCACCATCTTGAAGTCAATTTAAGAAGCTCTAGAATCGACTGTACAACAAACTATTCCGAAGTGATCGGCACAAGGTTCCGCTCCAATTTGTCCATTCATCGCAACACGAGTTCTCCAGGCCAAAACCATTCGACCCAAAAACAAACAAATAAACAAAAGAACTCCAGCCACAAATTAGCACGAGAACTACAAAACCCACAATTCAAAAGCAGAAATTCCACAGCAAAATCACAAGCCTCGCACACGATATTAATAATTATTTAAAAAAAAAGTCAAGAGCCTGATACTGCACCTGGAAGCGGATGACGAACTCCTCCTCTTTGTCGACGTAGAAATCATTGAACTTGTCGAGCTCCTCGTTCAAGATCCTGACGAACCATTCCTGCGAGTCCACCAAGGGCCCGGCGCCCGGTTGGAGCGCCCCATTCGGGTCGCGGCCGGGGCGCGGGGGGAGCGAGTCGGCGGCGGCGGAGGAGGGGAACCTCTTGAGGAGCTTCTTGAGGGGCTTGTAGGAGAGGAACTTGTCCCTCCACTCGGGCAGGGTTTCCTCCAGATGGGTCGTGAACTCCTTCCCAAATTTCATAGGAAAGAGAAGGGGGGCAAAAGGCGAGTCGGGTCGTTCTTGGGATTGGAAAAGGATGGAAAATGAGACAGCCTCCCCTGGCCTTTTGGTTGGGTGCTGGAGAGGATGAGAGGAGAGGAGTTTAGAATAATGCTTGCGGAGGGAGGGAGAGAGAGAGAGAGGGAATGGAATCTACCGAATCTGGTGATGGGAATGTAGATGGGGATGCAAAGGTGGATTATGTTCGAAGTGGAAAGAAGATATGGGGGGTGCTTTCGCTTTTGGCTCCTCCTTTTGCCGTCGCTCCTTTTTCTTTTTCTTTTTTTATTATATATATATTAGAATATATTTTTTGTTGGCGGAGTAAACGCTACAATTGTGAGGTAGAAATTCGCAAAGTGACGGAGTGAGGGCGTGAGGAATTTGCAGTGCGTTGGTATCTTTCGATATCGACGATTGACTAACGAAATGGTGGGGGATCGATGACGCGCCCTTTGGTGTTCTGGATAAAGTAGTGGAGCGCTTTCGGTAGAGAAATACTAGGGGCGGCATCCCGCGGAATCTGGCGTCAGGGGGAACGCTTGATCCGACTCTTCCCTTGCGTCTAGAGTTCCGCGCGTCGGGACCAGACGTTCCCTCGCTTCGTTCTAACTCCGATCTGGGCCAAGCTAAAGACGCAGTAGGACTCGGTTCAGTCCGATCCGGGCGGAAACCGAAGCCCGGGGGTGTTATCCGAGATGGGTTTTTCCTAGAAGCGAGGATCGGCTTCTACGAGAATGGCTGCGTTTCCGAGCTCTGAAGGAAGGGCTGGCGAGGAATCGAAACCTCTATAAAAATTATCGTTCGACTTGGTGCAAAGATTTTGGTTGGTGCCATCCCCTCCAAATCCATTGTCAATGGTACAATGCGTTTACTGGACCTACTCCCAACGATTGCAGGCCACTACTCGACGGTTTCGAGCCTTAAATCATCGAGCACGCTTTTCAAGAAAATATTATCCTCGTCCATAAAAATATTTAAATATAAATTATTATCAATAATAAAAATATGTATTATTGATTAAATATTTTAAGTGAAATAAATTATCACTTTTTGAAAAATGATTTATAAAATTATTCGTTTTTCAACAGATAATTGGAGCCTAACGCTCCGGTTTTTTTTTTTTTTTTTTTTGGCATCTAATGCTACTTAATTTTATTATACAATATCCTTGGTAATCAACGAACAAAAAAGGAGCAGCGAGGCTTTTATATGAAAAACACAAAGGATGAAGGAGAAGCATGCGCCGAAAACAGAAGTCATATATAAAGAATGGCTATAGCTATGCCAAGTTTCATCAAAAGAGAATATTGGCGAAAGACAAATATCTGGTGATCAAAAGTCAATTGAAGCACCAAACAGAGACAAAAACACAGAAAAAAAGAGCGCAGTTGCAGGCGTGCATGTCCACTATATGGCCTCCAGTGCCTGAAGAACGTCAGCCTTCAAATCTTCAAGGTCTTCGACCCCGAAGCTGAACCTCACCAAGCTATCGCTTATCCCATAGCTGACCCTCTCTGCCTGGCTCAGGTCCCTGTTCCATAACGGATGCAGCAGAAAGGATGAGCAGCAGAATTGAGTACCAATACCAATACGGCGGATAATAATTGTCTACATGCCACGCTACTTCACAGAATTTTCTATGAGACTTCTTTTCCCATTTTTTTTTTTTTTTTGGCATACCAGAATTTGTATCACGGTTCAGTACAGTAAAATTCAAGAAGAGGGGACAGAAGAAAACAGAGGAGAGATATCAGTAGGATACCAGTAAGACATAATGGCAGGTTGATCCACAATGCTCTCACAGCCACCAAATGATGGGGCAATATAAGGGATTTTCAGAGCATCCACAAACTTAATGGTGGTCATTAAGTCTCCATCAATCTGCAAGATTTGAATAACAATTATAAGGCCATGTGCAGGAAAGCCAATATGAGATGGCTTGATGACCAGGTACGGAAAAGTATGACACTAAATAGTAACCTCAAAGCTAACAACACCGCCAAAGCCTGTCATTTGTTTCTTGGCAATCTGATGTTCAGGATGACTGGGCAAGCCTGGATAGTAGACACGCTTCACCTGACAAGAGTATTAAGCAAGCGTTTTAGCATATGGATAATCTAGAATACTAAGATTCAGCATTCAATACTGATGGCAGATGTGACCATGAGTAAATTGTCTTCTAGAAAGCAAATGCCAACGCTAAGACACCAATCCCACGCATGTACAACAGATACACATAGCCAACAAAATATGCCCCAAAAAATGCTTGAACAGAGAAATACACGACAGAAAGCTATTCAAAATCTAATCATCTCTACCTCCATAATGGATGAAAAAAATGCTACTTTAATCAAAGATAGAAGACAACTCAAACTGCGACTCAATTGTACTACATCCAAAAGATGAAGTGAAGGATGGAGTTGCTATCCCAAAAACAGACTCTGCACTTTAATGCACATCATTTCAACACTCCCTATGTGAATGCTCAAATTCAAGCAGCCAGGAGCTATAACTAGCCACACCTCATGATCCCAACTGCACCAACCATACTCAGAGATTCTCCACATGCCCTCTACATAATGGAGAAGATGAACAGATAGATGGACAATTCACAACTGGCATCATCCCTAAACACCTATTGCCAAGGACCGTATAAAAGATGCTTTGTTACTTTCACAAGTATCTAAAAGACACAAATGCCAAACTAAGCTCAGAGAACTAAATACAAAATCTGGTATAAGTATTGGCATTTTATTTGATTACACATACACATGATCTCATTTGAGCAGATTGGCCAATTTCTACTTGTACTCAATAACTAAATTAGGATAGAAGCATCATCAAATTCTTTGAAGAAAAACTTGGTATGCCAAATCAGAATGTACCAGCTATTTCCCATCAAAGATCAGAATTACAGCTGTATTTAATTTATTGCAAAAGAAAGTAGCTTGCCAAAGAGAACAAACATGAAACAAGTAACAGCTACTTTTTAATCCTGTTCCTTTGAAAAGATCTTTGAAATAATCAGGCAAACAGAATAATGGCAGAATAAAATAATTAAAACAATGCAAAAAGGAAATGACAATTGCTGGAAGAATCAAGAAAGGGAGAAAAGATGAAAAACAAGAAGAATAAGAGAAGATGCAGCACTCAACTCATACTTTTCATTAACTCAGTATGAAATACTTCAGAAAACATTATAATAGAAGGCTCTCTCATCAGACATGAGATGAGAGACATGAAGAACAAAGTGACAATAAGTACCTTAGGATGTGCCTCTAAAATCTCGGCCATCCTCTGCGCTGTTGAGTTTTGTTGCTTTACACGAAGATGTAGAGTCTTCATGCCACGGATAATCAGGTAAGCAGCATTCTGTACATAAAGGAGGAAGGAAAACCACCATGATCAGTACTCCTACAGATAACAACTATCAATAGCGCACAACAAATATCAGTAAGACTAGAGGAGCAGAAAAGCCAAAAGGAAAGGGAGAAATGCAACACTAGCACTGATTAAACCGACACACTGTAAATTTGTATGCAACGAAACTAATCACTCTCTTTACTCTTGGCTTCTCAATAATAAACATTCTGCTGGTTAACAATCTTGCCCCATTCATTTTACTCCACACATTCTCAGTTCTTGTCTAATTTCCAAACACAGGCTGACTCAAAGGCCCAGACAATCAATCATATCTTTGCTCACCCCCATCCCCACCCCCACGCCTTCTCTTGCCTTAAGCATTAGCAAACCTTCTCAAACGAACATCTAGCATTTCCTGCAGATTTTGGGAAGTGCATAACCTACAAGACAACTTAGTGATATAACTCACAGGGTTGAGAGCACCGCCAAGAACGTGATGCAAATTACGAATTTCTGTGATCAATTTCAGCGAGCCACTAATGCAACCAGCAAGGACCTGAAAATGAATTTGCAAAAAATCAGTGCCAAATAGAAAACAACAGATTTCTGCATGCTACTGTGAACAAGTATGTGGCAACTCTAAAACTACGCACATCATTGTGCCCTCCAATGAATTTGGTAGCCGAGTGCAAAACCAAATCTGCTCCAAGGGCTAGAACTTTCTGGTTCAAAGGTGTTGCAAAAGTGCCATCAATGCAGACCAATGCTCCTTTACTATGGCAAAGGTCAGAGACCAACTTGATATCTACACATCTGAATAAAGGATTGGTGGGTGACTCTGTGAAGAAAAGAGAAACCTGCAGAAAATGGCAAAATCACAGCTCAATACAGATAGTCAATTTTCCATCAATATTACCGTCAGAAAAGCTCAATGAGTGAAAATATGCATACTGACTTTATTCTTCTCAAGTGCAGACTTCAGGCCTTCTACATCTGCTGGGTCAATAACTGTAGCCTGCATTTTCAACAATAACAATAAGGAAAAGGATGATACTATTTGGAAAATGGAACACAAATCATAAAAAATGCAAAAAATAGTTACGAGTCTTGATCAAAGCAAGATGATTCAAAATGTTGATTTCTAATTAAGAAGTTTCATCTGACACTATGGAAATGGAAGATAATACTTGAAAAATGCCAGCACGAGATTTTCAGCAACAATTGCGAAAGCCCATGAACATGAAGGTACGCAATGTGCCAGCACAATGGATAAAAGTGTAGAACCAATTACCGTGATTCCCATTCTGGGAAGAATAGTCTCGATGAATATCCTGGTCTTCCTGTAGCAGTCTGTGGTGGTTACCATGTGTCCTCCAGCTGGAACCAATGCCATTAACATAACTGTGCTTGCACACATCCCAGAGGCCATAATCAATGTTGATTCAGCACCCTCAAGAGCACTGCATCATTGGAAAGGTCAGATAAATCTCAATTAACCCTGTTGGATGTGTGTCAATAACACCAAAAACAGAAGTTAGAGGACAATAAAAAACCTGATTTTCTCTTCCGCCACAACTGTGGTTGGATTCCCATATCGGCCATACTCAAAACTTGCACGGCGTTTTTCCTGTCACAGAATCAGGGAAATATTAATGGGTTAGATAGATTGCAAGTAGCATCAATACTATTGAAGAGTAAAAGGCCAGCAAGTTTCCCATATACATGAAGAGAAACAAAATAAATGCAAAAAAGATGACATGATATTGGGCATTAGCCCCCCAATCAATTCTTGTGGTAAAATCCAAAACTAGATTTTACAAGAACCCCAATGAAGAAAAGGACAAACTGCAAATCAACTTGCATTTACGGCAAAAATCATGAGTACAAGTGAGGCTGGCTCACAGCTAAAAATCATATATCATGACATATTATTACCTTGAAATCAATTAGCTCAGCAGTTTTCTTAAAGAAGTAAGCAGAAGTATTGACCACAGGTGTGGTAATTGCATCGGTGACAATGCCGCGTCCTAATCTCTCACCTGCATAATCAAAATCGACAAAATGAGCTCAAACAAATCTTCCCAAAAGCAAGAACCCAGAGCTGTAATTGGATCAAGGAGCTCTCCAACTATACAAATGCACCAGACTAAAGTTGTAATCCTTAAAAACACAAAAGAGCGTCGCTCCTTGTTCACACTCCCGTGATTTGACTTAATCAAAATCTATAAATGATCTGCTGTCGAGAAATATGCCAAAAGGAAGACGGTTACCAATCAGGAGATCAACAATAGAACCCTACTAATAACCATTAGAAGAAGATGGTCGGCTCCCACAAATGCAGCCCACAACTCATCGCACAATCGTCTTCATTTTTTTTCATTGAATGAGCTTAATCACCGCAAGCAAGCACCAGATCCATACCTGCGTGAACCGTGAGACTCCCATCGGAGCTTAAAAACGAAGACGCCTCGAGCGTTCCCAAATCCTGGGACACCACGCCCCCGTTCTCGATCCCGTCCACCGCCAGCGCCTCCTCGCCCGCCACGAAGTCCAGCGCCGGAACGGCCGGCGCGGCCGCAGCGCCGGCTAAGGCCGCCGCGGGGGACGGAGCGCCCCCGCCCGAGGCGGCGGAGGCGGAGGGGGCGGGGGCGGGGCCGTTGCTGTTCGACCACGACGCGGCCACCACCTGGGCGACACCGATGTTGCTGCAGTTCCTCCGGGCCTTGGTGCTCAGCTGGCGCACGAAGTTCGGGGGAACCGGAAGATCAGAGACGACAGGCCGCCGGACGACAGCACCGCCCGCCCCGCCGAGCCGGGGCGGCAGCCGAACCGGCCGTAGCCGGCGCTCTCCGGCCTGGGCGAGCTCCGGAAGAAGTCCGGATCGGAGCGGCACTCGAAGGCGGAGGGCGAGGCGGAGGTGATCTGGAGGTGGAGGCTGCCGGGGACGGCCATGGGAGCGGCGGCGGCGGCGATGGCGATGCAGCGGCGCGTGGGGGGGCTACCTGTCTCTTCTCTGGCGAAAGCGCATAAAAAGGTGAAAGTGTGGGAAAAAAAATGCGTGGAACTGGGGGCTATAAATAGATAGGACGAACGCGCTTCTCACCTGCCGTTTCGCTGTAACTACGAGCGGGATTTGACCGTGGTTAAGGGGTTTAACTAACTCGGGTTATTTTCGAAGAGAGGAGATTGGGGTGAGCTCTGCTGACGTGGACAAATATAGCCGTGGTTGGTGAGGAGAGATGAGATTTTTTTTATCTTCGGTGAAAAGAGCGATAAGATTTTTTTCTTTTTTGGTCGGTAAAAGGAAGATAAGATTCATTCACCACTTTTAGCAAGGACGCTAATTAAGATTTTGAGAAATATTTGTAAATTGATTTACAAAAAGAAAAATTATAATTATAAAAAAACTACACACCTGAATTTTTCTATTTTCAATATAATGTGGATAAGAATATAAATAAGATTATGACAATATGCAATTAAGTTTTTCATATAAAGTATTTATGATGATGCAATTAGTTAAGCAAACTAGCATATGTGGTAATTATACATATTTTAGATGCGATTTTTGGTGAATTTGATCCTTTATTAAAAAAAAAAAAATTATGTGCATTTAGTGTTGGATTTGATGTTGTGCAATCTTGAAATATAGGCAATTGATATAGACACTTATTTTTTATTAATTTCATTTTGCGTTTTAAAATGCTTATTATTCTTTATGGATGGTCTAACATATTATTAAAGTTGTACATGTTAGCATTTCCAATTGTCGTTATCTTTTGACTTTAGCATTTCAATTCGAATTTAACTTTGAAACAAAAAAGTAACTTTTTTATACATTTTAGATTTTCGAGCTCATAATCTCAATTATCTCATTGCCTCCTAATCGCAACTACAAAAGCTCTCCAATTAACAAAACTAAGAAAGCCAAATTCACATTACCATTTAAATCGTTATTTGTTGATTTTTATTATCATTTTAAATGAGACGTAATTAGTAAGATTCCGAAATCATAATCATTGTTGCAGTATTTGTGAACTCTAAATTTTTTTGACAAGGGAAACATGTTATTGAGCGAGTATAGATCAAGCAATAATCATATTTCGTTAGTGTTTTTGTCGAATATATTTCATTAGTTTATATTACATAAACCTAATATTTATCCCAAAAACTAAACTCTTTTCGGGTTATACTATTTTGAGCTTTCGCAGTCTTTTGTTTTTTGATTTTTTTTTCTAATTTTCCTGGTCCCGAGGCGTCGGCCTCCTGCGCAAGTGGGCCCCACCGCACCTATCATGAATGGTTAGATTACCGAAAAGAGAGCGAGAGAACGTGAATCCCAAAAATAACCCCAACAAATAAAAAGTACCTATGCACAAAGGAAAACGGGACATTGCAAGTGGAATATGTCGACATCATCGTTTGATGCTTCGCTGGCTTTTAGAATTTACTCAATTTTTTTCGTGTGCTTTCTTGAATCAGAAGATTCAGAACCACACAAAATCCATTTTTTTTCGTTTAATCGTGCGCGTTAGCCCATTTACGATGTTACGCTCGTTTGAAAAGTTAAGGAGCTCGACCCCGAAAAAAAAAGGCTTGGATATTGAAAAATATTTTCATCGTTTATCTAAATATTTATATCTAAATTATTATAAAGAATAAAAATATTTTCATTAACTAATTAATCGAGAGATAAACAATTATTTTTAAGAAAATGAGTATTATCAACTTTTACGCATTTACCGATCAAGTATCCAAATTTATTTAAAATGTAGTCAATGTGAAACCCTCATTGAAAGCAGAAGGAAATGCCAAATTGGACACTATAGTCATGATTTTTGCTCAGTGAGTGAGCCACGTCAATGATTGGACTTAACTTTTGCTAAGCAAGATGGCCACATAATCAAATTCATATGTTATTTATTTGGCAGGGATTCGACATTGAGCCACACTTAGAAAGTCAGACAAAAAAAAAGTTTAGATACTTGATTCTCGAAGAATAAAAGTTCAAATACTTGTCATGACATCAATGGTATTGGGTATCCATATAATGTTTTTGCACGGTGTGCACTTGGTATGTAGAGAGAGAGAGAGAGAGAGAGAGAGGATGAATGGTGGCAATTCAATGGCTAAATTAGAGAGATGGTGATAGCGACATGCTGATGGTGGCAGTTAAGGTGGCCTAACCATGGCACCACGGTGGCTAAGAGACGAGATAGCATTCGGTGGAAAGGGCACTAAATTTGACTCCACCAACATTTATCAATTTTCTAACAAAGGTATTGGATTGCCTTTTCCACATCGGGGAATTCCGAGTTCAAATAGATAATTTTTACTGAGGAAAAATGTCAAGTCCAATTTTAATTACACCAAATTGATATAATCTCGGCATACCATAGTCCTCAATTTTTCAGTCGATCCCTCACAAGATTCACCTGATTTACCTACTACAATAAATAGAAAACTCGCATGGATTCGATAGATCCAATAATGGGGACCGAGACGGAATCCACTAGCGACCGAGGCTGACAAGGGTGGTCCAAACTCTAGGACGTGCGCGAGACGACGTCAAGTTGAATTTCTCGTGGGGTGGGTCTACTCGATTGATTCCCCACTCGGATTTTTTTCGTGTAACTTGCTTCCTTCCTTTTCGTCTCCCTTACTTTTGACTGGACGGCGTCGTTGCGGCCTTCGTCGAAGTTCAGGGGCAAAGGGCGAAAACCGAAGTGATGCTTTTTCTTTGATTCGACCGAACTTTGTCGGCAACTGAGGAGTGATTGAGGAGGGGGTGGCCCTAGTGCTGGCAAAAGGAGATTTCTGTGGTACGAGAGCGAAACGGGTCGTCGCGTATTTGATACTTCTGGCCATCTCGCTCTGCCAAATGCCACTCGACACGTTGGCTCTAGGTCCGCTCCAATGATCACGCAGCTCGAAATAAGGAAAATAAAATGTCATGTTTATGTAGACATATATTCCGGTAAAATCAGCCTTGTGTGAAAAAGCATGAAAAATCAGTGCAGAGATGTTCTGGTTCGATTGGTCAGAGCGAGTTCGAATAAGGAAGTCACTTATTCCACTTCAATTGTTATTCTCATTGATGTGAGCAAGTTGTGTACATCATGAGCGCACTCATGCTGACTCATCTCAAAGTTGATCGCATTATTCATGGGTCACATCGATCTAGTCGCTTTAGTAGTCAGTGTTACTATCTCCTCATGTGGTACGCAAGGGGTCTATTGAATATCGCCTTCAAGGTTACCCACTTCTTCAAGCATAGTGCAATACCTTAATAAACCTGAGTTGCTTCTCAAGCTCAACAAATGATCACCTTAGGCTCCAAATCATTAATCCATTTCCGATCTTCGGCCATTTGAGGGTTGATCATGATTTCGATGTCTTTTGCAATAAATCAAGCTCCGCCACCACATGTCATGGTCCGAGCCGTTGACCTAGTTTAAATGACTGTGCAGCATGCACTATTTTCGATCATCAATAGCAAATTGACCGTTCTAAGTGCACAATGCCTCGATGCTAAGGTTCCGCCCACTCACGTTAGTCGACGTTACAAAAGTTATATACATCAAGGAACTATCAAGACACGAGAGCTTGATTAGTTAAGCCACCTAAAGAGCTTCATTGATATTATCTATTCTAGCGCAAGGAGACATCACAAGCAAATGAGATGAAACCATCTAGAAATTCCCAAAGATAAGAATAATATGAAAATGCACACAATATCCTTTTGGGGACATATGGTCGGTGGTAAAGCATCGCCGCAGAAGATGCTTTTGGGGTGCGGGAACCAACGAGGCCTTGTGCTTTGTGAAAAATCCAAACGCATGGACTGCACTGCTGAAATGGCGACTAGGGCCGGGGTCGGGCGAAGCGACATGCATATGATACACGAAAGTTTTGAAAAAACCTTGGACCTATTCCTCGTCAAAGCAAGATCATAATTAACTAGAACAATAGTTGATGGCTTTTGGTCGAATGCCGTGTTTCTGTAAGTTCATCGAATGACAGACCTTCTTCCGGCCCTAAGGTCAAGATTCAATCAATTTGAAATGACTCAGTCGGCACCGTCCATCTAATTAGATGTTTTCCAAAGGTTATGGGTTAAAAGTCATGTGTACCTTTTTCCTTGTCTCAGCGCTCATCGGTTGTTGTGTTTGTCATGTGCTAAGTATTGCATGTTTTCCAATCCGATCGTTTCATTTCTTAACCCATATTTGATGAGCCGAATTGTTATTTAAACCGGTTATATTCATAAGAATTCATAAATGGATTTAGAAAGGTAAAATCCAAAATAATATAAGTGTTAAATGGTTCATAATTTACTAAGATCCAATCCACTTTTATAACTTTCTTTCACTTTCACTTGATTTGCATTCGCTCACCTCAATTTGATTATGAATTTCTTAGATCAAGTTAAATATAAAAATATTTTAACAATATGCGTTGAAGTGAGTATGAGTCACTAAATTTGTATTGCATAAATTAATCAAAATGGGTCAAATGGGCCATGGAAGCATTTGCTTGGCAAGTATAGAGAGTTAGGCTGTTGGTCTTGATCTAAGTTGGGGTTGGGATTTTATAAAACTTGAATTAAAGAAAACCTCAAATTGCGATTATGAACCAATGTGATTCTACACGATCGTGCACGGGTGACATTACCGACGACGATAATGGTATTATCGGCAAATGCGACGTGCATACAATACACTATAATAATCATAAAAAGGCCTTAGACATTTTCTTTGTCAAAGCGAAATCATAATTAACTAGAACAGTAGTTGATAGCTTTTGGGCGAACACCGTGTTTCTGTAAGTCCATCGAATGAGACACCTTTCACCCATGAGGTCAAGATTCAATCATTTTCAAGTGACTCGGTCAGCATTGTTCGTCTATTAAATGTTTTCCAAATGTTACGGGTTAAGAATCGTTTGTACCTTTTCCTTGTCTCGTTCATCGGTTGTCGTTTCGTCACATGCTTGGTTTTGCACGTTTCCTCAATCCAATCATTTAATTTTCTGAGTGAATCCATTGATGAAACGTAGAACTATCAAAATAAGTCATAATACTCATTTCTTAATTCATATTTGATGAGTTTAATTGTTACGTGAGTTAGTTATATTAAGTAAATTAATTGTAAATGAATTTATAAAGGTAAAGTCCAAAATAATATGGGTATTGAATGGATTTACAACTTATTAAAGACTTATTCACATCTATGATTCATTTTATTCTTTTTCACCCTTACTCAATCTCGTGTTTGTTTGCGCCAGTTTATTTATGAAATTTTCTTAAATTTAAGTGTTTTTAATAATATGAGTTAAATCGAATATGAGTAATTAGATTTATATTATATGCACATGGATCATCATGACCCAAATTTAACTCGATGGGTATGGAATACTTACACCAACTTGAGAATTTGAGAAAGATATTCTTGTTTTGCGGTTCATCAGATGAGCAGTGATCTATCCCGGGTGCAGGGGCCACGAGCAGTGAAAGTGTTTGAGGTACTTGTTGAAAGTACCATATTGTCAAAAGCAACAGATCAGTCTCCCCTGGACCATAGGAGCATCTGCCTGGCAAGCACAGAGAGTTAGGCCGTCGGTCCTAATGATCCAGTTTGGGGTTGGGATTTATGAAAATGGAATGGAGGAAAACCTCACATTGCGATTGTGAATCGGTGCAATTTTACATGATCGTGCATGGGTGATACTACCGACAATGATAACGGTTTTATCGGCTCTAGCATCTAGGTAGTGTAAATAGTCGTGGGTTCTTTTTTGGCAAATGAGTGTTGGGTCGAGGCACTTATTCAAGATGTCATGA
Source organism: Eucalyptus grandis (assembly GCF_016545825.1). Classification (NCBI taxonomy): domain Eukaryota; kingdom Viridiplantae; phylum Streptophyta; class Magnoliopsida; order Myrtales; family Myrtaceae; genus Eucalyptus; species Eucalyptus grandis. The sequence goes on along the minus strand of NC_052620.1, from coordinate 32,879,399 downwards.
TTTCATTTATTTATTTGAATCAAGTGGTGTTGAGCATAATTTTTTAACATACTCCCCCTTGTGAGCAAGATACAGGCCATCACTTTTGTCCGGATATATCTTTACGCCAGTCAAATTGAGATGTGCTGCCGTTCTTCCTATTGCATAAGATCGAGAATTCTTTATTCCTAGTCCCGATTCGATAAGATCAAGTGCCTGGCGAAACCGAAGACCACGGGCATAGCAATTCCTCAATGCGCTATGTACTCAATGTACAAAGGCCCTAACAATTCGGTCGGGCCGAAATAACCATGTTCCCTCTCCGGCTCAGCCCGCTTGCTCAGGCCCGTCATGCCCTCTCAGGCCTAATGATATATATATTTTTTTGAACCGAAGCCTAATGATATTTTGAAAACGCCAAATTTTATATCATGGGCAGGGGGGGTTACACGAAGGATTTTTAGGTTGTACACTCATGTGGGTCCGGTCGGCTCATCGATTGGATCCGGTTCGAGTTTGCTAGACAACGCACGTGCTTAAATGGATAGGTCTTTCGCGATGTTCTGGTTTGGTACGTCTTTGCTCCTATTGATTCGATCTAGCAATTCCAGAGGAAAATATGGTTGGACAAGATGAAGGCTGTCTTGTGCCTAACCCAAATCTTATGCACTAATTAATGAGCCCACCGCAAAGTATGGATGGTTAGATGGGCTAATCGTGTTGAAAAATTGAACGTCTGGTCAATGCCTTATGCCACAGAAAAGGAACTCAAAAGAGCCTGTCAGCCTCGTAAGAAATCTAGCTAAACTCGATTTCTGTTCAAAATCTTGGACCAACTAGTTAAATCGGTTTTCTGTAATTAGACATTGACCTCATATACAATCGTATCAAACTTTATTTCATCTTACTTTTCACGTTCGAGCGAAAAAGAAGTGAATGAAATAGTAATTGTGTACATAACCAGAAAATAAGCCAACAAAGTTTTAGTGTACTTTAGGGAATATATTGAAACGGTCGCAAAATTAAGAATTATTGTATCCATAGTTAGAGTTTTAAGAGAGATTTAAGCTGAGTTTGATTGCAGTAAGTTGCTTTCCAAGAAAACTTTTTATTGACAAAAACCAGAGGGTGAAATTATCCTTGGCTGTTCACCTTGGATAGTTATAGAGAGATATAGACAAAGCAGCAGGAAAAAAAAAAGTGATGAGGATGCAGAGACACTCTACAAACGCACGCACAAACACAAAAGGCCTCTTCAAACAATGGAGAACAAACCAGAAAGAGCAAAAAGAAAGATCCAAATCATCTAAACCATCGTTCTCTTCTTCACCTTCACCTGATGCCTAATCTTCCATCTCCATCCAGCCTCAGTTTCTCCAAAGGCAATCCACATCGCACTGAAAAGACGTCGGCATCGTCGCCTCTCTGTCCTGGCGTCTTGCTTGCGAGAAGTCTGCGTACTCAGCCTTCGCGTTTGACGCCGAGTTCTCGAGCAGCATCCTCAGAATTGCCTGCTCGTGCATGAAGACCGTGTCCGACCAGCCGAACGAATGCGCGGGGCCGAGAGACTGGTCTAGCTCCGATGAAGATGGAGAAGAGAAGAGGGAAGTCTTCTGAGCATTGCGATCCTCGGGTCGATCGGAGAAGGAGGTGGTGGTGAATGGAGACGACTCCACCAGTGGAGGCAGAGGCAAAAGAGATGCTTTCGGTTCGTTGTCAAACGAGCTCAGCCTCTCTAGACCGCCAGGCAGAGTCTCAGGCTGATCAGCTTTCTTCCCATCAGGTCCTTTTTCAAAGATTCTGCAAATGACCCAGTCGTTCTGCAGAAGGTAAGAGAAATGCAATCATCAGGAACTGAGCTGAGCAATCAAGTATTCGAGAATTAGGATGCTTGAGGCGGTGATCTTGTATTTGAAACTGCTTTGGTGGTTCAGTGGCCTTATGAAATGGTCTAGAACATAACGACTCTGATTAAAACTCTGCCGCATGACTTCTGGCTAGGCCGTACCTTTTGTGAGTTGGAAAGATGGTGTTGATAATAGCCGTCTCCTAGCCTGAATTCGTGCATGACCCAGTTGGTCTTCTGACCATTAGGAGCTCTTCCCCTGTAGAAAACGAGAGTTTTCTTCATCCCGACCACCTTCTTCATCCTGCGGATCTCCTTGTCTTTACCGGTGGCTTTCCAATAGCCGGCTTCGGTAGCTCTATTCGTCCTCATACCGGTCGGGTACTTCCTGTCTCTCACACAGAAGAAGTACCATTCCTTTTCGCCCATTTTTGCTTGCCCTACACAACGAAACAATGTTTAGACAAACTCATTAGCGCATCATTCTATGACAACTCGAAAAAAACGAAAACAAGAATAAGAAGCAGCCCCGAGGATGCAAGGTTTAAGGGGTATATTACCAGGCAAGTCCCACGGTTCGCACTTGTTTAAATCAACCTCCCCCATGGCTCTTGCACGGAAGCTGCCGTCAAGAACTTTTGGGGTGAGGTAGTGAGTGATCAGCTCTTCGTCAGTCGGGTGGAATCGAAACCCCGGAGGCAATTCCATCTGTTCATCTCCTTCGAAAATCATGGTGCCGCTCATCATAACACTCTTTGAAGTCCCAATAGTTTCACACGGTCCTTTGAGGTTCTAAATGGCAAATGAATTGAAAAATCTGGAGTTCAATGGAGGGCAAGAGAGGCTTTCGATAGTCTTTCGATCAGGTGATGATATTCAAGAAGGCAAGAGAGGCTTGTGGCGCAAAAATCTTGACAATAACAGAGAAGGTTTGGTTTTGAAGCGACACAACTCTCTAAATACTTGCTCTTTTGCAGGCGCAGAAGCGTAGGCTGTAAGGCAACTTGGTGGGCAAGTTCCAAGCTTTCAGATATGTTATATTATTTTATTTCTTCAATCTATATCTGATTTCTCCTAAAGTCAAAACAGGAAAGTTTCAACTATGTTCCCCGAGATATAAACGGGTTCCCAACCTGTATCCCCCTTTAAAATGAGAAGGCATCTGACAGTAAACAATGATAAAGATGGTGACTTGAGCTTTATCTGTTCGATCAAGGTCTTCCAGGAGCTACTTTAGTTAGGAAGTTCATCAGCCGATAAACGAGACCAGAACCGAAATTCGTGCTACCCTGAGTATACCGTGCTTGATTTACGTAGAAGCATGCCAATTGCTTCTTAGGTCAAACTTCCCTGCCGATGCAGTCCGTTCCATAACCTTAATTATGAAGTCATTAGACTCACATCTCCTGAGATAAGTTCTGCAAAAGAGCCTAAACAATGAGAGAGTACCCATATGTTCTGCTCGAGTTAGAGGCGTCCTGGATCTTTTTAACCGTGACCACCATCAAGAATCATCAAGTCTAATGGAATTATGTTAAGAACCACTGAGCTGCATCATCAATTGAAGAGGGTTTTGACTACTGTGCACAACACATGAGGCATGTGTATGTGCATACCGTTTGTTCATGTACACAAACATGCCATTTCGTCGAACTTTGATCAGCATGTTACTGATACTCCAAAACCTCCCAAGTTCCTATCACGGCATATACCGATGTCTAACTAAATACAAGCAATACCATCGAAAACGTATTCTATAGAGATTCATTTACTTAGCCTCCATAGTGGTTCGGATGCTGGCGCAAGCTACGACACAGATGGTTCTAGTTCGCAGGATTCAATAGAGTTCTCTACTTTTTTGTAGTCCTGATCTACCCAAGTCAAGTTCATGTTCTGTTTCGCTTTTACCTGAGCCAAAATCGTCAAAGTCGTATTGTGCCGCTTTGAGAAAGCGAATCCATCTCGAATCCCAGTTCAAAACCAACACGTTCTTGTTTTGTTTGACCATGTTTCCCTTAAAGAGTATGGCCTATGTCCCTGTTGCTTACCTTTTAGGGAGAATCGGTGGGTTTGGTGCTGGGGAATAGATACCGCTTCGATCTCATATCTCCTGTGTTCGGGCCATCCTGCCAGTAAATAAGTTTTGGGTGATTTCAAATTAGGACGGCACGTTTTACACTCGTGCATCTACAAACAAGTCAAGATTGGTCCGGACGATCTTATGCCGGAGGCAAGCTCGGATGTGAAAAATTGAGCTTAACGGACCATTTAGCCACGAGATTAAAGATACCAGACGAAGATCCCTGCGTTGTGCACGGATAGAAAAAAAGTGATCTAATTTCACACGACAATATATATTTATCGACTAAACGACAAACATAAGTCACGTTGATTGTTATTTTACTAAGTAAATCATCAGCTAATCATGTCTTTTTTATTCACCGATTCATAAGCATAATATTTAATTAACATTTAGGTCGAGATATTCGCATTTTGGAAAGTTGTGGAATCGGTTCATTGAGGACAAAGAGTTGACGTTGAAAGATGGGCAAGGGAGCTAGTGCAATCCTTTCTTTAGCCTAAACAATTGCGAATTATTGCCCTCATACATTGAACATCAAATTTGACATATGATACATAGTTCTACATGTCTTTTTAAACATTGCCATCTCTATCGCCGTTGATATACATATATGCAACTTTATATCTTTAGTAAATCAATGGCTGAAAATTCCGAATCAATAATAACAAAAACAATTCGCACGAATGGAAAGCAAAGGTGTTTTAAACATTTTCCAAAATATTTAGCATAAGATCTAGATGCATAATGCAGAAAAAGTGGTGCCACACCTTTCGTTTTCAAGGGGGAGGGGGAGGGGAGGAAGAGGACGGGAAATTTCAATCAACCCACCATTTTACAAGTCGTGGCCGCATTGCCCACCTTAGGGAATTCAAATGATTCGGGCAACCTCAGTGGATCCGACGGCCGAAACCCGAGGGCTCGTCAACGTAATTAATCCGCCACGTCAAAGGGATCATGCCTAAAAGAACCCTAAGGAAAGAGACAGTGCCGCCATTTGCCGACGGGGAAGCAACCAAACTTCGAACAACTTGGGGACATGTGATTGGCCGTCGGCAACGAAGGAAGCACCCATAATCTCAATTGTTTATATCTAATTGGGTTTTCCTAAATTTGACTAATTACCAGCGCCTAAGATCCCAAGTTGGCCCGTGGGCCCTTGTCCCCCTCCCTTCCAGCTCGATGCCACAACAGGGGACAGTGACGTGGCGGTGTCCCGTTGGTGCATGGGGAGGCCGACAAATGGAGATCAGTTAGCGTGGCTTCTGCATTCAGCTTGAAAAGCACATGCAAGATCAAGGAGGTGAAGATGATGATGCTAGTTTCGTTTCCGCCGGTCTATTTTTATCTGGTAGGGTTTGAATCGATCCACCATGATGCATACGCTTCGATCATAAGTAAATGCAAATTCTTTAATATGACATTGTCAGTTCGAAAGGAACTTGCTTACGCTTCTATCCAAGATTCCTATTTATTACGTGACTATTGGATATACGAAACTTGACACGAACGAGCTTGATCAACCTTATCTTGGATAAGTTTGCTCTAATTTGTTTGAAATTCAATTTAGGTCGAGGAATGCCATTCGATGACGAGAAAAAAAAGGAGATTTGGTATATATTAGCTACATCATTAATTTAATGAAAATGCTAGTGAGAGAAGAACGTTCATCAGTCAAAGAAGGGGCCCACCTCTTGAAGGAAGGAGTTGAGCAAAGGTCTATTCTATCTTCGAACTCGCTTTAGAAGAGGGGAAGATGCGAGAGTCGAGGTGATAAATGTAGATATTTGATAGAACTTGAGAAAGGAACGCCTAGATCCAAGGAAATTAAAGACTTTTTGGCATAGATTATGTGGAATTATCTCATCCCAACATATCTAGGGAGAATTAAGTGGCCATGAACCAGTCCATATATAAAAAGATATTATGAGTTTATTTTTTATTCGTTGCTTTGCACACTATAGTCTAAATGAGGAAGTGGGATAAGATAGCTACCAAGTTAGTTTTGATCAATCGTGGAACTATACACTTACCTCACCCCAAATTCAATCCATAAGCTCAACCATTAATGTTGTTTGCCATCCCAGGACCATTCAATGCCAGCTGTTCGCGGATTTGATCTTTGGTATCACCCCCGAAAAGAAAAAGAAAAAATCAAGATGTCTTTGGAGGGTATGTATGATTATTAAGGAGAGATATTCCCATCTAATTGAGAGAAATTTCAATCGGCCTTGGATTTTGATTCTTGCTAGATATAATCAATCGTAGTTGGATCACAAATGATTAATTCTTATGAATTATCTTTTTAACTCAGAGAGCAAAGTCTTTCCGAAATGATTACAAATTCATTGTAATGGACATCTACATTAATTAAATAGATACTAAGCCAAGGATAATTTTGTCATTATCACAAAGTCATAGGAAGTTTCCCCAACAATTTCTTTAATGTGACTTTGATTTTAAGGGGTTGTTAGAGATATTTTGAATAATTCACTAATTTTTTATATCTCACTTTGATTGTGTATTCGATCATTATATTACCTTAATTAATCATCTAATAAAACTTTCAAATTCACTCGCGTACTTTTCAATTTTCATTATTCCATATAGTAATATATAGAGGAATACACAGAACTTACATAATTCTCTCTTCTGCATTATTTCTTGTCTCATGGTCTAATTTTTTATTTTGTTGAATTTGAGGGTTAGACTTTAGTTAGGCAAGCAAGAACCAACTTCCAGCAGACTGCAAAAGGAGCAAGGAAACTTCTTTAATTTCATTCCAAACGATCGCAATCGATGAAGCAACATGAAAGACCAGCGAAACCTAATCTCATGAAGAAAAAATCAAGAACATAAGTCGGTAATCAAATCGGCTTATCAGACATAAAACATGGCAAAAGAATTCTGTTTCCTTCTTGAGGCGTGCGCGGGAACCCATCCCCGACGCTGCTGATACTTCCTTCTGTCTTTTCTAATCCTACGGATTTGTCTCTACGTACACATTCGGAATCTTTTGGGTCTAGCACGGCTAATGCGAACCAAATTAATCTGAGGGGTAGCAATGTGAGATCGTGCGCTCTGCTCTTGAGTACCAAACTGCAAACTTTTCCCCCTGATCTGAAAATAATCATTCGGCACGAAATCTGATCGCTTTGAAGCCTTCTCTCCTCGATGGGCTCTCGCGCCCCCAATCAGCCACGCGGAATCCATTTCTCTTGGACAGAACGATAGGGTGACATTGATACGCTCCATCCTGAGAAGTCTGCAACCTTCCCAGTTCCCTCGTTCGCCATTGGTCATAGACTCATAGCATCGACATAGCTAAACAATCCGACTCTGGTTCAAGCCTTTGGGATGGGGAACTGGACGGTCTCGGGCGGGCCAAGGGGCTTACCTGTGCCCGAAGTCCTGGCCTCAAACATGTTTGCTTGAGCCCACAAGCGGGGGTACAGATTTGGGCCAAGCCCACACATTCGTGAGCACACCCAGGAGGGCCCTTTGAAATGATGGGCTTCATGATCGAGTCCAGTGATCAGAAAAAATCGTGAAACTTCATAGCCCCAGTCGTGCCCGCCCGGCCCATGAATATGTGCCAAAGAAATTCTGGTTAACACTGTAGTGCAGGAGGCTCTTCCTACTTACGCTGCGTTTATTTTCAAAATCCCGTATTCTATTTGTGGGGGGGATTGAGAAATATTGGTACTGTTCTTGACTAGAGCCGTAATTGATTCGAAGGCACATTGCCTCCTTCCCTTTTCCATAGTAAAAGTCTTGAAGTTCTGGATTTTATTAATTATCACATATGGGATACGTTGCCGAGTTGGTTGGGATTACCCTTAGAACTAAAAGCTCTTCTACTAAGGTCTTAACACTTTTAAAGGTCTTTTGATATTTTGAAGGGAGCTCAGCCTTTTCCCAAATTATGCATTAACTTCATAATGTACCTTAATGGCATGATGAATGAAGAAACTTGGCAAGACAAATCATTGTATATTGCGTGGAACTTAAGGAGATGTTTTGTGAAAATTGACAGTGATGACAAAAGAGCTGGAGATTGAGCTAATAAAAGATCTTGACCGCCATCGACTTATCGCACAATTCTTCTCAAGGATACATACACGGAATCTTTGAACATATTCACTCTCTCATGGGGCTTTAGCTTTCAGATAACCACCTTACAAGCTCCATCTTTCTAACGTTAACCGATATTAAATGGCTTGATCTATCTTCAGACAAGCTTAATAGGGGAATTCCTCGAGTAGTGGTGATTTGACTTCACTTGGATACTTGGAACTGTCCAAAAACCAACTCACTTGGGCACTTCTTCAAGCGACTCATTTACTAGAAATTCGGGCTCTTGTAAAACTCCACTACAAAAAAAAAAAAATGCCCTTGGGATGCTCAACCCCTCCACTACCATTGTCTTTTATCCAAGAGGATGCTACAAGAGAGCATGGAAGCTAGCTTGAGTAGAAGGTAGTGGGGACAGGTTTTGCATCCAAAACCATATTGAGATATTTATAGCCTATGTTTCATGTGAAATTGGAAGATCCGAATGGCTTGCAAGAACTGTGTAAAAGATAGAGAAAAGGGAAGCCAAATGGATGAAGAAGTCAAAGTGGAAGGCCATCAGATTTCATGAACGACAAGATTGTTGAGGAGATGTCAATTGAAACTTTGCACCATGAAAAAGGTTTCCTCCATATCGATAATCTAGCTCCTATGACAAATATGGACATCTATAGTTTATCTGGAATTTGATATAGCATCTACAATTTAAGTCATGTATTAAACTTTGTTGTGGATACTAATTTAGGGGAGTAAAGAGAGGTGGTTTACATGCCACAGTTCCTGCGTTGGTATTACAAGGATGTTTTGCTTTATAAGTTGAAGACTTGTTAGTCAAGAAGAAAGACTGGAAAATTGCTACACAACCATTCCCGTATGATGGGTTAGAAATTTTTACGGCCAAACATCACCAATAAATGTCCATAAAGACTATGACTTACCATGAACCATTAAACACTCACTGATCAAAAGTTGAACACGTATGAAATCCCAAAAAGCCTTTACTTTTTGATGGATGTGCACTAGTTCCATTTGTAAAGACCTTGATGGTTTGGTCAAAGTGATGATCATCGATTTAGAATGCAGAATCTCTATAACCATTGAGGAGAAGTTATAATCAATTACCCTTTATATCCCCCAAGTTGTTTCTTTGGATTACCCTAATATATTATAGCAAACTCAGGCCTTCCACTTCCTAGCAAAAGAAGAGGTCCTCTCTTTATGAAGCATGAAGATTTTCCAAATTATTCGTTTGGATCTTGCAATCAAACCTATCAGCTTGCATGTTCACAAGCTTGATGGAAGGGTGAGTCTAATTTGTATTTTGAGAAATAATTCCAATAGGGTCACTAATGTTTGGGATTGTCACACTTTGAGAAAATTGTTCAAAAGTCTTAAACCTATTGTACTTCTGCTAATTCAGTTCTAAATCTTTCAATTTTACCAATTAAATCATAATTTTTTTTCATATTTTACCAATTGAATCAATCCGGTCAATTTTGACTGAAAATCACTAACGTAAATGTCAAACGTCCTATGTAGCACGACCAATGATAAAGTTGACAATTTTTAATAATATTTTAATATTTTTGAAATTTTTATTATTATTTCCTTTTTTTTTTTCTAACCCTAGGTTGGCAAGGGCATCGCTGTCCTCACACAAATCTAGGTGAGGGTCATGAACCCCGCCCTTTTGTCGACAAGGGTCTCGACGCCCTCACTTGGCTTGGGTGAGGGTTGCGGCCCTTGCTTGGATCTAGGCGAGGGTCGACACCTCGCTTGTGGCCAATGAGGGCGTAGAGGCCCTCACCTATAGCCGACAAGGGTAGCGGTGCCCTTGTCCAAATTATGCGAGGGTCACCAACCTAGGGTTAGAAAAAGAAGAAAATAAAAAGAAAAATAAAAAAATAAATATATTATTAAAAATTATTAACATCAGTGTGGGCCATGCCACATAGGATGGTCGACATCCACATCAGTGAAATCTGGCCAAAATTAGCCGGATTAATTAATTAGCAAAATGCGAAATTGTTTAAAATTGAATTGACAAAGTATAATATGTTTAGGAGTTTTGGATAATTTTGCCCAACACCTTTGGTATTTACACATTGTGTGATTGGAATTACAAGGAAGTTTTGCTTTATAACGTAAATGATTGTTAGTCAAAAGAAGAAAAGGTGGGTCCATGACCTTTCCCTTACAATGGGTTAGAAATTTTTGGGGGCAAACATCACCAATAGAAGTATCATAACGACCATGACTTCCCCTGAGCCATTGAACACGCACTGACCAAAAGTCTAACACACATGAAACCCCAAAAGGCCTTGACTTCTTGATGGATGTGCACAAGTTCCACCATTACGTGCATGCTGGTTTGAACTTTTTTTTTTAGGCTAGTATGTTGGTTTAAACTGTAATCTCCTCATAAAACTCATGAGTATAATATTTTGCTTGTCAGAAAATTAGTGCCACAACTTTCAAGAATCAAACACCTGAAATTACATCAGCAACTTTCCTTACTTGAAAATCCATTATGGCATTAATTTGATATCAAATCATCCAATATGTTCACTAGAAAGTAATATTAAATAGGAATTGCCAGCAAGACAATCGTCAATGTAACTTAAGTGATCTGCTTTCAAAAGTTATGACGATAAAATGTTTGCTTAAATAGTTATTGCATCAAAGTGAGCACCGTATAAAAATTAAGACATTGTTTACATTGTTAGTGTTCTTTTCCCCTCCAATTTTATTGAGTAAGCAATGGTTGGAAGCCATGAAATTCAAGTGATGTCATGACAACTCACTCAAGATTTTATCTCTAGCAATTGCTTATTTTATTTTGTCTAGTGTCTTGATAAACTTGAAATTTAACTTCTATCAAGCTATAAGAGCTAATTTTGTTTACATTGAGGGGCAATTGACAACTCTCTCTCTCTCTCTCTCTCTCTCTCATCTTCTTGTTCCACTGACCATACAAGGAACTGCAGTTCCTTGCTATTTCTTAAAAGAAGAAAAGGCTGAAAAATTGGTCAGAATTGGTCCTAACCTTTCCAATACGACGGGTTAGAAATATTTGAGGCCAGATATCACCAATAGAAGTGTCGTAATGATCATGACTTTTTTGACTTGAATCTTCTTGTTCCACTGATCATACAAGGAACTGCAGTTCCTTGCTATTTCTTAAAAGAAGAAAAGGCTGAAAAATTGGTCATAACCTTTCCAATATGACGGGTTAGAAATATTTGGGGCCATATATCACCAATAGAAGTGTCGTAATGACCATGACTTTTCATGAACCATTGAACACGCATTGATCCAAACACACATGAAATCCCAAAAGGCCTTGACTTCTTGATGGATGTGTACAAGTTCCAACCATGCATGCTGGTTTAATTTTTATTTTTATTTTGTTGGCTGGTATGATGATTTAAATTCTAATCAAATACTAAATTTAGAGATTGCATGAGTAGAGTATTTTTCTTGTTGGAATATTAGTTCCATAACTTTTAAAACCTAATACCTAAAATTACATCGCTAATCTTCCTTACTTGAAAATCCATTGTGGCATTAATTTAATATTAAATCATCCAATGGAGCTTATTGGAAAGTAATGTCATGTAAGAATTTCCTGCAAGACAATCATCGGTTTAAATTAAGTGATCCACCTTTAAAAAATATGATGATTAGATAATCGGTCAAAAAGTTATCGCATTAAAGTGAGCGTTGTAAAAAAAATATGACATTATTAATGTTCTTGTCTCGTCCAATTTTTTTGAGTAAGCAATGGTCAGAACCCATGAAATTCAAGTATTGTCATGACAAATCACTTGAGATTTCATTACTAGCGATTGCTCATTTTATTTTGTATGGTGTCTTAGTGAACTTGAAATTTAACTTCTATCAAGTTAGTTAGAGCAACTCATGGGATATAAGAGCTAATTTTGGTTACATTGAGCAATCGAACAAGGTATTAGCTCATGGATATATGGGTAATTTACTTGCTTTCACAACCCTGCGAACCTATTGTTAGTTTTTTTTTTTGACAATACAAAGTATTTGGACTGTTCAACGCAAACAAATGATACGTATGCCCGCAATTCATTTGTTCACATGTATCTAGCGATGCTCTATGCATAGAGTGGTGGGCGCATTATTTAAGAAATACTTCTAAATATGAGATGTTATGATAGAATCTATCATATTTAACTTAAGCATTTAATTACTTAGCCAATAATTCGAGGTTTAAAAACAAAATGATTCGATTAAGGAGAAAGCTATGACCAAATTATCTTGATCACAAAGTCCTCTTTGAAACAATCATTCTTGATGTTTGATGTGAGGTCCATTAGGCCCCCTCTATTGAGACCATAGTAAAGTAACCCGTACTACATGGTAAAATTTAAACAAGGCCAATTCCCTTAAAAAAATACAAACTTTCACTGTATACCCAATACTAATCCTAACTTTTTTATTTGTCTTATAAAAAATCACAAACTTTCACTCAATATCCAAATCTGCACCATGTCATATATATTGCTTTTACAGTTTGACATGTAAATTTCATGCGTATATTTATCTCTTTCTTCATTGATTATGTGGATTTCAGCTCAATTAGATATTTTAAAAAAAAAAAACTTAATTTTTTCTATCTTCTTATTTTCTTTTCTCATTCATCTTTCCTTGCAACCTCCATGTATGATGGTGCTTGAGCTAAAGTCTGAGTCGATCCACCTCGGATTTGAGTCGGGCAACCTCATATCTGAGTTGATGACCTGAAATATGAGGTTGCGCGCCTCAATCGCGAGTGGAAAACTCCGTTGATGGAGGTCAACCATGGGGCTCAGAGTGAAGGAAATAATTTGTGCCCTCTCGGGGACGGTGGCTTTAGGGAAAGCGTGGGCTCGTTTCGTCATCGTCTGGCCACGGAATGGATATACAAAGTTGGGAGGATGGCTGAGCAAAGATGGTGGCTGATAAAAACGGCTTGTGGAAGCTTGAAAAAGTGGAAAGAAAAAGGGCGTCTCGGCCTCCAAGGGGATGGTGGAGTGGTGGGGGCTTGAGCTAGTGAATGATTGATCCCAAGTTCGAGTCCCCCGTCCTCCATCTTACAATATCCTTGACTTACATGGAGGCTGGTCTATGGGACTGGGCTAATCCTCCTCTGGTTGGTGCCTGACCAGCCGGACCCTTGTAGTGCGGCTGGTGCGGGAGTCCGGGTCTAAAAAAGAAAAGAAAAAGAAAAGGGGCATCTCAGCCGTGCTCGCCTGAGAGGTTTGAATGACTGCCAACTATCGAGGAGGGGGTGGTCGGAGGTCGGGGCGTGGAGTCGAAGGTCTAGATGGCGATGTGTGAGAGCTGGTAAAGTTGTGCCCACCACGTGAGTCCTTGCGAAAAAGACGATGAACACCGACGAGGAGGACCTCGGACCTCTTGTTTGGTAACTAGCTGCATCAAAGGCTTTTGACAGGGTACTTTTTGATGGAAACTCCTTCCTTTTTGACAGAGACTCAAATGTACTCAATAATTGATGCAAGTTTTCAAATCGTAATCACTGGTTTAGCGGTTGTCCGTTCGTTTTGGATGAACACAGCGTGTTACATGGGGCTCAAAGAAATTAACTTAGAGAAGACTCTTAAAACATATCGTGGGTCGGGTGGAAATTTTGTGAAAAGGTTTTGGGGCTGCCAAAGTCGATCTTAGGCAAAGTATGTTGGAAGCTGTTTTTGACTTGAGTTGTCTTGTTCCACTGACCATACAAATTCAACAGATAGTTTCTTTTATTGCAGCTCCTTGCAATTTCTTAAAAGAAGAAGAGTCTGAGAAATCGATTCATGAACTTTCCATTACAATGGGTTAGAAACTTTTAGGGTTCAATATCACCAGTAGAAGTGTTGTAAAGACCATGACTTTCCATGAACCATTGAACACGTACTAATCCAAAAATCGACGCACATGAAAGCCCAAAACACCTTTGACTTTTTAATGGATGTGTACGGGTTCCATTCATCCATGCATGCTGGTTTAAATTATCTATTTTTTTTTTTTTTTACTGTTATACTCGTTTAAATTCTAATTGACTCACAAAAACTACCAAACTTAAAGATTGCATTAGTAGAATATTTTGCTTGTTGGAAAAGTAACGTCATAACTTTTTAAAAATCGAACACTTAAACTTATATTGGCGATTTTCCTTCCTTGAAAATTCATTGTGGCATTAATTTCATATTGAATCATCCTACGTTGCTCACCGAAAAGTAATGCCACGTAGGAATTTCCAGCTAGAAAATCATCGATGTTACTTAAATGATCCACTTTACAAAATTATGACGATCAAATGATCTTTAAAAAAGTTATCGAACCAAAGTGAGCACCATACAAAAATTGTGACATTGTTATTATTCTTATCCCCTCTAATTTTCTCAAGTAAGCGATGGTTGGAAGCCATAAAATTCGAATGATGTCACGACAACTTACTCGAGACTTTATCTCTAGCCAATGCTGATTTTATTTTGTATAGTGTCCCACCGAACTTGAATTTTAACTTCTATCAAGCTGCTAGCTCGTGGGATATGAGAGCTAATTTCATTGACATTGAGAAATCGAATATGTTATTTGCTTATGGGATATAAGAGTAATTGACTTGCTATCACTACCCCGGAACCTTAACACGTAATCCAACATTAATTGTCAGCTTTTTTTTTTTTTTTGTCCTTTCGTTTTTTCTAACATAACAATACTAAGTATTCGGACCATTTGACTCAAACAATTGTCTTGAATGCACACAATTCCCATGTTCACATGTATCTAGTAAGGCTCCATTCACAAAGTAGCTGGTGAAATTATTAATGTGAGACGTTACGAAGGAATCCATCATATCTAAATTAAGCATATAATCACTTGGCCATTAATTCAAGGTTTTAAAACAAAATAATTTAATTAAGATGAAAGTTATGACCAAATTATTTTGATTAGAGACTCCTCTTTAGAACAATTATTTTTTATATTAGATGTAAAATCCATTAGGCCCCACTCTAGAGACCAAACTAAAGTAACGTGTGTTACACAACAAAATTCAAATGTAGAAAAGCGTTATGTGTGAGACCAAGGTGAGCAATCATTAGTGTGAACGGATCATGGAATCCAAAGTGTGAATTGGATTCGCACTAAAACCACAGGCCCCACGGCCTAATGACCACGCGATAATGTTGTCTCATACGGGGAGACTTTGGGAAACTTCCAAGTCGTTTTGTTGAATTATTCTCCACTAAAGTAATTTATCTGGACTGCCCTTCTATATATCATAGAAAAATCAGGCCCTCCACCTCCCAGGCAAAAGAAGAGATCCCCTCTCCCTCTCTCTCTCTCTCTAAAGCATGAATCCTATAGGCAAACTCATCGGCTTGCATGTTCGCCAGCTGATGGCCGTAGCTACTTGGACCCTTATTGTGTTGGCTTTCTCCCACAACTTCCTTACCCTTGCCACCAAAACAGAGGCAGATGCTTTGCGTCGCAGTGGGTGGTGGCCTGACTTCATTACAAGTAACACTTCCGTGTCGCATTGCACGTGGCCTGGCGTTTCGTGCGACGCTTTTGGAAGCGTTATTGAAATAAACCTAACCCAACAATTCAACTACCCTGTTTACTTGAGCAACATAAATTATTCCTTGCTCCCCAATCTCACCTCTCTTCATTTGCCAAATAATTCCCTCTTTGAGATCATTCCCTTTCAGATATGTGCACTCCCAAAGCTCAAGTACCTCAACTTGTCCTACAATTATCTGACCGGTGAGTTGCCTCTTTGCCTTCAAAACCTTACCATGCTAGAAGTTATTGACATTCATGGTAATCAAATCTATAGTGATATCCCTCCCAAAGTGGGAAGTTTGAATAGGCTTATCCACTTAGATCTCGGTTATAATTTGCTTCGTGGCACAATCCCTCCCGAAGTGGGAAGTTTGAATAGGCTTATCCACTTAGATCTCAGTTATAATTTGCTTCGTGGCACAATCCCTCCCGAAGTGGGAAGTTTGAATAGGCTTATCCACTTAGATCTTAGTTATAATTTGCTTCGTGGCACAATCCCTCCGACTCTAGCGAATTTGATGAACTTGACTCATCTCTATTTGCAACAAAACTCATTATATGGATCCATTCCATCGGAAATAGGATACTTAAAGAGTCTCGCTCATCTTGATTTGAGCTTCAACAACTTCTCTGGAAAAACCCCTCATGATCTCAATCTTCAAAACAATTCTCTTGACGGATCTATTCTTCCAGAAATAAGTAATTTGAAGAGCTTGATTGAGTTGAGACTGTCCTCAAACTTCCTCACTTGCCCTTTCCCTCCATCTCTAGCCCATTTAACCAGCTTGTCGATTCTATATTTAGATGGAAATAAATTTGACTGTGCCATACCATCAGAAATAGGATACTTAAAGAGTCTCACTCACCTTGATTTGAGCTTCAACAACTTCTCTGGAAAAATCCCCCATGAATTTGAGAGTTTGGTCATGTTAAGATATCTCAATCTTCGAAACAATTTTCTTGACGGATCAATTCCCAAATTTAAGAAGTTGGTCAACTTAAGTTATATCGACTTGTCAAACAATCATCTCACAGGAAATATTCCAGGTAATCTGCTCTATGTTAAATATATAGCACTCTCCGGCAATGACGGTTTGGAAAATATTGATGATTCTGGGGGAATGTCTAAAGTCAAATATGTGACAATATTTATACCACTTATGGCTATTCCGTTCATTTATTTTTTTGCTGTTGGGTCTTGGATCATATTTCAACGTAGAGCAAAGAGCATGCAATCGGAGACAATAGAAAAAAATGGAGATTTCTTGTCCATATGGAATTATGACGGAAGAATTGCATATGAAGACATAATCAATGGAACAGAAGACTTTGACATGAAATATTGCATTGGGACAGGCGGTTATGGTAGCGTCTATAGAGCACAATTGCCTAATGGAAAAATCGTGGCATTGAAGAAACTTCACCATCATGAAGCAGAGGACCCATTATTTGATAAGAGCTTCCAAAATGAAGTGAAATACTTGACCGAAGTACGGCATAGAAGCATAATTAAGCTCCATGGTTTTTGCTTACACAAACGATGCATGTTCTTGGTTTATGAATACATGGAAAGGGGCAGTTTGTTTTGTGCTTTGAGAAATGATGTTGAAGCAGTGGAACTAGACTGGTCTAAACGACTCAATATTATTTGGGATATGGCACATGCCTTGTCTTACTTGCATCATGATTGCACTCGGCCAATTGTTCATCGGGACATATCTAGCAACAACATTTTGCTTGACAACAAAATGCAAGCTTTCCTATCTGATTTTGGCACGGCAAGACTCATAGAAACTAATTTCTCATCTAATCTCACTGGAAATATTGTAGGCACTCATGGATATATAGCACCGGGTGAGCAACAATCCTCCATACTTTTCTAATATGTTATAACTAGAGGCACATAACTAGATCGATATACTTTACCTATCACATTGAGAACTTGGTTTCAAGCCTCATATAATTCATTAACTTTTTGTTCTATTTTTTAGAGCTTGCTTACACTTTGGTCATCAATGAGAAATGCGACATATATAGCTTTGGAGTGGTGGCAATGGAAACAATAATGGGTAAGCATCCAGGTGATATCATCTTAAAGTTGATGACACTCTTCAAAGAAGATATTATGCTACATCAAGTATTAGATCTGCGCTTGCCAATCCCAAGAGAGAATTTCGTTGCAAGAAGTATCTTTCTGGTAGTTTCTCTGGCGCTTGCTTGCTTAAATAGTGATCCAAAGTCACGGCCCACAATGAAACAAGTTTCAGAAGCTTTTCAAGCTCCAAAATTAGTGTTGCCCAAGCCCTTCCATTCAATCTCGCTTACGCAGCTCCAAAAAATTAATCAAGAAGTGTGGTGGGAAAGTGGATCAAAAGAAGCCTCGTCGAGCATACAAGAAGAGCAAGGACCGTGAAGTATTTGCCCCGATGCTAACAATAAATTCCAACCAGTGAAGATTTGATTGACATGAATGATGCTGCAAATTGGTGAACGTGATTGCGACGGCTTGTGCAATTCCAGTTTTGTCGAACTTATTTATTTTTTATTTTTTAAATATGTTTGCATGGTTCCAAAAGAAAGGAAGGAAAGAAGGAAATATGTAGAGAGTCCGAGTTGAACGTGGGGATCAAACCAATAAGAGGTTCGATCCCGGGATGTTCTTCTAGTGTCGGGAAATCCACAGATGAAGTGGAAGAAGATTACTCCCTTCCCATGAGTCAATTTCTTGGTTTCGTATTCTTTCTCCAGATTATTCCCCATTTAAAACGCCGTGGTTATTTCTGGAAAGTGATGATGATTAAAGTGCTGTGTCCTTTGATGCGTCGATACAGGTGTATTGCTTTGCAGACACTGTTTCTCTGACTACAGCGAAAGAAGAGGTTACCCATGATTACTATAGCTTTATCTTACCACAATACAATTGTTGCGACACAAGCATCTTGTAGAAAGTTTAGGCTTAGCTAATTAGGCCAATGTACGTCAAGTTATTAACCAAGTCGATCACATGGATTGAACTCAAGTACTTGTTTTTTAAAAGTGTCAAATAGGGAGAGAAGATTAAGACAAATACAATTAACATAAACTTTAACTAGCTTATTAGAATGGCGATTTGAAGTCATGTCAGAAATCGCGATATCTAAACGACAATGTCCCTTTTTAAATTTTAGTGATATGCTTCAAGTTTGTTTCATATGCATTTCTATCCTTTTTCCTTTCTATTGCAAGGCAACAATTTTTACAGATTGGTTTTCATGTACTAAATCATCTTACCAAGTAGCTGTTGATGTTACAAATTCTCATGATGCGACCAACAATATGTTCTAGGTAAGTGCAAATTGAACATAAGAAGTGAAAGGTAAAATTTCAGCATTTTACCACTTCCTTTTTCATATTTAAGCATCAAAATTCCATGTGTTAATTTGCCTCGTCTCTGATTTGCCTCGTCTCTACTCTGAGCCTAGCCATGGACCAATCCGTCCAAATTCAAAGTCTAGCATAACTTGATTATCCATTTCCGTCCATTTCACATTAAACAAAAACAGGATACGAATCAAATATTCCAGGCCTAAAGCAGTCGCCTAGGCTTTGAGCGAGCGAGGCGTTCGGCCATGATCGGGTCCGCTACACCGGCATTTTTTCGAAGGAATGGCAGGCATTACTTAGCATTTCGCAGGTAGACTTGGATCAATCCGCGGGCTTCGATGGGCTTTAGGCAAAAGGTGAATAAAACATCAATAGGCGGGCTGCGAAAAGAAGTGGAGTAAAACTCATCTCCGAGCCCACCAACGATTTGAAAGACAGTCGGGCTGAGGCAATAGCCTAGAGCCAAGAGGCTGGGATTGGGCTCGAGAGTACTAATTGGACCCAATTGGGCCCCATCCATCTAGCCAGAATACATTGTCAAGCCTGCCCCAACGGTGGATAGGCCTGGCCCATCCGACTGCTCACGTCGTGTGATCATTTGCAGGAGATTTCTTCTAAGTTGACCCGCTCATTGGGTGGCCTTGGGCGGGCTCGGCCTACTTGAGCCCGAACCTTTTAGAGGTCCTGCCCGGGCTCGAACTTGCAGACTTGGGCAAGTGCCCAAACCCGCCCATCGGGCTACCTTCTTATTTTACGGTTTCTTTTTTAGAATTTCAACGAAGAAATTTGAGAAGCCTGATTGGGGTGAGGCCGAGCCGTTTTACTCCTGCTTGCCCTATCCCTCTTCCATCTTCAGCCAATTTGACGTCGGCCATGCTAAATTTGTATGGGAATGGATTGGACGGTGCTATTCCATCAATTATTTCGTCAAAATTTTCCCGTCAAAATTTTTTTTCCTTATTTTTTTACGTTTGCATCGCTTGGAAAAATGATTCAACGAAAATCCTATATTTAAATTTAGGAAAATAATTTTCCCTTTTAAAAATTGAAAAATATTTTCCATAATACGGAGCCTAAGTTTTGGTAGAAAAGTCGGTAAATGATTTTCAGGGCAAGGAAAAACCAAAAGTAGAGCTTGCCATTATTCTATTTTATTTATATATTCTTCGGATTTATGCATGATGACTTTTCTTTTCATAGTTTTTGCAAATATATTGGATATATACTTCTTTTCGATTATTAGATAGAAGCTTTTCACGTGGACGAGCCTGAACGATTGAGAGAGAGAGAGAGAGAGAGAGAGAGAGAGAGAGAGAGAGAGAGAGAACAATTGCATTAAATTACTGCCACACACAACACAAGCTCTTGAACAGGAGCAAAGAAAACAATCACACACTTTCGCGCTTTAGAATAAAAGATACGCATTCAGACATGAGAGACATAATATATAGCAGCATCAGGAAGCTCCCGCTCAACGTCGAGACAGCGCGATGGCGGACAGCAGGATCAGGACCACGAACAGGACGACTCCGCCGAATGACCCGATCAGAGAGCCCGAGATGCGCTCGCAGAAAGAATTGAACTGCTGGCAGATGGAGAACCAGTTAGCCTTGGTGTTCCCTTTGTGGGCCAAGTACACGATGGCTGCCGAGGCTGAAGCTCCCGCCGTCAACAGCGCCAACATCGCCTGCAACATTTGCACATTGTTCTAATTGGATGAGCTCATATTGTCTGATCAGTATGGAGTAGGCCTAATTCTTTAGGATAATACATGTCATCGAGAAGGATATACTGCATTTGCATGTTCCTATATCTTTTTAATGAAATCTTGGATTATAATCAGGAGATATGCTTGTTCAGAGCACCGCTAGCTATATAGTACAAATACAAATATTATAAGAAAAATGGTTCCTTCCAATCAACATAATTTACCGTGTCGAAGATGACCAAGACGATTCTGCTATTTTGTGCAGCACTCCTCATTATGTGGAAAACAGAGAGTGGGAGTGAGAGGACGAGGTAGGCGCTCACGACAGAATTAGCGACCACGAAAAACCTGTTCCATATCAATTCAGATGAGTGTTGCGATCACTTAATTTGCCAATGCAATCAAAAGGAAAAAAGAAAAAGAAAAAAGAGGAGTGAAAAGCTTACGTGAAAGTTGGGAGGTCGTCATATCTAGCGCGGAATCTGATGAATTGAGTGAAGAAAGGGAGCGTCTCATTGGTCGTCCCCATGGCTATGGCGCTCCCGAGGGTACACACGAATGCGAGTATCCTCAGAATAAAATCAAGGACCGCCACTCCTTTGTTGATGCCGTACCTTGCGGCGGAAGCTTTTGCTACCTCTCCGGCTTCGACTCCACCTGCCTTCATTTTTCTCCTCTCCTCTCCTCTCCTCTCCTCTCCTTTCGTGGGACGAACTTATCGTTCGGCGGTTGTGGTTATCTAGGGTTTGAGAGGATACTTAAGAGCTCAAAGCTTGAATGTGCATGGATACAACTAGGGCTTATGACTATCTATA
Source organism: Eucalyptus grandis (assembly GCF_016545825.1). Taxonomy (NCBI): domain Eukaryota; kingdom Viridiplantae; phylum Streptophyta; class Magnoliopsida; order Myrtales; family Myrtaceae; genus Eucalyptus; species Eucalyptus grandis. Next base: position 32,857,950 of record NC_052620.1, on the reverse strand, counting down.
TATATGCCCTGAAAAGTTGACAAAAGGGAGTTGTAGTAGGTTTTCTTTGGCTAATAATCGATAGCAACTAGGACTCACCATGTGATGAAGTGTCTGTAACATGACCGTACCGACTAAAGCTGAGCTTGGAGGGCATTTTTTAAGAGCTTACCTGCCCGTACTAGCTCAATTACACTGGAGGTGATAAGGGCTTGGAGATTAAAAAACATGTCTGTTGGGTCATTACGTCTTCCAACTCCATTATTAATGGATTCTAAACAAAAAAGGGAAGATTTGAGAACTCACGACTATGTGCAATTTTAGTATATTCTCCACAACGATGCCTGGATGCAATGCTACACGTTTTCCGCTGAGTGGAGTTCTTACAAAGATTGGAGCAGTTGGTAGTTCGATTGACAATGTAGCCAGGCCTGATTGGTCGTCGTGTCGTTATCGTTGTTGTAGGCTTTAAAGGCTTCGTAAGTGATATGAACAAATCCACTTCGATGTGCCCTCCTGTTGTGCTGTTTATTCTCTTATCGTCTCTCCTGCCTCAGTTAAGCCCTCGTCTTTCACTAATTTCAATGATCATGACCGATCCGAGGGAATGGAGTTTCTACGTTCACGAGGTTAATTACGAAACTCGTGACTAAAATGCATGAACAATTAAATTTGTTGGAACACCAGTGGAGATACCATGCGAGGAAGAGAATCTTCATCCCACTTAATATGGCGGGAAAAGTACCAAAAAAATTCTAAGCATGCTGTATTGGTATTAATTCAATTATAAACCTTTTAATTGGATTAATTTAATTCTAAATCTTTTCATATTAATAATAATTCAATTCATCCATCTAATTTACTCAGATAATCGCTTAAGTGCAACTGGTGTCAAGATGAATATTTTTAATAATATTTTAATGTTTTTTCAAAATTTTTAAATGATTATTTCAATTTTTTGCTCGTTTTTTCCTTTTTCTTTTTCTCTGCCTTTTATTTTGGCCGGTGGCCATTGCTAGCCAAGGTCGTGTGGCTGATGGCAAGGGCTAGACTCGCCTTGGTCACCTTCATCGGCAAGGGTGAGCGCCAATCGTCCAAGTGTGGCTAGGTGAGGCTAGGGGTGTGCATGATCCGGGTGGGTGGTTTCCGGTCTAGAATCGACAATCGCCCACTAAGGACCGGTTCCAAAAAATTGGAATCGGGAACCACCTGTTATTGCATGGATTCAACCGAGAACCGGACCGCCAGTCCGGTCCGATTCCTGGGTGGATCCAAGGAACCAGTCTCACCAATAATAATATCGTTTACAAAATCCCGCCGTAAGTACTTTTCATATCGAGTAATATTTTTTTTTTAAATCGAACCGACTTAATTAAGAGTACCATTTTTCTTTATTTTATTGGAAAACACTACCAAAGAAGAGAAATAGGTTTTTTTTTTTTCTATTTTTGAATCATTTCAATTGAAATCTAAAATATTCTTTAAGTTCAAAATTCTAGAAGATTGTCATATGTAGATCATCTTTTTCTTTATCCTCTAACAATGTTCAATCTCTTCCAACATTTGCTTTACTAATTTTTTTTTGTAGAAACAATTCCACCGGTACTCCATATATTCTTGAACATAGTGTTATATGTGAGTACCAGAAGTATCATTTGAATGAGCCATTTGTTGAGTTGTTGAAAAGCATCTTACACACTTTACTAAATTCTTATTAAAACATGGAAACCAAGAAAGGAGATGGAGCCCTAAAATTTAGATTTGCTAATTAGTATTTTCGAAATTTATTTTAATATTAAAAATAAATATATTATTATAATATAATCGGTTCGGTCCGAATGGACAGATTTGCCCGTGGAACTGGGAACCGAATCGATACCCACCGGTTTCCATAAATTGGAACCGAGAACCGGACCAGTTTCCTCAAGAACCACTGGTTCCGAGCGGTTTGGGCGAGTCCCAGTTCTTTTGCACACCCCTAGATGAGGTCCCCATGCTAGATTTGGCAAGGCCAACCTGAGTGACAACAAGGCCCGGCGAGCCTCGCCCTCACCTGGGTGAGGGTTGGTCTTACGTTGAGGAGGTCAACCCTCACTCAAGCAAGGGCAAGGCTCGCTGGTGAAACGAGGCCCAACGAGGTGTGACAAGGCTACCCTAGCTAGGGCGAAGGTCAACCTTGCCAAATCTGATGAGGCAGACTTACTTGGCCACACTCGCTTGGCCGCACCTGGATGACCGACACTCGCCCTCACCTAGGCATGGCCTAAGGAGTCCGACCCTTGCTGGCGAGGGTGACCTAGGTGAGGCCAGCCCTCATCAACCATGACTGTAGCCAATGGTTGACTGTAGCCAAGGGTTGACGATGGCCACTAGCCAAAAAGAGAAGAAAAAGCTAAAAAAATGATATAATTATTTAAAAAACTCAAAAAAATATTAAAATATTATTAAAAATATTTACGTCCATGCCGGTCGTGACATGTTAGTAATTTACCGTCTAAATTGATTAAATGGACTAAAGTGGTATTAATGTGAAAAATATTTAGGAGTAAATTGATCTAATTAAAAGAAAAAACTGAATTAGTACTAATGCAATAAATTGATGACTTTTTTGGTACTTTTCCCCTAATATAGCTTCCATTCATTGTGACGGTGCTTTGGCCACTTACTCATAGTGACGAGGAGACAAAATTCGGCGTGATTCGTATTCGCACTTCTATAAATTCATAACCTCCTTTGTGAATAAGCGAGGAAATATTCTTGAGGCTTCGTCCGACAATCACGTGTGTTCTGTTGATATTTGACATTTCGCGGAGAAAAAGACAGTTTCGTCGATTGGCAAATCTAATGGTTGGAATGGACTCGATCAAGAGTGCGTGCATGCACTGAGTCTATACACGCGGTAAATCTTTATCTCAGATAGATACAATTTTCTTCCTTACTGGGCTTTTAGATAACGAAAGGTGGTCCCCTCTAAAATTTAAGCTTTGACACCGATCTAAGAGCAAGTCCCCGCGCACAACATACCTTCGTAGCGCAAACCGCCAAGTCAGCAAGTTTATATGATGGAGTCAATATGGAGTAATGTCCAGTTATTTGTCATTGTCTGGTCAACCCGAAACCTAAATACATCCCGACATACCTCAACGTTCAGATATCACGTTATAACTGCAAGGCCAAGTTCAAGTCTGCTAATACTTGACTATTGCTAGAAGGGAAAGCCGATTTGCATGTTAGCTTACAGAACCGTGTAACCAAATGTAAGTTGAGAGATGCATTCAAGCATTCAATGGCAATTATTACATCTCTTTACAAAAGTGAGTATAATACTCCTTGAATCATTGTTCTGCTATGTTCCTATTCTTGCCAAACATATAAAACTAGTTGAAACTTAAGTCTAGAGCCTAGACTTGACCAAAAAAGAAAATACGTCTAGAGTCTCGTTAAGAGGTGCTTATATCAGAAGCCCTACACACCTGCCACTGTACAGTCTCTTGCTATGGATCCATCAACTTTATTCAAGAGGCCTGAGAACATGTTTCGAGCTATCCCTTTGCAGGCAAACAGAAAATTCAATTTCATAAAGATAACCGCAATGCAAGCAATACCAGAGATTTCTCTCTGGCTCAGTCAAAAGTTTGTAAACTCATCTGCTTAATAACGTTTCCAAATCCTTGATAGAGGCTAAAAGCAAACCGGGAATATACTGCGACATTTGAAGGACATTTCTCCTTGATGTTTTTGTATATATGGTGAATGAATTCAATGGATCAGAGGGTTATTCAAGAAAGGCAAAGTTACATCTGGTCACTTGAAAAAGTTCCCTCTGTGTGATGAAGCAAAAGAAGTCTGGAACGTTTTTACATAGCGGTTTTTTGATCATTTTCTTGCGAATCCACTTCCTGAAAGAAGCTGCGATAGGAAACCCCCAATGCTCTTGTCAGCGGCCTTGACCTCTGGTTTGTTCAAAGTGCTTATGATAGACCATTGCGCATCAAAGTCCGGTTCATACCCAACTTGTTGCATAGCTTGCACAAGGTCTGATGCCTTTTTAGAATTATTCTCACAACAATATCTGTTTATCACAAGTCGATACATCTCCTTGGTTGGAAGTTCACCGATCCGTGTCATTGAAGCCAGCAGCTTCTCTGCTTCTGCGGTTTCTCCAACATCACAACATTTCCGTATGAGCGTGGCCCACACCTGCATGCTCGGTCTCAAGTCCCTACTCAACATCTCAGCATGAACATCCAAAGCTCGCTGCAATTCATTACTTCTGCAGAAACCACTTACGAGAGAATCGTAGCAAGTAGATGTAGGAATGCTTCCGCTTTTCAACATTGTGTTCACAAGATGGATTGCCTTCTTCATTTTCCCTAGACGAGACAACTGCTTGACAAGACCATCGTACATGACACCATCAGGAATTAAATTTTTCTCTACCATCCGATCCACGAATTTTTCTGCTTCCCCAAGATTACCATGAGAAAGGAGCCCTTTAACCACAGCATTTTGAATGTTTGAATCAGTAATCCAGCCCCTAGATTCCAGCTGTTGACTCAACCATATGCACATTCCAGGATCCGATAATTCACTTGAGCAGTTAATTATACTCCTCAAACTGCGCTTACTCGGAGTCAGATCATGAGAGATCATGATGGATAGATAATGCAAAGAACTAGATAAATCCTTAATTTTAGAAAACCCATGTACAAGAAAATTGTAGGTAACTTCATCAGGTTGCAATTTCTTCTCCTGCAGCTCATCCAAAATTTTCTTTACAAGAAAGATCTTTCCAGATGAGAAAGCATAGAAAATAAGAATGTTATAGACGATCAGGCCATGAGAGTTGCTTGGTCCCACCAGAAGATCTTTAAGGTTTAATACTGCATGGGCCTGTCCTCCTATGCACATCAAGCGCACCATCATTCTAAAACTGGGAACAGAGAGGGTCAAATTTCTTCTCATCATATAAGCAAGTGACTCCTCAACTTTCCTTAAGTTGTTCGATTGACAAATACCCCACACCATCACAGCACAAGCTTCAGCATGTGGAACCATTCCCCTTGGGGATAGATCCCAAAATAAATCTAATGCTTCTTTTAATTCACCTGCCATAAAATAGCCCTTTAGTAAAGCACAATGAGAAGAAAGTGACAAAGAAGAATTATCTCTCAGCACAGCCTCGTTAACTGCAGTTGCTTCAGTAAACCTTCTTGCTTTGCAAAGAAGAGGAATTAAAAAAACTGAAGCATCTGGATGAGGGAACAGTCCCTTCGCTTGCATGGTATCAAATATACTTAAGGCTTCTAAGTATTTCTTTTTCCCACAAAATCCCCTTATAAGGTGACTATATGCCCTATCCTCTATTAAGCAACCCCTCTTATGCATTTCCTTTGCAAGTGCATATGCAATGGTACTTAAACCTGCATCACAGAGTTTCTCAAAAAAGATATCAATAACATTAGAGACAGGGAAGGCCATAAGAGTGCTTTCAAAAAGCTCTAGTGCTTCACTGATCAATGCATTTTGGATGAGACAACTGACAAGAGCTTCAAGTTCTCTCAGTCCTGGAACCCACTTAGATTCTCTAACCAGATCCAAGCAACCACTTAGTTCTCCCAGAAATCCTTGCTCAGAAAGACTTGTCATAAATATGTTATAAGTCTTGTTCTCAATCACTAAGCCTTGTTCCTGCATCCCATCCAAAAGAATCCTAGCCTTTTGTCTCCGTCCTCTCTTGCTGTAAAATTGCATGAGCAAGTTGAGAGTTTCTGCATCCAACTGGCTGATAGATCTAGGCATTTTCTCCAGAAGATAATCTATACATTTGACAGAAGGATAGGATGTAATACAAATCCCCTTGATTATAGCCGACAGGACGGACAAAGACAATTTTTGCCCCCAATGAACCATTTCACCAACCAATCTCAATGCATATTTTAGATTTCCATGCCTGCACTGTTTCATGATAAGCGAGTTAAAATCAGGAAGAAAAGAGTCATCGAGGATCCCATTTATTCTTTTGTCAAACTCATCAATATCTGCATCCAAATAAAGTCCATTGCCAAGACTATCATAGAACTCTGTCCTTGAAAATTTGGCATCACTGTCTCTCTTCAACTTAACATCTAGTGGACCGAATCCCAACATTGTGAAAGCCTTTGAAAGTGGATCCTCAGTAGAAGAAAGCTGAATGAGATGAAGTTTCATCATTCTGTTGACAATAGTCCTAACTTCATCAAATTTTCTACCTTTACAATACCCTGCTAAAAATATTTTGTAAGTTGAAATATTGGGCATTGCGCATTCCTCTATCATCTCATCGAGAATATGATGCACATTCTCCCACATACCATCTTTAAAGACTGCGCTTATTATAGCATTATACGAACATATATCTGGTTTGAGACTTCTTCCCAATACTTCCGCCAAATAAACAAGAGCACCTTTCAGATTCCCTTCACGACAGCACCAACCTATTAAGATACCAAAGGTTATTTCATCAGGCTTGAAACCTAACTTCTCCAATTTAAGTCTAAACAGGTTCGCCCTCTCTGAGCCAGTATTCAAACAGAGAGCATTTATCATCCTATTGCCAGCTTGAAGATCCGGTCCACGGTTCAACTCAACAAAGAAACTCAGCAGATCTTCAAAGTCTTTCTTCTCGCAATATGCACAAACAATTTCATATAGAACTGAGCTAGAAGGCTCATATCCACAACCAGTAGCCTTCTTGACGAGATTTCTCGCTTCTTGAATTTTGCCTTCTTCGCAAAGTAATTTAACAACAGCACCAAAGTCTACTTTCTGAGCATCAAAGCTAATTCCACTTTCTATCGTATCAAGAGAAACCCTAAGAGCCAACCGAGATTTCTTCCTTCTAATTAAAAGTTCAATGAGTGCGTAATAACAAAAGCGAGATGGTGCCCAACCTCGGCTCGACATTTTATCAAGCAGGTAGAGGCTCCTCTCGAAATCACCAACTCCAGCGTACCTCTGGATCAAGTCACTGAATATCTCATGACCATCCAACGGAATTCCTCGGCTTTCGACATCTCGCAGCAGCAGCTCAGCTTCTCTAAGTAGCCCAGCCCGCGAGAGCATCAACCCCATGAGTTCGTACGCTCGGGGAAGATGCTCAAACCCCTGGCTCCGTTCCATCGGGAACTTGAAAACTTCCCATAAAGACTCCACCTTTTCGACTCCAACCGCAGCCTTTTCGAGCTCGGACGCGAACCCGGCCAGTATTCGGAGCACATCCCGAGGTTTCAGCTCAGGAGCTCTGAGCAGTCCACGGGCAGCGTCGGGTATCACGTCGAAGATCTCGAGAAGAAGGTCCTTGAGAGAAGCATCGCCACGGGTCTTCACTTTCTTCTGGTTCTTCTCCTCCAACGGGCGAGGGCACCTGGACAGGACCGATTCCGCAATGCCTTGGAAACGTGAGGAGGACGAAGCGCGGAGTGGCGGGGCGGTCCGGTCCCCGGAAGATGGCGGCGATCGAGGAGCGGCGTCATCGGCGAGAGTACGGACGGTGGGGAAGCGACGGTTGGCGACGGAGAAGAGGGGAAGGAGCTGCCTGATGCGGGAACGGGAGAAGGCGACTAGTAAAAGCATGAAACGCCGTCAACTGGTGTCGACGGGGACCTCACTTTCGCGGCGGCGGCGCCATGAATATCATGCCGACGAGCTTGAACTTTCCTTGTTATTTGTCACGTAATTTTTTTTTTTTTTTTACGTATAATTTCTTTCGGGCTATCTATCATGACTATAATTAAATTCAAATCATATCTGTCATAACATAATATGAAAATCTGAATTTCAGAAGTTAAAGCAAATCCATGCCAAAAATGTCAAAACATTGTTGCGCAAACCAACATAAATATTGCCGATAAAAAAAACCAACATAAATATTCAATCATTTGACTTTGTGTTAACAATTTCACGGCTGAGTCACATATTCTGGGATTTGTGAAGCATTTCGTGAATTTAAAACTTACCAACCTAAGAAAATGATAAATTGTAGGAATTCCTTATTTTTGTCTTTTTTTTTTTTATCTAAAATTTTGTATACCACTATAACATCTATCCAACGCAATGATGGAAGTGTCATTCACATGAGCAAGCAATTTCATAAACTCGTTCCCTCAACCAGAAACTTCATAGAAAGTTAGGAAGGTGTTTTTTTGATTTTTTTTTTCTCAATATCAAAGAAAATCTCATTTCATATGATTTGATATTCAACTAATGAAATATCTAATCAAGATCACGAATTTTGTCACTAATCAAGATTCGGTTCAAGTGACGTAAAGGCATTATTTTTCTTATCGGCAAACCAACAGCCACCGGTGTTGCCGCTAGCTAACCAGCAGCGAGGTTCCTGCTAGAGGTAGGTGAACAAAGACGGGCTTTCGGAGGAGCTCCGACCCAGCTTCACGAAGATCCTTCAGCCCATAGGCTCAAGCGATGCCAAGCCCCTCGACTTTGCGCTCATGGGCGCCCGATCCTTTCTACATATCTCTTTGTAGCATGGGGCTCGATCCCGAGCCGATCGACCGGATTTGACCCACCCCCGGCGGGTCAAGATCCGGGCGACAGTCTCCCCCGGCACCGCGAGAGAGACCGAGACGTTAAATGTGTCCAACTCTTGTCAGAAGCGAAGCAAAGGGACATGTTGGCAAATGTCCATATGCCAGGTTCATGCCGATGTTGGCGGGTGAGCAGACCATCCGCAAGTGGGGGAGATCGCCTCCCAGATTTTACCCGAGTACCCGCAGATACATGGGGTCACGTCGTACCGATCCAGAGTTCCATCGCCAGCTTCCTCATTGATGAAAGACCACCAGCTGCACATGTCGCGACTCTCCGAGAATTTTACACCAAAGAAAACTTACAGCCACGGCGTGTCCGAGCAAATCTCGTACGATCGAGGCACACAAGATGATCTTGTTCGGAACCGCTCAAGATCGAAGCCGTGGTCCCTCCTCCACATTGGCGGGCTCGGAGCCACCTGGCCCGAGACGAAAAGTGATTTCCCGAGTTTCGAAAACAATACGAGTCGCCACCGGACGGTCAAAATGAATTTCCGAGGCAATGGCCTCGTGAAATACTGCAAAAGTTATCGACCATCCGGCTCCATGTCTCTAGCCTGTGTAGGTCAGCCTTCTAGAATCCCTTGTCTGTACTCAACGGTATCTAAACGAGTGGCCTCCAGCTCTCGAACTGGAAATCCCTTGAAGTCTGAAATCAATTTCACCAAACCCTATAGTCGCTTTATTAAATTTCGAGCGTGAAAAAGGAGATGTTCGAGGAAACCATACGTGCCCTACGGTTAATAAATGAGGAGGGGCCTATACATGGATTCCATCCTTGTCGAAAAGGACGACGTCCATGTGCCATTAACCCTCGGGGATCATGTCGCTCACCGAAGTCTCTCATTGAATGCCCCCATTTCTCTATGCTTGGCTTGATCTCAATCGACTTCCGCACCAAGCGGGTCTTGCGACAATTACAACACCTGATGAAGAGGGACCACGAGAAGACAAAGGAACGTGAGCATGATTTTGCAACTTTTAGGAATTGCAATCAGCATCTACTTATCGTTCCAATTGAAATAAAACAAGTGATTATTGTTGTTAATCCGGTTGTTGGAAGGACATCATGTTGTTCTTTTTTTCCCTTTTTCCGGATCGAGAATTGGAAATCAAGGGTGTAGTAACAACAAGAAAGACAGGTGCATTTGAATAGAATCTAGAGTGTTAGATTGGAAACGAAATTGAAATCATAGTTATTTAAAAATGTTTTAGGAAAAATTGAGGCTTGGTGTATGAATAATTTTCATGCAAAAGCCTCCATTTGATCCAACATCATCTAATGGCTCAAGTGATGTATACTAACATAAATCGAGAGTATGTAATAATTTTCCCTTTTTTTCGTGATGCCTATATGCATTTCTCACTAAATTTGAAGGAGTGAACTTGTTGGTACAAATAAACAAAATAATAATAATTGCCCATGTCTCTAACCATCAACTCGAGCTAAAAGGACCGAGCAAAATATGGGTGAGAAAAAATTTGCTAAGTTCTTTTGGTCTGCAATTATAAATAGTCAACAAAGGCAATGAAAATCTAACTTTCACCAGTAAATGATCTAAGAAATCTCACGAACTTTCATTTAAGGGACACGAATGTTCATTACTAACTCTTTTTCGATGAAGTTGATATGGCATACGAAGTGGCTAACGGTCTCAACACATAAAAGAAAGCACATCGATTGAGCCAGAAGACGTCCTGAACACATTAACAAAAGTCAGACAACATCGTTCCAATTTCTCTTTACTGGACCTAATCTGCTTCCTGAACTACAGCTCCTTTCTCTACTGATACTTTGTCTAAAACATCACTCGTGGTCATGTCATGTGTCACATTAATTTGCTTAGATGGAAAATTAAATAATGAGTGTGGTTGTTCCTCAAATGAAAATTTGTGGATACATTTGCGTCATTTGAAAAGTCAAGCTACCTTTTCTTTTATATAAATGAAAAGTTTAATCAACTGTCCCCCTGGCTTTTCTGCCGATAAGTTCAATACAGCCATATGGAGACAGTCAAATTTGACCCGGGGACCCTCCTTTATCTGACCCAAAGTGCAGTCGTTGCAGAGAGATTTTATCCTTTTCTGTGGATTCTAATCATGAACCACAAATTTTATTTTTTTGAAAGGACACAGTCCACCAGCTTGCCATAAGTTAGATCTGCACAATGAGTTGGGCATTAAACTCCAGTGTCCAGAAATCTAACCCCTTGGCTAATCATTCAGCCCGTTTCCAATGGACTAACCTACAAAAAAATAAAAAAAAAAACACCAAACTTCAGATTCATGATCGACACAGTGAGTCACCTGCCTACCACATCCAGCACCACTCTTTCAAGGTTTGAACTCGAGCCTAACTCGTTGCCACAGCTACTGACCTAATCATGACATGAACATGTGTGAGACAGAGGAAGAGGGAGGGAGGGAGGGAGGGAGGGAGGGAGAGTGCATGTGAATTTTTTTTCTCCAGTTTGACACGTGAGCAGCTGAATGGACCCAAGTACTTCGGAAGATGTCAAAAGCTTTCTGGCAGGAGTGATGTTGACGAGCCTCTATTTATTCCCCTCCATCTTCCCTCATCTTCCACAAACTCATGCAATTCCTGGGCAGCCTCTCCTCTCTCAAAAGGGTCGAGTTTTGATTTCCTTCCATACACGGTCCTCTACTTGCTTTCTCTTCTTGTTTTGGCTCCGGTTCTGAGGTATGCAGACGTTGATAATGGGGTTGTATCAATCCAATGTCAACAAAGCAAAACATCTCATGAAAAAATCGTGTTGGTACAGGGCGAAAAGAGATGGTTCCTCTAGGATTCCTGGTGGTCGGCTTGCTCTCGCAATTCGTGCCGGTTTCTCGCGCCTATGGATATTACGGCGGGTGGACGAATGCTCATGCCACATTCTATGGAGGGAGCGATGCTTCCGGAACAATGGGTACGTGTTACATGGAACAAGTTACTTAAACAAACCCAAAAAGCTTAACATACTGAGTTAGGAATTTCGACGTATTAATTGTTTAATCTCACTCTTCCTAGCAGTACCAAAATAATGTGCTTTGCTTTTACTTCTTATTTTCTTTGTGACATTAGGAGGGGCTTGTGGGTATGGGAATCTATACAGCCAAGGGTACGGCACAAACACAGCTGCACTGAGCACTGCATTGTTCAACAATGGGCTGAGCTGCGGCGCGTGCTTTGAGCTCCGGTGCGTGAACGACCCGCAGTGGTGCCTCCCGGGCGCCATTGTGGTCACGGCGACCAACTTCTGCCCTCCAGGAGGGTGGTGCGACCCTCCTCAACTCCATTTCGACCTCTCCCAGCCGGTCTTCCAGCACATTGCGCAGTACAGGGCCGGGATCGTCCCGGTGGCCTACCGAAGGTATACCCTAGACATCAATTACTTCCTGCTGTGAGGTCTAATGTATGGGTCCACAAACATGCTCCTACTTGGGTAGTATAATTATATTAAAATCTAGCGAGCTCAAGTAACATAGTTCATTTTTTACGTAGTAGAAATTATTAATCGATTTGTTCGAGTTCGAATTTTGGCTTTCTTTTAGCAGAAGAAAACAAAAATTCTATGGATCAAGTTGTAATAAAATATAATATATTTGGAGTCTTACCCTTTGTTTGTCAATTGGTTCAACTAATACAAGGGAGACTAGACAAATGTTACACTGGATTAATTGAAAACTGATTTCTCCATGCTTTCACGGGGCTAATCGCGTGCTTCCGTCGCGACGGGTACTTCTTTGCAGAGTGAGGTGCAGGAGAAGCGGAGGGATCCGGTTCACCGTCAACGGCCATTCTTATTTCAACCTCGTGCTCATAACCAATGTCGGCGGAGCCGGGGATGTGCACTCCGTGGCCATCAAAGGATCAAGGACCCGGTGGCAACCCATGTCGAGAAACTGGGGACAGAACTGGCAGAGCAACTCCGACCTCAATGGGCAGAGCCTCTCTTTCCTAGTCACCGCCAGCGACGGCCGGAGCGTCGTGTCCTACAACGTCGCCCCTTCTGGTTGGTCCTTCGGTCAGACTTATACCGGAGGCCAATTCCGATACTAATTATCGAACCCGTGCTTACAACCTTTTACTAGCACAAGTCGTGAAAAACATTATAAGTATGAAAATCCAACTTGGATTTCTACGTTGCCGTCGCGCTGATCGTTCCAAACAGGGCACTAATTCGATCGGCAAGTTGAAGTTAAAAAGACTGAAGTCTCTAAGGAATTGATGATTGAATCATAAGTGCTTTTTTTGCTTGCTGAGTTTGGGCTGCTTCTGTAATCCTAAATGTCCTGCTGAATGGATAAAAGCCCTCATAATTTTACCGGGCGTGAGTATCATCTTGGCTTGTTAGTGTTCCTCCTTTCCCCCCCAAGAGTATGGGATCTCAATCAAGAGCATACACGAATTTCCGCTAGACATCTCATATAAAGTTCAGTTATTTCTAAATCTTGAATCAAGGGTTATATGCACTCCAATCATGCTGGACTATATATAATTTACGCCATTCTCTCAAATACCTTAATGATATTTAAAGTAATTGATTAATTGCGCAAACCCGTGGCTTTATTTAAGAGAGGAAACAAAGATAGCAACCACACTTAATTTTGGCAAGATGGATAGCGACTTAGCGAGTTGAGCAAGTGCAAAGCAAAGCCTCAAACTTTGAAAATGAATGCTCGAAAAGTGATGCAATCGACGCTCCCACAAAAGAGAGACCAACGTGCCATGTCTGTAGTGAATTGGACATAACTGAAAACCTATCATCGACGAAGACATGGTTCGACTAATACAAGTAAAATAGGACCGAGAGACGCACACCCGACCCAATCTTAATGCATTTGCATGGCGCTTCCCTTCTTTAATCATTGCATTTTCCTCTCGTGGGGGAACTCCTCTGATAAGTACTGCTTGCATGCTCCCATTGCAGTACGGTATGCACCGTGACCGGCTTCGCGTTTCGTTAGCGGAGAACGAAAGATCTGCAGATCTAGAGGGATCGATTATCGGTTTCGTCTCTAAAGAATGAATTTTTTTATTTTTTTTTTTTTTGTCGCTTCATTGAAAGTAGGAAATGTGTGGTCTAATTTTACGAGTGAGCAAATTAAAATGCGTAGTGAAACAGTTACTTTTATTTCATCTTTTCCACATGGCGCTCGTACAAAAGTGTCCGTTTCTTCTTGGTCTCACTTCACTGCCGAGTACGCTCTCTTGGTAAGTTAGGTTGTCGGCAGATATTTTTCCTTCGAATCACAAAAACTTGGCAAAGCCAAGACCCATCATTCTTGCTTTGCGATGCCGTACCAAAAAACTTGGTGTTGTACTGTTGCTTGTGGACTCAAGATCCTCAAGGGGATCACTGAACGTGGTAGGCCACTAATAATGAAGGGTAATTCTGTCATCCTCTATGAAGTTAAGGGTTTGAGAAATGTCAGAAGCAAACTTCTTACCTATTGGGCCTTAAGTATTTGTTATCTCGCATGGAGAGACTTCTTGACTTTTGACACACCGCATATGAATAGATTGAGTAGTCGTTACTTTTACCGAATACCTCCTCTCGGGTATTAGAGCCTTGTTAAGTCTTAGAGGGATAGTCGAACTAGTGGCCCCACCCCCACCCCGTTCACTTATCAAAAGGGGCTCCTCATGTATAGTGTCGCCTCCCCTGAATAATACACACAGATGTATAAAATAATTCCTATGTAAATATGGATTTTGTCGCATTGCACTACTACTTATCATAGGGAATCACGAGTTCCGATATACATGTGCAATGCTCGGATCACTCAAATTGGAATTTCATGGTATTAACACATTCTTATCATTTTGAAACTAATGTGTGCTTTGCATAAGAGTACGATTGATTAGTGGGCTTATGGTTGTAAGATTGCAATATCACCGCATTGCAAAACCATATAATCACCGACCGAGTCATGAGCATTTTGAACTGTATATGAATGTTCTAAGCCCCAAGTTTTCGCCAGATCGTCAATGTCAAAGGGGGACGATGAAGAAGCAAACTTCCTTTGTGGCATGTTGGGCAAGTGCGGGTCGATTTTCAGGGACCAAAGATCTTTTGGGTGAGACAAGGGAATTGAATGAACAGACGAGGTAGTCCTCTGAGGGATCTCCCTTAGAATTCCTGATGTGCATGTATTACGTTCTTGACTTGTTTATCAATAGCTCGTGTTTCAAGTCGGTCGCATTGATCGCACGAGATTTTAACACAAGGTCAGAGATCAAACCATCGATGGAGATGCATGGCTGCTTCCTTAATAAGCTAGTAATAGACGGTAAGGAGATCAATGAATAATTCCTTCTTGAACAAAATTTTAAGTACCAGGGTGGGGGGTCATATAAGAATTTAATTTTGATTTACTTTTGCTGCGAAGGGTCTGAAGACATCTTTGCAAGTAATATCTTGGCTTGGGTGGAACACTTAAATAAGCTAATGCGAACTATAAATAATATAATTAAGATTTGTTCATCGAGTGTTCTAAGGTGCTTTTTGAGCACTTGATTTCTTGCGGCGTAAAAATGAATTCTCATTTAGCTTTACGATGAGGAAACCCATCTTAGATAGTTAACTTTAGATTATGAAATGAAAGGAATACACTGTTGTCAAAATTTAGGATGGTTGGGCTAACCATTAACCTCGATTTTTCAAGTATCGACTTTGCACTACAAAAAAAGGAAAAAAAAAAAAAAGATCGTATGTCCTATGCATCATATATACATTTGAAGCAATTTATTTATTAGGTAAACTTCATGATAGGACCCATTTAATCTACAGTTCGATTAGTATGGATCCACGTGATCCACTTTGCTATCATATGAAGGAAGGTATTTAAAATAATATTATTTTGACACCAGTCCACTTCTTAAATTAGGTTTGATGACGAATAAAGAGTTTTTATTTTCTTTTTCTTTTGACATCTTTCCCATCATTTTGTTTAACTAGTCTAAAACAATCATTTATTTCCTTTTCGCTTAAGAAAGTGGCACGAATTCATGATATCTTGTAGGACAAAGTCCATCTTTGCTATAAAAGGGTTGAACGGACTTGGTTATTTAGAGAAAATGTAATATTACTTTATTTTGTATTCTTTATATTGCTCAACCATATATGTTTTTAAGCATGAAGTCAACTGTTTAGCTTACGTATGTATATATGCGTTCATTATCATCAATTGTTCACTGTGGAAGTCTTATAGAGCTGTGACATGAAATCATCCTAACAATCAAAATGTGGTGGGAAAAAATGAGAAGAAAATTATAATCTATTAATTTTTGTAGAATTAATACCCTGATATGTGTTCTTTTCGCCGCATTATTTTTAATGAATGAAGCTTGATCAATGTGAGATTATCAATGCTGTTAAATGGGTCCACGACTATTCACTAGTTGGAAGAGTTTTGAATCTTATGTGGAAAATCCATTTGTTAAAGTAGAAGTACACTAAGGTTTTAGCAATACGGGTTGGGTATGGGTCGAGTATGAGTTAGGTCGGGTATAGGTCACTTGATTTACACTATATGAATATGGATTAAAATGAGTTAAATGGGTCAAATATGGGTCGACCCATATTTGACCCGACCTAAACCCGACCAACCAATTTGACGGGTCTACAACCAACCATAGGGAAACTAATTCTGTCAATGCCCTTATAGCTTTTTGTTCTTGGCCATATCCACATCAAGATTAGACAGAACCCTAGCCAACATTAAAGCTGAGAGCCTGGAACTAAGGAGGAGGACTTCCCAATTAGTTCCTTTCTTGAATTCAAATATAAGGGGATAAATGACCAGAGAGCGCCTCCTTATATATTTGCAGCCCGCATCGCCACGTGCAAGATAATGAATTCGAGCAAGGAGAATGATTCATCTGGTTTGTGGACAATCTTACTCGTACATTTAGAAGGGGCACTTGTAATGAAAATGTTTATGTATGATTATGCATGACTCATGCACGAGTATAGTTCAGCTAATTTTAATAAGAGCTACCTGTAGGGGAAAAAAAGGTAACTACGAAATTACCAAAAATTTAGTAAGAGCTTCGTTCGACAAAAAAATAAAAATAATAAGAGCTTCTAGTGTCGGAGGTTGAGCTTGTGGCAGCACTTAAGAGTCATGAAGTCCATAGCTCTTCCATCTAATCAGCTATAATCTTCACTGGTGTCAGGTACGCCGTACGCCATCTCCCACAATTCGTCACAGTTGCGTCTTCGGCCGCCTATCTAAATCCGTTGATTTTGTGTGCCATTTCTTTTTTTTTTCTTTTGTATCATTTTATTCTAAGATTCATCTGATAGATTGTTTCACGGATTCGGTGATTGGCCCTCCTTGGAATATAAGAAATTGAGCCGCTTTCGAATCTATTTACCATCAAGTCTTTGTACATATTGGGAGATGGAACAAAAAACACTAGGGAAAGCAGATATCATGCCTCCGGTCAATCATATACACTTACGGTCAAAAGAACAAAAATCTCTCCCAGAAGTCAGGCGCTCATCATCATACACCGCTGGGTTACCACCATAGCTTGGACCCTCATCGTACAGTGGCAGAGGTCCCATTAGTCGGCCTCCCATGCGTGCATACAGGGCTACAAAGACCAAGTATGCTGGTTTCGTTGGAGCCCTTATGTCCACCGTCAAGTAGGAGGTACATTTGATGAAGGTCACGCCTAGAAATTGCCAGTCGTGGATCTCCTCATGTTGCCATACGAAATCAAATGGGGTGTCTTAGAGGATAGTTGTGGCGGTAGCAGGAGATTCACGATCGACAGTTTCCAGGCGTGACCTTCTTCAAGTGTATCTCTTGCTTGACGATGGACACAGGGGCTCCAACAAGGCGAGCATACCTGGTCTTTGTAGCCCTGTACACACACGCGTGGGAGACCAGCTGATGGGACCTATGCCACTATACAATGAGGGTTCGGGCCATGATAGTAGCCCAACAATGTAGATGGTGATTGATGAGCGCTTGACTTCTGGGAGAGATTTTTGTTTTTTTTACCATGAGTGTATATGACTGACTGGAGGCGAGATACCTAGTGTTTTTTGTACAAATCCTCCTCCATAGTTCCATCTCTTGATATATAAAAAGACAAGACTAACGGTAAATAGAGTCGAAGGCGGCTCAATTTCTTATATTCTAGCCTAAGTTAATCATTATAGTTGCAATTTATTATCAGAATTTCATTGAGTATAATTCTCCGATTCTAAGAAAGGTGTACAACACGTAATCGGGAATTGGTGTGCCACATTTAGTAGCGAAATCAACTCTATTTTGCCCTATTTGGAGCCACCGCAGCTGGCCACAAAGTCCCTCAGCTCGTCTAGAACCTCTTCCCTTCTCCGCAAGTGCGAGCCCAGGCAAGTAGAGCTCCTATTAAGGGCTTGAGTTCATGGATTGGCTTTGCCTAGCTGTGCATGTCAATTTCGGACTTGGTATTGCGATTTAGGTGTAGAAATTGGGCACTAAAGCTCTGTCCGGAGCTGGGTTGGGAACAAATGGATTCGCTACTGTCCGGATACAAGTGTAGAGCTGTCCTTGGGTCTAGGGTGTTCGAAAGAACTCCTCTTGTAGCTTTGCATGTGCGATTTATGGACTGTGGTTGCTATTTGAGTCTGAAAGTGAGTATCAAAATGCACGTTTTTGGACTGGGTAGGCCTTCGATGTAACCACTTAACTTCGGCGAGTCATGGGTGTCGAGAATCACTTAGTTGACCACTCATAGGCTCCGGTTTGGTTAGTTGGTTCCGTTAGATTTAATCTAGGCTTATAGATTGCGAGTGTTTGAATTTGCTTATCGTTTTTCCGAAACTGAGATTTCTCGAGCTCTTTGGTTGCCAATTTTGTGTTGCCCATTAGGTTGAGATCTAGGTAAAGTTCTCTTCATAATGACTTTGGTGGACTTTTTGGAAGTAAGGTAGCAAGGGTATAGACGTGGGTTTCTACCGAGTCTGTACTACCCAGAACGACTCGTGTGCAACTCTGCAGTTTTGTAAATTTCCACCGAGATTTCTAGTACAAATTTGGTCTCGACTTTTTCTTGGAAGTTGTGACAAATTGTTCAAACTATGACATAATTTTGTCAGTTTTTCTGGATCAATATAATTGGCACAAACCTATTTTATTGTACGGTGCTTGTTCTGTTGGAGTGTGAAAACAAAGAACCTGAGTGTGGATGCGCGGACCCTTGGAGTGCCTTCATTTTGCCAAAGGGACACTTAAGTGCCATAATCGGAGTAAAATTGATCACTTGAGTGTCAATTCGGCCAAAATATCGACGTGACACTTTTCCGGCGAACCAAGCCCAAAACGAATATTTGTTTTGCACACTAACGTGGCCAAAACGGCATCGTTTTGAACCGACGTGGCAAAAAAATAAAATAAATTAATTAAATTAAATATATTTAAAATTAATAATTTTAAAATTAAAATTAGTTAAAATATTTTAAATTAATAATTTCAAAATTAAATTCAATTGAAATATTAAAAAATTAAAAATTAAAAAAAAATTAAAAAAGGAAAGGGTGGGGAGGCGGTGGGGATTAGTCCCTCGCCCCGCCGCCGGGAAGGGCCGGCGATGGCCGGGGAGGGTTGGCCGGGTCGTAGCCCTCCCCTAGATCCAGGGCAAGGGTTGGCGGCCCTCGCCCGGCCGGGCTGGGGTCGCCCCGGCGAGCGACCCTTGGCCCGGCGGGCGAGAGCCGCCGACCTCGCCGGATCTAGGCGAGGGCCTCCAACGAGGGCTCGCGAGCCCTCACCACCTGTTGGCCGGGGTCACCGGGCCTTGGCAAGGGGCCGGCGACCCCTACCGACCCTCCCCCCGCCGTTGCCGGCCCTTCGGGCGGCGGCGGGGCAGGCGGCGGTGGCCGAGGGCTAATCCCTCGGCCCGCCTCCCCCTCTTTCATTTTTTTTAATTATTATTTTTTTTAATATTTTAACTAAATTTAATTTTAAAATTATTATTTTTAAATATTTTAACTAAATTTAATTTTTTTTTTTTAAATTTTTTTACCACGTCAGCCCAAAACGACGCCGTTTTGGCTATGTCAGTGTGCAAAATGACGTCGTTTTGGGTGCGTTTCGCCGGAAAAACGCTATGTTGGCATTTTGGCCAGAGTGGCATTCAAGTGATCCGTTTTTCTTCGAATGTGGCACTTAAGTGTAGCTTTCATAAGTTATGGCACTTAAGTGTCCCTTTGGCCAAAGTTATGGCACTTAAAGCATTCTTTTGCCCTGAGCGTGTTATCAAATTCTTAGAAAGTTTTGGAGCTAATGCGAGCAATAATTTCTTTGGTGAAATTGTAATATACCTTTGTACGTGCAATATATATATATATATATATATATATATATATATATATATATATATATAAAGTGAGTCTATTTTGTTAAGTTTAGAAGGTCGAAATGCATTTCTTTTGTCGTTGTGAGTTCTGGTTGATGGTAGAAATCTGGGTTTGAATTGTGTGATTTACTGCTCTCTCTCTCTCTACATGACTAATTAGGCTTAGTGTTCTTCATGAAATTATTATTTTTAGGTCTTATTTATAACATACTAAAAATTAATTTAGCCATGTAGACCATAATCGATTAAGGGTAATCAGAACAAATTGGAGATAAGAGTTAGATCCTTCACCTTGTCTCATTCCCTTCCAAATGCTTACATGGAGTACCCATCGACAGCGTAATTTATTTTTCGCTCTTTCTCCGGTATGTAAATTCACAGAATCAAACTTATGTGATTACGAATTGATTTTGATTTTTACTTATCTAATTTTTTTTCTACTTGTTTGATCATATTAGCAAGATACATTTGTCCATCCAAATCAATCCCTTCATGAATACTTTCATCCTTTTCATCTTCTTGGAAAAAGATATAGTTAAAATATGTAATGTTCGACCTGTCAATAGTAATGTGTTGCATTCAAGCTCCACCCTTTTTGACCAAAAAAAGAAAAGAAAAGAAAAGAAGCTTCAATTAGGTGGACAAAGGAATAATATGACCAAAGCGAAGGAAGTCTTGGGGGTGTTGAACATTTTTTGTCTTATTAGGAGTCATATCAATTGCATGATTATTAGCCCTCCTCCCATGCAGGAACATTCTCTCCTCTCTACGCGCTCTCCCTCTCTCTATCTCCCTCCCCCTCCGTCCATTCTCCTCTCTTGCTCTACAGCATTGTGTGCTAGCATTTTCCCTTCTCTCTCTAGCTTTTCACTCTCCCTCCCCACTCTATTACATTCCTCCTCTCTCGGCTTAACATAACACTATCTCACCTTCTTCCGATCTCCTCACGCTTTATGCTTGATAGAGCAGCACACTCCTCTTTCCCCTCTCTTCTTCTCTCAGGTAAACTTTGCTCTCTCTCTCTCTCTAGTCTACGCTAATCTTACTTCTTTATCTTTGTTTAGCTCAGGAAGAATATGTAGGAGCCGTCAACGGTTGAAGTAATCATGCAATATGCCTGTAAGTGTCTCGCTTCCCTCCCTCTCGATTTGTCATTTTTACTAACTCCGATTTTCTCAACACTTATCGGTTGCATGTTTTTCTCCAGTCTCCTCATCAGTCCCATGTAAGTTTCATACACGCATTTCCCCTACATTTCTCTAAAATATTTGTGTATATAGCATAATCGAACTCTTGGATGGCTTCCCAAAGTTCATTTATGTTGTTGGACAAAGTTTTGTTTCTGGTTCCATAAATGCCCCCACGTACTCCTGCGTAACTAGCTGTTATGTACTTAGGAATGTGCGATCCATGGAGTAGTTAATGATGTCTATGTACTTTGTTTCAAATAATTTCAATCACAATAGGTTTCAGGTCCAATCTTCATTAGCCCTACCCACTCATATGGCTTATTACCAAGAAGGAATAATAAATGACTTGCAAATACTTTTTAATGTTTGGCTGCTTGTTTAAGACTCTTTACACTTTGCTTTACAATTGTACCGTCACCACTATTTAGGTAGATGCATGCCTAGCTGCTCTGCCGAACTTCGGATTCATGATGTCCAACATAGCTGGCTCACCATAGGTCTCATAGCTAAGATTGTATACATAAGCATTTTCTTTCGTTATGCCGACAAAAATTTAAAGGTATCCTTTTATCTGGCTGTCTGACATTTATTTTTGTTCAAAATTCAAGATCTCTATACTCACGCATTTCATTGCTATATGTCCTAACATATACTAATGCCCACATCTTTTTCCTTTTGCAGAAGAAGACATCATATTGTATCTATGCTGAAGTCACCTTTATACCTATGTATTCATTGGTTTTCATGCTTGTTGTATACCATACCAACGGTAGAAAAGTTGTCTTCGAAGTCATCCTCGTTGACCATGTAAATGACTTCAAAATCAACTTTTCTACCATTGGGATGGTGTACAGCAAGCATGAAAACCAATGAATACACAACCCGTGACTTCAACACAAATACAATATGATGTCTTTTACTATAAAAGGAAAAAGATGCGTGCATTAATATATGTTAGGACATGTACCAATGAAATGCATGAGTGGAGAGATCTTGAATTTTGAATGAAAGTAAATGTCAAAGAACCATATGAAAGTAAATTGCTATTGGCATAACGAAAGAAAATGTTTATGTATATGATCTCAGCTATAAGGCCCATGATATTGAGAAACATGATGAGCTAGCTATGCTAGACATCATGAATCCGAAGTTTGGCAAAGCAATTAGGCATGCATCTACCCTAAATTGCGCTACAAACATGTTTCCTATAATAGTGGTGACGGTACAACTGTAAAGCAAAGTGTAGAGAGTCTTAAACAAACGGCCAAACATTAAAAAGCATTTGCAAGTCATTTATTATTCCTTCTTGGTAATAAGTCATATAAGCGGGTAGGGCTAATGGAGATTGGAGCTAAAACCTATGTTGATTGAACTCATTGGATTGAAACAAAGTACACAAACATCATTAACTGCTTCAAGGATTGCACATTCTTGAGTACATAACAGCTAGTATGTGGGGCATTTATGGAACTAGAAATGAAACTTTGTCCAACAACATAAATGAACTTCTATCCAAGAGTTTGATTATGCTATATACATAAATATTTTAAGAAAATGTAGGGGAAATGTGTGTATGAAACTTACATGGAACCGAGGAGGAGACCGGAGAAAAACATGCAACCTAATAAGTGAGTGAAAATCGAAGTTAGCGAAAATGACAAATCGAGAAGGAGGGAACCAAGACACTTAAAGGCATATTGCATGATCACTTCAACCGTCGACGGCTCCTACATATTCTTCCTGAGCTAAGTGAGCTAGATTAGTGTAGACTAGTGAGAGAGAGAGCACAAAGCTTACCCGAGAAAAGAAGAGAGGGGAGAGAGGAGCATGCTACTCTATCAAGCTGAGAGCGAGATCAAAAGAAAGTGAGAGAGTGCTCTATCAAGCCGAGAGAGGAAGAAGGTAATAGAGTGGGGAGGGAGAGTAAATAGCCAGAGAGAGGAGGGAAAATGCTAGCGCACAATGCTCGAGAGAAAGATAGGAGAATGGACGGAGGGGGACATAGGGTGAGGAAGATAGAGAGAGGGAACGCACGCGGAGAGGAGAGAACATTCCCACATGAGAGGACGGCTAATGATCGCACAACTAATTTGGCTCCTAATGAAGCAAAAAAAAAAAAAGTTCAGCACCCCCAAAACTTCCTTCGCTTGTCATATTATTCCTTCATCTACCACAAGCTCTTTTTTCTTTTTCTTTTTTTGTCAAAAAAGCTATAGCTTGAATGCAAGACATTACTATTGACGGGCCAAATATTACATATTTTAATTATATCTTTTCCAAGAAAATGAGAGTATTCACGAAGGGATTGATTTGGATGGACAAAAGTATCTTGCTAATATGATCAAATAAGTAGAAAAAAAATAGTAAGTAATAATCAAAATCAATTCGTAACCACGTAAGTTTGGTTCTATGAAATTACAAATAGGATACTTATATTGAAATTTCAACAAATTAAAGCGAAAGAAAGAGCGAAAAATAAATTAAGCCGTCGATGAGCGCTTCATGTAAGCATTTGGAAGGAAACGAGTGTTGCGACCTACCCTGGGAATGAATAGGTTTAGGGGCATTGCCTAAATAACGGACCTAAGGCCCATGATTAGGCACGGGCTCTGCTAAGCCCATACCTCATGTGACATTTGTGCATTCTTAAGAATTTCGCAAAAAGAAGTCACCACTAACCTATTGGGGTCGGCTAAAAACCAAGTGAGGCACGGGAGTATACCACACTTGTTACACAAGGGTCGAGGACTTGATTACACTAATTAACTTATTGGTGCTCTTTTGGTACCTAATCTTATACATTTTAGAAAGAAATTTTGTAAAACGGTTTGGATTAATTTTAGACCAATCCACTAACACGCGATGTGATCATGCGAGTACGTAATCCTTAAAATAACAATTAGCAGCTAAAGAAAGCATTTAAATAAATTACATGTGAGAGCAAATATTTAACATTAAGGAAAAGATAAACGCTAATCTTAACCAGACTAAGGGATCAAAACAGCAAAGGCAGACAAGAGTAATTGTCTTTGAAGACAATTGAAGCCCTAAAGTAGAGTCTTATGGGCTTACTCAATTTTTAGCACTTACTCAATTTTTTAGCACACTTCAAAATTAGGAAACCTTCATTTTTAAGAAAATAGCTCGGAAAGTTTGTTTTAAAAATTTTCAAATGAAATTCTGAATTTTCTGACTTTTTTATTTTTTAAAATTTTCTAATTTTTAATATTTTCTGAAAGTTTTAATGTTCATTGAAAGCTCTTGAATTTTCGGAAATTCTTTTGAATTTTTATTATTTTCGCTTTTTTTGAATTTTTTTGAATTTTTAAAAAGTTTTAATATATTTTTAGTATTTAATATTATTTTATTCGGAAAAAGGGGGTCGGACCAGGTAGATCCGATCCGGCCATTGACCCAACCCAAAACCAGATTCGACCCTATCGGATTGAAAAAGAAAATAAGATGTTTAATTAATTTTTTTAGTTTTTAAATATTTTTTCCCATTTTTTCCTTCTTCCTTTTTTTTTCGGCTTCTTCTATGTTTTGTCCTTTTCCCTGCACTATCCTCTCATCCACGCCGCCTTCACCGAACGTCTGCCTCCCAACTTTTCCACCTTTCTATTTTTTCATTTCTTTTCATTACTCTTTTTATTTCTTTATTTCTTGTTTTTCTTTTAAGGCTTTTTTTTTTTTTTCTAGGTCGTCTTCTTCCCTGGTCTTCTTCACGATGTCCCCCTCTCTGCCCGGAGCTTCCTCATTCTGCACCATGCACAACGCCGGCCGGATTAAGCGGCGTTGACCGCCGGACCAACACCGTCCACCGGTCATCCCCCTCGACCGACGTTGGCTATCGCCGGCCACATATTCCGACGACCACTAACTCATTCTCCAATGCGACGAAAGACTTCGTCGATTCAAATACATGCGAATATTTCGGATTAACCACACGAAAATACAATGATTACAGGCAAAGCAACAAGGATTCAGCAAGCACTGGGGCAAAAATGAGTCGGTCTCGCGTTAAAACACAGGCTATGCTTCGGTTTTCTTTAAGGTATTTTGTCGAACAGATGGCATGCACTAATAAAAGGTTTTGCCTAGATCGAAACTCAACTTGAGCTTAGGCTTCTACATGAGCATAGCAACATGCACAGAAACATCAATCGAGGCTCCACGGGACCGAAGCTCGCGTGAATTGGTCAACCTCGAGTTCCGATCCGGCGCCCTACAAAAATGGAGCATACATGAGCAGAAAAGACCTACCTGGTTGGGTTCGATGGGATGCTGCGACGGATGGTGGCTGATGGACGGGCCACCGACGATGGTGGATCACTCCCTCAAGCTCCAGCTCTCTCAGTTTGCTCTCTGTCTCTCTCTCCCTTGGACTCACGCTCTTGTTGGTCCCTCTCGGCCAAAACCAACGTCGGAGGACATGGAAGAAGGGGGGAATCGCGAGCTCCGTTGCACCGGTTTGCGCCGAGGACGGCTGGACGACGCCCACCCGGGGCTAAATTTCAGCCCTTTCGCTCTCTCGGTTGCTCTCACTCGAACTCCCTCAAGCTCTCTCTCCTGGATTCTAACCGAAGAGCTCCCCCCTTTTCTCATTCATCTTCTCCCTCAAAAGAGGGCCACCGGCCAGCGCGCATGCCTTCTGCATGACATCCTGGTCACGATCCGGTTTGTACGTTTCTTTTCTGAAAAAGCCAGACCGGCATGAGGGCGGGAGAAAGAGAGGAAAGAGAGAGGGGCCGGGCTTGTGGAGAAAAGTGAGGTTGGACTTGGGCCAGGTGAAAAAATGATCCAGATGAGAGTAGAACAGAAAAGGACCGGGCCTAGCCCGGTTCGCTCTCTTTTTTTCTTTAAAATTCGATTTAAAAAATATTTAATAATTAGTGATAGTTATGTAAATGCTCCTAATGTCTATGTGTAATGGATTTTAATGAAAACATACACGATGCATTTTAATGAAAGTTATTTACTTTACTCTCT
Organism: Eucalyptus grandis; assembly: GCF_016545825.1. Classification (NCBI taxonomy): domain Eukaryota; kingdom Viridiplantae; phylum Streptophyta; class Magnoliopsida; order Myrtales; family Myrtaceae; genus Eucalyptus; species Eucalyptus grandis. Next base: position 32,831,842 of record NC_052620.1, on the reverse strand, counting down.
ACTTTTTTTTAGCAACTAATCCTAATTTTGCATGCATTTAAATCCTAAATAAAATGGTAAAAATTAGTGTCAACAACGAGACAAGCAACCTTTGGAAGGATCTAACTCTTCACACCAATTTGTTCTAGTTACACTTAATCGAGTATGGTCTACAGCCTATTCAACCACATAATCAATCAAGATCCAAGCAAACCAAGACCTGAGAATCAATCAAAGGAGGGCCAATCAGCGGATCCGTGAAGCAATCTATCAGATGAAGCTTAAGGTAAAATGATACAAAAGAAAAAAAATAAATAAGAAATGGCGCACAAAAGTGAAAATTGACAGATTTGGATAGGCGATCGAAGACACAACTGTGACGAATTGTGGGAAATGGTGTACCTGACACTAGTGGTGATTAGAGGGGTGTCAATCGGTTAGGTCGGGTCGGGTTTTGTTGTATCCCGACCCAACCCGAAACACAATGGTCACACACTGTGACCCGACCCGAAATACATAAGACCATCTAATGTGTTTTGGGTTGGGTCGGGTCGGGTTGCTGGGTTTCTTTTTTTTTTTTTTCTTTCCTTCTTTCTTTCTTTTCTAGGGTTCGTTAAATCCTTTTAAAAGCTCGAGAATTTGAGGCTGCATTTCTTCATCACAAAGCTTCTCAATCTTAATTAATCGATTTAAAGTAGCTTTCTTACGGGTGCTTGGAACCAATGCTTTTGTCAAGGACTCTTTGCTTTGTTAAATTCAACTGCATAGACACATTGAAGCCTTTAGCTTCGATGATACTGAGAGATGGAGAAGACATCAAATGCAGCAACTCTTTTACCTCTTATTTTTTTACATTAGAAAACCTGTCTTTGTGAAAAAATGTAGCACAACCATCTATTGTATTGATATTCCCACCATAAACCTGCAGACAATGGACATATAAATAAATAAAATGACGTGAAACCTAAGACAACATAAAAGGAGAAGTCCATGAATAACCTCGATCGTTTTTTTCTTGTATAAAGCTTCATAACCATGTTTGTCTAATTCAAGGGTGAAAAACTCCTCGAAATGATCACTTTGAACCTGGAAAAGAAAACATATCTGTTTTCAATGTACCAAACATGCCAAAAAGGGAGGACAAAACTAATAGTTGATCTCCATCGACGCATGAGGAGGAGGCCTAGTTAACATTTTGTTCTTCCAAACAAAGTAAATCTGATCAACATACATCCTCTTACTATAAATTCATTTCCCATTACTTTATCTACAAAGTAAAGAATCTGCCACAATGGCTAATATATTTAAACAAAAGCAGTAATTTAGCAACTTCATCTAGAAAGAAACTAGATTATCTACAAAGACCTTTTTTGCTTCAATTACATAAACAACAAAATTAAGATGTCCGCGACCTGGAACTTCCATTGAGAATAGGAATGCTTATCTCAATGTATACCAAATAATTATGATGGAACTCCAGCTATCAGTCTGACAAGACATCAAGAAGTAACACGAAAGAAAGCACTCGTGTACCAATAAATTGGTTGATGGTTTTGTGAGAGTCTATGATAAGTTCTTTGTCTGCTCTTCTTCTTTTCTGTTGTCTATTGTTTTGTTTAAAGTACAATTCAGCTATGCTTTGTTTTGTCGGGATTGGGTGGTGTTTCGCCGAGGAGTAGAATGTGGCTTTCAAGGGAGAGTCAATAAACAGGGAGGTATGTCATATAAAGAAAATATAGTCCTCTGTTTCTACTTCCCTTTCATTGCAAAAATGAACTTTCTTTTGTGCTTGTAGATCCCAGTCTGTTTGCAATAAAAAATATGCGCTATCTGCTTCCATTATGGATATCACTCATGTCATGTGGGATATGAACCTAAATTAATTTGTCAAGTTGTCGTGTCTTATTTGTTGTTACATGTGAAATTGCTTCTTTTCAGAGACACGAAAATCAGAAGCAGGGTACTTAAACTTATGTGCAAGATCTAACTTCAATTCACAGCCTTCCGCTCTCTAGTAAAAAGGAATCACATTTCCATGAGAAACAAGTATACTCCTGATAGCTCACATCACCTAATTAGCACAAAAAGACGGCACATTTGCAGCACTTTTTCTATCTCACGAGCATCTTCGCAGTTCCTTCATTCTAGCATAATCCTGGAAAGAGAGAAAAGATGCTCTCTCATAAGTCAAGCTGCCGAATCTCTTATTTTCTTGGCAAACGCCAATTACACAAATCCGACGGCAACTCTCCGATTCTTGTTCAGCTTCCTAAATCCAACTCCACCAGACGACTCACCCCATTTCCCGAAATCATCCAAAGCTAAAGAAGACGACGCAGAGAGACCCATCAATCATTTTAGCCATAAATTTCGGCAGAACAAGAACTGCCGCACTCGCTCGACATGAAAACCAGACAACTCGCAGGAAACAAAACAAAAACGAAAACCCAGGAAATCAAGAAGTAGCGGATCAAACCTATATAGAGTGTAATCGAGGACTACAAGGGAGAAGCGAACCTTGAAATTCCACTGGAAGCTGTATTGGAGCTCGAGGTCGAGAGCCGACTCGTCCTCCTCCTCGGCGTCGCCGGCAACGATCGACAGATTCGGCGGCGGCTAGGGTTCCGGCATTGAGACGAGGGGTGGCGACAGCGAGAGCGAGGATGAGGCGCGTCGATGGACGGCAACGATCGACTGATTCGGCGGTGGCTAGGTTCCGACGGTCGTAGAGCGTAGGCACAGTCGTGTCGTCGGAGAAGAAGGTGGAACCGAGAAAGATGAGAACGTGTTTACTGTTTATGTTTGGATTTGGAGTTATCGTGTTTTGGGTCGAACAATGTTCCGACCCTACCCGACCCTAAACATATTTTCATTGCTTGTTTTATGTCTGTGTCTCAAACGGTATCAAGACCCGAAACAAGTAGTATACTTGTTTCGTGTTCGGGTCGGGCCGATTCGGCCGGGCTTTTTTGACACCCCTAGTGATTACAGCTGACTAGATGGAGGAGCTGTGGACTTCACGACTCTTCAGTGCGGCCACAAGCTTAAGCTCCAACACTAGAAGCTCTTATTATTTTTATTTTTATTTTTTTGTCAAACAAAGCTCTTACTAAATTTTTGGTAGTTTCGCAGTTACCTTTTTTTCCCCCACAGGTAGCTCTTACTAAACGTAGATGCCTCGCACAATTCTGGGTTGTTTCAGGACTTCAATGCTGAATCTTATATTCAAAAGGTAATTTGTCAAAAAAAAAAAACTGTACATTTTCCTAACACTGAAGAACCACCTGTGGTTTTGGAGGATTCACAGTACTTTTGGTTTTAGCTTTGGAAATGGGAATGGACAGGATAGCCCCATCCTGAATTTCTCTGGTTTACTTTTTCTTCTTTTGGGCTCTGTTTATTTCTTCTCAGGTTTTTTTTTTTTTGTTATTTATTAGTTTATATCCGGCAGGTTCATTTGGACAGGATGTGATGATGGTTTGGGAAGGTGATATTTAAAGAAGCTTGTTCCTCATTCGTCCTTTGCGCCGGCATTCATTTGCAAAATTCACTCCGAGGTTTCAATGATATTCACTACGATGACTTTGATGTCTTTAAATTAAGGGTATGGGAGGGCATAGTGAGCGTCATCGATTAGGAAGGAACAAAGTACATATTAAGGCCAACTGGTGAATTGGACACGCAAATGATCATTGTTGTTAAAATCAGGACCCTACATACAGATTATCATACGAGTTCAAACCTTTAGACTTGCAAATTATTTGGCTTCCTCAGCATGGAATTGAACTCAGCTTAATAATTTGAACCCCTACCGTTGCCACAGTCACCAACATGGATTTTGGCGAGAGAGAATGTGAAAATATATCTTTAGTTTGACATATGAGTAGTTGAATGAACCCAAGTATTTCAAAGATTTCAAGAACTTTCTGTCAGTCGATGTTTGACGAGCCTCCATTTGTTCTCCTCCATCTTCCCTCGTCGTCTTCCACATATACTCATGCATTTCCTACCGCAACCTCTCTCCATTCAAAAGGGTTCGGTTTTGATCTCTTTCATACACAGAACCGTCTCGCTTTCTAATTTTGCTTCCGAGTCCAAGGTTTGGAGGCAGTAATAATGAGTTTCAGTTAATTCCAGATGCATTCTCTAGGATTCCTGGTGTTTGGCCCGCTCGCGCTATTTGTACGGCAGGTGCACGAATGCTCATGCCACCTTCTATGGAGGAAGCAATGCTTCCGGAACAACAGGCACGCGTGGTAGGACGACAGGGAGGACAACGATGACGACAATGAGGAGCAGGAGTATCGCCTGTTCGCGCCGGCCAAGCTAAGTAGATAGTGGCTGCTGGGCAGCTGGGAGAGCTTCTTGCTCAAGCAGAGTGAGCATGCCCCGGCCGGCTGCCCGTGCTGCGGGTGCTTGCTGCACCGCCAAGCGGTGGCCGCGTCCCTGGACGCCCTCACCTTCGCCATTCTCACATATCTCTTAGGCATCTTTCGTAGGCCGTCGTGTAGCAATTATAAAGAGGGTGGGGAGGTTGAGACGGTGGTTGTCGTCCCTGTTCACGGGGGCTACTTCCACGATAATTCATGCAAGCTTCTCCGGCGCTTCTCAAAAATTGCTTTTTCCCCGGGTTCCAACGGAGGGGGTTCAAAAGGTTGACCGAGCACCAAACGTGCGGCCGCGATCGGGTCCAGGTCATCGCGCGGGGCCCACGTGGGAGGGGGAGAGAACGGCTGGGATGGGGGCGGGGGTGAAAAAAAACAGTGAACTGTAGGATGGGGGAGCATTAAACTTTCTACGGAGGTGGGGTGGCGTCGTGGAAAATCTCGAGATACAGGGGCGAGGGGCATGGCGTGGACGCCGTGGACAAAATCAAAAGACGGAACCAAACCAGGGACGTAAAGATCAGGACCAAATAGTGATATCGATTTAGAGTGCATTTAGTAGTCGTTCTATTTCTGAAAATAATTTCTAATCATAAATATTTTTAAATTTTATTCTTAAAAATAATTTCTAAGCATTTTAAAACATTTGTAACTATCCAAAATTTCTACTCCCATGATAGAATTGCATTTGGTATTATTTTCAAATTTTCTAATCAAAATCATTTTCTTTTAATTTTTTAATGATTTTATTACTTTTTGCTTCTTCTTTTTTTCTCTCTTTCTCTTTCAACTTTGTCCGATCGCCAACCAAGGAATGACTAGAAACCAGCCAAATGAGGCCAGGCGACCTCGCCGGAGTGTTATTGGCCCCCGAGGAGGCCACGCCTCGTTGGTGAAAGCCTCGTTGGCAACTAGGCGAGGCGAGCTCACCAAATCTTACTCGGCCTAGCAAACTCTCCAGACCTCACCCCACCAATCGTTAGTGACCAACGGCGGTGGGTGACAGTGGCGGCAATGAGCGATGGCTTATGTAGCACCGACACTCTCCGGGAGCCTTCGTGTCGTGTTCGACACTCCGACACGCCCCGACACGCGGTTAATGAGTGTCGAAAAATCCGACATGTAATCAATTTTCTCCGACACACTCCAACACACGACTCTGACACGCACATGGTCAATTTTAAAAATTTCTAATACTTAAGGAGTCAAAATATAAACATACAAAAAGAAGTAATGAAAGAAGTAATAAAAAATGCTATAAATATACACACACGGGATCAATTTTTTTTTTTTTCAGTTTTGTTTTTTTTTAGAATTGTTTTAGTTTTTTTAAAAGTCTTTTACTGTGAAAAAGTAATAAAAAAATGCTATATATGATAAATAAATAAATTTAAAAAAATCATTTTATTTTTTTCTTTAAACAATGTTTTCTTCCTCTAAGTTTATGTATTATTGTAACAAATTAAAATAATGAATGATATTATTTAATATTTTTCGTGTAAATTAATTCTAGGCTATTTTTTATTTTTTATTTATGTATTTATATATTAAAATATATTTAATATATAACGTGTCGGAACGTGTCGGAATTCTCTATTTTTAAGAAATGACGTGTCGGCATGTCGTATCGTGTCACGTGTCACGTGTTCATGTTGGTGCTACATAGGCGATAGCTACAACAATAGAAGAAGGAGAGGGATGAAGAACAAGAAGAAAAACGAGAAAAATGGGTTGACTTGATTTTGGAATTATTTCAAGGAATAAAAAATAAATTTTTATTTTACTTATTGATTATATTCTAAATCTATTCTTGAAAACAATAATTTTATCAAATGGATTTATATTCCAAATATACTCCCATAAACAAAAAAAATAGAAATTTTCGCCGTTTGGTTAGTTGCCAAACACGCTCTTAGTCGGCTCCCATCTAACCCAAATCTCTTGGAATTTACCATTTGTCCCGACAAGGACCACTTTGCAAATTTTATTTAGGACACAACATCATGTTTCCTAACCATAATCTTCATCATCTTTTCAATACTTTTGTTTACTAGAAGGACTTCTGATTTTGGCAATCCAAATTGGGCTCCGTGTCGACCCCAAGCAGCTCGACGTATCTCCGGAAGTAGCTGAGCCGGTCGTTGACCCTCGCGTCCCCGAGGAGGCCGCACTCGAGGCCCCCATAGATTATGTTGGCAACAAGCCCCAACCCAGCTGTCCTGTTCGTCGCGAGGTCGGCCTCGGAGGGGCATTACTTCCCGACCATGACGACGGGGCAAGAGGGCTTGGGCTTCCTCTCCGTCATCCAGAGCCACAGCGCCGTCTTGAACGCCACCAGCGAGTCGTTGGACACTTTCTCCTGGTTCCTCAGCCCGTCGAAGCCCAGCGCCTTCCCGGTGGGTCCGTGTTTGTAGTTCCTGCCACAACGCAGATCGTTACGCAAATGCAGCACAGCTCTCGCCAATGCTAGCTATTTCAATGACCAGAGATTCCTTAACTCTTGCGTAAGCCACCAACCGAGGAATTTTGACGTATGAATTGTTTAATCTCACTCTTCCTAAAAATGCCAAAACTAATAATGTCTTTTCTTTTTATTCTTTTTGTTTTATGTCTGAATGGGAGGGGTTGTGGATACAGAAATTGCACGGCCGTGGATACGGCACAAACACAGCTAAGCCCAGATTGCATTTTGAGATGAGAAGCAAGTTGAGCTAGGCCCGGCCCACCAAGTGGAGCATCTATTTACGGCATCTACTAATGTCGACTATATATCCTTAAGAAGAGGAGCCTGATTAATATCGGACAATAATGTTGAAATGTTCTGTTTTTTTTTTTTTTTTTTTTTTTCTGCAAACGATCTTGGAGAGGTGCAACTGCCATATGAATCGACATTTTAAGCCTTAACAGATGTCCCCTTGCCTTGTACGTGTCGAAAACGCAAAAAAAAACAAAAAACAAAATCGCAGGAATGCTCATCCCCCAAAACCTAAAAGCTAGTCGTGCGGTTACATTCTTGTTCCCACAAATATACTCTTTATCAATTTTAAAACAACCCAAGAGTGGATTCACTTCAATTGCTGTTTTTATTGTGCCTCTCAAATTTGTTCATTACTAAGACGGCAGTTTATCAAAAGAAAAGACATATAAAACTGCCAAAAATATGGAAACATTCTATAAGTTGTGCATTGAATAATTTAAAAAAGCAGTCTCCTACAACCAACTAAAGAGATCAATTGATAGTCATAATTAATAAGTCTAAGGCATTGAGGGGTAAAGAGTATGATCAAACTTAGATGAGGGGCCAATGCTTCAAATGATAATGTTCCTAAGATGACACATTTACATGATGAAATAGCGATAAGTTTAAGAAATAATTGATGAGGTTTGTTATATTTTAAAGATATCATATTTATTTCCCCAAGACATATGTGATCATGTTTATTATAATGAGATGAATCTTTTTTTATCTACTTTGATGTGATTTTTTTATTTATTATGAATTCATTAATATGTCTCTTCTACACTACTTTCCACTCAAAAATATAAAAGTTAAAGTCATTGTTCTTCTTTTTAACTTTAAACAGATAAAAAGACATAAAACTTAAATTAGTCACATCAAAGGACATTATAAATATATGTTTTGCAAACAATATTTCCCTCAAAGTTGCTTCTCAAGACACTTTACCATTAGAGTTTATCAAACGATATTTGCATTTCACCAAACCCCTTTAAGTGAAGGTCCAAGTGAGGCCAGTGTCTAGTGTTACCCTATTAGAAATTTCCTTATTAGAAAATATTGTAAGAAATATTATTAGATATTAAGGATATTATTTGATATTATGTTATTCTCTAAGATGGCCAAGTTCCTTTCATATGCATATTGTCTGGGTAAAATGTCATTCTCTAATAATTGGGATAAGAACGATACAAGTACCAATACTTTAGTACGGCACTCATTTAAGTACTAAATCTTTTTTTTCGCTCACTTGAGTACCACAAATTTAAAAATTAATCGCTTGAGTGCCACTTCTTCTAATTTGCCCCTCTAGAAAAGCTAATGACTGCCAATCATCCAACGTGGCTGCCAAAAAGTACTTTTAAATTTTTTTAATAGTGTTAATATTTTTATTGTTATATTTTTTGAATTTCTTATTTTTATTTTTATTTTTATTTTTCATTTTTTTTTCTTTAGGGTCGACAAGGTCACTAGCAATTCTTGCCAACCACAGCCACCTTACCCTTAGCCACGAAGGCCTTAGGTGAGGCCTTAGGGCCTCATAGCTTTGATGAGGCTACAATAGCCCTCAGCTGCTTTGGGTGGCCATGAGCGACGCTGCCCAAAGCGTGCGAGGGCCTTCACAGCCTCGCTAACAATCGATGAGGCCCCGATGGCCTTGCCCAAGGCCTTCGCGGCTAGATCTAGGGGAGGACCCCCTCCCCCAGTAGATGAAGCCGTGATGACCCTTGCCTGCTCTAGGTGGCATTACTCGCAACCTCACTAAAGGCCTTCATGGCTAAGGGTGGGGCGATCATGATTGGCAAGGGTTGCCGGTGACCCTCGTCAGCCCTAGAGAAAAAATAAAAAATAAAAAAACAAAAGATAGATAAAAATAAAAATTCAAAGGAAATTCAAAAAGAATTAAAAAAAAAAAAATTGCACGTAGGATATTTGGTTGGAATTAACACTCAAGTGATCGATTTTCTTTTGATGTAGCATTCAAGTGAGTAAAAAGAAAGTTTTGGCACTCAAGTGAGCGCTGTGCGAAGGTTTTGATATTTTTACTGTTCTTATGTCCTAATAAAGTGTTTATTATTGGAGTAAACGGGGTTGAATTTGATTTTAGTATTTTATTAAAAGATTTTGTGTAATATAAGGACGAATTTAAATTTCCGGCTTGTCTTTATTCGTTGTCAATTGTTGCTCCTCTGGCATAAACATAAATTGCGGATATCATTGGAATTATTGAGGATAGCGTTCGAGATTCAAACGCTGCAGATACATTTACATGCCTATTTTAGCATTGCTTTGCAAGTAGACTTCTCCTGTCCAGCGCTACTAATTCAAAACTCCCATCACGTTATCCTAATCCGACTTGATCTTTATCTTCCCAGAAAAGACCAAAACAAGTAGTACAAACCACAACATCGTACTCCATCAAAGCTCGAAGGCGCACACCAGTTCTCTTCCAACTCAAACAAGAAACGAGCGCATCATGCCTCCCTCGGCCCCTCCGTCGCCTCCTCCTCCTGACGAAGATCCATTCGTGTCCTGGAAGTGGATGCCGTTGATCATTCTCATATGTTTCCTCGTCCCGGCTGGCATCCTCTTTTTCTATGTCTGGTGCAACAGGCGCGCGACTCGGGCTCTCTTTGATCGCGTTCTCGAGCGGCATGCTGTCGATTTGGAGAAGTTCAATATCGACGGGTGCGCGATTTGCCAGGAGAGCTTTGAGGAAGGAGAGGACTGCTGTGTACTCAAGGCATGCAACCATTGGTACCACGAAAGTTGTATCAAGCGATGGCTCTCATATTCGTTTACCCGGTATTGCCCTCTTTGCCGGGTATCAGTGGCTAATGTTCCGCTGGCCCCGGCCGGTTCCTAGTTCGCCTATTCTAAATTCAAGGCATGGTCTAATTAACGGCATGCCAAGATTTTCTTTTTAATATTCTGATATTGTTTCTGGAAAGTTTCATCATTCTTTGGAACTCAATTGATGCGATTATGGTCAAATTCTCTTTTCTCATATTTCCTCTGAAATTTCCTGTAAGGAATACGTTTTTTTTTTTTTTTAGAGATAATTAGGGATTTTTCTAGAATAATTTCCAATGTTAAAGATATTTGATTATTCTGTAGATTCTTTATATGTCTTAAGATTGCACATATATTTTGATAGTCATCTTATAAAGCCTATGAATAGACTCATGTATTCTTCTTTAATACATATCGAAATATACAAAAATTCCTCAATTCTCTCTTTCACATTATCATAGTCTTAACTCGTTTAGTGATAATTGTGAAGCATAATCTCAATGAAATTTCATGCCTCTCAACTCGTTGAGTAATTAAATTTCATGGGGGTGTACAACTAGTTTCAAAGGTGATAATAATTAGCGTGATGATGATGATTAATAAAGCTTGATCAATGTGAGACTATCAGTGCACAATTAAATGAGTCGATGACTATTCGGCAGTTGGAAGAGTTTCGAATCTTATGTGGGAAATCCTTTTGTTAGTGTAGAAATACACTATTTTTAATTTAATAAGACAAATACTCGTCAAAAGACTGATAAGCATCATGTCCACCCACATCATCTGCAGAACAAGCTTGAATAGGTCAAGCTCTTTTCTTTTTCTTTTTTGGGTCAAAAAACGTCAAGCTTGAATGCAAGACATTACCATTGCAGGCCAAATATTACATATTTAACTATATCTTTTCCAAGAACGATGAAAGTATTCGCGGAGCAATTGATTTTGATGGATAAAGATATCTTGCTTATACGATCAAACGATTAGAAAACAAATTAGATAAATCAAAATCAAAATCAATTCCAAACCACATATGTTTGGTTCCGTGCAATTACAGACGAGATATTTATGTTGAAATTTCAACAAATTAGAGCAAAAGGAAAAGCCAAAATTAAATTACGCTGTCAACGAGCGCTTCATGTAAACATTTGGAAGGGAACGAGACAAGCAACCTTTTGAAGGATCTAAATCTTCTCTCCATTTTGCTCTGGTTACACTTAATCGATTATGGTCTACATTTACCAATCGCGGCCTATTCAACCATCCTGAGAATCAATCAAAGGAAGGCCAATTGGTGAATCCATGAAGCAACCTATCGGATGAATCTTAAGATAAAATGATACAATAAAAAAACAAAAAAAAAAAAAAAAAAAACAAAAGAAATGGCATGCAGAAGCAAAAATCTACTTATTTAGATAGGCGATCTAAGATACAACTTTGATGAATTTTGGAAGATGGCGTACCTAATAATAGTGGAGATTGCAGCCGATGAGATGGATGAGCTAGGGACTTCGCAATACTTCAACGCCGCCACGAGCTCAACCTCGGACACTCGAAGCTCTTACTATTTTTTTTTTATTTTTTTTTGCCGAACGAAGCTCTTACTAAATTCTTGGTAGTTTCACAGTTACATTTTTTCCCTACAGGTAGCTCTTACTAAACATAGATGCCTCGAGCAATTCTGGGTTGTTTCGGGACGTCAATGCTGTATCTTATATTCAAAAGGTGATTTGTCAACAAAAAAAAGAAACTAAACATTTTCCTAACGCTGAAGAACCACCTGTGGTTTTGGAGGATTCACAGTACTTTCGGTTTTAGCTTTGGAAATGGGAATGGACAGGATAGCTCCATCTTGAATTTCTCTGGTTTTCTTTTTCTTCTTCTGGGCTTTGTTTTGTTCTTCTCAGGATGTAATGATGGTTTGGGAAGGTAATATTTAAAGAAGCCTGTTTTTCATTCGTCCCTTGCGCCGGCATCCATTAGCAAAATTCACTTCGAGGTTTTAGTGATGTTCACTGACGATGATTTTGATGTCTTTAAATTAAGGGTATGGGAGGCTCCCGGATCACGCAGTCATGCATTAAGAGGACATAGTGAGCGTCATCAATTAGGAAGGTACAAAGTACATGTTAAGGCCAACCGGTGGATTGGACTTGTAAATGACCATTATTGTTAAAATTAGGACCCTGCATACAGATTATTATATGAGTTCAAACCTTTGGACTTGCAATTTATTAGACTTCCTCCACGTGGAATTGAACTCAGCCTAACAATTCGAACCTGCAACGTTGCCACAGTCACTAACGTGGATTTTGACATGAGAGAGAGAGAGAGAGAGAGAGAGAGCATGTGAAAATTTATCTCCAGTTTGACATGTGAGCGGTTGAATGCACCCAAGTATTTCAAAGATTTCAAGAACTTTCTGTCAGCTATGATGTTTGACGAGCCTCTATCCGTTCTCCTCCATCTTCCCTCGTCGTCTTCCACATATACTCGTGCATTTCCTACGCAACCTCTCTCCATTCAAAAGGGATGAGTTTTAATCTCTTTCATACACAGAACCGTCTCGCTTCTAATTTTGCTTCCGACTCTGAGGTATGGACAATGGAGGCAGTAATAATGAGTTTCAGTTAATTTATCTCTAGGATTCCTGGTGGTCGGCATGCTCTCGCTATTCGCAGGGATATTACGGCGGGTGCACGATTGCTCATGCCACCTTCTATGGAGGAAGCGATGCTTCCGGAACAATGGGCACGCGTGGTAGGACCACTGGAAGGACGACGACGACGGCGACGAAAGTAGGAGTACCGCCTGTTCGCGCTGGCCGAGCTATGTAGATAGTGGCCGCTGGACAGCTGGGAGACCTTCTTGCTCAAGCAGAGCAAGCACACGCCGGCTGGCTGCCGGTGCTTCGGGTGCTTCCTGCACCGCCAAGCGGCAGCCACATTCTTGGACGCCCTTGCGTTCGCCATTCTCACGTTTCGTCGGCCGTCGTGTCGCGATTGTAAAGAGGGTGGGGAGGTTGAGGCTGGTGGTTGTCGTTCCCGTTCGCGGGGGCTACTTGCACAATAGTTCATGCGAGCTTCTCTGGCGCTTCTCAAAAATTGCTTTTTTCACAGGTTTCAACGGAGCGGATTTAAAAAGTTGGCCAAGGACCAAACGTGCGGCCGCGATCGGGTCCAAGTCATCGGCAGAGCCCGCGTGAGAGGGGGAGCGAACGGCTAGGATGCGGGCGTGGGTGACAAAAACGGTGAAGCGTAGAATAGGAGGGGCTTGTGGATGCGGAAATTTTACAGCCGAGGATACGGCACAAACACAGCTAGGCCCAGATTGCATTTTGAGTTGATTTACAAGAAGCAAGTTGAGCCGGGCCCGGCCCACCAAGTGGAGCATCTACTTATGGCCTCGAAATACATATATAGTATTTACCAGGTTGATTAATGTTGACTATATATCCTTTAGAAGAGGAGCCTAATTAGTATCGGACAATAATGTCTGGCAAATCTTGCTGAAGATGAAATGTTCTGTTTTTTCTGCAAACGATCTTGGAGAGGTGCAACTACCATATGAATCGCCATTTTAAACCTTAACAGATGTCCCCTTGCCTTGTACGTGTCAAAAACGCCAAAAAAAGAAAAAAAAATCGCAGGTATGCTCATCCCCGAAATCCTAAAAGCCGGTCGTGCGGTTACACTCTTGTTCCCGCAAATATACTCTTTATCAGTTTGAAAACAACCGCAACAGTGGATTCGCTATAATTGCTGTTTTTCGTTGTGCCCCTCAAATTTGTTCATGTTCGTATTACTAAGATGGCAGTTTATCAAAAGAAAAGACAAAGTAAACTGCCGAAAATGTGGAAACATTCTATAAATTGTGCATTGAAATAATTTTAAAAAGCAATCTCTTGCAATCAACAAGAGAGATAAATTGATAGTCATAATTAATAAGTTTGAGGAGTGGAGGGGCAAAAAGCATGATAAAACTTAAATGATGATCAAGTGCTTCAAATGACAATGAATATCTTAACATGACACGTTTATGTGATGAAATAGTGATAAGTTTAAGAAAAAGTTGTGGAGGTTTGTTACATTTCAAAGATTTCATACTTCTTTCCTCTAGACGTATGTGATCATGTTTATTATAATAATGTTACTCTTTTTTTATCTACTTTGATGTGGTTTTTTTTTTCTTTTCTTTTTATGAATTCTATGTCTTTTTTGCATTACTCTCCACTCGAAAATATAAAAGTTAAAGTCATTGTTCTTTTTCAAATTTAAACAAATTAAAAGTTATAAAGCTTAAATTGGTCATGCCAAAGGACTTTCTAAATATATGTTTTTGAACAATATTTCTCTCAAAGTTACCTCCCAAGACACTTTAAAATTAGAGTTTATTAAACAGTATTTGCATTTCTTCAAACCTCTTTAAGTAAAGGTATTTGCATTTCCCCAAAAGCCAAACCAAGCCAAAAACTCATAAGGAAGTTTTGAATGAGAGATACGAGATCCTGAAAGAGTATATTTATAGAGATTAGAAATTTCCCTCTTTGAAAATATTGTAAGAAATATTATTAGATATTAAGGATATTATTTGATATGTTGTTATTCTCTAAGATGGATGAGTTCCTTTCATATGCGAATTGTGTGGGTAAAGATGTCATTAACTAGTAAAGTTTATAATATTGAAGGAAACGGGCGTTGAATAAGATTTTAGTATTTATTAAAAGATTGTGTGTAATATAAGGAAACACTTAAATTTCCGTCTTATCTTTATTCGTTGTTAATTGTTGCTTCTCTGACATAATCATAAATTGCGGATATCATTGGAATTATTGAGGATGTTGTTCGAGATTCAAACGCTATAGATATATTTACATGCCCATTCTAGCATTGCTTTGCGAGTGGACTTCTACGGTTCAACGCCACTAATTCAAAACTCTCATCACATTATCCGAATCCGACTTGATCTTTATCTTCCCAGAAAAAGACCAAAAACAAGAGGCACAAACCACACCATCGTATTCGATCAAAGCTCAAAGGCGCACACCAGTTCTCTTCCAACTCAAAGAAGAAACGAACGCATCATGCCTCCCTCGGCCCCTCCGTCACCTCCTCCTCCTCCTGACGGAACTCTACCATCATACGCGAAGTGGTTAGGATTGGGCTTTCTCATATATTTCCTCGTCCTCTTTGGCGGCTTCTGTTTCTGTAGCTGGCGCCGCGGCCGTGCGACTCGGGCTCTCTTTGATCACGTCGTCGAGCGGCATAGTGTCGATCTGGAGAAATTCAATAGCACCGAGTGCGCAATTTGCCTGGAGAGCTTTGAGGAAGAAGAGGAGTTTTGTGCGCTCAAGACATGCAACCATGGGTACCACGAAAGCTGTATCGGGCAATGGCTCTCGAATTGGAGAACCTTGCATTGCCCGCTTTGTCGGAGGTTGGTCCGAGTGGGGCTGGTGGCTAGTGTTACCCCGGTTCCCGCTTCCTAGTTCGACTCTTCTAAATTTATGGTATAGTCCAATTAATGGCATGTCAAGATTTTTTTTTTTTTACATTATGATGTTGTATCCGGAAAGTTTTGTCCTTTTTTGTGACTCAATTGATCCCACAATGGTTGAATTCTTTATCTTTCCTCCAACTAAATTTTCAATTTCACTTGAGTAATACATTGAGTGATAATTGTAAAGTGTGCTTTCAATGTAATTTCATGCTTTTCAACTAGTGTTGAGTACTTTATGATACCTTTGATAACAATTTTATTTCATCAACGGGAATATTTAGGAATGGATCAATGGGCAAGGGAATAGATTAAGAACAAATATAAGAAATTAAAAAAAAAATCTACATTTTTTGTTTCCGAGAATAAAAGAGAAACAAGGTCATTTAAGAGAAATAAGTTCAGTGTAACCTAATGTTTTTTTTTTTTTTTTCGTGACCAAGGATCCGCCGGAGCATGCCTTTGTCAGCTTACCCCGATTCGGGGTCTCACAGCCTTCACAATGGGGTCTCACAGCCTTCACGATGGAGGACCTACAGCCCCAGCAACTCACCGCCAGGGCCCCCACTTAAATCGCTAGTAATGCAGGGTTTCGAACCTTCGACCTCCATGCATTGGAAGGAGTGAACTTAACCAATTGCGCTGCCCACGAGTGGGTAGTGTAACCTAATGTTCATATTTATACAATCGACACAAGGTCCAGGTGAGGCCAACATCTTGACCGAATCTCCTAACTTGATTCGAGGCCCCCATTTTTGTAAATAAAAAGAAAAACTTTTAAAAATAGAAATTTAGGAAACAATTTATAGATTTTAACATATAAAAAAAGTAAAAAAAATGAGAATTAGATTCAAAACTAAATAAGCTCTTAAGATTTTCCCTTTCTTTCAAAGACAAGTCACAAGCGAGCATGGGTGTGATTGAGATCAACACTCTTCTTTACCACCATCATCAAATCAAGCTTCAATCGAGTGTGCGTGACTTCGGGGTGAGTGAAATTGCAGATATGTCACTCGCAAATCTGGAAGGTTGCCCTCAAGCGAAGGTCGCCCTTGCCTATCTCTTACATGTTTATACCTCCGTTTGGTTCAGCATTTCGAAGGGGCTTTCAGCCTCCAAAGCTCTTTAGGGAAATGCTGGACCATTTGGCAATAATTTTAAAGTAGCTTTCAAGTAAAAGTCAGCATTGGAAAGCCCAATGCTAGTAGGGATTAGCTTTGAGCTTTTAGCATTTGGTCAAATACTAAATTTTTTTTTCCAAAACTGTAATCACTCATTCTTTAAATTTCTTATTTTGCCCTTGTTATAATTTTTTTAGATGTCAAAATAATGCTAAAAAAATCAAATTTTTACAAATGCTAAAAAAATTAAATATATTTTGGTATTTTTAAAAAAAATTATTTGTATATTTGATTTTTTTAGCATTATTGTCAAAAAATTATATTTAAAAAGTTGCATACATTTTTTTTTTCAATTTTAAACAAATAAAAATTAAAAAGTTCCGACAAAGGGTTTGGTATTTTATATATATATATGATTTTTAGCATTTTTTTCAAATTTATATTTAAAAAGTTACATACCCTATTTTTTTAATTTTAAACAAAAAAAATTAAAAAAAAAAATCAATGAAGGATTTGGTCTTTTTTTAAAATTATATATGTGTATTTGATTTTTTTTAGCATTATTGTCAAAATTTATATTTAAAAAGTTGCATACATTATTTTTTTTTCAATTTTAAACAAAAAAAATTAAAAAATTCCAATGAAGGGTTTGGTCTTTATATATGCGCGCGCACGTGTGTGTGTGTGTGTGTGTATTTGATTTTTTTTTTTTTTGCATTATTGTCAAAAATTATATTTAAAAGGTTGCATACATTATTTCTTTTTTCAAATTCAAGCAAATAAAAATTAAAAAATTTGATAAAGGGTTTGGTCTTTTTAATATATATATATATATATATTTCTGTGTGTGTGTGTGTGTGTGTGTGTGTGTGTATTTGATATTTTTAGTATTATTGTCAAAATTTATATTTAAAAAGTTGCATACATTATTTTTTTCAATTTTAAACAAATGAAATTAAAAACAAAATATTAATCACTTAAAGGGCTTTTTAAATGTGTTTTCTACCAAATGGCATTTCTCTCAAAGTTGCTTCTCAAAGCATAAATTACCAATCGGCTAGTGCATTTGCCTAAAGTTCTTTAAGCTAAACTATTTTGTATTTTCCCAATGAGCTTTCAAAATGCTGAACCAAACGCAAATATACCTTGCTGGAGTCTAAGTGTAGCTCACTACTCTCCTACATGTCTCTATCTTTGGTTACGCTACAAATTTCTATTTTATCCTTTTTTATAGAGCAAGCAAGTCATCCTATAGCTAGAGTGAACTTGTCATGCTTAAATTGTCTTCCCTTAGGATTCTATTGAAAACATCCTTTAAGATCATTTGCAATTCTATTTTAATAGAAAATTAAATGGTTCTAAGCAAAATTTTTGCATTACTATTTGTCTTGTGTTCATAACAGTTGAATAAGCCTGTACCCCATGGATTTTCGATGTCATTTGCTTGAAGGTTTGATAAGTTTGTGCAAATAAGTGCACCGACTTTAGAATCGTCTCCATCCCTAGTTGTTTCGTCCTTGCCCATTTTACCAGGTAACGTTTGCCCTTCTTTTTGCAGTTAAAAAAGCTTAAAAGATCAATGTACCTATATATTTATTGTCGACCTCCTCATATTGTGAGTTAAAAACTAATGAAATTCTTTGCTACAATTTCCAACCATCCATCTTTGACTAAATATTATGTTAAATTTTCCAAGGGCATCTTAGAATATCTTAATTAGTTAAGTCCTTACAAAAGTCTAGTTTTATCCAAACATGAATGGTTAAGTCTCCACTAACACTTTTATAATTAAATAAAAAAATTTGGGCATAGAAATTTTAGGGTAGTATCAAACGTATTTATGTTCTTTATCTATATCGAGAATAGAAATTCTATGTAGTTTACTACATGTGTTCTTTTACTCAGAAACTTGCTCAGGGAATGGAAATAAAAAATACTATTTTTTAACATAAATTATTCTCAGAAACAAAAATATTAGCAAACACACCCTTAAACTTCACGGTTTTTTTTTTTTTTTTTTGTCGGTCGTACTCTATTCCTACTCTAACTCTCATACTTTTGCTCTACTTTCTTATAGAACATGAGAGTCGAAACCCACACTTGATATTAAATCGTCCTCACCCCAACCCTCTTGAGAATATGGGGATTCGAACCTCTTACCTACCCCTTCCCATGTGGAAAGGGTGGCAATCCTAGTGGTTCACGGGGTGTATTAATGTGATGATGATGAATGAAGCTTGATCAATGTGAGATTATCAGTGCAATTAAATGGGTTGATGACTATTCAATAGTTGGAAGAGTTTGAAATCTTATGTGGGAAATCCTTTCGTTGATGTCGAAATCTGAATACTCGTCGAGAGACGTGATAAGCATCGTGTCTACTATAAAAGTAGCCGTATGGGAGACTACTGCATGAAATTTCAAAAGATCGTGCACATAAGATCCTGATATATAATGTATTAAATTATAGCTAAGTACTCTATCGATATCTATAGATACATTATAATGACCACAACCTCATTATATTTTATTTTTATACAGTTTGATGTTTGAAAAGAACACTTATTAGTTGTTTTTTTTTTTTTTTTTACGAAAATTGATAAATTACAATGTTCTTCTCCTTTTTCCTACATATTTTGATTGTCAAGATCAATTCCTCCTTATCATGTCAAAGTTCTACGAGGCTTCTACAGTGAACAATATATGATGATGTACGTACATACGCAAGCAAGCTAACCTTAGATAAGCAAAAAACTTCATGCTTAAAACATATGTGATTAAGCAATATCAAGAATACTAATTAACTACATAACCAAGTTTGTTCAACCCTTTTATGGCAACTATAAATATCGATAGAGTACCCTACAAAAAATACAAGCCAGAGAGATCTTCACACCGAAGATTATGGACATGTCGAGATCCAAAATCTAACTTAATGTAAAAAGATCAAGTAATGCTCGGGTATTAGGACTCATCGCGTACTTCTTTTCATCACCCTTGATTAAAAATAACTTACACTATTGTAGCCCCTTTATTCAAATAAATCTGAAGTTAGAGCCCCTCAGTAAAAGCGTGGTGCTCAGAAAAAAAATAAGTCATAAATACTTTCCCACCAGTGATATTCACTGCAGAGGAAGAGGGTCAAAAAGACTTACAAGTCACCGCTAATATTACAACTTGCATCTAACCCAAGGGCCAATTCATACCACGTATCAGCGTGTCCATCTTCACTTGCCATAACCAAACTTCTGACCCTGTGAAATACGATGCAGGAAAAGCAGCATTCCCCTCGATCACAAAGGGAGGGAGGTCTTCACTTGCCATAACCAAACTTCTGACTCTGTGAAATATGATGCAGGAAAAGCAGCATTCCCCTCGATCACAAAGGGAGTGAAGGAGGGAGGGGGAGAGAGAGAGAGAGAGAAAGAGAGAGAGAGGTCTCGGTAACCTTATGTCTTGCAAAAAGGGCAGCTATTAAAGTATGATCACTCCATGCAAGTTTCGAGGAATAGACTACAAAAATCCAGACTGGCGTCTGCGCTAGATGTCCTGATGAAGATATTTTGTTTTCAACTCAGCAGTTGAACGGACATAAAGAAGTTTCATAGCAGGATAAGACAAACAGCAGAACTTTAATGTGCACACCACCTTACCTGACCTTGTACCGTTAACAGAAACAGAGGCTGTGGATGGCGAGATACCGACGGCAGCGATCCTAGTGTCAGTCCCGATAATCCCATAACCGGTTTCTCGAGCCTGATGCAAAGAGTGAACGATGCATTCATCTGCTTGCTCAGTTCATCTGCCTTGGCCGCCACTTCCTCTACCTTTTCCTTATAACAGCCTGTGAATTTGTTGAACTCATTATCCAGCCTCCTGAAAAACAAGAGCTCGCACTCACCTCCCACGACAGACGACCTCAGAAACATGGTCTGGTACCTCCCATGATCTGATCCCTCCTCTTGGACCGCGCTCACTATTATCACTTCTTCGTCTTCACTAGTTTTCTTGGGAAAATTCTGGGCGTACTGACTGTTTGGCCGCTGAAGGCTAGGTAGAGTGACCCCCTTTTCTGTAAAGGGCCCTGCGAGGTGGCCCGTTGGTGCTCTCGGGGATGGCCGCGAATACAGCTGTTGATGGCGCAAGATGTCCTTCAAGATCAACTTGAGAAAGTTGTGATCCATGTAGGCGTCTTGCCATTCCGGCGGCATTTGGGACTCAAAACCTTTTCCAAACTTCATCTTATGCTTACTATTCAAATGTAGGTTCACACAGTACAGCTTCTTCAGCCGAACATGAATGAAACTGTGAGGAATTGTGAACTGTAAAGTATTGATCAAGGGAAATAGTACTTGGCCCTTACTATATATGGAGAGGTTAGGCAATGAAGAATGGAGAACATGAAACAATAGCAACGAGTGAGAACAAGAACAAGTCTCAAAGAACAATATGGGATTGGTCACCTTACTTTGGATGTTTATTCTCATGCCCTTAAATATGACTTCACTTTAACGGTTCCACTAACACATGATATAATTATTGATGAGATGATTGTTTTTGGTATTTATAGGTGAACTCACCTCAGGGACACAACTATCATCACTCTGACCATGTCTTTTTTTGAGCCAAACTCTGACCATGTCGACTCGGGTAAATTTATGCATTCTTTACTTACTCCACTCTTCGCGATGCATAACGGGATGTCCGCATTTTACATACCAGCAGTACCTTTACGCATTCTTCTATTTTAATCAAAAAATGAAAAAAAAAAAAAGAAGAAGAAAAATGAAACACGTTGATATTCGGAAAGGCAAAATTTAAGAAGTTCCCCGATATTTCATCAACGAAAAATCTGTTTCAAGAAGGCAAAATTTCCAGCACTCTAATTATTTGTGACTGCGTATGGCCATGATATTCGAGCCAACAGTAAATATCTGGATAAATCGCTTTGGCGAGTAGAAACTGTTCCAGCGACATTCAAATGAGCTCACCATCAACCAAAGGCTCCAGCTCCCGCACCAGAGAAACCTCCTGTGGTGATCACCCGCCAGAGAAGGCTCCCAATTGCAGAACAATGAAAAAGGTCATATGGCCATACAAAGGGCATGATGAACAATAAAAGGGCATAATTTCATTTGTCAAAAAGCCAAAAAAAAAGCAAACCGTCTTTGGGCAAGCAAAAGCATACACGCGGCTCAAAATGAACTAACTTGTAATTGAACACAAGATTTCATTCAATCAGCTTCCCCATCTGCGTATATACTATCCTCACAAGCAACGTTGACTGTACAACCATCTAGAATGTGTTAGTCAGGATAATCATCTCTCCGCACATCATTATATTAACAGCGTCGGCGCTAGTGAAATAGAGTTTCTTCAATCCTAGTAGTGCAGTGTGTCTCTGCAGATTGCATACCACCCCGCGACCGGAGGTGCAAACTCCACTGCAGAAGTGGGCGCGCACGACATGCTGTGGCCGATGCAAGTGCGTGCCCCTGAGGGCACGTACGGGAACCCAGAGATGTGCGGGAAGTGCTACGTACAGCCGGACGGGACCACCCGCGGCAACTGAATCACGCGGCCACCTAAGTACTGGGTTGTTTTCCTCAGTCAACTACATTAAGACTCGTAAGGAACTTTTGAAGGAGAGATGAAAATGGCGATGGAGTATAATTATGGAGATTGAAAATATTCCTATTAGAGATATTATTAGATATTAAGAATTTTATTTAATATTTTTTTATTCTCTAAGATAGCTAATTCGCATATTATCTAGATAAAAATGTCATTCTCTAATAATGTGTATATTATTGAAGGAAACAGGGGTTGAAGTGGATTTTAGTATCTAATAAAGTGTATATTATTGTGGGATTGTTGAGGGTAGTGTTTTGAGATTTGAACGCTATTAGTATTTAGATGCCCATTTTAGCATTGCTTTGCAAAACTAGTAGAAAACCACAACATCGTCCCAGCACTCTTTCGCCATTGAATCTCGTATTCGATCAAAGCTTAAAGGCGCATCATGCTGCCTCCCTCGGCCTCTCCAGGGCCTTCTCCTCCATCCTAATCATGGTGGCTCCTAAGGTTGCTAGCATGCGGCGGCAGCGTGCTCATGCCCCTCGCCATGGCTGGCTACATCTTTGGCTGTGGTCGGTGTTGTAACTGCATGAATCGGGCTCTCTTTGATCGTGTCATTGAGTGGCATCACCGCAACGTGGAGAAATTCGATGTCGATGAGTGCGCAATTTGCTTGGAGAGCCTTGAGGAAAGGGACAAGTGTTGTGCGCTTAAGAAGTACAACCACAGGTTCCACGAAAGTTGCATCAAGGAATGGCTCTTGAGAAATCAGCATTGCCCACTTTGTTGGGGCTTGGTCCGAGCAAGGCAGGTGGCTAGTGTTAGGCCGGCTCCTGCCAATTCCTAGACCGACTCTTATAAATTCATGGTGAAATCCAATTAATGGCAGGTCGAGATTTTCCTTTTATATTTTGATATTGTTTCCTGAAAGCTTTATCATTCTTTGAGACTCAATTGATGCCACCATGGTTAAATTTCCTTCTGTTATATTTTCTCCAACTAAATTTAAATTTCATGTGAGCAATACATTTTTTTAGAATAATTTTCTTTGTCAGAGATATTTGCTAATCTTGTTGATTCTCTATATCTTTTAAGATTATTCGCATATCTTGATTGATATGTTATGGTAGATAGTTTTCTAATAAGGACTATAAATAGACTCGTATATTATTTATCAACATATATTAAAATAACAGAAATTCATCAATTCTCTCTTCCGCATTATTATATTCTTAATTCTCAGGAAAGGAGGCGACCCTAATGTATCCTCAGTGCACCCATTGCCGCACCATCACCAAGTCGAGCTTTTCTTTTCCATGAGGCATTTTTTCGACACCGCGAAGATGCAACTAAGCAAAACCTGGCTTATTCCATTTGCTATCATGCTGGCTGCATCGGCCACGTTTCTTCAGTTGTTGAATCGACAACGATGTTGATCATAAATCAGACATACTGTTCGACAACAAAGTCGACCACAAAAGACGAATGCTGTTAAGGCCAACTCTCGACTTTTCATTTTTACTTTCGAGTCCGTCACCTCTAACTCGCTGCCTTTGAAATTTCTTACAATTGTCTCTCATATGGCTATGAGTATTCAAAATTTTAAATTAAAAATAGTGTATTTCTCCTTTAACAAATGGATTTCCCACATAATTCGAAACTCTTCCAACTAGTGAATAGTAGTCGACCCATTTAATAGCACTGATAATCTCACATTGATCAATCTTCATTCATTAAAAATAATTTGGCGAAAAGAACACTTATTAGGATATTATTTCTATGAAAATTAATAGTTATGATTTTCTTCTCATTTCTTCCCACCACATTTTGATCGTTAGGATCAATTCCTCTTACCATGTCACAGCTCTACAAGACTTCCACAGTGAAAAATGTATGATAATGAACTTATATATACATGCGTAAGCTAAACAATTGACTTCATGATTAAAAACAAATATGATCGAGCAATATAAAGAATACAAAATAACAAAATATTACATTTCCTCTACATAACCAAGTCCGTTCAACCCTTTTGTGGCAAAGATGGACTTTTTCCTACAAAATATCATAAATTCGTACCACTTTCTTAAGCGAAAAGGAAACAAATGACTGTATAAGAATAGGTAAACAAAATGATGGGAAAGAAGTCAAAAGAAAAAGAAAATAAAAACTCTATGTTCTTCATCAAACCTAATTTAAGAAGTGGACTGGTGTCAAAATAATATTATTTTAAATACCTTCCTTCATATGATAGCAAAATGGATCGCGTAGATCCATACTGACCGAACTGTAAATTAAATGGGTCCTATCATGATGTTTACCTAATAAATAAATTGTTTCATATGTACTTGATTGATCTATTTGATGCATAGGACATACAATCTTTTTTTTTTTTCCTTTTTTTTTTTGTAGTGCAAAGTCAATATTTGAAATATCGAGTTTAATGGTTAGCCCAACCATCCTAAATTTTGACAACACTTTACATAATCTAAAATTAACTATCTAAGATGGGTTTCCTCATCGTAAAACGAAACGAGAATTCATTTTTACGCCGCAAGAAATCATGTGCTAAAAAAGCACCTTAGAACACTCGATGAACAAATTATAATTATATTATTTATAGTGCGCCTTGGCTTGTTTAAGTGTTCCACCCAAGCCAAGATATTACTTGCAAAGACGTCTTCAGACTCTTCGCAGCAAAAGTAAATCAAAATTAAATTCTTGTATGACCCTCCTCCCCTGGTACTTAAAATTTTGTTCGAGAAGGGATTATTCATTGATCTCCTTACAGTTACATAGAAAGCAAATGACATCTCACACGACTCCTAGTGTTGGGGACTGGCAGAAAATTTGTACCGGATTTTTCTCCATTGAAATTGGACCTAAAAAATTTGGGGAATTGAATGAGGAAGTTGAAGTTCATTTTGGTTAAATTCGGAGCCTTGGCTTAGGGGGATACAATTTTGGCTTCAATTTGGGTTATTGGTGGATTAAAAATCAAGAAAGTATTAGGGGCAAACTTTTAAATTTATGTGGATAATCTTGCTGCCCCTTTTTCCTTTTCTTCGGCTTCTCCAGCAAGTTTCGCTGACCCCATCTCCACGGCACCTCTCTCATTCTTATCTCTTCTATTTCTACTTTCCTTTATTCTTTTTTTTTTCCTTCGAGCAAGACGAAAGCCAGCTGCTTGCTTTTGTTTTCATTTCCCTTCGAAACTCCATCCCATCTTCTCCACTTCGTGCAACACCACCGAATTCTTCTGCCCATTTCTTTCATTCTCCATCGAAGCCGCTGTCATTTGTCCAAAGCTCGCCCACCTTCAGTCAACAAGAAGCATTCCGTTGACCCCAACTTCACGTGGCCTTTTTCCACCGAACCGAAGCTTTCATTTTCCCTGCTCCCCTCTCAGTTCGCCGACGAAGCTGTCCTCCACGCTCGCGTGTCAGCTCGCCCCCTGCTTCCTTGCGTGTTCCACTGGATCGGACAACTCCAGCAGCCCGTTGAAGGCCAGCAAATCCAACGCTAGCGAAGCTGCTTCCTTGTTCGGTCAACTTCAACAACCCACGAAGCCATCTTTGACCGCCCAATCCTCACGATTTCAACCGAGCAGCTCTACCGAAGACCTCCTGCCAGTTCGTCCGTGTCTTCTCTCCTTCGCCGCACGAACCCAGTCAGCTGAAGCTGCTGCCCGCAAGTCCATCTCCATCGAAGCCCATCTTCAGCTGCATTAATGGCCCAGCAATTCGGCCCAGCAGAATTCCAACCCAATTCGGTTTTTTTCTTCAGCCTACAGCAGCCCAATTCCCAGCGATTTGGGCCTGGTTCAGCAGCCCATCTTGAAACCAGATCAAGCCCAGCTGCAACCCAAGCCCAAGATCAAGCCCAGCACTTGCTGTGGGCTTGCAAATCTTTTGGGCTTGGTCCGAGTGTCCATTGACGTCGCCGAAAATTCGGATTTCGACCGCCGTCGCGTTGTTGTGGCGGTGAACCAATTTCCGCAATTAACCGATGAGTTTATTTACGAAACTCTTCTTAGTAAGCTAATAACGTCTAAGGGGTGTTTAGATTTATTTAATTAGGAATTAGGTGGTTAGTTAAATTAATTTAGTGATTTAATTATGCAATTATGCATGTTAGGTGGTTAGATTAGATTAAGTGGGCCTAGCTAAATTGTGTTATTTATCTAGAAGGGTTCGGGAATTTTCCGGGTCCGTATTGATATTTAATTTAGTGATTTTGGCCTAGGTTGGCATTTTAGTATTTAAATTGATTTATTTAGTTAATTTTAGAAATTATTTAATAATTAATTATTTTCCGGAAATTAGTCCTGGATAGCCGGTGACAGGAATTTCGTGCTGATTTCAATGGTGTGGTTAATTTCTGCAATCAAGTGTTAAATTACGCAAACTGAGTGTTGATTGGATTTTTGGACATTTATTCCAAAATTTTATAAAATTTGTTATTTATTCAAAAAATCTCGGGTGTCAGGTTTTTAACATTGGAAATGGTTTTATATACTATATAAAACAGTGGGATTTTAAATTGAAGGTTATGAATTTTCTGAGTCCAATCTGATCGCATACCCACACACGACTAATTTACCGTATATTTCTAATACAAAGAAAATATGCCAGGATCACCATTTTAATTGAGACATTTGAGTGCAATGCACAGTGTTCTGGGCCAAGATTGATTGGTCGTGTGTTGGTTAAGAGAAACCGTCCCGGGCTGTTAAGTCGAACGTTACCCATTCTTTGGGACTCGGGTCGCAGTAAATTATGGACCTACGCCTCTTCGAGGAAGCCGTCTAATTAAGAGACGTCGCCGTGCTCAAATGAGGTGAGACGACGCCTATTAATGCCAGAAGACCGCCAGATTTATAGTTGGTCGTACTCTTAAGGGGTGTAATTAACAATCGGAACGCATGATTGTTGAGTCGATGAAGTGTTCCAGTTGTTATGTGCATTAATTATATGCATTGTGATATGTAGGAGTGTCAGTAACCGAACCGAAAACCGAATCGAACCAAAAACCGAACCAAACCGAATCGAAAAATTCGATTTTTTCGGTTCGATTTTCATTCGGTTTGGTTTTCATTAAAAACCGAAATTTTTCGCTTCGGTTCGGTTTTTATCGGTTAACCGAACCGAACCGAACCAACAAATAAAAGTGGAGAAATATGAGTTTAACAAAAAAAAAACAAAAACCGAAAAACCGAACTGAACCGAAATTTTTCGGTTCGGTTCGTATTCAGTTCGATTCGGTTTCGGTTTGGTTCGGAAGATTTTTCTAACGGTTCGGTTCGCTTCGATTTTAAAAAAAATCGAACCCAACCGAATCGTTAACACCCCTAGTGATATGAACTGTACTAACCTATAGGAAGGAACTAAGGCAAGGTAAGTTCCATGTTCTAATTGTGTGGTTGTGTGTCTAGAGCGCCTTGAAGCGTATTTCCCTCCTAATAGGGGTTTAGTGGGTGGACTTGTTGAGACATTGTCTCACTGGTTATTGAATAACCATTTTCAGGTCCTTAGAAGGTGGTCGTGGAAGACCAAGGTCTCGAAGTTGGAGGAGGAGGAGTATGGAGGATTGATAGATATGTCCTATCAATATGTCGTAGGACAGCCTCTTGTGAGAGTCAACCATTTTGTAGGCTTTTGAATAAACTCGTTTTATGCCTAAATCTCATTGTTTATAAAAGTGTGCTTTTATGAATTGATATCTTGCTTTTCTATCCCGAGATTATTATTGTCGAGGGATTTATTTTCGCTTCTGCATGTGCTTAAAAATCAATGGGTCGGCAACTTGTCTTAGGAAGTTGCAAAATTTTATCAACCAGAGAAGGATGGGCACGCGCTCGGGATTCGAGGCATGACAAATCTAGCATGGGGGAACTTGCCTAGCCGCACTTGGATGGCCGATGCTCGCCTTCACCGGTGAGGGTGACCTAGGCGAGGCTAGCCCTCGCCATCGGCCACACAACCATGGTCGACAATGGCCACCGGCCAAAAGAAAAGGCAAAGAAAAGGAAAAAGGAAAAATAAAAAGCAAAAAATTGAAATAATTATTTAATTTTTTAAAAAAATATTAAAATATTATTTAAAATGTTCATCTTAATAGAATCATGTCACATCAGCAATTATTTGACTAAATTGGTCGGATGGATTGAATTGATATCAATATGAAAAGATTTAAAAGTAAATTGATTCAATTGAAAGGTTCATGATTGAATTAATATCAATATAATAGACTTAAGTGATGAAGATTCTCTTCCTAGCATGTGTCGCGACCTAAATTTCAGGTGCACCACATAAGTTTAGGCTAATTGACTACTAAGTCTTTAAACTTAGCTCGGGCTCTCCCAATTCCATATCAATTCGCAACTTAGAGTTTAAGTTCTTAATATGCAAATGATTTTTATCATGGAGTCCCTACTAATCAATTTTTTGGTGGGTCGATTAGAAACCCAAGTAAAGTAATAGGAGAATTACTTCACTCCTACGAACCAAAGATTAAATGAGTTCGGGAACTTGGTTACACTAGATTTGTCTAATGCCCTTTCGGTACATTTCTCTTTTTATTTTTAAAAAAAAAAATGTTTTGCAGGCAGCTTGAATTGATTTTAATTTACTTCCCTAACATGTGAGGTGATTATACGAGTGCGCAATCTACCAATTTAACACCCAAGGAAAGCAAATAAATAAATAAATAAAATTACGGGGACTTACCTTGTAGTAACGAAAGTATTTGCATTGTTAAATCAAAAGTCACATTAACAGACCTACATATGATTTCTAATTAACACGCAATTTTTTTTTTTTTGGTTTTCACTTATTTAATGAGAATCATGCTTTATGCAATGCATGCTACTAATTTAATATGACATGCACATGACATTTTTTTCTTAAAAAAAATGCAATTTATCCTAGAAAATAAACTAATTTATTCTAAGACATTTTTTTTGTATTTTTTTTATGAAATTCAAAATTAAATAAATTCAACAATCAAATATGCAGTCTAAATTAACCAAATGACATAATTTTAATGACGAGCAATTTCTAACTAAATGAACCTAGCAACAATTGCTAGATGACAGGCATTTCATGAACCTAATCCTACATTACATGTGCATGATTTTTTTTTTTTGTATTTTTTTATTGGAATTCGAAATAATTACTGAAAATTGACTACAAAACCCGACAAGTTATCCTACTCAAGTTAGGAAATAATTTAGATTAAATGCCATTTTAATTTGGAAACTCATCTTAATTAAGTAGCCGTGACATGCAATCTAATACTAAAAAATCTAACTAGATCAATTCTAAGCATGCAGTCCTACTCTATCCTAATTTGTCATGCAATCTGATTTTTTTTTTTTTTTATGTTTTCCAAAACAAGCATTTATCAAATATAAACATTATATCCAACCACTCAAGATATTTATCAAATGAAGGATTAAAATAATTGAAAAATAATCCGTTAACTCACAGATTAAATTAACGATTATTTTATCCCTAAACACCACAACTGTGAAGAAAAATCAAAATAATTAAGAAAATTGATCCGAAGTCTCTCGGATCAACTTAATAATTATAATGATTTCAAAGTCAAAATATCATCAAAATTAACATAATTAAAAAAATGACTCGAAATCTTACAAATCAAATTAGTAATTATAGTGATTTTTACCAATAATATCCTACGGATCATACCTGAAACCTCGATTAACATCAAACATTCCAGTTTACATAATAATATCGAAAAAATTGGTTCAAGAAAACTACCTTATTTGGATCGGCGCCAAGGGTTCGCGAACAACGGCGATTACTCGGCTCACGGTGTGGGCGAGCTCGCGCAGATGGAGTTTGCGGCTGGTGATCTCGCGGAAGTTGGCAAGGGACGCACGTTGAAGTCAATGGTCAAGGGTGACTCTCGTTTGGCCTCAACCAAAGACAGCCCCACCGAGTGCTTGTTCCACGTGCCTCTCTTCCTTCACTACTCAACTATATGAATTACGTTGTCCACACGTGAAAGCTCAACCTGCATGGAAAATATTTAAAAGAAAAACTCGGCTGGTCGTGCGGCGAGGGTGTCAATAGCAGCTGGCATCGTCGTTGACGTGGATCGGTGGTCGTGGGTCAGCGTTGGCACTCGGGCAGCGGCGGCGTTGTCAGACTCCTCGCAGCGTTGAAGGGCTGAGGCGCGTGGCCGTCAGAGTTTGAGCGCCGTCGGGTTGATCGTGACGTTGAGATGGGGACAAGTGTGTCAGTCGATGAAGGAACAGCGGCGGCGGACGATGGGTTACGGCCACGAGGGGGCTCCCGGTGCAGCAACTCAGGAGGGAGAGCTGGTGGACTCGGCAGAGAAGCGAGCAAGCCAGTGTTGCGTCAGCGAGCTCAGGACAGCGGGGGCGTCGTGGCTGGTGGTCCTTGGCGGACTGAGAGGCAGCGGCGCGGGCAGCAGCAGGTGTGCCACGATGAAGGGGCGCGACTTGGCTTGGTCTGGACAACGAAATTAGCAGCCCGTCGTCCTCAACCCAAGGAGCGGCAACTGGATCGGTAGAGATCAGCAAAGGTACAGAGACTCGGGGCAACAGCAACGTCGTCACCGGAACATGGAAAGCAGCCAAGTTGGTCGCATCTCGCTTGCTGCCCAGGGAGTGGAGCGACGGCTCTATGGTGCAGCGACGGGCGAGCGGAGACGTTGCGACGGGCGGGTCGGAGACGTGGGTTGCTGCAGGAGGACCAGCAGCAGGTCGAACGGAGGCGTGGCTCTTCGTGGTCCCGGGAGTGGCGGTGGGTCGTCAGCGTCGAGCGGAGGCGCGGGTTTGCTGCGACGAGCGCTACAGGTTGCTGGCGTCAACGGCAAGGACGGTGGCGTGGCGTCGGAGACGGTGGTTAGGCGTGGCGGCGGGGTCGGAGCTCGCCGGAAGGAGGAAGTCGGCGGCAGCAGGCGTTGGCGACGGGCAGGGCGCAACGACAGGGGCTCGGAGCTTTGTCGATGGGCGTTGCAGGGACAAGCGGAGGTGTGGGTTGCAGGCGTGGCTAGCAGGGTGGAGCTCGGGCTGAGGGCTGCAGCAGTGACGGCGTTCGGAGCTCCGGCGAAGGGCGGTGGCTGGTGAGGTCGCTAGCAGCGACGGGTCTCGGACCGGCGCGGTGGTGCGGGCTGCAGTGGACGCCGGGGCGGAGGAGCAGGCGTCGCTCGAAGCCTCCCCTTGAAGAAGACAACCCCTCTTCTTCTTTTTTTAATTTTTCTCTCGCGTTCTCCCTCTCTCTGTTGCCCTCTCTGACTTCACCTTCTTTTTTGGTTTTTTTCTCTGACAGACTCTCTATTCATCTCTTTTTTTTATATCCTTCCCCTGACTTCATTTTTCTTGTCCGAAGGAGAAGCCCTTCACGATGAATATTTTTTCGCCCCCCGACGAAAGTTTCTTCTTTTTTTAATCTCCTCCTTTCTCTCAACTCGTGTGTCTCTCTACGGACTCTAATTTTTTTAATAGCTCTCACAAACCTCTCCAGTGAATTTTTTCGTTCCGCTCCCCACCTGACTTCACCCTCTTGCTTTTCTCTAACGAGACTCTATCTCCCTTAATCTCTCTTTTCTTTTTTTCTTTCTTTTTTTCTTTTTTCACTCGTCTGTATGTCTCTCCGCGGACCTTTTTCATGGATTTTTTCTCTTAACTCCTCTCTGGCCTCCCCCTCTACGTTTGCAGTCCCAAACCTTATTTATAGGCAACAACCGACTCTTTAGTGTGAAAAGATCCGGCCGCAATTTTTCCAGAATCCAAGTTGGACTTTGCTTTATTTCTTCTCTAGACCTTTCTTTCGGCCACCGATCTCCTCTCCAGCAAGGATAATATTATAAAAATGTTAGTCCATCTTCCTGCATGCGTCTGTAGAATTTTCACGTCCCCCATTCCATGCGTGCATGTGCATATTTAATGAGGGGGGAGAAAATGCACTTTCATGGATTCTTCTTTCTTCTTCATGCTTGGGGCTTCTTGTGCGGTTACTTGTCCCTCCCTTCTATAGGATTGCCGCAACTTTTGACTTTTCTTGTTTATTGTTTGCTTTTTCCTTCAGCAAATTTCTCGTTGCTTCTCCTGACAACCCACACTTGAGAGAGAGCATATTATATAATATATCATGGGCTCATTTTGCTTCTTGGAGGATTCCTCTAGAATCCGCATGTCCGCCGAATTTGTGCGTGCATGCGCATGCATTAATGAGGGAGAGACAACGGACGTGCAAGAACTTCCTTTCTCTTTTTTTGACTTTCGCTCTTTTGCATGTTCAGACGAGTGGAGAGAGAGACCATCTCTTCTGTGAATATTATCGACCACGAGCCGCTGCGTCTTGTTGCCTTTTAGTATCGTTGCAAATGCGACCACATGAAATGCAATTTTAGTATTTTTTTTCTTAGAGATTAAAGATTAATTCCTAAATTTTTATGTAATTAATTACTAAATAATTAATCAAAATTCAGGTGTCAACAGTATGGTACCTCAACTAGTGTTCCAACAAATTTAATTGTTTATGTATTTTAGTCACGAGTTTCGTAACTAACCTCGTAAACGTAGAAACTCCATTCCGCCAAATCGGTTATGATCATTGAAGTTGGTGAAAGAAGAGGCTTAAACGAGGCAGGAGAGTTGAAAAGAGAGAGAACAGCACAACAGGAGGGCACATTGGGTTTGTTCATATCACTTACGAAGCCTCCAAGGCCTACAACAACCATAACAACAACGACACAACGGCCAATCAGGCCTGGCTACAATGTCAATCAAACTACCAACTGCTCCAATCTATGCAAGAACTCCACTCAGCGGAAAACCTGTAGCATTGCATCTGGGCATCATCGTCGAGACTATACTAAAATTGTACCTAGTTGTGGATTTTCGTATCATCCCTTTTTTGTTTAGAATCCACTAATAATGGAGTTGGAAGACGTGATGACCCGACAGATATGTTTTTTAATCTCTAAGCCCTTATCACCTCCACTGACAAACTAACTGGATATCACTCCATATTGACTCCATGGTGATACATAAAAACTTTCTGACTTAGCGGTTTGCGCCACGAAGGTATGTTGCGCACCGGGACCGCTCTTAGATTGGAGTCAAAGCTTAAATTGTAGCTTTCGTTATCTAAAAGCCCAGTAAGGGAGAAAATTGTATCTATTTGAGATCCAATTGTCTTTCTTTCTTTTTTTCTGCGGAATGTCAAATATCAACAGGATATACGTGATTGCCGGACAAAGCCTCAAGGATATTTTCTTGCTTATTTACTGAGAAGGTTATGACTATATAGAAGTACGAACAGAAATGACTCCGAATTTCGTCTCCCCGGCGCTATGAGCAAGGGCCAAAAGCGTTGTCACAAACAAACGGAAGCCATTTTAAGTAGGACGAAGATCCTCTTCCTTGCATGGTATCTCCACCGGTGTGCCAACAAATTTAATTGTTTATGCATTTTAGTCACGAGTTTCGTAACTAAAACTCGTACTCTTAGAAACTCCATGCCCTCGGATCGGTCGTGATCACTGAAGTTAGTGAAAGACGAGGGCTTAACTGAGGCAGGAGAGATGATAAGAGAACGAACAGCATAACAAGAGGGCACATCGAAGTGGATTTGCTCATATCACTGATGAAGCCTCCAAGGCCTACAATAACAATAACAACAACGATACAACGACCAATCAGGCCTGGCTACAATGTCAATCAAGCTACCAACTGCTCCAATCTTTGCAAGAAATCCACTCAGTGGAAAACATGTAACATTGCATCCAGGCATCAGCGTCGAGACTTTACTAAAATTGCACCTAGTCATGGATTCTCGTATCGTCCCTTTTTGGTTTAGAATCCATTAATAATGGAGTTGGAAGCCGCAATGTCCCACAGATATGTTTTTTAATCTCTAAGCCCTTGTCATCTCCAATGTAATTGAGCTAGTACGGGCAGGTAAGCTGTTAAAAAATGCCTTCCAAGCTCAGCTTTAGTCGGTACGGTCATATTACAGACTTCACCACGTGGTGAGTCCTAGTTGCTATCGATCATTAGCCAAAGAAAACCTACTACAACTCCCTTTTATCAACTTTTCAGGGCATATATATAGATAGTCATAAGTCCTAGTTGTATCCACGCATATTGAAGCTTTGAGCTCTTAAGTATCCTCTCAAACCATAGATAACCACATCCGCCGAACGATAAGTTCGTCCTACGAAAGGAGAGGAGAGGAGAGGAGAAAAATGAAGGCAGGTGGAGTCGAAGCCGGAGAGGTAGCAAAAGCTTCCGCCGCAAGGTACGGCATTAACAAAGGAGTGGCGGTCCTTGATTTTATTCTGAGGATACTCGTATTCGTGTGTACCCTCGGTCGATTGCGCAAACTCATGGCTTTATATAAGAGATGAAACAAAGATAACAACCACACGTAATTTTGGCAAGATAGATAGCGACTTCGCGAGTTGAGCAAGTGCAAAGCAAACCCTCTGTTGACACCTAATTTAAATTCATTTTTAGAAATAAAAGATAATATTTGATTATAGAGAGAAATTTTGAAAACAAACTTTGAATTCAAAAATGCAACAGCCGTTTGATTTTGGAGCCGTATTTTTGTTGAAGAAGTTGAGTGAATATTGGGAAATCTTCAACGACTTTGAGCGCTTTCATTATAAAATGCGAGGCTTCAGAACCGAGCAAGGGGGAGGAATTCGAAAAATTCAGAAGAAAAAAATTCTATCGTTCGAAAGAAGTGAAAAGAATGGAAGGTTTTTCAGGGCTTTTTCGTTGATGCTTTTGAAGAAAATCTGCTGAAGGAAAAGAAGAAATGTGCAGAGAGGAAACAGAGGGGAAGTGACGTGAGAGAGAGAGAAAAAGAAAAAAAGAATACACGAGAGAGAAGAGTCAGAGAGAAAGAGCAGTGAGAGCAGGGAGAAAAACAAAAGAAAAGAAAAGAAAAGGGGCTACAGTTCGTCTTCTCCGAAGCCACCGGTGCCCGCTGTTGCCCACCGCACCTGCGCCACCCGCGCCGCCGCAACACCAGCTACCGCCGCGTCTTGCCACCTCGCTGCTCTGCTCGCCTCCGCCACCGCTGCTCCGCCAGTCAGGCCGCGACTTCCAGCCCCGCCGCCGACGCCTGCAGCAGCTCCCTTCGCTTCGCCTGCAACCCGCCGGTTCGCGATTCAGCCGGTCATCGTCGCGCCACCGCCGCTCCGCCAGCAGATCCTCTCTGAACCACCCTCAGTCGGCCTCCGAGCCACCAAAGACGCTGGCAGTTTTTGTTCCTCCGACGATTGCTGCTGCCGTGCTCGATCTTGCACCGTCGCCGCAACGTCCACCGCCGCACCGAAGCCCTGTTGCTCCGCCTGCACCAGTAACCGAGGCTTGCTTCACCGCGACCTCCTGCTTGCTCGCGCATCCGCAGCACCGCTGCCGCTACCACAGCTCGCATCCTCACCTCTGCAGCAACCGACGCCGGCTCCACGCCCGAACAGGACCATTTGCTGCCTCCTCTGTTTTGCTGCAGGTCTGGTTACTGCCGAACCTCGCCGGAGCTCCGACGGACAGCCCTTGTTCCGAACGGCGACCCATCACCGAACCACCAGCTGCTCCTCGCCATTCCTCAAGCCAACCGTGAGTTGGACTAGGTGATTTTCTAGATATTTGATTTCATGTTTTTTTTTTATATATATTCTAACTTGATTTGTTTTGATTTATTTATCATTAGGAAATTTGTCATATTAAGTTATGATAATAAAAAATATTGACCCGCGAGACGTCGGGTTAGATTTTTGATTATTTCGACTTTTTATGGCGAAATTCATGAATTTCTTTGCATCATTGATTCATATTAAAATGTCATTGATTTACATGGATGGATTTTTATTTTAACCTGTTATTATTTGCTCATCACATATCATGCATCATATTAGATATTTAGGTTTATACACATTTCACATTTGAAGCAACGTATTTTAGTTTCTTTTTAAGATTCATGTAGAATTAGAATGATTTTCCTTTAATAAAACCAAAACACAAAAAAAATATTAAAAAACAAAAACAAAAAAATGTTATTTAGGTTATATAGATTTCATAATGTACGCACCACATGTTGCGCTTTATTTAGGTTAATGCTTTAATATTCTCGTCGTGTAATTTTTAATATTAAAAAAGGCCGAAGATTAGTATTGCATCATTATCTTTTAAAGTCATTTAAAAAGAAAACCCAAGAAGATCATTTCCTTGGTTAGTAATAGGTTAATTCATAATTAATCTCATTTCATATCATCATTATTTAGCATAGGTTGCATATATGCATTAAAAATGAATCATCATTAAAATAAAATAAAAAAAGAGCATGCATGTAGAAATACCATGTCATTCATCTCATATCATGTAGCACATGCATATTTAGGATTATAAAAATTAGATTGCATACATATAGTGATAAGTTTAAGTCATACCATATGAATTGCATCTCGCATGTTATTAAAATAAATTCATGCATATTAAGTTTAAATTAAGATTGCATATAATTAACATTTTTAAAAGAAAAAAGAAAAAATAGGTGTCATGTCATTTAGAAATTATGTTTAGGGCATGCATTTTTATTAGCATTTTTTTTTTATTGAATGTTATTTTAGTGATTGTGCACTCGCATGACCACCATTTGCATGTTAGTAGCTTAAGTTAAAATTAATCAACATTGCCTGCAAAATATTTTTGAAATTAAAATAAAAGGTACCGAAAGGGCGTTAGACTAATCTAGCGTAATCATGTCCCCGGACCTACTGAATCTCTGGTTCGCAAAAATAAAGTATTCTCCCATACTTTACTTGGGTTTCTAACCAACCCTAATTGGTTAGTGGCGGCTCCAAATTGAAATTGCATGTTTAAATGAGTTAATTTCTATCAAGTCGCGATTGGTAGGACTTGGGAGAGTCCGTGCCAAGTCTTCGGACTTAGTAATCCATTAACCTAAACTTTAGGATTGCCCCTGAAAATTTAGGTCGCGACACCCTCAAACTTTGAAAATGAATGCTCGAAAAGTGATGCAATCGACGCTCCCACAAAAGAGAAACCCCACAAAAGAGAGACCAACGTGCCATGTCTGTAGTGAATTGGACATAACTGAAAACCTATCATCGACGAAGACATGGTTCAATTAATTCAAGTGAAACAGGACCGAGAGACGCACACCCGACCCAATGTTAATGCATTTGCATGGCGCTTCCCTTCTTTAATCATTGCATTTCCCTCTCGTGGGGGACCTCCTCTGATGAGTACTGCTTGCATGCTCCCATTGCAGGATGGTATGCGCCGTGACCAGCTTAGTGTTTCGTTAGTGGAGAACGAAAGATGTGCAGATCTAGAGGGATCGATTATCGGTTTCGTCTCTAGCGAATGAAGTTTTTTTTTTTTTTTTTCCGCTTCATTGAAAGTAAGGAAATGTGTGGTCTAATTTTACGAGTGAGCAAATTAAAATGCGTAGTGAAACAGTTACTTTTATTTCATCTTTTTCACATGGCGCTCGTACAGAAGTGTCCGTTTCTTCTTGGTTTCACTTCACTGCCGAGT
Organism: Eucalyptus grandis; assembly: GCF_016545825.1. Classification (NCBI taxonomy): domain Eukaryota; kingdom Viridiplantae; phylum Streptophyta; class Magnoliopsida; order Myrtales; family Myrtaceae; genus Eucalyptus; species Eucalyptus grandis. The sequence continues at coordinate 32,794,183 of NC_052620.1, read as the reverse complement.
TGGTAAGTTCGGTTGTCGGCAGGTATTTTTCCTTAGAGTCACAAAAACTTGGCAAAGCCAAGACCCATCATTCTTGCTTTGCGATGCCGTACCAACAGGCTTGGTGTTGTACTGCTGCTTGTGGACTCAAGAACCTCAGGGGGATCACTGAACGTGGTAGGCCATTAATAATGAAGGGTAATTCTGTCATCCTCTATGAAGTTAAGGGTTTGAGAAATGTGAGAAGCAAACTTCTTACTTATTGGGCCTTGAGCATTTGTTATCTCACGTGGAAAGACTTCTTGACTTTTGACGCACTGCGTATGAATAGATTGAGTAGTCGTTACTTAAACCGAACACCTCTTCTCAAGTATTAGAGCCTTGTAAAGTCTTAGAAGGATAGTCGAACTAGTGGCCTCACCCCGACCCTGTACACTTATCAAAAGGGGCTCCTCATGTATAGTGTCGCTTCCTTTAAATAATACACATGGATGTATAAAATAATTACTATGTAAAATATGGATTTTGTCGCATTACACTACTACTTATCATAGGGAATCGCGAGTTCTGATGTACATGTACAATGCTCGGATCATACAAATTGAAATTTCATGGCATCCGCACATTCTTGTCATTTTGAAACTAATATGTGCTTGCATAAGAGTACGATTGATTAGTGGGCTTCTGGTTGTAAGACTGCAATATCACCGCATTGCCAAACCATATAATCACCTACGAGTCATGAGCATATTGAACTTTATATGTATGTTCCAAGCTCCAAGTTTTCGCCAGATCGTCAATGTCAAGGGGGGACGATGAAGAAGCAAACCTCCTTAGCGGCATGTTGGGCAAGTGCGGGTCGATTTTCAGGGACCAAAGATCTTTTGGGTGAGACAAGGGAATTGAATGAACAGACGAGGTAGTCCTCTGAGGGATCTCCCTTAGAATTCCTGATGTGCATGTATTACGTTCTTGACTTGTTTATCAATAGCTCGTGTTTCAAGTCGGTCGCATTGATCGCACGAGATTTTTACACAAGGTCAGAGATCAAACCATCGATGGAGATACATGGCTGCATTCTTAATAAGCTAGTAATAGACAGTAAGGAGATCAATGAATAATTCCTTCTTGAACAAAATTTTAAGTACCAGGGAGGGGGGTCATATAAGAATTTAATTTTGATTTACTTTTGCTGCGAAGGGTCTGAAGACATCTTTGCAAGTAGTATCTTGGCTTGGGTGGAACACTTATATAAGCTGATGCGAACTATAAATAATATAATTAAGATTTGTTCATCGAGTGTTCTAAGGTGCTTTTTGAGCACTTGATTTCTTGCGGCGTAAAAATGAATTCTCATTTAGCTTTACGATGAGGAAACCCATCTTAGATAGTTAACTTTAGATTATGAAATGAAAGGGATAAACTGTTGTCAAAATTTAGGATGGTTGGGCTAACCATTAACCTCGATTTTTCAAGTATCGACTTTGCACTACAAAAAAAGGAAAAAAAAAAAAAGATTGTATGTCCTATGCATCATATAGATCAATCAAGTACATTTGAAGCAATTTATTTATTAGGTAAACTTCATGATAGGACCCATTTAATTTACAGTTCCGTTAGTATGGATCCACGGGATCCATTTTGCTATCATATGAAGGAACGTATTTAAAATAATATTGTTTTGACACCAGTCCACTTCTTAAATTAGGTTTAATGAAGAATATAGAGTTTTTATTTTCTTTTTCTTTTGACTTCTTTCCCATCATTTTGTTAACTATTCTAAAACAATCATTTATTTCCTTTTCGCTTAAGCAAGTGGCACGAATTTATGATATATTGTAGGACAAAGTCCATCTGTGCTATATAAGGGTTGAACGGACTTGGTTATTTAGAGAAAATGTAATATTACTTTATTTTGTATTCTTTATATTGCTCAACCATATATGTTTTTAAGCATGAAGTCAATTGTTTAGCTTACGTACGTAGATTGCTCGCGCCGGCCGAGCTACGTAGATACTAGATAGTGCCCGCTGGACATCTGGGAGAGTTTCTTGCTCGAGCAGAGCGAGCACACACTGGCCGGCTGCCGCCTGCTGGTGCTTCGGGTGCTTCCTGCACGGCCAGGCGGCGGCCGCAGTCCTGGACCCCCTCGCGTTCGCCATTCTCACATTTCTATTAGGCCTCTTTAGTCAGTGGTCGCGTCGCGATTACAAAGAGGGTGGGGAGGTTGAGGCTGGTGGTTGTCGGTCCGCTCGCGGCGGTACTTCCACGACAGTTCATGCGAGCTTCTCCGGCGCCTCTCAAAAATTGCTTTTATCACGGGTTCCAACAGAGGGGGTTTAAAAAGTTGGCGGAGGACCAAACGTGCGGATCGGGTCCAGGTCATCGCGCGGGGCCCGCATGGGAGGAGGAGCAAATGGCTGGGATGGGGGCGTGGATGAAAAAACGGTGAAGTGTAGGATGGGGGAGCATTAAACTTTCTACGGAGGCGGAGGGGGCGGCGTGGAAAATCTCGGGATGCGGGGGCCGAGGCGGCGTGGCGCGGACGCCGTGGACAAAATCAAAAGATGGAACCAAACCAGCGACATAAAGATTAGGACCAAATAGTGATGCCAACTTAGTCAGCTCCCATCTAACTCAGATCTCTTGGAATTTACCATTTGTTCCGACAATGACCACTTTGCAAATTTTATTTAAGACGCAACATCAAGTTTACTAACCATAATCTTCATCATCTTTTCAATCCTTTTGTCTACTAGAAGGACTTCTGATCTTGGCAATCCAAATTGGGCCCCGTGTCGACCCCAAGCAGCTCGATGTATCTCCGGAAGTAGCTGAGCTGGTCGTTGACCCTCGCCTCCCTGGGGATGCCGCACTCGAGACCGCCATTGATTATGTTGGCCACAAGCCCGAACCCAGCCGTCCTGTTCATCGCGAGGTCAGCCTCGGAGGGGCATTACCTCCCGACCATGACGGCATGGCAGGAGGGTTTGGGCTTCCTCTCCGTCATCCAGAACAATAGCGCCGTCTTGAACACCACCAGCGAGTCGTTGGGCACTGTCTCTGGGTTCCTCAGCCCGTCAAAGCCCAGCTCCTTCCCGGTGGGTCCGTAGTTGTAGTAACACCAACACCGTCACTCAATTTGGCTAGTGTTCTGTTATGCTGACTAAGGGACAAGCAATCGCCTAAAACCAATCACTCGCTAACTGCAGGAAGATGCTAAACCGATATTCTCAATTGCTAATTACAGCTACCAAATAGAATTGAATGATCATCGTACAGATATGAAAGCTACTTGAATCAACTCGCGTTCTCCAAAATTATGAAGAAGTACAACAAGGTACATTAACTTTATCATTCGAGCTATACTCTTCAAGGTCTTTGAATGCTTCACTATGCTGTGCTAATACGAAATTATGCGGATCACTCATCGCAATGCTTCAGTCTCGCTAATTACCAAATTAAGCCTTCTATTATCTCACTTTCAAATGCATAAATATTGGGATTGGATGATTGGAGCAATTTCTTTCGATCTTATTACCACAACCAACCATAGCGAAACTAATTCTGTCGATGCCTTATAGCTTTTTGTTCTTGGCCATAGCCATATCCATGGCCAACATTAAGACTGAGAGCCTGGAACTAAGGAAGAGGACTTCCCAATAACCCAATTCTGTCCCTTTCTTGAATCCAGATACAAGGGGATAAATGACCTAGAGCACCTCCTTATATGTTTGCAGCGTACATCGCCATATGCAAGATAATGAATTCGAGCAAGCTGCAGAAAGAAGGCATTCGAGAATGATTCATCTGGTTTCTGGACAATCTTCCTCATACATTTAGATGGGGCACTTGTAATGAAAATGTTTATGTATGATTATGTGTGACTCATGCACGAGTATAGTTCAGCTAATTTCACCCGTGCTAGGCCTCCAAGTTGCAGATTTACATCGGTTCAGAAGAATAAATTGGCTTATATCATTTCAGAGAAGTTTATCGGAAGAGGTATCGAAACAACTAACGAAGTCGATATATATTTGCAATTATGAAGAATGAACTACTGGACTGCACAGGAAGCAGAGTTAATTTGCATTGGTCTTCCCGTTACAATATACAAATTTGAATCCTGAGGAACTAGACAATTAGTTTTTAGATAACTCAACTTTTGGAGTATATTCTTGTGGATAACTCATCAGTTCAAAGAGTGCCGTAAAACAACTAATAGAAGTGCCATTGTATCTGAGGAACCTGTTGGGTATTCATGAATCATGTATAAGAAAAATTAACGAAATAAACGCAGCGGAAACAAAGATATATTTTACACATGATTCTCCTAAGGCGTTGTTCGAGCGTTTTAATCAAAAATCTAAACATAAAAAGGGAGTTAAACGAATTACCTCTCGAAGCGCGCTTTGAAACGAGTCGGTTCGGATGTTCTACAATTCGAGTCCCACAAGCGTCGGACCTCTAGTTCAGACACACCAACAACGAACGTCGAACGGAAGAGAGAACCTTCGGATATTCTCCACTTCGATTATGCTAGCAATCACGTGGAAATGATCCACCGTATCCTCGATGTATTATAGTCACGGCCCGAATGAGAAAACACTATACTTTCTCGTCTCTCGAAGAATACAAGAACACACATGTTTCTCTTGATTTTAACAACCCATTTTCTCTAAAAACCAAACAGCGCACACCCACCTTTCTCTGTATTTCAACCCCTTGAAGTGTCGCCAAAAACAAGACGCACACCCACAGAAAATCTCTCTTAGTTGCAACATTTTTGCAGCCTTTCTTTTAATATTTATACATGAATCAGCAACGGTTGCCGATCGTGGGATCAACAACCGTTGCTGATCCTCGTTCTCATGCACGATCGAGCACGATCGTGCATGAATGGAATGGTCAGCAACCGCTGACCGTTTATGCACGATTTCGTGCACGATGGTCAACGGTTGCTGACCATCCATGCACGAACAAAATGCGTGCACGATGGTCAGCAACCGCTGACCATCATGCACGAATTCGTGCGAAGTGGTCAGCAAAAAAATTTGCTGACCATTTCCACATTAATTAATCAATTAATTAATTAATAATTAATCAATTTCCTTTAAAAAAAAAATAAGAATAATAACATAATCCTTATATGTACAAATGGAATCCCTAGTATGTACATATTACATAGCAGCTTTAGGGCATATATCTAACAATCTCCCACTTGCACTAAAGCCAACTTGTTTGGTATGTTAACATATATCCACTTTGGGCATGCGTGTGCATCATATGCAAGTAGGCTCGTGACTATGATACAAATTAAATTAAATCTCATTTAATTTAATTTCAAATCGACTCAATTCGATTGTAGTAATTGCAAACACATTTGCAATAATATTTCTCTCTTGTTCCACGTTATCCTAGTTGTTTATGGTGTGTGACATCCTTAGGTTCATCACTAAGCTGGTAGTAAGACTTGTACTAACACATTAGTACTTCCAAAAGAATTAATTGTCCCGATTAATCTTTTAGGTCCTACAAGCCACGATTGACATCTAGCAATATGTCATGGCTACCAGATAGTGTGAATGCTTTAAGAACATAATGAACTGTCAGCTTTGGCTACGGTGTAATTCAATCCCCGTCTTACTATGTCCCGATCAAACAAAGACCATGGAATATTTGTCAAGTCATTAATTCGATCATATGCACAAATCTAATTGACATGCATTTTATTTGAGACATAAACAATTTATTCTCGATTACAACCCCGGCCGAGGATTTCAATGCAGTGTCACAATTAGATCGCATAGGACATCATTATCATACCTTGCATATAACAAGGAGACAGATTCCATATTGCGCACACGTGTAACTTCCTATATGAATAAACTATGACCATCAAGTATAAAGACGGATCGACGACCCGGCATTATGTGCACCCGTGAACCATAGTTGTTCGATACACAAGTTAACACTGTGCCTCAGGTCTAAGGATTATTTACACAAGACCAAAGCATGAACAATTAGACATTGACCACGCTAAAAGCTTCCATGTCGCTAATCGTTCCATATGCCTCACGTTCAGTGAATTTGTCTAATACAAACACCTGTGTTCTAACTCAGGCATCATAATACCTAATAACATGTGACTCATCATTCCCTTAAGTATCCAATACTTAATGGCGAAGTTAAGAACACACCGGTCTCAACAGGATTATTAATATCCACTTAATAATCCATCGACCGGGAACAATTTAAAGATTCAGTCTAACTATGAACCCGTCACATATATTCTTGACGTCTCAAGAATAGGTCTAGTTGCAACTGATCTTATGGAATCATTCATCAATATAAAATAATTGGACAAATGAATGAATACGTCATTGCCATTAATTAAATAATAATAATGAAAGTACAACTGAAATCCCTAATATGTAACTATTACATAGCAACTTTAGGGCATACATCTAACAATTTCTCACTTGCACTAAAGCCAACTTGCGGTACCTCAAACCCATTGTATCAATATGTCTTTCAAAAGAAGGCGAGGTAAGGCCTTAGTGAAGGGATCTGCCACGTTTTCTGTTGAGGCAATTTTCTGCAAGGCGATATCACCTCTCCCAACAATTTCTCGATGAGATGGAAGCGTCTCTCAATATGCTTGGACTTCGGTGAGACCTTGGTTCCTTAGCTTGAGCTATCGCCCCATTGTTGTCACAAAACAATGTGATCGGTTGCTCAATTGAAGGAACGACTCCAAGTTCAGAAATAAACTTCTTCATCCAAGCGGCTTCCTTTGCTGCTTGGAAGCAGCTACATACTCGCCTCGGTGGTGGAATCGGCGGTTATGCTTTGTTTGGAACTTTTCCAACTAAGCGCACCACCATTGAATGTAAAGACAAACCCAGATGTAGACTTATAATCATTAGGATCCGATTGAAAATCGGAATCACTATAAGCTACAACTTTAAATTCTCCTTCTCCATATATCAAGAATAAATCTTTAGTCCTTCGCAAGTACTTAAGAATATTCTTGATTGCTATCCAGTGCTCTTCTCTGGATCGGTCGATATCTGCTGGTAATACTTACAGCATGCGCAATATCAGGTCTAGTACATAGCATAGCATACATTATGCTTCCAATAGCGGATGCATATGGTATCTTTGCCATCCGCTCTCTTTCTTCAGGAGTGTTGGGACACATCTCCTTAGAAAGACGGATCCCTTGCCTAAAAGGCAATAATCCTCTCTTGGAACATTGCATGTTAAACCGTGTTAACACTTTATCTATGTACGTAGATTGTGAGAGGCCAATCAATCGTCTTGATCTATCTCTATAGATCTTGATACCTAAAATGTAGGTTGCTTCTCCTAAATCTTTCATGGAGAATTTCTGTGACAAGAATAGTTTTATGGATGATATCATTGGTACATCGTTTCCAATCAAAAGTATATCATCGACATACAAAACTAGAAATGCAATTGCACTCCCACTGATCTTCTTGTATACACAAGGTTCATCCGGATTTTTGATGAAGCCAAACGATTTGACTACCTCATCAAAACAGATGTTCCAACTTCTGGAGGCTTGTTTGAGTCCATAAATGGATCTCTTAAGCTTACACACCTTATGTTTTTCACTATTGGATTCAAAACCCTGTGGCTGTTCCATATAGATGTCCTCATCGAGAAAACCATTTAGAAAAGCCGTTTTGACATCCATTTGAAATATCTCATAATCAAGGTGTGTAGCTATAGCCAACATAATCCGAATGGATTTTAGCATGGCCACAGGTGAGAAAGTTTCGTCATAATCAATTCCTTATTTTTGACGATATCCTTTCGCCACCAGCCATGCTTTGTAAATTCCAATTTGACCTTCAACGTTCATCTTCCTCTTGAAGATCCATTTACAGCCAATTGGTACAATACCATCAGGCAGGTCAGTCAAGGTCCAAACCTCATTGGAATACATTGAATCCATTTCAGATTTCATGGCTTTTAGCCATTTTCCAGAATCAATGTCCAACATCGCCTCCTCATAGGTTTTAGGATCACCGGGTTGATCACTATCATTCACAATGAATAATGGTTCAATATGATCAACCGAGTGTCTATAACGAGCAGGTGGGCGAGACGTTCTCGCACTTCTCCTAAGAGGTTGTGTATCGAAGCTCCCCCTTGAATCGAGATTGGTATCGAACTCGGTAGTTTGGCACTTCATTATTTTCTTCTTGTAAGACTATTTTCCGCCAAAGACACCACTTTCTTGGATGAACTGATTTTCCAAAAAGAAGCGTGCTTGCATACCAAAATTCTTTGGTTTGAATGAAAATAGAAATAATATCCAAGAGTTTCCTTTGGATATCCAATGAAGCGACCTTGTTCAGATCTTGCCTCCAATTTTTCCATTTTTAGCTTTTTTCACGAAAGCTGGACAACCCCAAATCTTAATATGATTAAGCGGGTTTCTGCTATGCCATATCTCATAGGGCGTAGTTGGAACAGATTTGGACGGCACTCTATTCAGTATATATACAGCTGTCTCAAGGGCATATCCCCAAAGGGATATTGACAAATCGGTGTAACTCATCATAGACCGTACCATATCTAATAAAGTACAATTTCTTCGTTCGGATACACCATTATGTTCGGAGTTCCGGGAGGTGTCCATTGTGATAAAATGCCATTCTCTTTAAGAAAGTCTAGGAATTCAGTACTAAGGTATTCACCTCCTCGATCTAATCGAAGAGCCTTAATACATTTTCCTGTTTGTTTCTCAACTTCAGCCTTGAATTCCTTGAACTTTTCAAAGGATTCAGATTTATACTTCATGAGGTATAAATAACCATACCGTGACGATCATCGGTGAAGGTAATGAAGTAATTATAACCACCTCTAGCAGTTTCATTAATTGGTCCACATACATCTGTATGTATTAATTCTAATATGTCGGCAGCTCGCGCACTTTGTCCCACAAAGGCGCTTTGGTCATTTTTCCTAGAAGACATGCCACAAGTCGAGTATGACTCAAAATTTGAAGGATCAATGTATCCATCATTACTCAACTTGTTAATTATGTCTTCTCCAATATGACCTAATCGGAGATGCCAAACATACTTTTTATTTGGACCGTCTCTAGGGCGTTTATTAGTTATGGCATTTATATCAATTCTATTTTGCTTATTGACATTGGTAATCACATTACCGGACATTGTAATGGTATAAAGATTGTTGGTTAATAAGCTAAAACCAACACATATTCTATTATGATAAATAGAACATACATCATCGGCGAAAGAAAATTCATAATTCTCTTTACCCAGACGAGGTATAGAGATGATGTTCCTAACAGCATTCTTATAATGCAAACAGTTCTTTAAAACCATTACATGTCCAGGAAGGGAAACATAAACGAAAAGTCCCTATAGCTAATGCAGCAACTCTTGCTCCATTGGCAAACGTCAGACAATCTCATTTCGCCTTAGCATCCTCGCTTATTTCCAGATTCTGCAAAGACATACAAATATGTGAAGTTGCAGCAGAATCTAGAACCCATGAGCTGGATTCAGCACTAACCATAAGATTGGTTTCAATAAGCATAGACACCATACCTTCATAAGGTCGGTTCTTGGGCTTGACCTTCAAGCTCGCGAGGTACCTCTTGCAGTTCCTCCTCCGGTGCCCTTTGACACCACAAGTAATGACATTTCCCTTTATCAATCATGGGTTTTGGTTGCACAACAGGTTTGGCAGGCCTCTTCCATTTATTCTTCTTTAAAATGGTCTTACCCTTTGAAGAAGAAGCCTTAGCCATAGCCACTACATTTGGCCTCGTGTTATGCATTTCCTTATCATAAACTACCAACATGCTATGTAACTCAGCAAGAGTTTTCTCCATCTTATGCATGTGGAAGTTTTGGACAAAACCCGAGAAGGAATCGGGTAAAGATTGGAGGATCAAATCCACAGCTAACTCATTGTCCATAACGAGATTCAGCCTAGCCAATTCTTCAATGTGCCGAGATCATTTTCAAAGCATGATCATTAACAGATGATCCTTCAGCCATCCTCATACGGTACAATGCCTTAGATATCTCATATCTAGAGGTTCGACCATTCTCATCAAAGTATTCCTTTAAGTGCAAAATGATCAACCCAAAGCATCTTCCATAGATTCATACTTCTTCGTAATTCATTATTCATAGAAGCAAGCATATATGACCTAACTTTTAAGTCATCATCACGCCACTTATCATAAGTGACACGCTCCTCTTGGGTCCCACCCTCGGGAAAGGAGGTTGGCATCTTTTCATCAAGCACATACCCAATTTTTTCTGAATTGAGAACAATTCTCAAATTCCTCACCCGATCAGTGAAATTGGGTCCAGTCAAACAATTCTTGTCAAGTATAGAAGCAAGTGGGTTTGTGGTCACCATTTTCAGAGTAATAATATATCTGTTGCAGAAAATAAATTGTTAGCCGTTGTACTTTTCATAATAACTATTTCATTTTGGTCTTTAAATGAAATAGATCCTCCCACTAAATTTATATTCGAATCCCATACTCCTTAAGATGGGAAGCGGTAATCTTCGTTGGGTAAAGATTACTAGTGGGGATTGGAGTCCCACTAGCCCAAAGTCCACCTCACCTAACAGTTATTGGTGTCCTATGAACTTAGTGAGTGAACCAGCTTGTTCAACGCATCATATGCGAGTCCCAATCATAACTTCGGCCTCTAGACCATGAAAGCCTCACCTAACAGTTATTGGCATCATGATCATAGTTAAGTCTAGCCCATCGTCTCATGCAAGTATTGAAAACACAAATGATTCCCTCACCTAACAGTTATTGGAAATCATTTGGCTCCAACCCCACAGCATCATATGTATAATGGAGTGGTCCAATATTATAAATGGTAATTAACCACTATAATATTGGATCAAACCACGACGATGGAAGGCCACGAGTCCGAAACCCGTTTCGACTTAATATTCTTTGTAAGGAGATTTGGGTCGTTATTAACGGTCTCACTTTGCACATTAACTGGTTTAACATGCACGATATCATAAACACAATAAATAAATAGATATCACATAATATCTATCCTATGTGGTGATCATGGAATTATGGTTCAATGGGTCTTGAGCCAAAAAGACCCATTTAGCCATTTTAATGTTTTAATTATATGGACCTGCTCTTCACTTTTTCTTCAATCTTTGAACTCTTCAAAGACCGGGCCCAAAGAGCTCACCGGTTTAATGGCTCCTCCAATGGCTCCTCCTCTCTTGTAGTATTTACATCAACAATTGAAATACTAAACTATACTAAAAATTACATATCAAGAAAAATTAAAGTAAAATAAAAGGAAGGACGCGGCCTCCATTTAATAATTACATCCCCAAAAAGAATACCTGTAATCATCATACATTCATCCATACAACAATCACAACAATTAGGGATTTTTCCATGATCACCACCTTTCCTTACGAGCCATAAATTCAAAATTTAAAGCTCTGGAAGGCATGCATAAAATTCTGCATATCATTTGTAGAATATAAACACGAAGTACAACAAGTTATGGATTTTTGATTCAAAATTGATTTAGTTCTAATTTTTGCTTAGTTGATTAAATTTATCACATAAATCAATCAACTTCTATAGGCCACATAAGAGCAAGAGAACCGATTCTCTTAACAAAAGTAAATTGGCCATTAGAACGCAAAAATATATTTGAACTATAAATCAATTAAACGCACGAAACACCTAAGGTTGGCTCTGATACCACTGTTGGGTATTCATGAATCATGTATAAGAAAAATTAACGAAATAAACGCAGCGGAAACAAAGATATATTTTACACATGATTCTCCTAAGGCGTTGTTCGTGCGTTTTAATCAAAAATCTAAACATAAAAAGGAGTTAAACGAATTACCTCTCGAAGTGCGCTTTGAAACGAGTCGGTTCGGATGTTCTACAATTTGAGTCCCACAAGCGTCGGACCTCTAGTTCGGACACACCAACAACGAACGTCGAACGGAAGAGAGAACCTTCGGATATTCTCCACTTCGATTGTGCTAGCAATCACGTGGAAATGATCCACCGTATCCTCGATGTATTATAGTCACGGCCCGAATGAGAAAACATTATACTTTCTCGTCTCTCGAAGAATACAAGAACACACACGTTTCTCTTGACTTTAACAACCCATTTTCTCTAAAAACCAAACAGCGCACACCCACCTTTCTCTGTATTTCAACCCCTTGAAGTGTCGCCAAAAACAAGACGCACACCCACAGAAAATCTCTCTTAGTTGCAACATTTTTGCAGCCTTTCTTTTTAATATTTATACATGAATCAGCAACGGTTGCCGATCATGGGATCAGCAACCGTTGCGATCCTCGTTCTCATGCACCATCGAGCACGATCGTGCATGAATGGAACGGTCAGCAACCGCTGACCGTTTATGCACGATTTCGTGCACGATGGTCAGCGGTTGCTGACCATCCATGCACGAACAAAATGCGTGCACGATGGTCAGCAACCGCTGACCATCATGCACGAATTCGTGCGAAGTGGTCAGCAAAAAATTTGTTGACCATTTCCACATTAATTAATCAATTAATTAATTAATAATTAATCAATTTCCTTAAAAAAAATAAGAATAATAACATAATCCTTATATGTACAAATGGAATCCCTAGTATGTACATATTACATAGCAGCTTTAGGGCATATATCTAACAGAACCAGTATCAACAGAAGTACTGTGGATCAAAGAGTGCTGTAAAACAACTAACAGAAGTACCATTGTATCTGAGGAACCAGTATCAACAGAGGAGGGTAAAACTTGGAAATTACGTCAGTTCAAACTATAAGGAAACATACTCTGTTACCCTCTAATAGAAACAGAAATCCTAAGTCTGACATTGAGAGATAGCTTGAACTAGTGGTTGGGAAAGGGAGCTCTAAAGCTGCGATTCACCTTCGTTCTGTAAAATGAGGAGGAATTCCATCTATACCATAGCCACGGCCGGAGCTACTTCGGCGATGGCATCTGCTCCAGGCATGGCAGGGGTAACAGGGTTTAAAGTGGGCGTGTAATAGCAATATATCAGCAACTGCAAGAGTCCGAGCAGCACCCCCACAGCATTTGAAACTTGTACAGTTGTTGATTAATTGTTAAACTTGACTCAAACGAAAACGAATTGAAATTGAACCAAAATTTTATTACAATTACCGTCTGATAGGAGTTGTGCAAGATGACCGAATAAACCACCCACACACAGCAATTGAGGAAGGTGGCCACTGCGACCCAGACTGACGAAGTGTTAACGCTCTCCGTTTTCATTACACGTATCTGCATTAGACAAATACAAAGAAAGATGCAGAACAGTGAGATTTTTAGCAGAAAAACAATTAAGAGGGGAGCAGTATATATACCGTGACTGCCAACGGAAAGCCATACATCAGGATGTTGACCACAACAGAGATGACTCCAAAGGCAATTTTCCTAGTATTGTGATGGTGTGCAACAAACATCACAACCAAAGAATACGTAGCGAAACAGGTGACTCCAGCATAGATGCAATACACTATCTTCTTCTGTAAAAGGAAAAAATACGAGCATTAGCAGCATGAGTGGAGAGATATAAATGTTAGGGAACCAAATTAAAGAATACCTTTCCATTGTTGTTGGCATAACGAATGAAAATGCCTACGTATATCATCTCAACTACGAAGCCAACGATATCGATGAATGTGAGGAGCTGGCTCGGTCGAACAATGCCAAACATGATCATAAATCCATAGTTCAGCAGAGCAGCCAGGTATGAATCTACCCTAAAGTGCCCTAGAGACCTGTTTCCTACGATAGTGACGATAGTCTCACTGTAAAGCAAAGTGTAACAGCCAGACATTAAAAAGTATTTACAAGAAACCGTATGAGCAGGCAAGGCAAATGAAGATTTGAGGCAATGTGTCGACTTGCATGCCACCAAACAGTCGACCTACAACTACTATTGACGAGATCATATGGATAGGGACACAATCAGGCAGAGATTCAGTTAAAAGTGGATACAACTGCATAAGAGAAGCAGAACAATATGCAATGCAAGATTTACCATCATCTACCTATCAAGTCATCAAAGCCTATAGGATGAACCATCAGCTGAGGAGAAAGCTGGACTCATTTTACAGACCAGAATATCCTAAGATCGAGAAGCAAGTGGGGGCTTAAGGACCCATGACGGCTTCAAACCACTATGGAGCAAGTCTTAACCAATTCGGCCAACCACATCAATGGTTTAATTTTCGAGAGCTTGAAATCTCTTACTGTGATTGAACAAATAAACGAACCCCATATACTATTATCACATTGAAACAGAGTACACAAATAAACTTCGTGAAGCGACGCAGGAGTACACAACAGGAGCATTTATGGAACCACATATATGAAAAGAGATGGCTTACATTGGACTGATGAGGAAAGCGGTGAAAGAGATTAAAGCTGATAGTGAGACAAAATGGAAGTTAGCCAAAAATGACAAATAAGAGAGGGAGGGGAGAGGGAGGGCACGAAACACTTACCGGCATACAGTATTATCATCTCAACATCCGACATCTCCTCCATTTTCTTCGAGCGAACTAAACAGAGACGAAGAAGAGATTAGAGGAGACTACTCTGAGAGAGAGCCCGAGAGAAGAAGAGAGGGAAGCTTAGCGAGAGAAGAAGGTGAGAGAGGGGCAGTGAGAGCGAACAGCCAGAGAGAAGAGAGAAAATGCGCTAGAGACAAAGAAGAGATTAGAGGAGACTACTGTGAGAGAGAGAGCCCGAGAGAAGAAGAGAGGGAAGCTTACCGAGAAGAAGATAGGGGAGCGGAAAGCCTGCTGCTCTATCGAGAGAGTAAGGTGAGAGGAAGAAGATGAGAGAGGGACAGTGAGAGCGAACAGCAGAAGAGAGAAAATGCTAGTGCTCGAGAGAGAGAAATGGACGGAGCAGTTAGGAGGGGGAAGGGAGACAGAGAAAGAGGGAGCGCGCGGAGAGCAGAGAGTACGTTTATGCGTGGGATGATCGCGCAACCGATTTGTCGTGAATAAGACAAAAAAAGAATGCACCCAAAACTCTCGTCCAAGTCAGCTGGAGAACGAGCTTGATTTTTTTTTTTTTAATCAAAAAAGGTCAAAATGCAACCGCGGGTCCAAAAAATATTCGCAGAGTGATTAATCTAGATGAACAAATATATCTTTCTTATATGATCAAATGATTAGCAAAAAAAATTAGATAAGTAAAAATCAAAATCAATTCGTAACTACATAAGTTTGGTTTCGTGGAATTACGGAATTTCAACGTATTAGAGCGAAAGGAAAAGCAAAAAATAAATTATGCTATCGACCGACGAGTGCTTCATATGTAAGCATTTGGAAGGGAACGAAACAAGCAACCTTTTGAAGGACCTAACTCGTCTCTCCAATTTGTTCTGGTTACACTAAATGGATTATGGTCTACATTTACCAATCACGGCCTATTCAACCACATAATCAATCAAGATCCAAGCAATCCAAGCCCCGAGAATCAATCAAAGGAGGGCCAATCAGCGAATCCGTGAAGCAATCTATTGGATGAATCTTAAAATAAAATGATACCAAAAAAAAAAAAAAAAAAAAGAAGAAGAAGAAGAAGAAATGGCGCACAAAAGCGAAAATCGACGGATTTAGATAGGCGACCGAAGATGCAACTGCGGCGAATTGTGGGAGATTACGTACCTAATACCAGAGGAGATCGTAGCCAATGAGACATAGGAGGGAGGGACTTCGTGACTCTTTAGCGCCACCACTAGCTCAACCTTTGACACTAGAAGCTCTTATTATTTTAATTTTTTTGTCGAATGAAGCTCTTACTAAATTTTTTGTGGTTTCGCAATTACCTTTCTTCCTACATGTAGCTCTTACTAAGCACCGATGCCTCGCGCAATTCTGGGTGGTTTCAGGACTTCAATGCTGAATCTTATATTCAAAAGGCGATTCGTCAAAAAACCTAAACATTTTCCTAGCACTGAAGAACCACCTGTGATTTTGGAGGATTCACATTACTTTTGGTTTTAGCTTTGGAAATGGGAAAGGACAGGATAGCTCCATCCTGAATTTCTCTGATTTTTTTTTCTTCTTTTGTGCTCTGTTTTCTTCTTCTTCTTCTTCTTTTTGTTCTTTATAAGTGTTGGGAATGACTGATCCCCGAAAACCGGATTCGACACTAAATCGAACCCCTAAATCAATGCGGAAGACGAAGCCCGGGAAAACACGTATCACCGATTGTAAAGCACACCACGGATTCGAGCGTACCTTGTTAGCCACAGATTAAACACTAATGCCGAAAACTGAGAAAGAAATTCTGATCCGATGATGCCAATTTGCCTTGAAGGGAAGACGGGACGCCTTAAGCGTTTTTCTTTTCTTTTTCTTGGAGGGAGAGAGGGAGAGGAACGTACGTATGTTCTGATTTCCCAAGAGGTGTCTTCTCTCTCTCTCTCCTCCCTTTTATACCTTCCCCCATCCATGGGCCCTATTCCCGTGGGCCGGGCTTTTAGGCCCAACATGGGCGGACGGGCCTTAAGCCCATCTCATAAATCCATCATCTCCCACTCGCACATGGTGGTCCAAAACCAACATGGGCGGACAGGCCCTACTCAGCCCCATCAGAGAAAAATCCATCATAGACTCTCACTTAACATGATGGGCCGAACAGATCCTCTTTTCCTCTCATCAACATTCATACCGGTGAATAATCCGTGCGACCAGCATACTTTGAGAGCTCATTGCCATACATCTGTTAGGAATATATAGCATCTCATAATGGGCATTTCACTCCGAGTAGATTTAGTATGCAATACCCTAGATCGATCGATCACATTTATATCTCTCTTGATCTCTTTTAAACAATGATATATATATATATATATATATATATATATATATATTGTATTCACAATTATGATTATCACAAAGACAGTCATAATTGGTTAACCGGTGAATACAAAAACTACAATGTGATTCTCCAAATTCGATCTTCCTCTTTCCTTCAAACTCTCAATTTCAGTTCAGCTTGCTTTTCTAGAAATGCCCCATTAGATCGAATCAACACATGACCATTGGCAACATCCTAAGATAGCAAACACTAAATAGAAATCTTGAGGATAAGTAAGAGTCATGAGGGGATTAAAAATTGAGGAACTCTTTTCCTCAAGAGTCTCACACGACATAAAAAAGTTGAGATCAAACTTTTGCCACTCTTATTGGTCGTCTCATGCATACGTAGTATGAAATACGTATTACAGTATTAACTCATTTCCCATGGAGCGTATATCTACACCTTTCAATACCGTACAGATGATAGTTCAAACATACCCAATGTCTAACTTGAGTTCACGTATCTACTCATTCACTAAATTCATCAGAACTCACATCTGGCATCATAGACAGATAAAGTAAAATATGTGGGGTATTTTACTCTCGGACATAGTAAGTATTATGTCCTCATCTTAACACCCAGTTAAGGCAACATACGTGTTTTAAGCTTGAGCTCTCGATTATCACCTAGATAATAAGCTTAAAAACAGTCTCATCTCTATTTATCACACAGTAAATAGAGGCGATTACCCGTGTGAGTGGGCTAATCTCAGATCTGTCCGACATACTTTCCTAACTTAAAGTAATGCACTAAGCATTAAGATGCATAAAGATCAAACAAAGATTCATAGGCATTAATGATGAAAACACAAATTCATCAAATGTGAACACTTAGAGAAATTACAATATTCAGTACATTAGCCTCTACGCAATCCTAGAGATTTCATATGGCCACAAAACACATCTCTAGGTATTGGCTTTGTCATAGGATCTGCTACCATTCTATGCGTAGTATGTACTCTAAGTTCACATCTTTTCGTGCAATCATATCCATGACAAAATTATACTTGGTATCTATATGTTTGGTCTTGCCATGATATTTTGGATTTTTGGTGTACACTTTTGCTGCTTGGCTATCATAATTAACCAACAATTAATCTGCAACACTTCCAATAACACCTAAATGATCCAAAAAATCTCTTAAGCCAAACATCTTCTTATACTTGCTGCGATAATGCCACGAACTCAATTCCCATCGTGGACAAGGCTATACACTTTTGTTTCTTACTGCTCCAACACATGGTGCCATTATTCGGTAAGAGAACAAACCTAGAGGTAGATTTCCTTTTATTTAAATCTCCTCCCCAATCAACATCATAATAGCCTTAGAGTCGCAGATCCTTTCCTTAATAACTCAGCGTATAATCAGCAGTCCCCTTTAGATACCTTAGTATTCTTTTAACGGATTTCCAACGTGCTTGACCTTGATTGGATCGGTATCTGCTCACCATTCCAACTACATAACATATGTCAGGTCTTGTACACATCATAGCATACATCAAGCTCCCAACAGCACTAGCATAAGGAACATGTTTCATTTGTTCCTTCTTTTGTGGAGCCCTTGGACACAGTCTATGGCTCAATCCTTCACCTTTTGCAATAGGAGTGTTTATGGGTTTACAATCCCATATCATTCATCTCAAAATTGGAAGAGAACCAACTTTTGACAGTATTGACAAACTCCATATTACTTCCGGCAATTAGTATATCATCAACTTATAATGATATGATCACAAATTGATCCTTGGATCTTTTGATATATACACAATGATCCTTATCAATCATTGTAAAGTCATATGCCATTATGGCATTATGAAAGCGTATATATCATTGTCTTGACGACTGCTTAAGGTCATATATCGACCTCGAAAGTCGACATACCTTTTCTTCTTGGCCTTTCACTATGAAACCAGCAGATTGTTCCATATATGTTCATTCCTCTAATTCTCCATTGAGGAAAGCAGTCTTTACATCCATTTGATGTAACTCAAGATCCATACTAGCCACTATTGCCAAAATAATGCGAATCGAGGTAAATCCCACTACAGGAGAAAATGTATCTTCATCATCAATTCCTTTATGTTAATTATACCCATTCGCCACAAGGCGAGCCTTATGCCTTTCTATCGAGCCATCAGCCTTTTGCTTTATTTTGAGAACCCACTTGTTCCCAATAGCTCTGCGTCCCTTTTGGAAGATCAATCAGTTCCCAGACTTGGTTTGACTTCATTGACTCCATCTCCTCTTTCATTACATAAATCCATTTTTCCTTACTAGGGCATTTCAGAGCCTCATTAATATTTCTTGGATCATCCTTATCTCGTGGAGCAATTATAAAAGTTTCCCCTTCAATGTCAAAACGTCGACAGGGAATACTTTAGCGACTTGTTCGCTATATGGGAGATTGTACACTTAGCACATCATTTCCCATTATGCTCCCACTCGGATTAGATAATGACGATATCATCTCATCATGTGGTTGTAATTGAGAATGAGTTGAATTCAATTCATCACTTCTCATATTACTCCCACTTGGACGAACTCCACTAATATCATTATCTTGATCCAAGGTTTTAAATAGGAAATAATCTTCTCCTATTTTGCCCCTCTTAGGAAATTCATCCACTAAGGATGTGACATCCCGTGATTCAAAATTCAGTTATTCTCCCACTTTCCTGCTCACCTATGAACACATACCATTTCGAGTGTTCGCAGTATCTCATTAAAATACTCTTCTTTCATTTGGGACCATATTTACCAAATTTGTGAGAGGATTCATTATAGGCAGCACAACCCCATGACTTAAGAAAACCTAAGTCCGGTTTTCTACCTGTCCATAACTCATATGGAGTGGAACTAACTGATTTGGAAGGCACCCGGTTAAGTATATAGATAGCAGTTAACATCGCATCACTCCAAAAAGTGATATGTAAGTTAGCATGCACCATCATGGACCTAACCATTTCCAGTAAGGTTCTGTTTCTTCTCTCTACAACACCATTTTGTTGAGGAGTATATGGAATAGACAACTGTATTTCTATTCCTTTTCATCACATTATTTTCTGAACTCATCAGATAAATATTATCGACCTCGATCGGATCTCAATACTTTTATTTTCTTATCTAATTGATTCTCTACCAGGTTCATAAACTTTTTGAAACAACTTATGCTTCATATTTATGAGAAATCAAATAGATATATCCGAATCAAGTAGAATCATCTATAAAAGTGATGAAACAAACAGCCCCTTGCCTTCCTCTCACATTCATTGAACCACAGACATTAGAATAAATTAAATGCAGAGGAAATTCAGCTCTTTTATCTTTTCCAAATGGTTTTCTTGTCGTTTTCCCTACTAGGCAATGCTCACATATGGGCAAATCGACTTTTTCAATATTGCCCAACAAGCCCTCTTTGGCTAGTCTATTCATATGTTGTTGGCCAATATGACCAAGTCTAGCATGCCACATATTCACATCATCACATGAAGTAAAAGACGTGAAACGAGGGAATAACTTTTACGCCGCAAGAAATCATGTGCTAAAAAAGCACCTTAGAACACTCAATGAACAAATTATAATTATATTATTTATAGCGCGCATTAGCTTATTTAAGTGTTCCACCCAAGCCAAGATATTACTTGCAAAGACGTCTTCAGACTCTTCGCAGCAAAAGTAAATCAAAATTAAATTCTTATATGACCCTCCTCCCTGGTACTTAAAATTTTGTTCAAGAAGGGATTATTCATTAATCTCCTCACTGTCTATTTCTAGCTTATTAAGGATGCAGCCATGCATCTCCATCGATGGTTTGATCTCTGACCTTATGTCAAAATCTCATGCGACCGATGCGACCGACTTGAAACACGAGCTCTTGATAAACAAGTCAAGAACGTAATACATGCACATCAGGAATTCTAAGGGAGATCCCTCAGAGGACCACCTCATCTTTTCATTCAATTCCTTTGTCTCGCCCAAAAGATCTTTGGTCCCGCAAATCCACCCGCACTTGCCCAACATGTCACTAGGGAAGTTTGCTTCTTCATTGTACCCCTTTGACATTGACGATCTGGCGAAAACTTGGGGCTCAGAACATTCATGTACAGTTCAAAATGCTCATGAATCGTAGGTGATGATATGGTTTTGCAATGCGGTGATATTGCAGACTTACAACTAGAAGCCCACTAATCAATCATCCTCTTATGCAAGCATAGATTAGTTTCAAAATGACAATAATGTGCCGATACCATGAAATTCCAATTTGTATGATCTGAGCATTGTACGTGTATATCAAAACACGTGATTCCCTATGATAAGTAGTAGTGCCATGCGACGGAATCCATATTTTACATAGGACTTATTTTATTTATTTGTGTGTATTCTTTAGGGGAGGTGACACTATACATAAGGAGCCATTTTTGTTAGGTGAACAGGGTGGGGTGGGTCCACTAGTTCAACTATCCCTCTAAGAATTTACAAAACTCCAACAATTGACGAGACGAGATGCTTGATTTGAGCCATGACTACTCAATCTATTTATAAGTGGTGTGTCAAAAGTCACAAATCTCTTCACACGAAATAGCAAATACTCAAAACATGATAGGTAAGAAGTTCGCTCCCGACATTTCTCAAACCCTTCACTAGATGACACGACCCTTTCATCACTAGATTATTCTTCATTATTAATGGCCTACCCCGTTCGGTGATCCCCATGAGGTTCTGAGTTCACAAGCTGCAGTATAACACCAAGCTTGTTGGTACGGCATCGCAAACCAAGAATGATGGGTCTTGGCTTTGCCAAGTTTCGTGATTCTAAGGAAAAATATCTGTCGACAACCGAGAGCGTACTCGGCAGTGAAGTGAAACCAAGAAGAACCGGACATTTTTGTACGAGCACCATGTGGAAAAGATGAAATGGAAGTACCTGTTTCACTACGCATTTTAATTTGCCAACTCGTAAAATTAGACCGGACATTTCCTACCTTCGATGAAGCGAAAAAAAGAGAAAAAGAAAAAAACTTCATTCGCTGTAAACGAAACTGATAATCGCTCCCTCTAGATCTGCACATCTTTCGTTCTCCGTTAACGAAACACGAAGCCGGTCACGGCGTATACTATACTGCAATGGGAGCCTGCAAGCAGTACTTCTTAGAGGAGGTCCCCCACGAGAGGAAAATGCAATGATTAAAGAAGGGAAGCGCCATGCAAATGCATTAAGATTGGGTCGGTTGTGCGTCTCTCGGTCCTATTTCACTTGTATTGATTGAACCATGTCTTCGTCGATGATAGGTTTTCAGTTATGTCCAATTCACTACAGACATGCCACGTTGGTTTCTCTTTCGTGGGGTTTCTCTTTTGGGGGAGCGTCGATTGCATCACTTTTCGAGCATTCATTTTCAAAGTTTGAGGGTTTGCGTTGCACTTGCTCAACTCGCTATATATCTTGCCAAAAATACGTGTGGTTGTTATCTTTGTTTCATCTCTTAACTAAAGCCGCGAGTCCGCACAATTGATTGATTACTTAAAGATCATTAAGGTATTTGAGGGAACAGCGTAAATTATATACAGTCCGGCATAATTGGAGTGCATATAACCCTTGATTCATGATTTAGAAATAACTGAACTTTATATGAGATGTCTTGCGGAAATTCTTGTATGCTCTTGATTGAGATCCCGTATTCTTTGGGGGGGAAGAAGGAACACTAACAAGCCAAAGCCAGGATGATACTCACGCCCAGTAATATTATGAGGGCTTTTATCCATTCAACAGTACATTTAGGAATTCAATCATCAATTCCTTAGAGACTTCAGTTTTTTAACTTCAACTTGCTGGTCGAATTAGTGCCTGGTTCGGAACGATCAGCGCCATCGGCAACGTAGAAATCCAAGTTGGATTTTTATACTTATAATGTATTTCACAACTTGTGCTAGTAAAAAGTTGTATGCATGGGTTCAATAATTAGTATCGGAAT
Source organism: Eucalyptus grandis (assembly GCF_016545825.1). Classification (NCBI taxonomy): domain Eukaryota; kingdom Viridiplantae; phylum Streptophyta; class Magnoliopsida; order Myrtales; family Myrtaceae; genus Eucalyptus; species Eucalyptus grandis. The sequence goes on along the minus strand of NC_052620.1, from coordinate 32,771,266 downwards.
TGGCCTCCGGTATAAGTCTGGCCGAAGGACCAATCGGAAGGGGTTGTAGGACACGACGCTCCGGCCGTCGCTGGCGGTGACTAGGAAAGAGAGGCTCTGTCCATTGAGGTAGGAGTTGCTCTGCCAGTTCTGTCCCCAGTTTCTCGACATGGGTTGCCACCGGGTCCTTGATCCTTTGATGGCCACGGAGTGCACATCCCCGGCTCCGCCGACATTGGTTATGAGCACGAGGTTGAAATAAGAGTGGCCGTTGATGGTGAACCGGATCCCTCCGCTTCTTCTGCACCTCACTCTGCAAAGAAGTACCCATCGTGAGGGAAGTGCGCGATTAGCCCCGTGAAAGCATGGAGAAATCAGTATTCAATTAATCCAGTGTAACGTTTGTCTAGTAACCCTTGTATTAATTGAACCAATTGACAAATAAAGGGTAAGAATCCGAATATATTATCTTTTAGTACAACTTGATCCATAGAATTTTTGTTTTCTTCTGCTAGAAGAAAGCCAAAATCGCAGAAGAAAACAAAAATTCGAACTCTGAACAAATTGATTGTCTAGATGACTGTATTATTTCTACTGCGTAGAAAATGAACTGTTATTTGAGTTCGCTAGATTCGAATATAATTATACTACCTAAGTAGGAGCATGTTTGTGGACCCATACATGAGAACTCACAATGGGAAGTAATTGATGTCTAGGCTATACCTTCGGTAGGCCACCGGGACGATCCCAGCCCTGTACTGCGCAATGTGCTGGAAGACCGGCTGGGAGAGGTCGAAGTGGAGTTGAGGAGGGTCGCACCATCCTCCTGGAGGGCAGAAGTCGGTCGCCGTGACCACGATGGTGCCCGAAAGGCACAACTATGGGTCGTTCACGCACCGGAGCTCAAAGCGCGCCGCAGCTCAACCCGTTGTTGAACAGTGCAGTGCTCAGTGCAGCTGTGTTTGTGCCGTACCCTTGGCTGTACAGATTCCCATACCCGCATGTCTCTCCTAATCGCACAATAAAAATAAGAAGAAAAAGCAAAGCACATTATTTTGGTACCGTTAGGAACAGTGAGATTAAACAATTAAAACGTCGAAATTCCTAACTCGGGTGTGTGAAACTTAGTGAGGTTGTTAATTAACTTGGTCCACATGATGCGTACTCATTGTTCCAAAAGCATCGCTTCCTCCATAGAATGTGGCATGAGCATTCATCCACCCGCCCTAATATCCTTATGCAAGAGAAACCGGCACGCATGAGCAAGCCCACCACCAGGAATCCTAGAGAAACCATGTCTTTTCCGTCCTGCACCAACATGATTTTCATGAGATGTTTTGCTTTGTTGATATCGAATTACTACGACCTCATTATCAACGTCAGACCCGGAGCCAAAAGAAGAAGAGAAAGCAAGTAGAGGACCGTGTATGGAAGGAAATTAAAACTCGACCCTTTTGAGAGGAGAGACGCTGCCCAGAAATTGCATGAGTTTGCGGAAGATGATGAGGGAAGATGGAGGGGAATAAATAGAGGCTCGTCAACATCACTCCTGACAGAAAGCTTTGGACATCTTCCGAAGTACTCGGGTCCATTCAACTGCTCATATGTCAAACTGGAGAAAAAATTTCACATGCACTCTCTCTCTCTCATGTTCATGTCATGATTAGGTCAGTGACTGTGGCAACGAGTTAGGCTCGAGTTCAAACCTTGGAAGGATGGTGCTGGATGTGGGAGGCAGGTGACTGACTGTCGACCATGAATCCGAAGTTTGGTGTACTTTTTTTTTTTTATTTTATATAGGGTTAGTCCATTGGAAACGGGCTGAATGATTAGCCAAGGGGTTAGATTTCTGGACACTGGAGTTTAATGCCTCGGTCTCGACTCATTGCACAGATCCAACTTATGGTAAGCTAGTGGATTGTGTCTTTTCAAAAAATAAAATTTGTGGTTCTTGATTGGAATCCCCAGAAAAGGATAAACTCTCCCTGCAATGACCGCACTTTGGGTCAGATAAAGGAGGGTCCCCAGGTCAAATCTGACTGTCTCCATGTGGTTGTATTGAAGTTATAACTCATTGGCAGAAAAGCCAGGAGGACAGTCGATAAAACTTTTCATTTATATATAAGAAAATGTAGCTTGACTTTTCAAATGACGTAAAAATATCCACAAATTTTCATTTGAGGAACAACCACACTCATTATTTAATTTTCCATCTGAGCAAATTAATGTGATACAGGACTTGACCACGAGTGATGTTTTAGACAAAGGTATCAGTAGAGAAAAGAGCTGTAGTTCAGGAAGCATATTAGGTCCAGTTAATAGAAATCAGAACGATGTTGTCTAGTTGTTGTTGATGTATTCAAGATGTCTTCGGGGCTCAATTGATGTGGTTTTTTGGTATGTGTTGATATTGTTAGCCATGCCGTATGCCATATCAACTTACATCAGAAAAAAAAAATTAGTAATGAATATTCTTGTCCCTTAAATGAAAGTTTGAGTTTTTTCGGATCGTACATAGGCAAAAAGTTCGGATTTGTTTGGAATTTGGCCTTACTCATGGACCAAAGAAGAGGAAATGCCATAGCTCGTAATTTCTTTCTTTCCCCCTCCAAAATTTTTCGTTTTATTTACCGAGAAGTATCAACAATCCACCTTTCCAAATGTGCATCGATATAGAAATTGACAAGGGATATGTAGGGTCATCTGTTGATTCTTGGACAGAAAACGCAAAATAGCAAGGGATATGTAGGGTTATTTGTTGATTCTTGGACAGAAAACACAAACTAGCGAGAAAATTAAAAGTACGAAAACTAGAGGCAATTGCACAGCTGACTATACAAAAGGGTACTAGTTTGTAAAGATAATAGGGAGATAAAATTGAATAGATTGTGTTAAGTGATTGATTGGTGGTCCTTTACTCAAATTATCATTTAATGCTTAAAACTACTAGCAACATTTAACAACCGTTACATAGAAAGCAAATAACATCTCACATGACTCCTAGAATTTAACATGTATTTACAAATGGTGATCAAAAGACCCATTAACCTAGTATTATGGCCTCATCACTCGCCCCACATTGACACTTACTTCTACAGCTCGCGACTCCTCTTTTGACGGTTACGACAACCTATGTATCTTGGTCATTATCATTCTTGGCTTTTGAGATTTATGGCTCCACAAATTGTTGTTCATGATGGCTTCATGATTACATAGATCGTTATGATTGTAGCCGAAATTGATTCTTGATTCATGAATCATCATTTCAACTTCAATTCCCTTGTCAACTGAACGGAGTTTCACTTACGACACTTTGTGGCTCAACACTTGGTGATTTTCTCTTGCATTGCCTTTTGGTATCTTCTCATCGCCTTTGTGAATTATTTATGGTTGCCGACCAAAAGAACTTAGCAAATTTTATCTCGACCATGTCTTGCTCGATCTTTTTCAATCCGAGTCGATGGTCAGAGACTTGGGCAATTTTTTCATACCAACAAATTAACTCCTTCCAATTTAGTGGAACATGCATATAGACATCTCGAAAATAATAGGAAAAATAATTAGATACTCTTGATTTACGTTACTCCACTTCACATGAGCCATTAGACCATGTTAGATCCACGCAATCGAACGGCTCATGTGGAGTCTTTTGCATGAAAAATATTCATATACCAAGCGTCAATTTTTCCTTAAATATTTCTAAGTAACTGAGATTGCGATTTCGTTTCCACTCCGATGCTCTGGATTTTATTTGAATGCGACTATCTTTCCTGCTGTTACTACACCCTCGATCTCTGGTTCTCAATCTGAATTTAAAATAAAAATTAAAAATTAAAAAAAAAAAAAAAAAAAAAACAACAACAACAACAACGCGATGTCCTTGTAATAACAATAATCACTTGCTTTGTTTCGGTCGGAACGATAAGTACACGCTGATTGCAATTCCTCACGTTCCTCTGTTTTCCCGTGGTCCCTCTTCATCAGCTGCTGGAATTGTCGCAAGACCCGCTTGCCGCGGAAGTTGATTGAAATCAAGCCAAGTATAGCGAAATGGGGGCATTCAATGAGAGACTTCAGCGATCGACATGATCCCGGGAGGTTAATGGCACATGGACGTCGTCCCTTTTGACAAGCATGGAATCCATGCATAGATCCCTTCTCATTTATCAACCGTAGGGCACATACGGTTCCCTCGAATATTCCCTTTTTCAAGCTCGAAATTTAATAAGGCGACTCTAGGGTTAGACAAATATCGGTTCGAGAATTCAAGGGATTTCCGGTTGGGGAACCGGAGGTCGCTCGTTTAGGTACCCTCGACTACGGGCATGGGACTCCAGATGAGGCTCACCTGCACAGACTAAAGACTTGGAATCGGCCTATCGATAAGTTTTGCAGGGTATTCCATGCCTCGAAACGTGTGAGATTTGCTCGGACGCGCCGGGACACGGCGGTGAGGTTTAAGTTCATGGAATATTTCACTAATCCCAGGATATGCGACTCGACCATGAAATTGTTAACACAAAGTGATATGATTGAATATTTATGTTGATTTTTTTTTTATCGGAAATATTTATGTTAGTTTGTACAACAATGTTTTGACATTTTGGCATGGATTTGCTTTAACTTCTGAAATTCAGATTTTCAGATAATGTTATGACAGATATGATTTGAATTTAAATATAGTTATGATAGATAGCACCAAAGAAGTATATATATATATATATATATATATATATATATATATATATATATATATATATGCATGGCAAATAACAAGGAAAGTTCAAACTCGTCGGCATGATATGCATGGCGCCGCCCCCGCGAAAGTAAGATCCCCGTCGACACCAGTTGACGGCGTTTCATGCTCCGACTCGCCGCCCTCTGCGGTTCCCGCATAAGACAGCTTCTTCCTCTCTTCTCCGTCGCCAACCGTCACTTCCCCATTGTCCACACTCTCGCCGATGACGCCACGCCTCGATCGCCACCTTCTTCCAAGGACCGGACCGCCCCGCCACTCCGCGCTTCGTCCTCTTCGAGTTTCGAAGGCATTGCGGAATCGGTCCTATCCAGGTGTCCTCGCCTGTTGGAGGAGAAGAACCAGAAGAAAGTGAAGACCCGTGGCGATGCTTCTCCCGGGCACCTTCTTCTCGAGATCTTCGACGTGATACCGGACGCTGCCCGTGGACTGCTCAGAACTTCTGAGCTGAAATCCTGGGGATGTGCTCCGAGTACTGTCCGACTTTTCGTCCGATCTCGAAAAGGCTGCGGTTGGAGTCGAAAAGGTGGAGTCCCCGAGCATACGAACTCATGGGATCGATGCTCTCGCGGGCTGGGCTACTTAGAGAAGCTGAGTTGCTGCTGCGAGATGTCGAAAGCCAAGGAATTCCGTTGGATGGTCGTGAGATATTCAGTGACTCGATCGAGAGGTACGCTGGAGTTGGTGATTTTGAGAGGAGCCTCTGCCTGCGTGATAAAATGTCGAGCCGAGGTTGGGCACCATCTCGCTCTTGTTTTTACGCACTTATTGAACTTTCAATTAGAAGGAAGAAATCTCGGTTGGCTCTTAGGGTTTCTCTTGATATGATAGAAAGTGGAATTAGCTTTAATGCTCAGAAAGTAGACTTTGGTGCTGTTGTTAAATTACTTTGCGAAGAAGGCGAAATTCAAGAAGCGAGAAATCTCGTCAAGAAGGCTACTGGTTGTGGATATGAGCCTTGTAGCTCAGTTCTATATGAAATTGTTTGTGCATATTGTGAGAAGAAAGACTTTGAAGATCTGCTGAGTTTCTTTGTTGAGTTGAACCGTGGACCGGATCTTCAAGCTGGCAATAGGATGATAAATGCTCTCTGTCTGAATTCTGGCTCAGAGAGGGCGAACCTGTTTAGACGTAAATTGGAGAAGTTAGGTTTCAAGCCTGACGAAATAGCCTTTGGTATCTTAATAGATTGGTGCTGTCGTGAAGGGAATCTGAAAGGTGCTCTTGTTTATTTGGCAGAAGTATTGGGAAGAGGTCTCAAACCAGATATATGTTCGTATAACGCTATAATCAGTGCAGTCTTTAAAGATGGTATGTGGGAGCATGCGCGTGATATTCTCGATGAGATGATAGAGGAATGTGCAACACCCAAAGATTTTTACAAAATCTTTTTAGCAGGGTATTGTAAAGGTAGAAAATTTGATGAAGTTAGGACTGTTGTCGACAGAATGATGAAACTTCATCTCATTCAGCTTTCTTCTACTGAGGGTCCACTTTCAAAGGCTTTCACAATGTTGGGATTCGGTCCACTAGATGTTAAGTTGAAGAGAGACAGTGATGCCAAATTTTCAAGGACAGAGTTCTATGATAGTCTTGGCAATGGACTTCATTTGGAAGCAGATATTGATGAGTTTGACAAAAGAATAAATGGGATCCTCGATGACTCTTTTCTTCCTGATTTTAACTCACTTATCATGAAACAGTGCAGGCATGGAAATCTAAAATATGCATTGAGATTGGTTGGTGAAATGGTTCATTGGGGGCAAAAATTGTCTTTGTCCGTCCTGTCGGCTATAATCAAGGGGATTTGTATTACATCTTATCCTTCTGTCAAATGTATAGATTATCTTCTGGAGAAAATGCCTAGATCTAACAGCCAGTTGGATGCAGAAACTCTCAACTTGCTCGTGCAATTTTACAGCAAGAGCGGACGGAGACAAAAGGCTAGGATTCTTTTGGATGGGATGCAGGAACAAGGCTTAGCGATTGAGAACAAGACTTATAACATCTTTATGACAAGTCTTTCTGAGCAATGATTTCTGGGAGAACTAAGTGGTTGCTTGGATCTAGTTAGAGAATCTAAGTGGGTTCCAGGACTGAGAGAACTTGAAGCTATTGTCTGTTGTTGTTGGAAATTGTGATCCATTTTCTCTAAAAATATCTAGAAACTACTAACTTAATCATGAAGGTGAGAACCTTCTAGAATTGTTGAGAACGGAGATTGCTAGTTGAATCTAGAAGATTCACATGGGAATGCAAGCAAGCAAAAAGCCAAGCATCAAAGAAAATCCTAGAACAAGCAAGAGAAGTCTAGAGAAGTCCATGCTTCAAGAGAAGTCTAGAATTCTCTATCTTATGTTAGTAGCTATTTGTAGAGAAGTCTAGAGACTTCCTCCACCTACTTTGGCAGCCTATATAAAGGAGCAAGTGCTCCATGTTTTGGTGAAGGTGAGCTAACCATAAAAACCACATCATGTAGCTCCCTCACCAACACTTCCTTCAACTATTGTAAAATTATTTTCATAAACTAGTGAAACTATTGTTGTCCCATAAACCTTCTCAAAATCATATCCTTGTCACTTGTCCATCCTTTATCAAATATAAACTATACCATGCTTCCGCGCACATTTAAATTCTAACAGTTGTCTTATCCAAAATGCATTGATCAATGAAGCACTAGAGCATTTTGAAAGCACTCTTATAGCCTTCCCTGTCTCTAATGTTATTGATGTCTTCTTTGAGAAACTCCGTGATGCAGGTTTAAGTACCATTGCATATGCACTTGCAAAAGAAATGCATAAGAGGGGTTGCTTAAAAGAGGATAGGGCATATAGTCACCTTATAAGGGGATTATGTTGGAAAAAGAAATACTTAGAAGCCTTAAAGTATATTTGATACCATGCAAGCGAAGGGACTATTCCCTCATCCAGATGCTTCAGTTTTTTTAATTCCTCTTCTTTGCAAAGCAAGAAGGTTTACTGAAGCAACTGCAGTTAACGAGGCCGTGCTGAGAGATAATTCTTCTTTGTCACTTTCTTCTCATTGTGCTTTACTAAAGGGCTATTTTATGGTAGGCGAATTAAAAGAAGCATCAAATTAATTTTGGGATCTATCCCCAAGGGGAATGGTTCCACATGCTGAAGCTTGTGCTATAATGGTGTGGGGTATTTGTCAATCAAACAACTTAAGGAAAGTTGAGGAGTCACTTGCTTATATGACGAGAAGAATTGAGAGGATCAATGAAGACACCTACCCGCGATTTGGGTATAGCAGCAATGCAAAGCCCAAGCAACACTTAGCCTCACATCTGCTCTGGATTGACTTGCCACACCTCCATGAAAACAGAGCAAACTAGTTTCATGAAAACACATCTCAATTAAAACACAGCAAACACACTGGATTGACTCGCCACATCTCCATGAAAACACAGCAAACTGGTTTCCATGAAAACACATCTCAATGAAAACACAACAAACACAGTCTATCTTGTTCAAGGCAAACTACATTAAACTTCTCTCATGTTTCTTGTCCTAAATGGATGTCACTAGAAAACTTTACCTATGTACAAGCTGAGAGACTATTCAGTTGACAGAGCCTTGGAAAGAAACTCCAAAGATTCCAAGTAAGGATGGAACTACTCCAGGATGACAGCTCCAGGGAGGACAGGGTCACTCGACTTATAGTGGCAGTATATCCGAATCTGCAAGAGACTGAGCAGCACCCCAAAACCATTTCCAATCTACAGGGTTGTTCAATAATAGTGTTAGACTTAACCTTAAATGAAAGAAATGAAAATAACTCAAAGTTCCATGCCGATTACCATGCGATAAATGTCAAAAGGGAATGCCGCATAGCCCAGCCACACAGCACTATTGACGAAGAGGCCCACTGAGAGATAAAGTGGCATAAATTCGACGCTACCTGTGTCAATTACCTTTTTCTGCATTGGCCAAATACAAAGAAATGGGCAAAATAGTGAGATTGTTAGCAGAAAAACAAATAAAAAGGAGTAAAACAGCGTATACATACCAAGATCACCAATGGAAAGCCATACATGGTGATGTGGAACACGGTAGAAATGACTCCAAAGGCGACTCTTTTCTTCTTGGGGTCATGTAGGGCAAGTAGGAACACCAGTGAATATGCAGCGAAGAAGGCGACTGCTGCACCGAGCCAATAGCCTAACTTCTTCTACAAAAGGAACAGGTATGTTATGAAATGCACAACTAGAGAACTTAAAGTGACAAAATGAAAGAATGGATTATACCTTAATATCAGCGTAATAAAGGAAAATGAGTAGGTAAGCAATCTGAAACCCAAGGCCAACACTGTTGACAAATATAACGAGCTTGTTGTCCGAATTGACTACGCCGTATATGATTAGGAATGCACAGTTCAGCATAGATGCAACGTATGGATCCACCCTAAAGTGCTGTACAGACCGGTTTGCTAAAATCTTACGGAAGGTGGGACTGCAAAGCAACAGCAGCACTTATCCGTTCAATTGCAGAACAAAGCCACTCTCCGCCACTAAATCACCGAATCAACAGGAAACACTAGCATTCCACTCTCCGCCACTAAATCACCGAATCAACAAGAAACGCTACCAAATCAACAAGAAACGCTAGCATTCCACTCTCCGCCACTAAATCGCCGAATCAACAAGAAACACTACCGAATCAACAAGAAGCGCTAGCATTCCACTCTCTGCCACTAAATCACCGAATCAACAACAAACGCTAGCATTCCACTCTCCGCCACTAAATCACCGAATCAACAACAAACGCTAGCATTCTAAAACTTACAAGGGTGAGATGAACAAACCAGCTGAGGACATGCAACCTGTTCAGGAGAAAAAACGAAGTAACTGAGAAATGAGAAAAAAACTAAGAGTAACCGAGAGGAAATGGCGAAAAAAAAAAACTTACAGGCGAAGCTCAATATCATCTTCACTGTGTCGGACATGTTTCCAACAGAGAAGAAGATGAGGAAGAATGCGAGAGAGAGAGAGAGAGAGAGAGAGAGAGAGAGAGAGACGGAGGAAGAGAGCTGAGGAAGAATGAGACAGAGAGACAGAGAGAGTGGGGGGAGGTACGGATGCCCACGGTGTGCAGGTTACGTAGAGGGCGTACCGAGGGAGCGAGGGAGTGCGTGAGGAGGTCGTTAGCAACAGATTTTTTTGGTCGGTTAACAACGGATTCTAATAAGACAAAAAAGCGAGCGTGGGAGTGCGGGAGGAGGTCGTTTAGCAGCAGATTCTAACTCGATAATTTCTTGCTCTACCTCTCACAGGTCACATTCGAGCAAGAACAAACGTCTCCCTCCTCTTCATCCTCTCGCAAATCTCCCTCTGCTATGGCCTCTCTCGCCCATGCACTACCCTGACGTCACTCCTTACGCTGCAGCCGCCACCACCAGCTGCAGCCGATAAGCTCAAGGTCGTGGCTGAGCGGCTCCACAATGCGGTCGCATTCCTCTCACTCAAGGACCGGCACTTCGCCGACCGACCCAACCGAGGGCCACGCTTGGCTCATGAGCTCCCTCAACGAAACCAGTATCAGCGGCAAACCCCAGCACCTGCACTTCCCATCCGACCACTCAAAGTGCCGGGTGCTATGCTTCGAGGGACGCCACGTGTATGACGTCTCGTGGAACTACAATGCCCCCACATGGCCTGAGGCCCTTCCACGCAATGCCACCTTCATGAGCGGCCCTAACTTTTGTGTCCTACAAGCATTACGACTACGACAACATATGGCACGGCCTGTCGACGGTGTTCCCGTTCGTGGCGTGGCACCGAGGGGATGGTTGCCGCTGCCAGCCTGAGTGGCGGGCGCTGTGCCATTGGGATGAGCTCTGGCCCGAGATGGTCCTGTGGCTGAGCAAGCTGATAGAGGTGACGTTCGGGAAGCCACCGTCCATAGATGTGTTTGATAAAATCAAGGTGAAGAATGAAGGAGGTATGTCTAGGGAGAGGAGGCTCGAGGCCTTCGACTCTTCTAGGTGCAGTGTGAGAAGGTATTGCAACTTAAGCTCGGAGGTCCATGGTGATGGTAAGAATGGTAAGGCAATACGTTTGATGTTGTTGATGAGGCGAGAAGCAAGGTCGTTCAGGAACGAATCGGCTGTGATCGGCATTTTCCAGAGGGTTGCGCGATAAGGTCCGAAGGTTGTCGGCTCATGGTGGCTCACTCGGACCATCTCAGTTTCCATGACCGGGTCAGTACACCAACGCATGGAGCTGATAATTGTTGAGAGTAAACAAGTAAGGTTCAAAATGGGGTGAAGTTAAGAAAGATCAGAGAGAGCGTTTCGAATAAAGAAGCGGGATCATACTGGAGCTTATGATTGCAGCTGATATCTCGGATATATTGCGTTTCAATTATCCACAGCATACACCATTGTTTATTTTTATTTTATTTTTTTTTCAAACTTTTTTGTGAAATATTACACCAATGCATGAGAAAAAAGCTTCACTTAAAATAGCTCTTCCCAAATCGGTTTTCTCTCGAAGTGCCATCAAAACCGTCAAGGAAATTGATTCGCTATAAGCTGAGAAATAAGTTACAGGTCGTTTTCTTCGGTGGGCCACAGGAAATTCAGCTCTCAATCCCAATCAAGCGCAAAAAAATTACGTAAGAAGTAAGAGATCCATTACGGATCTGCTTTCTCGTAACTTCGTCGCAAGACATTGCATTGGACAAGAATTGAACTAGTGCAAATAACTCCTGCGTGATCGTTGGAGCTCGGTATGGTGCTTCCGCACTTGTTTATGCGATGCGTCAGAAGTTAAAGAAACTGAGAAAAAAGAGGAGGAAAAGAAAAGGGTGTCTAGGTCAAGTCTAGGGTTCCGATCTCATTGAATTTGAGCGATGAAGCACTGATCAAGTGCATGCGACATCGACCATTTTGATCCGGCCTGACATTCGGGTCCTACAACTGCTACGATTACCACAACATAAGGCACGGCCTGTCGACTGGATTCCATTAGTGGCGTGGCACCAGGGGGAAGGCTGCCGCCGCCCGCCCGAGCAGTGGGTGCTGTACCACTGGGCCGAGGTCCGGGTCGGGATGGGCCTGTGGCTGAGCAACCTGATGGAGGCGATGTTCAGGAAGCCAACATCCGTAGGAAGTGTTTGATAAAATCAAGGAGAAGAGCCCGGTCTGCGACTTGTTGAGGTGCAGTGCGAGGAGGAGGCATCGCAGCATGACGTTGGTCCTGTACTGTTGCTCATGAATCCAAGGCCTTCATGTGCACTACCGAGCGCGGTAACCAAGTAAGAGCTACGACAGCCCCCTCAGGAAGTTGCTCCGGAAAGCAAGTCAAAATCGGGTATAAGTAAAAGTTACAAAGAGTCAAATGGCCTCCGATGTGAATATTCCTAAGCCCTAAGGGGTTCATTGAAGGAGCAACTTCGAAGTGGCATGTCGGGGCAACCGCCGGTTGAATGTTATGGCGAGACAATGAAATTAAATAAGCAGACGTTCATTTTATTCACCTTGTTGGAAATTGGTGATCCATTTTCAACAAAATCTGGAACTATTTGATTAATCGTGAAGAAAAGAAGGCTCAATATCATTGGAACAAGCTAGGCAGTTACTCATCAAAGTTGAAGCCAACTACCTGGGCAGAAAAAGTCTCTAGAAGAAAAGATGAAGAGTCCAAGTTGAAGTTGAAGAATCTGTGAAGAAGTACAAAAGAAAATCCTAGAACAAGCTTACAGAAGTCTACGTGCATGTGCATGGGAAACACGTTTCCTTCATTAGCCAGCAGCGGCAAAAGAAACAGTAAACAAAAGTCAGTCGGTGGTCAAAGTCAAGAGTGGTCTAGGTCCCTCATCGTTGACAAATACAGAGCAGTAACGTGTACAAGTCCAGCTATTGTTTGACTCGGTTGTCAGCCTAGGAGCAAGTGCTCCGTGTTTTGTGTGCTCCACCCTCAGAGGTTTGGACCTCCACCGTGAGTGCGTGCGGGGAGTGAGCTTATAAACTCCATATCCTTATACTCCTCCACCAATACCTCCATCAAAACTTAGATTACTCTATCTTTTGAAGCTTTAGACTCCTGAAAGAGGGTCCAAGAGATACCCAGAAGATCTCCGGTTGACATTCGGCTGTGGATCTTCGTAATCCATCATTTTCATATTCAGATCCGCTGATTCTCCCGCAGTAGCTCTAAGGAAACATAACACGCAAGCCCACGATTCTCGCAAGTGAAAAACGACTGCTGACCGGCAAGGGGGTCAACAAAGAATGATGATAAGAGACGAACCTTCAGTGGAACAGCATCATCGTCAGGATCTCCTCGATGATCAGTAGCGCGTCCTTGAGAATCCTAAATGAGTTTGTGAGTGAGAAATCATGATGTTCCAGCAACATTCTATGCCACACCAAAAAAGTTGCTAGGGTTCTTACTATGAGTTCTCAGGATACAGAGAAAGAGAAGCGTCAGAACAAGAAGAACCGAGGGCCAACGAGATGCAGACCAAGCCATTGTCTTCGAATCCACTACTCTTAGGGTTGCTTTCAGACTGATGAAAGAGTATTTCTGTGTAAACAAGAAAGTAACGGCACGACAGGCTTTTAGGTTTCCGGGGATGACCATGCCTGCAACTTTTTGCTTTTTTTTTTTTTTTTTTTTTGGCATTTTTAACACGTACAAGGCAAGGGGACATCTGTTAAGGCCCAAAATGCTGATTCATTTGGTAGTTGCCCCTCCTCAGGATTGTTTGCAGAAAAAAGAAAAGAGCATGTCATCTTTAGCAAGATTTTCCAGACATTATTGTCCGATACCAGATTAGGCTCCTCTTCTCAAGGATATAGTCAGCATTAATCAACTTCGGTAAATACAATATATTATTTCGAGGCCAAAAATAGATGCTCCACTTGGTGGGCCGGGCCTAGCTCAATCTAGTAGTCATAAATTGACTAAAATGCAATATGGGCTTAGGCCGACTCAGGTCGGACATAAACATTTCGAGACGGACGGCCTGCAAGGCCCAGGGACTATCATAGGACCGAGGTTGAAGATCAACACTAGTAATGATCAGATGGATTCAAAAGACAAATGATGTTTGTAGTCATTAGTGTTGGGTAATGTCAATACAATTTCATGAAATTTTGTCTTACAGATGACATACTCCACTAATAAACGGACACGAGACCGCTCGAGAGACAGAGACGGATATATATTGTCATTTTCCTCAAAAGTACGTTAAAAGAGTTCTGCCTTGCTATGATAAAATCTCAAAATGATGTTATCCTAATGTTATGTCAACTGTATTATAAACAAGAAATGCTTATATGTTCTAATGGGCTATCTAAAGTGCAAGATTTTATAGAAATATTGTTTACAATAACTGGATTTTGACTAATTTTTGTTATCTAGTGAGAAATCACCTTAATATTATATTGTATCTATAGCTATGAAGCCAAATAATCATAATTTGCGTGTATAAATAATTCTTGACACGTTACATTGTTAATTGACCAAATAAAAGATATAATTTTAGTGTAGAATTGGAGTACTTTTACGTGAGCATTGTGCATGCATTCTGTATGTGTATTATTTGGTTCGCTCCCACGTAATAAGCATTTCTTTGTAAGCTCGGCAAAGGTGCAAAAGACAGAAGTTCTACTTAGAATCACATAACAGTTGTGTTTTATATGAAAGTACAAGTATTTTACTGATAGAAATGACAGGACAAACTGTCAATGAACATTTACATGAGTGGCTATATTCAACACCTAATAGGTCCATCTCCACTTGACTTTATAAAGTCACTTAGGATGCATTTAGTTCAGCATTTTGAAAACTCATTGAGAAAGTATAAAGCAGTTTACCCTAAAGGACTTTCGGCAAATGCAAAGGCCATTTGGTAAATTATGCTTTGAGAAGTAATTTTGAGAGAAATGTTCTTTAGTAGAAAACATATTTAAAAACCTCTTTGGGTAATTAATATTATTATTTTAAATTTTATTTCTTTAAAATTGAAAAAAAAATTATACAGTTTTTTAAATATAAAATTTGACAATAATACAAAAAAATTGAATACACATATAAATTTTTTTAAAAGACCAAATCCTTCATTGAAATTTTTTAATTTTTATTTTTTTAAATTAAAAAAAAATAATGTATGCAATTTTTTAATATTAATTTGAAAATAATGCTAATATATATATATATATATATATATATATAAATTTTCACAAAAAAAAAAAGACCAAACCCTTTATCATAATTTTTAAATTTTTAATTGTTTAAAATTAAAAAAAAAAATAATGTATGAAACTTTTTAAATATAAATTTTGACAATAATACTAAAAAAATCATATACATGTATTTTTATCAAAAAAAAAAAGACCAAATCCTTTGTCGGAATATTTTAAATTTTAATTTTTTTTTAAATTTGAAATAATAATTTATGCGATTTTTTAAATATTAATTTGAAAATAATGCTAAGAAATCAAATACATATATATAATTTTTTTTTAAAAGACCAAACCCTTTGTCGGAATTTTTTAATTTTTATTTGTTTAAAATTGAAAAAAATAATGCATGCAACTTTTTAAATATAAATTTTGACAATAATGCTAAAAAAGTCAAATCTATAAATAATTTTTTAGCATCTATATATATTTGATTTTTTTAGCATTATTTTGGCATTTAAAAAAATAATAACGAGGGAAAAATCAGAAATTTGAAGAATGAGTGAGGATAATTTTGAAAGAAAAAAATAAGTTTCAGCATTTGGCCAAATGTTGAAAGCTCAATATGGTCCCTACTAGCATTGGGCTTTTAGCCTTCCCAATGATAGTTTTTACTTGAAAACTATTTCAAAATAGTTGCCAAATAATTTAGCATTTCCCCAAGGGACTTTAGAGGCTGAAAGCCCCTTGGGAATGCTAAATCAAACACATCCTATGGGCCCGTTTGGTTCAACTTTGAGGAAATGACTTTATATTTCCCCAAGTATCTTTTGTGAAAGTAAGTGTGTTTAGAAACTCATTTTTGTGTATATTTTGCAAAGCAACTTTAAGGTGAAAAGAAAAAAGAGAAAAAGAAAAGAAAAAGAAAAATGAGGAGAAGAAATGCGCAGCTGCGTGGAGAGGGGATCATGAGGGAGCGGCTGAACGGTGGTGCTGGTGGTGGTGGGGAGGCGGTTGGCGGCGGAAGTGATGGCGGTGGCGGTGGCGGTGGCGGTGGCGGTGGCGGTGGGAGGAGGCGACTCACCTCAGGTCGCCGACCTTAGGCGACACCCTGGGTCGCGTCGACCTTGTAAAGATGGGAAACGAAGGTACATCCAAAATTATTAGTATGGGTATTATTTATTTGGAGACTAATATTAGATGTAGGCTATTACTCAAAGATGTGAGACATGTTCTAGAGATATGCCTCAATCTTATATTTGCTAGCAAGCTTAATGACGAAGGCTACAACAATTTCTTTAGTGATGGGAAATGGAAGCTCTAGCCAAAGGAGAAAAGACTAACACTCTCTATATCACACAATTCAAACCGTGTGGAGGAGAGGTGAATGTAACCGGAAAAGGAGTCACCACCAAGTTATGGCATAAGCGACTCGAACACAAGAGTGAGAAAAGACTTAAATTCTCACTAGAAAGCAACTCCTACCCGGAATGAAAGGTATACCGTTGAATACTTGTATCGATTGCATCATGGGAAAACAATATAGAGTAGCATTTCGCAATTCCCCACCATCTAGCAAAGCTGAAATTTAGATTTGATACATACTGATGTATGCACAATGCAAACTAGGACACTTGGAGATGTGTTTTATTTTGTAACATTTATTGATGACCACTCTAGAAAGGTGTGGGCATTTGCCTTGAAAACTAAAGATCAAATGCAGGAAATCTTCAAGCAATTTCATATGAAAGTTGAAAGATCAACAAGCAAGCGATTGAAGTGTGTACGCTCAGACAACGGTAGCAAATACCGAGGACTTTTTGGAGATTATTGCAAAAATCTTAGGATCAAATTAGAAAGATCCGTACCAAAAACACCTCAACACAATGGTGTCGTAGAGTGGATAAACAGAATCATATGTGAAAAAATCAGATGCATGCTCTCCAACGCAAAGTGTCAAACCACTTTTTGGGTGAGGCAATGAGGACAGCAATTGATTTAAGCAACCTATCACCTTCAGCTCCACTTAACGGTGATGTACCACAAAGTGTCCAGACTGATAAAGATGCTTCTTATGGCCACTTGAATGTGTTCAACTGTAGAGCATTTGTTCACATTATAAGGGATGAGAGATCAAAGCTTGATGAGAAATCAAAGCAATGTAATTTTTTGGGGTACGCTCATGAAGAATTCAGCTACAAACTCTAGGATCTTGTTAACTGAAAAATAGTCAAAAGCAGGAACATGGTACTTCTTAAAGATCAAACAATCGAGGACTTCGAGAAGCATGAGAAATCTCCATCAACAGATGAATACCCAGTTGATCTTAGCCTACTCGCTCCTCCTATCGATTCTAATGACAACCAAGCTGAATCTAGGATTGAAGGTAAGACTACTTCAACTGAACTTGAACCAATTGTTGAACAAGTCCCTTCAAAACCTCAATTGATGAGATCAACTCGTGAACGACAATCTAGTCGTAGATATTCTCCCAATGAGTACAATGATGCTCACTGACGGGAAAGAACTAGAGAACTACCAAGAAGCTGTATTTCATGAGCATAAAGATGAATGGTTAAAAGCTATGCAAGAGGAGATGAAATCTTTAGACGAAAATCATACTTATGATTTAGTCAAGTTGCCACGAGGACGAAAAGCTCTAAAAAAAAACAAGTAGGTGTTCAAAATAAAGACTGAAGAAGGTAACTCAAACCACGATACAAAGCAAGGTTGGTTGTGAAGGGATTCACTCAGAAGAAAGATATCGACTTCGACGAGGTATTTTCTCCTGTAGTTAAAATGTTCTCTATCCGAGTTGTCCTTGGCTTGGCAACAAACTTGAACTTGGAGGTCAAGCAACTTGACGTGAAGACTACGTTTTTACATGGAGATCTACATGGATCAGCCGGAAGGTTTCAAAATCAAAGGCAAAGAAAACTTATGTGTAGATTGAGTAAGAGTCTTTACGGGCTCAAGTAGGCACCAAGACAGTGGTATAGAAAATTCAATTTCTTCATGGAAGAAAATAGGTTGAACAAAACCATCGCTTATCACTACATGTTCGTCAAGAAATTTACTGATGGTAATTTCCTCATTCTTTTGCTTTACATTGATGACATGCTAATTGTTGGCCAGGTTAAAAGCAAGATCAACAACTTAAAGAAGAAATTAAGCAAGTCCTTTGCGATGAAGGATTTGGGACCAGCAAAACAAATTCTTGGGATGGAAATCTTACAACACAGGCAAAACCGTAAACTCTGGTTATCTCAAGAACAGTTTGTTAATAAAGTTCTTGAAAGATTTAACATGAATAAATCCAAAGTAGTTTATTCTCCACTTGCAAATCATTTCTAACTTAGCTTAGAGCAGTGCCCAAAAAGTGAGACCAAAAAGAAGGAAATAGAAAAAGTTCCTTATGCATCGGCGATTGGCAATCTAATGTATGCCATGGTATGCATGAGGCCTAATATTGCATATGCAGTTGGTGTGGTAAGAAGATTTCTATCCAATCATAGTAAGAAATATTTGGCAACAGTCAAATAGATATTAAGGTATATTTGGGGTACTTCTAATAACTGTATATGCTATGGTGATGGTAAAACTACATCAGAAGGTTTTCGAATTCAAACATGGCATGGGACGTGGACTCTAGAAAATCTACATCGAAATACCTAATGACTTTTGCAGGGGAGCAGATTCATGGCAATCTCGACTACAAAAATGCGTTGCCCTATTTACTACTAAAGCAGAGTATATTGTGATAACGGAAAGATGTAAAAAACTCTCGTGGACAAAGAAGTTCCTACAAGAAATGGGCACAACCAAGAGGAGTGTATCTTGTATTCAGATAGTCAAAGCGCAATACACCTCAACAAAAATACAGCTTTCCACTCCAAATCCAAATACATTGACATCATATATCATTGAATATGTGATATGTTGGAAGAAAAAGATCTACAATTAAAGAAAATGCACACTGACAACAACGGCTCAGATATGATGACAAAATCTCTATTTACAGTGAAGATGCAAGCTTGTCAAACTTTTGCAGGTTGACACTCTCTCCAAATTGCTCGTGAGGGGGAGATTTGTTGAGTAGGTCACTCCCAATTGGAAAGGCCATCTCAATTATGTATATTTATAGTAGAATATGTATAGTAGTGAGTGTGTAAAAGAAAAAAGAAAACAAAAGAAAAAAAATCAAAAGAGATCGAGTGATAAATCAACATGATCTTCCGCATCCAGAAAATCAAGGGAGATTGGGAAACAAATCAAAGTGATATTCTCAAATCTACAAAATCACGAGAGATCATGAGATAAATCTACGTGATTTTCATATCGTACAATTCTAATTGGGATTGCATTTTGCTCTTATAAATAGAAATTCTCCTCAAGGGAGAAGTATATACAAAAGCAAGAATATCATAGCAACAAAGCGGAAGAATCAATTTTCTTCTTCCAAGAGAGAGTTATCTTTGAGTGAGTTATCCAGTTTGTGAGAGGTTCAGATTCCCAAATTAAAGATAGTGAGAGATCCAGTGAAGTTGTATCACATTATTTATCATAGTGGAATTTTGAAGAAGACTATGATCACGTGGTTTTTCCCGTCACCTTGGAGAGTTTTCCACGTTAAAATTCTAGTGTTATTTACTATTCATCTTTACTGCTTTCATTCAATATTTTATCATATTTGATTTTCACAGAAATAGTAGTGAGAAAAATTATCTGGGCCTTCTCCATAAATATCCTTCTTTTTCCCAACAATGAGGGCTAACGATCGAGCAACAGATTTGGCTCCTTATAAGACAAAAAAAAAATGTTCGGCACCCATAAAGCTTCCTTTACTCTTGTCATATTATTCATTCATCCACCCACGTCAGCTGTAAAACAAGTTTGAAAAGCTCAAGCTCTTTTTTTTTTTTTTTTTTTGGGTCAAAAAAGGTCAAGCTTGAATGCAAGACATTACCCTTGAAAGCCAAATATTACATATTTAACTATATCTTTTCCAAGAACAATGAAAGTATTTGCAAATCAATTGATTTTGATGTATAGAAATATCTTGCTTATACGATCAAACGATTAGAAAAAAAATTAGTTAAATCAAAATCAAAATCAATTCCTAACCACATAAGTTTGGTTCCGTGGAATTATGGACGGGATACTTATGTTGAAATTTCAACAAATTAGAGTGAAAGGAAAAACCAAAAATAAATTATGCTGTCGACAAGCGCTTCATGTAAGCATTTGGAAGGGAACGAAATAAACAATCTATTGAAGGATCTAAATCTTTTCTCCAATTTTTTCTAGTTACACTTAATCGATTATGGTCTACATTTACCAGTCGCGGCCTATTCAACCACAGAATCAATCAACATCTGCTCTGGATTGACTCACCACATCTCCATGAAAACAAAGCAAACTAGTTTACATGAAAATACATCTCAATTAAAATACAGCAAACACAGTCTATCTTGTTGGTTTTCATCAATACAGAAGTGAAGCCTTGTTCAGAGCAAACTGCATTAAACTTCTCTCATGTTTCTTGTCCTAAATGGCTGGTCACTAGAAAACTCTATGTACAAGCTCAGACACTATTCAGTTGACAAAACCTAGGAAAAGCCTAGGAAAGAAACATCGAAAATTCCAAGTAGGGATGGAACTGACAAGGTCTCTGCACATATAGTAACAGTATATCCGGATCTACAAAAGACTGAGCGGCACCCAAAACAATCTCCAATCTACAGGGTTGTTCAATAATAGTGTTAGACTTGACATTAAATGAAAGAAATGAAAATAATTCAAAATTTTATACCGATTACAATGCGATAAATGTCGAAATTCTATGTTGATTACCATGCGATAAATGTCGAAAGTGATTGCCCCATAACCCATCCACACACCACTATTGAGGAGGAGGCTCAATGAGAGATAGAATGACATAAATTCGATGTTACCTATGTGGATTACCCTTTTCTGCATTGGCTAAATGCAAAGAAATGGGCAAAATATTGAGATTATTAGCAGAAAAACAAATAAAAGGAGTAAAACAAACATACATACCAAGATCGCCAGTGGAAGGACATACATGGCGATGTTGAACATGGCACAAATGACTCCAAAAGCGACTTTTTTCTTCTTTGGGTCATATACAACAAGCAAAAACACCAGTGAATATGCAGCAAAGAAGGCGACTACTGCACTGAGCCAATAGCCTACCTTCTTCTACAAAAGGAATAGGTATGTTATGAAATGCACAATTGGAGAACTTAAAGTGACAAAATGAAAGAATGAATTATACATTTGTGTTGATATAAGCGTACCAAAGGGAAATGAGTAGGTAAGTCATCTGAAACACGAGGCCAACGCTATCGACAAACATAAAGAGCTTGTTGTCCGAAATGATTAAGCCGTATATGATTAGGAATGCACAGTTTAGCATAGATGACGCCCTAAAGTGCTGTATAGACCGGTTCACTACAATCTTATGGAAGGCAAGGCTGCAAAGCAATAGTAGCACTTACTCGTTCAATTGCAGAATAAAACCATTTTAATCACTCTCACCAAAAACAGGATAAAAGCATAAAAAATCACCGAATCAACAGATTCTATTATGCAAACTTTAAACGAACTACTTTAGTCACTCTCCGCCATTAAGTTCTTCATTTCACAACAACAAACACTAGTAGTCGTTCTCATTAAAAAAAGTTAAAAAGATCATTCTAAAACTTAAAATGATAAAAGAAACAAAACAATTTCAGTCACTCTCACTAAAAACAAAACAAAAACATGAAAAATTACGGAATCAACAAATTTTATTATGCAAACTTTAAACAAACTACTTTGGTCACTCTCTACTACTTAGTTCTTCATTTTACAACAACAAACACTAGTAATCGTTATCATTAAAAAAATAAAAAAAGATCATTATAAAACTTACAATGATGAAAGGAACAAAACCATTTCAGTCACTCTTACCAAAAATTAGACAAAAACATTAAAAATCACAAAATCAACAAATTCTATTATGCAAACTTTAAACGAGTTACTTTAGTCACTCTCCGCCACTAAATTCTTAATTTCACAATAATAAACATTAGCAGTCGCTCTCACTAAAAAAATAAAAAAGATAATTCTAAAACTTACAAAGGTGAGAGGAAAAAGCCATTTTAGTCACTCTCACAAAAAAAACGGGACAAAAACATGAAAAATCACCGAATCAACAGATTCTATTATGTAAACTTTCAACGAACTACTTTAGTCACTCTCCGCCACTAAATTCTTCATTTTACAACAACAAACACTAGCGGTGGAACTTATTAAAAAAATAAATAAAAAATCATTCTAAAACTTATAAGGATAAAAGAAATAAAGCCATTTCAATCACTCACCAAAAACGGGAGAAAAACATGAAAAATCACCGAATCAACATATTCAATTATGCAAACTTTAAACGAACTACTTTAGTCACTCTCCACCACTAAGTTCTTCATTTCACAACAAGAAACACTAGCAGTCGCTCTCATTAAAATAAAATAAAAAAAGATTATTCTAAAACTTACAAGGGTGAAAAAAACAAAGTCATTTCAATCACTCTTACCAAAAACATGATAAAAACATGAAAAATCATCGAATAGTAGATTCTATTATACAAACTTTAAACAAACTACTTTAGTCACTCTCCGCCACTAAGTGAACAAATGATTATTCGCCTTCTTCTTCTTAGTCTTTGTTGTTATTTTAAATTTTCTTTTTTTATTAGAATTTCAATATTATTTATATTTAATTTATTTATATTATTTAATTATTATTTTCTTAATTTAAATTTAAAGAAGTTTGTTATTCAAAAAGTTAGTTTGACCCCCATAATTTTTTTGTTTTCTTTAGTTCCATTTTAGGACTTCTATTAAATTTCAATGTGTCTCACAACCCGAAAGAATTCACGGGAGGGGTCATTTCATTCGTAGGTTCAATTCCTATTGGATGCACGCCAATGGGACCCTACAACAAATCTATTGGAAATGCGCCAAACCCAAAGCAAGCCACTCCTAAAAGAAATAAATGAATTCCAAAAAAATTTGGCAAATCCAAAGAAGGTTTTCCTTCTAAATCCCAATACACCCGATGCAAGATAGCTACCAAAAAGCACAAGTTAGAAAACACAATATGTGCACCGGCCACGCTCATTTCACAACAACAAACACTAGCAGTCGCTCTCATTAAAAAAATTTAAAAAAAAATATTCTAAAACTTACAAGGGTAAGAGGAACAAACCAAGAGTTGGGAAATGAACTCCAAAGATTGCAAGCAAGGATAAGACTGCTCCCACATGATAGCTCCCGCAATGAGAAGGTCTCCAAATATATAATAGCAGTATATTCAAATACGTAAGAGACTGAGCAGCACCCCAAAACTATTTTCAACCTAGAAGGTTGTTCAATAATAGTTAGACTTGACCTCAAATGAAAAAAGAGACAAAAAGAATTCAAAGTTATATGTCAACTACCGCACAATAAATGTCGAAATCGATCACCCCATAGTCCAGCCACACATCTGGCCCAACGTGAGATAAAATGACATAAATTCGACGCTAGTCATGCTAATTACGCCAAAGAATGGGAAAAATATTGAGATTGTTAGCTAAAAAACAAACAAAAGGAGGAAAGCAGTGTACATACCAAAATCACCAACGGAAAGCCATACATAACAATATTAAACACAGCACAAATGACTCCTAAGGCAAACATTAATCTTAAATCAAGACCCGCCCTCACATTTAACCTTAATAAATTGTTGTTTGTCAAGAGTCTAGTAATTTCTAGTAAAATTGAAAAAAAAAAAAAAAAAAAGGTAAGAAATATTTTAAATCAATGGTGGAACCCACAAGAGACATATATTCATTTTTATGTAAAAATTGTGTTAGGGGTGGAAATAGCGCGAGTCAATTTTTATTACTCTTTAACAAGTTTTCCGAAACATGTAACTATTTGCACTAAATGCTAAACAAGTCACAAACTTAAAAAAAAAAATCAAATTACATATTCAATATCATGGGGTAATGGGCTTTTTGTATATGCAGAAATCGAGTAAATGAAATGTCAGATGAAAAAGTTAAGCATTTTCAAAATTTGATAATAAAAAGTACATACATCATTTTTGAAATTTCCTTGAGGACTGAGTGGCGAAGAGATCGGGGCGCGACATAATAAACTTCTTTCTTGTTTCTTATGCTAAATGGAAAGAGTTACTAAAAACTTCGACTATGTACAAGTTTAATGGTGATTGTTTAGTTGACAAAGCCAACGGTTGGAAAATGAACTCAAAAAATTGCAAGCAATGATGGAATTGCTCCAAGGATGATAGGTTGCGGGTGGAGAAGGTCTCCAAACATGTAGTAGCAGTATATTCAGATCTTTAAGGGACCAAGCGGCACCCAAAAACCATTTTCAACCTACAAGGTTGTTCAATAATAGTTAGACTTGACCTCAAATGAAAATGAAACAAAAATAATTAAAAAATTTATGCCGATTACCATGCCATAAATGTCAAAAATGATCACCTAGTAGCCCAGTCACACACCACTATTGAGAAAGAGGCCCAATGCGAGACAAAATAACATAAATTCGACGCTAGCCATATCAATTACGCCAAGGAATGGGAAAAACATTGAGATTGTTAGCAAAAACAAACAAAAAAAAAAAGGAGGAAAGCAGCGTAAATACAAAGATTGCCAGCAAAAAACTATAAATGACTTCAAAGGCAAGTATAAATCTTAAATCAAGACCAGCCCTCACATTTAACCTTAATAATTATTGTTTGTCAAGAATATAGTAATTTCTAGTAAAATTAAAAAGAAAAAAAATATATAATAAATATTTTTAAATTAAGAGTGGTACATTCATTTCAATGTAAAAAGGTGTTAGGGATGGAAATAGCACGAGCCAATTTTTATCGCTCTTTAACAAGCTTTCCGAAACATGTAGCTATTTACACTAATTGTACATGCCAAAACAACAACATATGAAAAATTACCCTCCAATGAATGATTAACATTACTAAATGCTAAACAAGTCCCAAACTTTTAGAAAAAAAAAAAAATCAAACTACATATTCAATACCATGGGGTTATGGACTTTCCGTAAATGCAAAAATCGAGTAAAAGAAATGTCAGATGAAAAAGTTAAGCATGGTCAAACTTTGATAATAAAAAGTACACACATCACTTTTCAAAATATTTCCTTGAGGGCTGAGTGGCGAAGAGATCGGACGCGACACATTGAATTTCTTTCTTGTTTCTTGTGCTAAATGGATAGAGTCACTAAAAATTTCGACTATGTACAAGTTTAACGGAAATTGTATAGTTGACAAAGTCAAAGATTAGGAAAGGAACTCCAAAAATTGCAAGCAAGGATGGAATGTTCCAATGATGACAACTCTCGGGAGGAAAATATCTCTAAACATGTGGTAGCAGTATATTAATATCTGTAAGAGACTGAGCAGTACCTTAAAACCATTTTCAATCTATAAAGTTGTTCAATAATAATTAGACTTGACCTCAAATGAAAAAAAAATAATAATAATTCGAAGTTTTATACCAATTACCACATCATAAATGTCGAAATCGATCACCCCATAACCCAACCACACACCACTATTGAGAAAGAGACCCAACGTGAGACAAAATGACATAAATTCGACGCTAGCCATGTCAATGTTGCCAAGGAATGGGAAAAACATTGAGATTATTAGCAAAAAAACAAACAAAATGAGAAAATGAGCATACATACCAAGATTGCCAACGAAAAGCCATGCATAGCGACATTAAACACAGCACAAATGACTCCAAAGGCAAGCATTAGTCTTAAATCAAGACTCGCCCTCACATTTAACCTTAATAATTGTTGTTTGTCGAGAATATAGTAATTTCTAGTAAAATTGTAAAAAAAAAAAAAAGGTAAGAAATATTTTTAAATCAAGGGTGGAACCCACTAAAGACATATATTCATTTCTTAAAAAGGTTTTAGAGATGGAAATAGCACGAGTCAATTTTTATCACTCTTTAACAAGTTTTTCGAAATATGTAGTTATTTACACTAATTGTACATGCCAAAACAACAATATATTGCAAATTACCCTCCAATAAAGGATTAACATTACTAAATGCTAAACAAGTCCCAAACTTTTTATTAAAATAAAAATCAAACTGCATATTCAATACCATTGGGTTATGGGCTTTCCGTAGATGCAAAAATCGAGTAAATAAAATGTCAAATGAAAAAGTTAAGCATGGTCAAAATATAATAATAAAAAGTACACACATCATTTTTCAAAATATTTCCTTGAGGGTTGAGTGGCGAAAAGATCGGGATGCGACACATTGAATTTATTTCTTGTTTCTTGTGCTAAATGGATAGAGTCACTAAAAACTTCACAAAGCCAAGGGTTGGGAAAGGAACTCTGAAGATTGCAAGTAATGATGGAATTGCTCCAAAGATAACAGCTCCCGGGAGAAGAAGGTCTCTAAACATGTAGTAGTAGTATATTCGGATCTAAGGACTGAGCAGCCACCCCAAAACCATTTTCAACCTACAAGGTTGTTCAATAATAGTTAGACTTGACCTCAAATGAAAAGGAAACAAAAATAATTCAAAATTCTATGCTGATTACTATGCCATAAATGTCGAAATCGATCACCTTAGAGCCCAGCCACACATCAATATTGAGAAAGAGGCCCAACGCGAGATAAAATGACATAAATTTGACGGTAGCTATGTCAATTACGCTAAGGAATAAAAAAAAATATTGAGATTGTTAGCAAAAAACAAACAAAATGAGAAAATCAGCGTATATACCAAGACTACCAGCGAAAAACCATACATAGCGACATTAAACAAAGCACAAATGACTCAAAAGGCAAGCATTAGTCTTAAATCAAGACCCGTCCTCACATTTAACCTTAATAATTATTGTTTGTCAGGAGTATAGTAATTTCTAGCAAAATTGAAAAGAAAAAAAAATGTAAAAAAATATTTTTAAATCAAGAGTGGAACTCGTGAGGGACATATATTCATTTCAATGTAAAAATGTGTTAGGCATGAAAATAGCGCGAGTCAATTTTTATCACTCTTTAACAAGCTTTCTGAAACACGTAGTTATTTGCACTAATTGTACATGCCAAAACAACAACATATGGCAAATTATCCTCCAATAAAGGATTAACATTACTAAATGCTAAACAAATCCCAAATTTTTAGAAAAAAAAAATCAAACTACATATTTAATACCATGGGGTTATGGACTTTCCGTAAATGCAAAAATCGAGTAAATGAAATGTTAAATAAAAAAGTTAAGCATAGTCAAAATTTGATAATAAAAAGTACACACATCATTTTTCAAAATATTTCTCTCTTTTAAGCCATGTACTAATTGTGATGTCAATGGAAAAAAAAAAACCATTGATGGTTTCTCTGTCACTCCTTGTGGTCAGCTTGCTCTTGCATTTCATGTCGGTTTCTCGCGCATCTAGATATTATGGCAAGTGGACGAATGCTCATGCCGCATTCTATGGAGGAAGGGATGCTTCCGGAACAATGGGTATGAGTTATGTTTCTAATAAAACATAAAAATATAATGTTTCTTTAGTACTATAGGATTACTCACTAAGCTCTACATGTTAGGCGGTGGCGCATCAATATACACGGTGAAATGGAAGTCCAATTCAATGCCTTATATTTAGTACCTTGGTATTTACTTATTTCACAAAGTAGTTTCATCACTAAAGTGTGTTGATCTACGGGGTTACTTTTGCTTGAAACTAATAATATGGTGCGGGTGAAACTGATGAGCATTTTGTGTCACCACCCATGACTTAGCTAAGCAACCTATTCCCGATGGAATGGAACAGCAGCATGATAGAGTTTTTCCACAAAAGGCGGTGACGATACGCAAGGACCAACCGATACGTGTTCTAGGAGAGGCTGTCGAGCTGGTTGGCGATGAGGCGCCTGAGCGCCTGGTAGGCCAGTAAAGATGGCAAAATGGGTCGCTAATTTTTTTAGAAAAAATAGTTAAATGGGTTTAACAATCAAAGACTTAAAATAGGTGGATCTTAAGTGAATCTTAAATGGGTTAGATTTAGAACCTACTTTTAACCAAAACTTCATAATCTCTCTCTTCCCTCTTTAACTTGACAAAATATATATATATAAATAAACCGAAATTATAATTATTTTTTTCTTTTAATTTTCTTTTCTTTTTTCTTTCCTCTTTTTTCTTTCTTCCTCCTCCTTCCGATGACCGGCATGACAATGGCCGGCAGCGCCAGAGCAAGCCTCAAGCTTGCCGACGTCGGCGAGCTTGAGCTTGTCAAATCTAGCAAGGCGGAGGCCTCACCGACGTCCGGCGAGGCTCGAGCCTCAAATTCACCGAGTGGTCGGGCAAGCCTTAGCTCACCGGCGGCGTCGGTGAACCAAGCGAGCCGGCCAATCACCGGCGTCGTCATGGCCGACGACCGACCAAAGAAGAAGAAGAACAAAAAAAGAAAAGAGAAAAGAGAAAATTAAAATTAAAATTAAAATTTATATTCTTAAAAAATAAAAATAATTTTAATTTTAATTTTAAAAACAATAAAATAATAAAATTTTGATTTTTTAAAAATTATAAAATTTTCCATTAAATTTGTGTTGTATAAAACTATTTTAGCAATATCATTTTAAGAAATAAGTTTTTTTAACTTCTTTTTTTGTCGGTCCTACTCTACTCCTATTCTAACTCTCACACTCAGACTTTTGTCATACCTCTTTACAGAGTGTGGGAGTCGAAACTCACTCTTAAAACTAGTTCATCCCGACCCCAACCCCTTGAAAATGTGGAGATTTGAACCCCCCACCTCCCCCTCTCATGTTAGAAGGATGGCCACCGAGTAAACCCTAGTGGTTTAGTTTTTTTAAGTTTAGTTAAGTGGATCGGGTATGAATTGAGTATAGGTTGGGTTGGATATGGGTCAAAAAAATTTCATTGCAATAAATGAGTCATAAATGGGTTAAATTGGTCGATTTGGGTCGGACCATTTATGACCCGACCTAACTCACCCATTTAACGAGTCTACTGTCAAGAACTGCCCTACATGGAGGGCGCCCATCAAATGGTTCAACAAGAATGCTCCGATTGAGCACAACGAGACCCATTTTGGCGGGTAAACAAGGAAAGTTCTCAGTGAGGTGAAGCTAATAAAGATTGGAGCGACCGTTCCTGACAAGTAGCTGGATCTTGCTTGTGCTCGTGCTCGTGCTCATGCTTGGAGCTAACGACTGGGACATATGGCTTTTCAATTTTCCACAGCATTACCCATTCTTTTTTTTTCTTTTTTTGTCCCCACTTTTTTGTGACATATTACACCAATGCATTAGAAAAATGCTTTACTTAAAATAGCTCTTTGTTTCAACCAACAAAAGGAAAAAAAAAAAAAAAGCTCTTCGTACTTCAGTTTTTCTCTCCAAGTGCCATCAAAACCGTCTAGGAAAATGATTTGCTATAAGCTGAGAAATAGCTTAGAGGTTGTCTTGCAAAATCATGAAGAATTGTTGAGGGTAGAGGGCAATTGGTCATTGAAAGTTTTTAGTACCAAGATCGGACATTAGACTCCAAATTGACCCACGATACATTGTGATAAACTCGTATAAGCGAGTCTTTAAATTTATGAATGCATTCGAGCATGAACAAACGTCGGTCTTATCTTACCTTTACCCAAAAAAAAAAAACAAACGTCGGTCTTGTTTTGTTCATTCTTCGGCTCATCGGAATTTCATAGCTCCTGAGTTCTTGAAGTAACTTTGGTGGGCCGCGGGAAATTGAGCTCTATAGCCTAACTGAACGCAAAACATTTGCGTAAGAATTTTGAAATCCGTTACGGATTTGCTTACTTTACACTTCATCGCAAGACATAGTATTGGATAAGAATTGAACTCGCGCAAATAAATCATGCGGGAAAGCAAAAGTCCCAAAGAGTCAAATGGGCTGGTAGCACCTCTTCATGATGTACATCTTCTTCTTCTTCTCATGGGCATCGGTCAAGGCTTAGAAATGCAGATTCATATGCTGAAGTCTCCCAGGGAACCCGGTAAACAAGTCACCCAGTTTCCTTTTCCCACTGCGAATAACCAACTCTCCTCCAAATCCAACCAACCCCAACTCCCTTCTCAATCTACACTGCTGAACTCTTCCTCTACATGATCACCTCGTGCGTCTCCCTCCTCTTCATCCTCTCGCAAATCTCCCTCTGCTATGGCCTCTCTCGCCCATGCACCACTCGCAATAAGTCATCCTTCACACTACCCCCAACGTCACTCCTTACACCGCAGCTGCCACCACCAGCTGCAGCTGATAAGCTCAATGTAAAAAGAGTGTCAAGGATGGAAATAGCGCAAACCAATTTTTATCACTTTTTAACAAGCTTTCCGAAACATGTAGCTATTTGCACTAATTGCATATGCCAAAACAACAATATATGAAAAATTACCCTCCAATAAAGGATTAACATTACTAAATGCTAAACAAGTCCCAAACTTTAAAATAAAAAAAAAAATCAAACTACATATTCAATACCATGGGGTTATGGGCTTTCCGTAGATGCAAAAATCAAGTAAATGAAATGTCAAATGAAAAAGTTAAGTATGGTCAAAATTTGATAATAAAAAGTAGGAATAAGTACAATAGAAATCATGAAACTTGTTACGAAAATGCAATTAAGTCATAAAACTTACAAAAAGTGCAATCAAATCCTAAACTTGTCGGAATGGTTCGATTGAGTCCTAAAATTAACACCGTCAGTCTTACTAACGGAAAATGCGATATAGAGCGACGTGGCATTTTAAATGATTTTTTATTTTCCACCTGGCAATGGGCCGGAGCGCTGGCCCCTCTGGCGATGGGCGGCGGCGACAGTAGTGCTGGAGCTTTTTTTTCTTCTTTTTTAACAGTTTTTTTAAAAGTGAATTTTAGTTTTTAAATATAATTTTTTTAAATTTTGAATAAAAATTATTTTAAAAAGCCAGCTGGAAAATAAAAATCATCATTTAAAATGCCATGTCAGCATTTTCCATCGGTAAGACGGACGGTATTAACTTTAGGATTCAATTGAACCATTTTGACAAGTTTTAGAACTTAATTGCACTTTTTGCAAGTGTTAGAACTCAATTATATTTTCGTAATAAGTTTTAGGACTTCTATTACACTTATCCCTAAAAAGTACACACATTATTTTTCAAAATATTTCTCTTTAAACCCATGTACTTATTGTGATGTCAATGAAAAAAAAAATATATGGTTTCCCTATTACTCCTTGTGGTCGGTTTGCTCTTGCATTTCATGCTGGTTTCTTGCGCATCTAGATACTATGGCAGGTGAACGAATGCTCATGCCGCATTCTATGGAGGAAAGGATGCTTCCGGAACAAGGGTTTGAGTTATGTAGGCCAAATTAATTTTAAGAAACTTGAACGCTTAAGCCACCAATTAAGGAATTTCAACATATTTATTGTTTA
Organism: Eucalyptus grandis; assembly: GCF_016545825.1. NCBI lineage: Eukaryota > Viridiplantae > Streptophyta > Magnoliopsida > Myrtales > Myrtaceae > Eucalyptus > Eucalyptus grandis. The sequence goes on along the minus strand of NC_052620.1, from coordinate 32,739,845 downwards.
TTCTCTTTTTCTAACAATGGTAGAATAATTTGCTTTTCTTTCTATTCATGTTTAACTTTGCATTAATAGGAGGGGCTTGCGGGTATGGGAATTTGTACAGCCAAGGGTATGGTACAAAAACAGCTGCACTAAGTGCTGCATTCAACAATGGGTTGAGCTGCGCTGGGTGCTTTGAGCTCTGGTGCATGAACGACTGATGGTGCCTACCACGTTCCATTGTGGTCATGGCGACCTGCCCTTCTGAGGGTGGTGCGACAAGTTTTTTGTTATTTCACTTCGCTGCCCAGTACACTCTCATTACGTAAGTTACATTGTCGGCAGATGTTTTTGTTGGAATCACAAAACATAGCAAAGCCAAGCCAATCATTCTGGCTCCGCAAATGTTGTACCAGCGAGGTTGGTGCTGTTCATGAATCCAAGGCCCGAGCGCAGTAATCAAGTAAGATAGCCCACTTGGAAGTTGATCGGGAAAGGAAGTCAAGACCGGGTATAAGCAAAAAGTACGCTACAATTAGTCAAATGGCCTCCAATGTGAATATTCCTAAGCCCTAAAGATTTAACCAGAATGTCAACGTCAAAGGGGTACAATGGAGCAACTCCCTAATGACAGGTCCGGCAAGTGCCGGTTGATTTAGACGGTTCAAAGTTGTCTGGGCGAGACAATGGAATTAAATGAACAGATGAGGAGACCATCCATCCCCGATTCATTTTATTCACCTTTTCACTTAAAATTCATTTGAGTCGATTGAGACTTACTCTTTGGAGGAGGAGGAGGAAGAGAAGGGCCCAAGAGATACCCAGAAGATCTCGGGTTAACATTCGGCTGTGGATCTTTGTAATCCATCACTTCCATATTCAGGTCCGCCAATTCTCCTGCAGTAGCTTCCTGGGAAACAAAACACGCAAGCCCACGTTTCTCGCAAGTGAAAAACGACTGCTGACCGACAAGGGGCCAACAAAGAATGATGATAAAGAGACGAACCTTCGGTTGAGCAGCATCATCGTCAGGACCTCCTCCATGATGATCCGCAGCGCGTCCTTAAGAATCCGAAATGAGTGCGTGAATGAGAAATCATGATGTTCCAGCAACATTCTATGCCACAAAAAGAAAGAAAAGTTGCTAGGGTTCTTACTATGAGTTCAGGGCGCATTACCGAGAGAGATGCAGAGAAAGAGAAGCGTCAGAACAAGAAGAACCGAGGGCCAACGAAATGGAGACCAAGCCATTGTCATCGAATCCACTACTGTTAGGGTTGTTTTCAGACTGATAATGAGAATTTCCGTGGGAACAAGAATGTAACAGCACGACAGGCTTTTAGGTTTTCGGGGACGAACGTTTCAGCATTTTATTTTATTTTATTTTATTTGCATTTTTTACACGTACAAGGCAAGGGGACATCTGTTAAGGCTTAAAATGGTGATTCATATGGTAGTTGCACGGTTGCACCTCTTCAAGATTGTTTGCAGAAAATCAGAACATTTCTTCTTTAGCAAGATTTGCCGGACATTATTGTCCGATACTTACTAGGCTCCTTTTCTTAAGGATGCAGTCAACATTAATCAACATAGTAAGTACATCATCCATTTCGAGGCAAATAGATGCTTCACTTGGTGGGCCAGGCCGGGCCTAGCTCTATCTGCTACCCATAAATTGACTAAAAATGCAATCTGGATTAAGGCCGACGATAGGCCGACTTGAGTCGGGACATAAACGTTTCGATGCAGGCGGCCTGCAAAGCCCAAGAACTATCAGGGGACCGAGGTTGAAGATTGGCACTAGCAATGATCGAAACGGATGGATTCAAAAGAAAAAATAATGTTCGTAGTCATTACTGTAGGGTAATGTCAAGATAATTTCATGAAATTTTGTTTTACAGACGACATGTTCTGTTGGTAATTGGGAACAGGACGGCTCGAGACACGGACGGATACATATATACTACGTGTGTTCTATATGTGTATTATTCGGTTCGCTCCCAAATAATGAGCATTTTTTTGTAAGCTCGGCAAAGGTGCAGAAAACAGGAGTTCTATTTAGAATCACATAACAGTTGTGTTTTATATGAAAGTACAGGTATTTTACTAACAGAAATGACATGACAAACCGTCAATGAACATTAACATGTGTGGTTATATTCAACACCTAATAGTCCATCGCTTCACTTGACTTCATAAAGTCACTTGATGAATTGGTCTTAATATGGTTTCTCTACGTGTATTACTATTTCTTTTCTAAATATCCCTTAATGAAAATAGGGCTTAAACTAAAGCCCTAGAAAGGCGGATCGTGCTATGGCAAGAGCACTCGCCTGGCAATAAAAGTGCTGTCGCTGTTGGCCAACCTGCACCGTGAAAAGGGTCCATCGCCTTGGTGAAGGACAGCCACAAGCTAGCTTCAACTCCCTTTGAATTTTGAGATTTCTCAAGCCTCTCGCATATAAAGATATTGTATAAAAGTAAGAAGTTGCCATCGTGAGTGTCTCAGTCACTGAAGAAAACCAAGGGAAAAGAAGGGCCCATGTCAATTTGAGCGGCTGAAATTCTTCCGTAACTACTTTGAACCGAAACTCATCTCAACAGCTGATGGAAGTCCAAGACGATGGTTAAAGGTGTTCCTCGAAAAGGTGAAAAGTGGGTTTAAAACAAGGACAGATCATCGCACTGTGCAACCTTTCGAAGATTGGACGAGTGGTTAAACATGTAGTCCAAATGGTGGCTCAATTGTTAGACGACACTCATCGCTGCAAAGGGTAGAGCCTTGCTATATACGTATTAACAAGAAAGCTCATGTGCATTCTCGATCGAGATTTCTGTCTTATAAGAAAGAAAAAGGAAAAAGGAAGAGCGAAAGGTGGAAAAGCCAAGAAGAATTTTTGAGTGCATCACGTGATTTGGTGGCCCATGAACAGCTCATGGTTTGTAGCCTGTCAATGCAAACCGGTGGATCTAAGTTTCCCCTGTCCTTAAGCGACCAAAAATATCCGAAGTTCTCTTATCTGCTGCAATATCTGTCAAGGGCAAAACAATGAAACCATCTATTTTCTCGATTTTGATTGACCGATCCTGCATGTTAATCAAATCAAAGGCATGGAGTCCCGTTTCGATTCGGACGGCACGCCGCTTGCATTGAGTATGTTCTGTGGCCACGAAAATTTGGACCGCTTAATACCAGAGAGATACTGGTGTTTTTTCCTTTTCTGGGATAGGTAAGTTTCAATATCATTTGCCCAGTTTAGCCTTCTAGACTTTCGCTCAGGTCCCACTCCTTTTTAGCTTTCTCAAAGGAAAAACCCACCCAAGAGAAGCAAAGGCAAACTTGACCAGTTTTTAGCAGCTTCAGCTTCTAGCTGCGTGAATCCATGAAAGGCAAAAGCAAGTTATGTTTGTGCAGATTGTAATATACGCTTGGCACTGATTCCGAAAAAAAGGTAATTAAAAGAACAGTGGAGAGAGAGAGAGAGAGACTGCAAAAGACAGCATCTTTAAACTAAAACTTTGATGTACATTACAATAAAACTTAGTACAATACAATTCTCACTTATTTTATAGCTCTCATTATTTCACATCTAGTACGTACATGAACTCACCAAATCACTATGCTGACAAATAAAAAAGAGGCCCGCCCGCTTATACTATCGACTAACAAAAGAAGGGGGGGAGGATCATCAGTTTGTAACTTATGCTGAGAAGTCTCTTTCACATTGAGAAAGAGGGACGGGAAAGAATCCCCTTCCTTTTTCTTTCTCCGAATGGCTTCAGGTTAGATCCTCAGAGATGCGGACGGTGAATCGATAAGATCTTAAGGATCGCACAGCTGGTTTTTTGATTCACCGGTCGAGCAGAACAGATGTTCACAACGCCAGTTGATGACAAAGCCTCCGAATTACCCGATTACGAGCTCTCTTGGAAGTTGCGTGATCGAGACAATGCGGCTGGATTTGCTTGTAACACAGAAGAAGCTTCGACCACGTGGTTCTTTTCCTCGCTCTTAGACTGGAAGGCCTTTAAGAGTACTCCCCTGCCAGCTGAATTAGAAGCTTCGTTTTTAATCCCAAGTGTCGCCCAGATCGAGCTCTTTGCAGCTTCTCCTGGATCATCAATCCTTAATGTCTTTGGAATCCACAAGGATCTCTCAGGATTAGCCTCCTTTGGCTCCTCTTCAGTGGAGTCGTTTGGTTTCCCGATTTTCTCATCCCTCGAGTGTTTCCCCAAGGTCGGAGAATTAGGTGCGGAGCTCGTGGCGCTGTGGTTCGGAGAAGTTGGCTGGGCAACCCAAGGAATGTTCCACGCACCTGGCACACTGCAACTCCAATAAGCTGGCCCTGGGTAAAACGGCACAGCAAAACCAGGTGGACAGAAAGTTTGCGGGCCAGGGGATATTGGCGGGCTCCATGGAGCAGAATTCCATGCATAAGGCCAAGGAGCCCCCGGAAAGCACGGTAGCTGAGGAGGAAAACCCTGACAATTCGGCATCACAATTTCTTTGGTTCCATTTTTACTCTCTACAAGGTTGGAATTCGCTGCGGTGGCAGAAGATCCATTCATAGTCTCAACCCCACTTCTCACACTTCCACAAGGGCTTGGCATTATCACTCCTTCAGGTTTATGGAATCCATTTTTCCTGCTGTTATGCATTGCCTTATCAGCCAAATGCAAAACCGAAGCCATGGATTCGCATAGTGGTGCGTCTGATCCGAAGGTGAGGACAGTGCCATTAGGTTTCAATGGCGGGTGATGGACCCCATTAGGGAAGTCCGTCCGTACGCTTTGCAGGGCTTCAGGAACAGCTAGATGACGGTAATGAGATGCCGAGTTCTTGTTCTTGCGGCGGCCAGCACCCACAGGAACATTCCTCATGGTTCCACCAGCTGTCCAGTATCTCTGGCAGTTCTTGCAGAAGTGTCGGGGCTGGTTCACATTATAGTTGTTGTAGTAACAGAATTTGGTGTCCATGCTATTACATCGAGGGCAAGGAAGTATCTTGTCAGGTTTCTTGAGCACCTTCTCTTGCGAGTTGCTCGTGTCGCTCTGCTCCTCTTCTGATTTCGACGTCCTTGGAGTAGTGCTCTCCTTGTCGACTGAAGGCGTCCTAGGGTTCTCATTTGTCACCGATATTGCGTCCTGGTTTGTGCCCTCCTCGAGATTCATGAATTGGGCTCCATTTTCCAGCTTGGCTTTAGCTGGTTTTTCATCCTGTGTTTCCTGGATAGAGAGAAAAACATATTTTCACATACCCTAATCAATTTTCTGAGGTTCAAACTAAACACTCCACCTCCACAGCGACAGAGGAACAGGCCACGAATGGTATGATAGCAATTACGGACAAAACTTATATCGAAAGGAAGTCCAACTGAAGGAATAGCCATACAAGCACTTAAATTCAATCAGCAAATGACCAAACTATATGTAAGATTGGCTATTGCTAAATTAAGCAAAAACTAGCAAATCAGATATTCTAAGCGATTTTGAATAGTGCCAACAAACGAAATCCAGTCAGGTGGTTTTCAGATTTATAAATGTCCTTATCTTTCTGCAATTCCTTTAGAAATTGCATATGCAACAGGTAAATGGCGGACTTCTTTGGCAGACTGGACTTGATGGGTTGTCCTACGGAATAGAAAGATAAACGGAATTGAGGTCTTCGCCTATGGAGTCAAAAAGCCACGGACAAGCGACTTTTAGGAAAAGATCAAGAAAAAGATAAGAGCATTGATCCAACGTGTAGCAGCACCCAGTACCCAGGCTATTAAGAGCAATCACGACAGACGCTTTTCGGGTGTTTTGAACAGAAGAACCGGCCGTGATTCGTCTTGTCAAGGAATAAAAGGAGGAAGAGAAACGACCAGAGCTTGATTATGTCGACTTCGGAACCTCCAAAAGTCTCCAGTTCGTTTGTGTGAGAATTAGAATTGGCCTCGACAGAGAAGATTGGAATTTGGAACCGTGGAGATCAGAGCCAGCTCACGAACATGAACTTGCGCAGAGCATCCAACTAGTTTCAGGTGATCCTTACTCGCGTAAAAGCAAAAGCACCAGGCACCAGCAAATTAACCTAAGCTTCTACTGGGCCTCCAAGCATCAATACAAGGAAAGATCCACCTACCATACCATAAATCCCCCACAAGAACATCCTCGAACTTCCATAATGAATACTCAAGTTTCAACTCCTCATTCGAATAGACAAATCTCAGTTCATTCAGATTCAAGAAGCCCCCCCATTTCAAGATTCATTTCCGCACAAATAATAAAAAGGAAGAAAAAGAAGATCCAGGATCAATGCAAAAGCATGTCAACCGAAGTCAACAAGAAGAACGAAGCCCGACCCAATTCAAATTCTCAAAATCTGAGCATTTGGGCATCCGCCAAAAACCAAACAAGACTCTCCAAACCGAGCGAAAAACCACAGGAGCCAAAAAAACCCGTACCTTATCATCGCGGCCTTCCTCGTCGTCGTCTTCTTCGTATTCATCTTCCTCCCCTTCCTCTTCCTCTCCTCCGTCGACGCCGGCCATGCCTATATCCTCGCGGGCGGGCGAGGGAGGATCCGCGGACGGAACCTGGCCAGTGTCGACGGCGGCCGCCGCCGCATCCCCAGGAGGAATATCGGGCAGGGAGATCGTCTTCCCGAAGAGCTTGATCGCCGGGTCTCTCGCTTCCCCCGACATTTTTGCTCGCGCTTTGTCTTTTTCCCCCCTTCCGAAAAATTAAAAAGGCAAAAAAATGGCAACTTTTTAGAGAGAGAAGAGAGAGAGAGAAGAGAGGAGAAGAAGGAAGGAGGAGAATGGAGGGAGAGTTGAGTGGACTCGGGGATTGATCGTGGGTTTTTTGATCCGTTTAATGAGGTCGGAGCGCCACGTCATCGACTGGGGAGAATTCTCAGCCACAAGTTTCTTTGTGGCCTTCAAGGATCTCTTTCTCACCCTCCCCCTCCCCTTCCCCTTTTCTTTTTCCATGATTCTCTCTTTCAATCCTACTCGGCACTTTCTCCCCCTCCTTTCTCCCTCTCTCTCTCTCATCCAACATTTTTTTTTTCTGGGGGTATAATTGCATTTTCCCTCCACCCCTATTTTTGTAATTTTAGCCTCTCTAAAAGTGTATTTTAGAACTATATATCGATCTGCCTTTAGCGTTGACATCAATCAAATTCTCGCTGAGATTGCTGGTCATGTGTTACGGTCTATTCCCGAATCATCTTCATACGATGAATCCTCCGTCGATTATTCGGTCACGCATTGTTGCATGACGAGGAAGCGAAGTTTGATCGAAGTCAACGGCAAAAGATATATTTCGACTTGTTTCTAAAAACAAGGAGGGCAATTGCATAGAAAAAAATTGAAATGTCGAGGGTAAGTTGCAGTTATCCTAAAAACTCAGGGACAATTAAGTAATTGTCCTTTTCTTTTATAAATTCATAGGTTATTTGTGAAATCTATTTATATATATATTCTTTTTTTCTAATAATCTCAATTTCTGTTTTTTTTAATCAAGCCCTTCACTCAATCAAATTTTTTAAATAAAGGACGATCTCGATAAATTTTTCACTCCGTCCGTTGCTATTTATTTCTGGTGCTACTATAGGAAGTGGCATTTTTATTTTATTTTTGCCGAAAGTGAAATCGAATACGATCGACTTATCAAATATGGAAACTTTAGTAGTCAAGTGAAGAAGATTTTCTTTAAAAAAGAAAGGAAAGTTAAGAACATTTATTTATTTTCAGCAATTTATTCTGAGCTTCATGTTTCACCTTTCTTTTTCTTTTCTTTTCTTTCTCATGTTTTTCAATGTCGACGCAGGGAATCTTCACGAGTACTTTGGGCGGAGAAATCTGGGAAAAAGGGCCTTTTTCTTACCTTACCTTATAGTAGAAATTGGAAAGGCAGGAAAGTCCATTACGTCAACATCCGGAGGGCCACGTGGCCACGCGGGCTGGCGCTGCACCACCCGCCACGTCAGATCCATATTCCTTCCTACGTGGGCCCCACACCCCCCCGGAAAAAGTAAAGCGGGGGCGCCCCCCACCACAAACCCTTATCGTCACGACTCGACCTCACACGCTCCGCGTTGATCGCACGTGTAAAGCATCGTCCTACCTAAAAACAAAAAACAATCGTAAAATAAATCATTTATTTTTTATAATTTAAAAAATAAAAAAAGGAGGAGAAAAAGGCTACGAAGGAATCTGCTACTCGTGGCTGAGGATTTGCCCTTGTGCGGGGCGCATAATCGACCGAGGGGCCAACACGTGTCGGCTGCGCGCCCGAAGATGGGCCGTACGATTTTAGCTTTGGTCTTGCAGCTTTTGAAATAGATGGAGGAACCAAAAACTAAGGATAATATAAACTACGTCGTAAAGTGCCTAAGAAACGTGATCGAAATGGGTTTCTCTTTTTCGCTTTTAAGAGATGCACCACCGTCGTTTTCTAATAGTTATCTCCCGTCGCGCACCTTTCTTTTTCCCCCTAAATTTGTTTATAGCGTAAATCAGGAAAAAAAAAAAAAACACTTCCTTCTGCACCCAGTCGACACGACCCATGAGGCACGTGGACTAGTCGGAGGATCGAAAAGGCATAATTCCTTATCATAAGAAAGTAATTTGATTCTACACCATCCTAGACTCCTAGTAGCATGGTTTATGACTTGCACTCCGGCCGGCCACCCCGAGCAGCGTGCCACTGCTCGACCCTATCATTTTCCTTAACCCAATATCTTTGGGGAGAAAGGGCATGGGGATTCAGGGTGGGTCACGTGGTCCCTAACCCTTTTTTGGCCACGGGTTACCCAATGGGACCGTTATCCCATACTACTCTCCCCTCACTTGCCTGTAAATGACTTTTGAGGAGGAGTCCCCCGGGATGGTCTATTCAGGGGGGAGCAGTTTTAAGGACCTGCTCAGGTCCGCATTAAAGTGCGAGGGCGAAGGGATGATATGGGGAATTCGTGTATTTGATCTGGGTCCCGGCAATATTATGCCTTCGGATGTGAGAGAGGATTGATTTTATTTGAAGGCCTGATGCTAATGCCCGGTCTTCGAGGTCACTCGAGTCAAGTCAATTGCGGGTGGGAACAAACCTAGCGGCTCTTGTGCGACGTCGGCCCTGCGGAGGAGCCGTCATTTGGCTTCAGGCTTGCCCGTGCAAATGCTGTCGGGTTAAAACTTAGCCCTCATATTTCACCCGATTAACGGTGCATGTCGATTCAAATAGTGATAATCAAAATGAAGTCACATATTTGGTGGATGGAATCGTATCACCAGTGTATCTCAAATGGATGACTTGGAAATTCATCAGCATGGGTATAGGTAAAGTGGGGAAAATTATTCAAAAAAGTTATAAACTTCAATTTAATCATAAACATTCAAAGTGTATTGATATACTTTTAAGCCTTTTGATAATTTGTTAATTTAGTTCTAAAATTTTCAATTATGCTAATTTAGTTCTAAATTTTTTGATAATTTATCAATTTAGTCCTAAAACTCTTAACAATTTGCCATTTAGTCCTCTCCTTTTCCTTTCTTATTCTTTTAATTAATTTTTCCCTCTGCCAACCATCGCCGAGTCTCATCGATAGCTGGTGGAAATCATTTGGCCTCATGCTAGGGATGTCCATGCCTAGCCTAGCGAAGGTCATCCTTATTAGCCTCAAGCAAGGATAGCTATGCTTGCTAGGGGTTTGGCGATGGCCAGCCTCACCAGCCCTTGGTGAGGGTTTAGGCGTTTGTGGTTCACCCTCGCTAGGCTTGCAAGGGTGACTTTCACCCAAGCAAGAGCACCCCTCACCAACCTAGGCTCAAGCATCCCTTGCCTAAGGCCAGCAAAGACAAGACCCAGTGATGGCTAGTGGAGGGGAAAAGAAAAGAAAAGAAAAAACGAACAAAACTAAAAAAAATTAAAACAATTGCAAAAATTGTTCACATTATTGTTGGCTATACCATGAATGATTGACGTTAACGATAGGGATTTTTAGTAAAAAGCAACTTGAATGACTAAATTGGCAAATCGTTGAAAGACTTAGAACTAAATTAATAAATCATTAAAAGGTTTAGAACTAAATTGACAAATTATCAAAAGATTTAGGACTCAATTGATACAATTGAAATGGTTAAAAACCGAATTAACCGTTGCACAATATGTTTATAACATGTTTGGACAACTTTCTCGGTAAAATATGAAGTTGCTTAAATCATGTATCTTTTAAAAGGTTTTATGTACGTTTGTTTCACGGAAAAATGAAAAATTTGAAAAATATTTTCGTTTTTCTTAAGAGATAAATCATTGTCGATAATAAAAATATTATTCACTGACTAATTATTTCAAGTAATACAAATGATCATATTTTGAAAAAAAAAAAAAATATATATATATATGGTCTAAATTATTTGTTTTACGTTAAATAAATTGAGCCAGCCTTAGTTGAGTAAATAACTCTTTTGGGATAAAGTAGATAATTCAATGACCTCAAAAGTAAACCCGTTCTTAACCGGGTCGAGCAGAGCGACGTGATCTTCACATAAACGAAATTAACATAAATATTGCATTTTTCACGCTGGAGGTGTTGTGTCGTTCTATAAATGTTAGAATTTCCCCTCCAACGCACATAACAAAAGTTTGGGCTCCGTTCGTTTCATGGAAAATAATTTCCAGGAAAACGTTTTCGGATTTTTTTGGCATTCCTTTCACGGAAAAATGAATTCTTTAGAGAAAATATTTTCTATGAAAGGAAAAAGTCTTCTAAATTAGGGAAAATGTTTTCCATTTTTAAAAAGTGGAAAACATTTTCCTCTCTTGATCTCTCTTATTTCATACCTCTACAAATCCTCACTTCCTCCTCCCATTTCTTCTTCTTCTTTTCTTTTTTATTTGAATTATTTTTTTAATTCGAATTATTTTTACTTTTCTTTTTCTTTTTTTTTTTTCTTTTTTTTTCTTTGTTTTCCATCTTCTTTTTTTTCTTGGCTAGTCATCGGTCATTGCCAGGCGAACCTCGAGTTCATCAATCTCAAGCTCGCGCTCCGCACTCTTGGTTATCATTTTCTTTATTTACTCCATCCTGTAGTTGTACATTACTCAGGCAAAGGGCTCTACATGCTATTTTTTTTCTTTTGTTTATCAGAACACAAAAGATGCAGGGGAGAACAAGCTACTCAACTGAAAGATTCTCATTAGGGTTGTACATGCTTTGATTCTTTTCTCATTTGCTTCTTTTTAAAATCCATACGAACATTTTTTAGAATAGATGAGCGTTTGGTGACAATGAGGAAACAAAGATATGAAGCAAGTTTACCCGGATTTAAAGGCAAGTTCATATTTGATGGATTTATAGGTTGATAAGTAATGCATACCTAATTAGTAAAGTCTTAGAAAATATTTTCCTTACCAAACACTAGAAAATATTGTCATTTTCCTGGAAAATGACTTCTAGGAAAATATTTTTCGAAAATGACCCATTTTTCGAAAACGAACGGACCTTTACTCTATTTACATAAAGATGCAAAATTCTAAATAAATAAATAAATAATCCACATTGGCCAACTTTCATGTTTGTAGCAACCAAAATTATTTTTTTTAATTTCAAAAATCAATGATTTTGGGCTTGTAATTGGTTGGGTGGAGGTGTGACGCGGTACTATAAGACTAGAGAATTAAGCATAACGATGTCTATTTTTCGATGATAATAGAATTAAGCAAAATCCAAATTTACTAATTATCCAACAAATCCTAAACTTATTGTATTTTGGTTAATTAAGTTCTAAACTTTTCAATTGTATCAACTGAATCCTACGCATTTTCACGTTATGTTAGTTAAGTGCATCCGGTCAATTTTAATCGGAAAATGCCAACATGACAATCCAATTGACGACAATAGCTTTAGGTGCCAGACTAGCACTTAGGTAGACAACTTTTTGAAATTTTATTTATTTTTTCTTTTTTTTCCTTTTTTTGTTCTTTTCTTTCCTTTTTGCCCATGGCCGGTCTTAGGCAATAATTAGAGAGGGTTGGGAACCACAATATGGATGAGGGCCACCCTCGCAAGCTGTAGGCGAGGCTGACCTGGCGAGGGCCATAACACCCTCACCCAATGCCAAGTTAGGGTCGGCACTCGATATAAAAAAAAAAAAAAAAAAAGAGGGAAATTTTTTATTAAAATGTTAGTGCCACTTATGCCATGCAAGATGATGTCCACGACAGCAACTTTAGCCAAAATTAATTGGATTGACTCAATAGGCAAAACGTGGAAATATTCAGTATTTTTTGGACAATTTTCCTTCATATCATGCTATGTTGAGATTTGTTTAATATGAGGACAAAAAAAGGGACAAGAAAGAAGAAAAACGGGAGAAGAAAAGGAAGTGCATACGTTACCTCGTTCGTTGACAAAGACAATTTTTTGCCAAATGTATAGAGTTTCTACTATCAAGAAAAGAACGAAACTGGCAACCTTATATTCTTGTATCTTCGGTTCGTATACGACAGCAACATCGGAAAATTACATAAGCCGACACCAGCATCCTTCTAATGACTTTTTAATCCGTTGATAGCGGCACCATAATATTTTGCACCAAGTGCCATACGAGAGCGAAATTATCTTACATGAACTTTATTGCGATTCAAATTTCTCCTTGAAAATTCGAGATTTTAATGAAACAAATGATGATATCCACAGTCAAGACTGGAGATTTTATGTTGCTCCAATCACTTTAATGTGCTTTGGGCAAAACTCGATCTCATAACATGGTACAAATAAATTTATATTTTAACCACCTTAACGGAACTTTTATGTACCTAATTGCTCTGCCCAAAGCCAATATCGTATTTCCAAACACACAAACACAATCCTCGGGATCTGAGCCTTGAGAGAGAGAGAAAAAAAAATTGGAGGGAACTATAACTAGAAAATCAATGTACTAATGTGATACGATAAACAATAAATAAACTTTTAAATGAGTGGGTCATGCTTAAAGTTCTAATAAAAATCCGCCCAACTATCCGTGCATCAAATGCAATGGACCAATTTTTCATAGACCTAACTTTTTTCTTTTCCCTTAGGTGAGAGAGAGAGAGAGGCAAAAAGAGTTCAGATTCAAACATTTGGATCTTGTTGACTTTGAAACTTAGATGGGGTCATCCTCCTAAGGCCGGCGTCGCGTGGCGTTAAAAACTTGAACTCTTTTGGTTGACCAAATCGCCACTTTCCTTTCGAACGACGATGAGCTGAACAGCATAAAAGTAGTTTAAAAAAAAAAAAACACGGCCCATCGTTCGACGTGGCTTTCGATGGGATTTTTCGTGGGATCAATCATCACGCCCGGAGTTTTTCTTTAGCACGTTTGACCTAATTCTCACCGCGGAATTCATGTTCTTGGGAGACGCAGCCAGCATCTGCAGGTCAAAATTCCTGCTCCCAACACGTACCCCTTCCACTCGTTTTTTTGCTGAGAAAATTAAGGTTTATTTCCGCACTTGGCGGGGGGTTTTTCTTGTTGCGTCTCGTCCTAATCGCTCCCCCAAGTCGTAGCGGACTGAATGATTCTTGAAATCCGCATGTTTCTTACACGGCAATTAATTAGGATGACGACACAACTAACCCATGAACTCAGATACATAAATTTTTCATAATGTTCAATGTAATTCTTAAATCATATGAAAATATTCGATATTATCATTCCATTAAAAGTTTGACTTAATGTGTAATGTGGTGCCCGAAAGAATAATATTAAATATTTTCATATAATTCAAGAATTATATTGCATGTATATCAAAAGTTATGAATCACATTGAATAAATTAAAATTTTAAGAACCATTTTACATATTGGATTAAAGTTCATAGGTCATATTAAATAAATTAAAAATTCATGAATCACATAATTTATCAAAATAAAGTTTAGCACCACTTGTATCATTTTCTCAAACTTAGAAAGTTTACCCGCATGCTAATGATATAGTCGGGCCAGATTCGACTCGTAAAATTTTGTTTCGTTTACAGAAAAATGAGTATGCACAGCTAGATTAGAAAGGATAAAATCTTTAGTTTGAAATAATTAAGGGGTTTCGATAATGAATCTTTAGTTTTTAGGTTTAGCTCTAGCTTCCACGGATCAAAAAAGCCACGTCTACTTAATTAGCATCTAACTTCGAATTTTTAAAAGATCTGTGCTCGAACGATGCTGAGATCGACCAAAAATGATCGAGCTGGCGATGACAAACGCTGCCACATATGTAATCTCTAGTAATTAATTTCGATGGGTTAGGGTTTCGATGATTTTCATGACTTGCGCACGTAATGATTCACGGTCCAAAACTCGTCCGGGGCCACAACGAGACGTCATGCGGAAGCCACGAAAAGCTCCTAAAAAACCAGACTCCCAAAATAAGATTTTTGTGGGGGAGACACGAAAGGTCTCCCACGCATGAATCCTTCGACGGTTTCTCCAAAAGGCAAAGTTCAAGGCCCTCTTTCTTAATAAAGGGCTTTGTGAACAAGTGCCGATCTGAAATTAAATAATCGATTATCAAAATTTGTAACTATTGAGGCGAAATTAACTAAAAAGGTCCTAAATATATAATATAGTGGCCAATTCGGTTCTAATTTTTTATAATAAAAAAATTGGTCAATTTATTCTTAAATTTTTAACGATTTTCGAATATAATCCAAAATTTGCCGTAAGGGTTACATTAGAATATGATTAAAATATTTAAAACTAAATTTTTCAAATTAAAATGTTATTAAATTGGCCACTGTACAATAGCCTCATCAATAAATTATCATCGGATCAAATTGAAAGTTTATCATCAAATTAAAATCTTAAGAGCAAATAACATGGGAAAAGATAGGCTTCTAGCTTATCATGTTGAAATGGATCACATACAAATCGTGTCGGTATAACCCGTTAATTTAAATAGAATATGCAGGTCAATTTCAAGTTTGGTGGGTCGGACACGAGCGCGATTATTAATCTTTCTCGTTGATTGACACGATTTGACTCGAACACGATGATCGATCTTATCTTGTTGATTGACTCGAAACTACGAATAGTCTCAACCTAAATTTGTTGATTTCACATCGCCGTCTAGTCGTATTAAGAAATAATCACTCATTTTCTTTCGTCAAGATTACATTTTCAATTTTAGTAAGCGCTTTATAAAATCTCCAATGCATATTTTGTTCTCCTCGCAACGATTAACAATAAACCAAAGGTGGAATGATTCAAACATAATTCCGAAGATAATAAATCGATTGAGAGCAGGAAACAAATCTTTTTTTTTAGGAGATAATGAATAAAGAAATAAATGCAAAAACGCCGATCCCCCTTTGCCTTCTCCTTGGCTTCTTTCCTTTGGGGGGTTTTCTCTCTCCCTCTTTCCGTGTGTGTTGAACCTGTCAAGCCGGCATTTAACCATTTCATACTTCCGAAAACGCGAAAGTTCTCTCTTTTGGGCACCTTCCGCCTCCCTCCTTCCCTCCTGCCGAATCATTCTATACTCTCGACTCCCAAGCAAGCTCCTTTTTTGTCAAGGAGTTTGGCCCCAATTCGCTTCGACCCGCGACGATTTACGCAGTCTCCGAGGATCGGGCGGCCGAAAGATGAATCCTTTGCGAGTTTGACGAGGTGGGTCGATCCGAATTCCGATCCTTTTTCCGTGTTCGATCCGGGTTCCGGAGCTTTTTTCGTGTAGATCATCGGGTTCTTCGAATATTGTTGTTCTTGCTTTTTTCCGGGGTTCGGGGGTGCAATTTGAGATGGTCTATCTCCCTAGCTCGCACTCAGCTAAGCTCGTTGACCAGTTGGCGCTCATGGCGAGTTCTGCGAACTCGGTCGATTCGTTCCTCAAGACGAGGATGAGCAGGGCTGGTTACCTCTCCCAGAGGAACAGGAGATTGCTCAATTCGGCGGCGAGCCGCTCGAATTCGCCGTCGTCCTGCCGCCGCCATGGATCTCGATCGGCTGCCGTCGATGTCGTCATCCTGATTGCCGTCGTCGGTGCTTGCGGGTTTCTCCTGTTCCCGTATGCCAAGTTCATAGCCGTTCAGCTGATCGAAAACGTGGGCCCGGTCACGAGCGTGATCAAGGAGGAGTTTTCTGAGGCTCCGTTGATTTATGGATCGATAGGACTCAGCGTGTGCTTCGCCGCTTGCGCTATGTTGGCGCTGGTGGCGTGTTTGGATCGGAAATGTGGGAACCCGAATTGCAGGGGACTGAGGAAGGCGGCCGAGTTCGATATTCAGCTGGAGACGGAGGAGTGCGTTAAGAATTCGACTCCGAAGGAAGATTCTGAGAGGTTGCTGTTCGAATTGCCAACTAACCAGCACCGAGAACTCGAAGCGGAATTGAAGAAGATGGCGCCGCCGAATGGGAGGGCTGTTCTTGTTTTCAGAGCGAGGTGCGGGTGTTCTGTCGGTAGATTGGAAGTTCCGGGGCCGAAGAAGCAGCCGCGAAAGATCAAGAAATAGGAGGGTTTGGTTTGGGTTGGGGAAACTACATAGCACAAAGTAATCATAACAGAAAGAAAGGAGCTTTTATGATCAGCCTTGTATGAATAATAATTTGCGAATATTTATCTCACCGCAAATACTTGTGAGGATTATATACCCCTAATCATTACGCTTTCTTCCATCAGCTTATCTGAGAACACAGCCACTTATCGGTTGATTTGCCTTTTTGTGACCAAAAAGGTTCCTTTCTTTTGATGGCCCTCACAGGTAGTGCCTTAATAATCTATGTGCAACTTATCATTGATGCAGCACCCAGGACTTTAGGTTTTGTTTAATCATTCAGTATCTGAAGTGCTTTATTTTTTAGTGGAGCATCATGTAGAAAACATGAAGATAATTACTTGAGGTGTTAGTGCATAACCATAAGGCACCCCACCTATCCTTATATATCTTCATAACTTTCCAGCATCTGCTAAAATTTAATAATGAAGCTTTCTGATGCGCCATTGATTCATAATGAATTGCACTAGCAACGTATCAAGGTGAATGAGTTGAGTTGCTGTAGTCAATGTGATTAATGAAGCTTGCACATCTTATTGCTGCTGCAACTTATTATCTGAAAAACATATGAAAGACTCAAGGTCAGCATGTTAGCTGTTATGGTCATAGTTCTACATTTGAAACGGATCCCTTCCCTGCAAGATGCGCTTACACCGACTTGTGCACTATCATGGGTTACATTACTTATAGAAATTTTGAAGTCGTTGTCTGTATCGCAGTCCGGTACTGATATAACTGTATTGGTTTGTCACGAAACTAAGCACTTTCAGTAGTTCTCTGTCAGTGTAATTGCATATCAAGATCTAAGTGCGTGAATGTTGATTACAATCTTAGGGAACTTGTGATGATCTTCCATGTACTACAATCTACCACAGATATAAGAGTGTTTATCTTTGATGCGAAAATGATTATTAATGTAAATATTTTCAGTATGGGAATATGCTAGTTGCCTGTAGGTCATAACTAGTTTCCCTATGGCTCCTATAGATTCTGAGTTTACATGGTACTGCCTTTACCTATAGCATGAGTTATCTTGTTTTCATGCACTTGCAGAGCTGAATTGCATTATGCCAGCAAAATGTTTAGTTTGACTGGAAATTCCATTTGGATGAGTTGGTGTTCGTTCATCTAGAGTATTCCATTGCTTGCGGTGATAAGTTCTAATTTTTTTTTATCAAGGATTGATCACTGTAGCAGCATCTCGGGTTTTCTGCTAAAGGATTGATCAATCCTAGTTATACTTAGTCTACGCCAGGGAGCATCCACTACCAGCTTTGTCTATGTTGTCATTTTCAAAGTTATTGTCTCTGTAGATGCATTTGCCATGCTGAAGTTCACATTGCTTATGCCTTATGTTATTTCTCCATTTTCATAAGGTGTTTGCGCATTTTCTAATCATTTGGCGTACTTAGAGCTTCTTGTCTGGGTTATCCTTTCATCATGTAATGTACAATTAGCCCTGTTAGGTTTCTAGCTTACTTGCTATATTCAGTTTAATGGAATTGTCGGGGCTTTTTGACTATGCTATCTTTGTGGAGCAAAAGCAACATCGCAGATGTATAGTAATGAAGCGAGTCCAATTCGCTGTAAAGGCCATGAAGAATGAAAGGAGGTAATATTGTTGCATCTCTTCTGGCAATTGAAATTCTCTGCTACTGGGTTGTTGGCAAATATATTATAATGCGATGGAATGGCATTAAGGCATTTGAATGGCCTTAAGGTTCTTGAATGGCAAAGCCTCATCAAGGTGCAAGGTGCCAGATTCGTACTGCAGTGCAGCCTCTTTTAATCTTGGAATTGTTGGGTTTGGTTTGCTGGCTGAATCATCTGGTTTACTGAACTGGCTCTTTTATAATGCGTACCTCATGAATTCACATCTCAATTGTCTTGTTTATCTGTTCATGATGTTGGCCTAGTTGATATTTTTCCAGCTGCTGGTTCACTTGAACTGTATCAGTTGGCCTCTGTAGAGTAGATGTTGTGAAGAGAGGGAGAAGATGGAATGTGCCTCTTGCATGAAGTACAGAGGCGATTAAAGTTACTGAATTAGCTAATGATATAGCTTGGGAAACTAAATGTCCCTTTGCCAAATCATCCATTCTAAGGTTGCTTCTCTTTTTTATTGTAATTGTATCTGGCTCAAACTTATTGGGCCTGCTAGCTGCATCAGTGCCTTCTAACAGAATTCATGCTTCTGGGAAGTCTTTTTCTTAGATTTTATTGCTGTTTCTGTTCATGTTATCCTGGCAATACAAAATGTCCAGTTTCTTGCTGAGAATGACTAAAGAAGCAGTTGCAGTGTTTTACAGTCCTCTGTCCTGCAATGGGGAACTAACGTTTTCACTCCCCACCTTCTTCTGGGCAATGTCGTACAGTTTTTCTGCTAATAACTGAGCATCCTGATGCTTTCAGATTGTTCATTTAATCCCTAGTCAATGTGGCAGTGCCCCAGACCCAACGTTGTTGTGTAATTTTCAAAGCACATGAGTTTGGGCGTTTGGTAATGATCAAAGACAATAAACAGGGTGGCGTGATACAAACTTTGAGTGAAGTTGATCTAGACGCTTCATCACTTGAACGAACCCTCAAGATCATGTCTTCACTGTTAGCCTGTAACTAAGTTATTCTAAATGTTCAATGCGATCAATAATAAAGTTTTCGCTAGGTGTCTTGCCTGCTGTTAGCAAACCTGTTAGGCATAGTGATAACCTGATAACCTGAAACGCCGCCGCAGAGAGAAATTTTCCGCAACCAATCCAACTCACCATGTGTATGTTAAGTTATATTATCTGAAATCCACTATTTATATGGTGGTTAGGGCGAGAGATTTTCTTGAACCGACAGTGCCAGTGCCTAGCTGTGTCAATTGTAATTGGTTAAATCTCACTAGAGGGAGCTCTTGATTTTATAGAATAGTCGAGATCCAAATCTAGAAATAGTAAACCTGTTAGGCACATCATATAGCTAGTGATAACCTGAAATGCCGCAACAAAGAGAAATTTTCCGCAACGATCCAACTCACCATGCGTGTATATTTCTCAGAAAGACGGTAAGTTATATTATCCAAAACCCACTATTTATATGGTGGTTAGGGCGAGAGATTTTTCTAAACCGACAGTGCCAATGCCAGTGCCTAGTTATGTCAACTGTAATTGGTCAAATCCCATTAAAGGGAGCTCTCGATTTGATAGAATAGCCGAGATCCAGATCCAAAAACAGTCAGATTCGAATACTGTTTTCAAGGACTCGGCCCACATGTTTTTGTCATGTCCTTACCCATTGGAGATGAGATGAACTGCCTTTTTGGAGGTACTAGAGGATTATATGGGCACTTTTATCAACTGGAAGAACCGCAATAACAGATCTTGCAGCACCAGAAAAGAAACGAAAAACTAAAGGAACGAGATTATTTTTATTATGTTGTTGACAGGGAAGTTGTCTTCTGGGGCCTCGATCGACTGTTAATTAATCATATCGTGTTTGTTGATCCACGAGGCAATAATTAATTCTGCTTCTTGATTAAAGTATGGCGTCTCAAATTGGCCTTCCAACCACCATGCTTAAACCCAAATGACATGAACGATAATTTCATTTAA
Organism: Eucalyptus grandis; assembly: GCF_016545825.1. Taxonomy (NCBI): domain Eukaryota; kingdom Viridiplantae; phylum Streptophyta; class Magnoliopsida; order Myrtales; family Myrtaceae; genus Eucalyptus; species Eucalyptus grandis. Next base: position 32,719,759 of record NC_052620.1, on the reverse strand, counting down.
TCTGCATGCCATATGTTATATTGTACAAGCTACCGAATCTTGCCTTCACCGGATGTAGCCGAACTGCATGTAGTTGTAAAAAAGCAAAACATGCATTCACACACTTGCAGACCGTGCATGTGATTCCAAAAGAAAAGAAAACATGCATGAAGAAAACGGAATTCCCTTTTTCTAGTAAAAGTGAAAAAGGAAATCCTTAGAACTGAAAGTCAACTTAGAGAGGCATCTTTCATCAGGAAACTGGGAATAAATGACATGTGGGTGACCTAATGAGCCTGCCTTCTCTGAACGAGATGTTGTCGAGCTTCGTTTGGCACCAGTTGAGTTGAGAAGAGGAGATCGTGGACATGTGGAGGACTCTAGAAACGAGGCTCAAGTCAACGAGCGTGAGCAAAATTTCTTTCCTTTGAGACGCTTCAAGAGGGCCGATCTTCGTTCTCTTCTTCAACCAACATCTCTTCTTCCCTTGCAAATCCTTCAACCATAGTGTCTTCTGCATGAACAAAAAAACAAAAACAAAAACAAAAAAAAAATCATTGCCAACTTGGTTTTCAAGCTTTCCATTTCGTACGGCACAAATAGGAAACAGGCCAGTCTTGTTGTAAGTCACGTCTCTTCAATAAAAGATTGGAAATGCAGGCATATATCGAGATCACTTATGCCAACACGAGAATTTTAATCTTGTCATTGGGGCATGTTTGGTACTAAAAATGGTTTAGTCAGAGAGAACAAATTCGAAATTTAAATTTCACCTTGCGGTGTGTCTGATTTAGATCAGCAAGAAGTTGAAGATCTCTAGGGTCTTCAACAGGTGAATAGCTCCACAAGGAGTTCTTGAGCTTCCACCAAGTCTTATCATTTTCTTGATCAGTCTTGATGAAAATATAGAAGGCCCTTATGCACTTCTCTATGGCCTTGGCAACTTCTTTCAGGTCCATGTCTGCTTCTTCGGTTCCCACCCTAGTTCCTCCTGAAATCACTTGGAAAGACGTATAAGAAAATGCCCGAAATTTTTAAATCTGTGTGCGTCGACTACAATCTTCAATTTCAACACACGGCATAAGAGATAACATTCTTTGCAGGCAGTCTTGATCACCAGAAAATCATCCATTTTCAATTACTTAAGCTGTGTAAAAGGTCTTTCCATGATCTGTAGGTTTCTCATGAGGACAGTGATTTTCATCAATAATGTTTGTCATAAAGATCTTATCAGGAAGGTTAGAAAACATAAGAGTCAATTGCGGTAAGAGGAGCCATCAGACATATTGCACTTCCACAAAATAAAACTCGAAGGAGATAGAGAATATATCCAATCCGCGGGATTCCTTTTACCGTGGGGCAATTAAAATATTGTAGAATTTCAAAAAGATAAACGTACACGACTGTTCTGGTAAGAAGGTCAAATGAAGACTGCGGAGATATCATTCTTAAGAGAACTTGCTAGATCAGGAGTGAGATAATGAAATGGACCCCCCCTCAAATTAGAGTTGGTAGCTCAGCCTGTTAGTTAAAGTGTCACTTCGACGACTCCCGAAAACCAGAGAACAAAGTTCAACCACGTGCAAGACGCTACTACCCCAAGTAATTCGAAGAAAATAAACGTCAGTCCTATCGCGGATGAACTTCGCTTGAACAATACATATGTAATGGTCTTTTCAAAATTTATTAGTTAATTTCGTAATATACCTGTTAATTCAGGGACTTGGAGGAGACTCTTGAGAGAAAACCTTGCTTGGACATATTTCTGGTATCTCTTCCCTTCGCACCTCTCATCTTCCAAAAATCTTTGCAACAGGACTTGGAACTTTTGGAATTCACCCACCAGATTGTGGTGAAAGATTGAGGCAGATTGGAGAGACGAGGCTGGAGAGAGAATAAGGTCTTGCACCTTTTGGTACTGGTAATTGAGAGCCTCCCATGACAAACATGCTTGAGCCACATAGACCAGCTCGAAGTCACCTTGTAAGCTTCCCAGGAGTCTCTGCTTCGAGAGTTTGGTTAGTGAGAATTGAGGGATGGTGAAATTGGCCGACTCAATGCTGCTCAATGGTGAACCAGCAGTCCCCAGTTCCTTTTGCAGCATTGCACCTACCAAAAAATGACACCATTTGACTACACTCGGTCAATAGTCGATATTAAAAAAAAAAAAAAAGGAAAATTTAAGCAACCCTTTGTCTTGTTCATCAATGGAAACTATCATGTTGATCTTGAATGAGCGGTATTTCTGATCCAAGTTTAAGCAACTCTTGTCTTGTTCATCATTTTTTAGCCGTCATATTATATTCAGTTCAACATGATATTTCGTGAGATGTGTGAAAATGTTGAAATATTATTTCTGTTGTGTAGGCCATGCATAGCAAAATGTAACGATAAGAAAACATACTGATTCCGCAGGTCCTTTCATAATTGAGGATATCGAACCATCCCATGCGCTCGATGTACATCCTGTAGAACGGATCGGGCTCTATTGTTTCATCGATATTGCCAACTTCTCCAAGCATTGACAGTGGCGGAACATGAGGTGCATACTGATTTATACGGGTGTCTTCTTCCGATGTCTCTGCCAAAACAGCAGAGCCTACTGATTCTGAGGCCAAGAGGGTCAAATCGAAGCTACTAAAAACTGAATTCAGAGTCGGGCACTCGTCCATAACGAAACCTTCTTCTGTTGCCAAGTTCAACATTAAGAAGGAAGACACGCGCTCATTCAAGTTCACCCCAACTTCAGGACTAGACAAAGTGGGCATGGACTCAATGTTATCCACATTCAAGTCATCTTGACATGCATGAAAAACAGTACAAGGTTCAACTTCGAGCTCCTCTATAGCATCTTCGAAGCGAACTGGCTCTTCTTCGACTTCCACATATTCCCTAGGGATAAGCTCCGCTTCTACCTCGCATGTCACAGCTGATGCTGCAAATGAGAAGCTAAAAGACCGGAAATCCTGAGCACTTTCATGGGCGGTCTCCAAAACTTCACGATGCTCGATCCCTTGACCGTCTTTTTGATAGTCATTGACTCTATTGGACTGAAAACAATAGAAGACAGCGCATTTAACTGAACCATGGAGATGACTCCCTAGAAACAGAGCTATCCTGAGCAAGGGAAGGAAGATGATAGACAAGACACCATCTAATAGAGTCTTGAGAAAGAGAAAAATCTGGCATGCAATGAGAAAGAGAGAGTGGATATAGAAGCTCAAGTAAAACCACTGGAACCCATATGGGAGGAGAGTTGACTCAATCAGGAACCAGACAGAGGCATACAGAGCCATTTCTCAAGCTAATCAACTCATCAGTTGGATCTCCCCAAGGAATTCCTCCGTTCTGGATTCTTGAAATCCATAGGCTTATGGAGGTTCTTGATTTGATTTCTTTTAAGCAGACGAAGGTGGTATAAAATACAAGCCAGCCGACTAACAAATGCAATGAAAAATTGAAATTTGTCTCTTCATGAGTCAAAGAAAAATTGTTTTCGCATCCGGTGAGTCATTGTCACGCAGGATTTAAATTAATTTACTTAACAGTTACCTTACGAGGAAGACATGTCTTGGCGCGGACGGTACATGTCTTGATTAGCCCTTTCAGTGGTATATTTAAATGTGTCTCCACTTGTTTGCTTACTTGGATCTTATCTAGCACTAGGGACAATAAATAAGGACATCTCGTCTCCTGATCTTATCCAACAATTGGGAAGTGACCATGCAGGTTTCACAATGTGTCACGCTTCCAAACTAGGGGGACCAACCAGGTTTTGGAGCAGCGGAAAGCAACCGGTTTGTTAAGTATCATATTCGAATTAAGTTGGATGTACCTATTGTGGTAACATAATAGGGCCTCACCGAATATTCATCTTAATCAAATGTTACATTCGGCTCCATATTTTGTGACTGCTGTTGTTGCGAGCGAGGTTTGCACAACCAGTTCCGTGTCAGACTCCTGGCAAACATTAACATAGCTAGCAGTGTTCGAATACTAGCTGCACGACCAGACTTATGAGCATCAATGGTACGAGCAGAAGGAATGGTACGAGCAGAAGAATTTACGAGAAGTCCAAAAGAGACTTTCGCTTGTTCCGAAGGGCATGTTTTCTAGTTGGATTCGGTCGTGAGGCTTCACTAACCGCTCTTGACTACTTCAAACCCGCAACCTCCTCTTGCTTAAAGTAGGTCGGATGATCGAACTAGTCAACTAGCGTAATTTCATTGTTCCTTCTTCGTAGTTATAGTAGAATGTTCTTCGAAAAGAGGGAAAGAAACTGCAGAGTAGGCAGGCAAAGGACGGGAAGGGTTAAAACTTCAAGTCATGAGACCCGGGTCTTGGTCTTAACCCTCGCGCATTGGCAAAGTCAACGGTTTCTCCATATCTCCCCTCTCTGCCCCGCCATGCACGCACAAATGAAGTGACGTTACCGTTTGGAGGAAGCAACGAAAAGAAAGCATAAAATTCAAAGCCCACCCCAGTAATGTCCAGCAATCTAGATTAAGTTTTCAAACGAGTTTAATGAAAAGAGAATAGAATATTGTAGACAAATGTAGACAGATGAAACGGCCGTAGAATCTCAATCAACCGCGTCGAGCGAAAGAGGAGAAATTAGAGAAGTCAAGGTCAATGCCATTAGATTTAACTTTTAATTGGGTGGGACCCGACAAAAGAGAGAATGGCCACAAACCCCGAGTTGTTAGAGACGGATCAGCATCTTTGCTTTTCTTGTTTTTCTTCACGAAAGATAATGCTTGCAATCAACGCCGGGCCGCGACCCGACAAGACAAGAGAATGGTCACAACCCACGCGTTGTTAAGAGACAACCATCATCTTTTTCCTTGGTTTTTTCTTCATGAAAGAGTCAAGACAATGCCGCCATTGATGGACCAAGGAAGTTTCGAGGAAGTAGCGCCGATCAGACTTCTTGTCTATTCTTTCTGAAGGGAGCGTAGAGCATTGGTGAACTACCAAGCTTATACAATTGGTGACTTTGAATAACTGACCTTAGAACGAAAGAGAGAAAGAAACCTCCTAGAGTATTATTTGGTTAAATTAAGTCTAAGGTTTTCTTAGCAGTACTCAAGACGGTTTTAATATTTGTAATATTAACAAAGTAATCCTACTTGCATATTCTTATTTAGATATATAGGCAGTATATCATATCAGTTCGGTCTTTGGATTGCGTACATATCTATCCATGTGATTTAAGCTATTTTGTTTAGTAATTTGGGCTCGTGCACGAACTAGGACGGCATATTAGTGCGCAAATATTCTCGCCCAAAATTTAGTTTAAAATCTTATAGGCCCTCCACTCATCCACTACAAGTACCCCACTACAAGTACGCCATGCCTCTCAATTCATCCGGAAACCTAACATCATTAACTTCACAAAAAATGGCATTTCAATTTCTGGTTCCCAGCAAAAAAATCCCTGGCAGAGCCCAAAATGTGAAAAGATCTCTTGAGATTGGTGACCAGATAAATAGAAGTGTAAGAGAATGGCATCTCCATCATGAATGAGCTGATGCGCAGATTTCATAGGAATTATGATGAAGACAATTCCCGTCAACGGCAATGCATATTACAGCTTGAAGCTACTTAACTATGCCAATAGGAGGGAGGGAGAGAGAGAGTCAAAACCTCAGTGCTTATATTATGAGCAACCCTTCTTGTAATATACATAAGCAGCAAGCAAATTCATTAAATTATAGGCCACTGAGGATGGCAAGCTACACAAGTTAGCAAGAACTTAAACGAAAAAAGCAGTCATGAAAGAGAACATCATGCTTGCTCAAAATATCTTTAGTGATGAATCAGGCATCATCATCTTCACACACCACAAAACTCCCAGGATTGATTGTAATGCTCTTAGTGCAGTTGTCAGTTTTGTATATTCCTACAAGTCGATCTGCAAGCTCAAACATGTTGTTTCTGAGGCTGCACATAGCATAGAGAAAACATGAATTTGGTGAGTCGGAAGAACACTGTCATCTAAAATATATTTAGACTATCTCCTATACAATGTACCTTATAATAATGAATTGGGCATCCTTTGTCCGGTCTTTCACATAGTGTCCCACAATAGAAACATTTTTGAAGTCTGAAAAATTATGACACATACAACTAAGATTGGAACAGAGCAAAATAATCAGCACACCAAGAAAAGAAATGAGCTCTGGAACGGGCATTGAGTACCTAGAGCTGCATCAATTTCGTCCATCACATAAAGCGGAGTAGGTTTGTAGTGATGAAGGGCAAAGACAAGAGCTAATGAGCTGAGAGTCTGCAGATTCAGAAGGGCAATTGTCATACCCATGCATAGAGCTTCACAAACTAAGAGGGGCAGAACAGCTATGTCCTCAAGTTACCTTTTCCCCGCCAGATAAGTTAGCGATATTCTTCCAGCTTTTCTTTGGTGGCCTGACACTGAAGACCACACCTTCAGAGAAGGGATCCAAAGAGTCGACCAATTCAAGTTCTGCATCACCTCCTAGTGTGATCATCTGTTTTCTATACAATAAGGATCAGAAGGAAAAGTACCACAGGTGCTCAGCACCTGATATAGTTTAAGAGCTAGTTTTTTACAAGTGCAAAAAACCAAGCCCAGTATTTGAATAGTCAAGGTAATTGGAAGATGACCTAGACAAGTCAAGAGATGTGGGAGCACTATCATCATCCAGAACAGTGGGTGTTAAGCATGCACCAAGATTTTATTAATATGGAAAGATCGAATCAACTATAAAGAGAAACTAAGAAAGTCAGATATATTGTCATAACCTATGCATACATGTGTAGGCGTACAAATTGTGTTAACATACAATTACTCGAATAGGGGAGAGAAATAAGAACCTGATACATCTCTTTTAATTTCAGAGATATTGTATTGAATCCTGCCATGAACTCATCCAGCCTAATATGAAAATCCCAGTTAGAAATAGTTCCTTGTCAATATGCAAGATAAAAGACAATTATACTTACCTCTTCTTTCTCCATTCATCATACTGTTTCTTTATGTCATCTCGTTGTTGACTGATATGATTGAGATCATCAACTCGTTCAATATATAATGCAACTTTGTTCCTGTATCTGTACATACAAAGATAATTTATATAGAAACTCTTCCGATGCATCTCAAGGTGCAGGATATTGAGGGCAAGAAGAAAAGTTCCTACTCTGAGATTGAATCAAGATTAGGACTCATTTCCTTGAGTTGTGCTTCTAGTAGTGCTACCATCTCAAGTGCCCTCCTCAAGTCACAAGTGTCAGTCAGAGCCTTATCAGTCAATGTAGCTTGAAGCTTTGCAGGATCTACTGAATCTTTGTGAATCCTACAAGAGACAAAATAGGATTTGAGAAATTATGCACCGCTCTAACAACATCAAATTTCTTTTTCGGTAAACCAACTTACTGTTCCATATGTTTTGACAGTGCAACTTGCAGGTCGTCAAGTCTTTTCTGGTAACTTTTTGCCTTCAACTCCAATTCCTTGTATGTCTTCTTCATGTCTTGTAGGTTATAGGCAGAATCAACCTGCAGTGTTAAGAAACCCCAATCATACGGCCCTCTTTAGTGGATGGCAGGAGCTGGAAGGGGAAAAGGTTTTGCCAAATGGTACCTCTGATGCCCGCAATTCATCCACAGACCTTTTCACTTTCTCATATTCAGATTTTGCTTTCTCCAAGACTTCTCTATGCTGATCTATAAGCTAAAAGCAAGCACCCAAATTGATGATATATCAACATCAACCGATGGCCATATGTTATCTTGTCTGGAGACCGCAAGGATTAACCTACGGCATATACAAAAAGAGAGCAGACACAATAATACCTGCTGCGTGTGTTTGTAATTTTCTTGAACTTTAAATGCTTTCTGTTCTATTTCTCGGAAAGCAGACCGCAATTTCTCCTTCTCCTCAACAAGTCTCTCTTTCTCCTTTTTTGCCTCCTCAAGCCCTTTTGTTAATTCCTTCATCTTTTCCTGGCCAGACTCTATCTGGTTTTTGTGGCGATTGATCTCTGTCTTGTGCTGATCAATATCCTGATAGTGGAAAAATTTAAATTTATATACTTTTCAATAACATAGTACAATATTCAAATGATGCGGGTTCTCACAGATTGAATCTTAGAGACCCTGGAATTCTGTGCTTTCATCTTTTCCCCCTCAGCATCTATTCTCTTCTGCAGCTCCGACGCCTTAAAACAGAAGTCACCATCACAAAGAGTAAGCAATAAAACAAATTTAGTTAAAAGTACCACAGACGAGATTCTCTATGCCACCTGTTATTGCATAATAATAACGGCTAATGTTTAGTTGCACAACAATAAAAGCAGCAAAGCTTATTAGAAGAAAGATCATTTGAAAACCCACCATCTCCTTCAATTTTTTGGATCCTGACATGATCCTACCAATCTCCTTTTCTTCATCATGAATAATTTTCTTGAGCTCCTCAAGCCTATCAAGCTCGTCCTTCCCTGGTTTTGATGCTGCCTTCAAAGAACCAAGTTGTTTTTCAAGGTCGCTAAGCTGGTTATGCAAACCATTTATCTGTAAAGCAAGATCTTTGTCCGTCAATACCCGTACATATGACAACAACAACATGACTAACTAAAAAGTACCTCCGTCTGGCACTTAGCCAACTCCTTCTCCAGATTTGCAAATGCTTTTTCAGAGGACTGGTGACGCCTCACTGCATCAGCTTTTTGTTGTCGCAGATTACTTAATTTATCAGACAAGGTAGAAAGCTCATTCTCTGCATTTCGAACATCTTCCGCAGATACGCTGATGCTTCGAATGCATGTACCCATCTTACCACCACGGGGTTTACTTCCCCCTCCACTCATGGTCCCAGATTTTTCAAAAAGTGCTCCATCTAGTGTTACAACACGCCTAAATTCTCTATTTCCACTGTAGGCAATTCGTGTTGCCTGAAAGTTGAACATCAGTGTGATTACATGACAGGCCATAAGGACTAAAGATATTTCTGACAAAAATAAGCCTTGCCAAACAAGAAATTTTTCCATTCTTGTGGCACTAACTTCTAGGACCTTCATAGGTACTGATTAAGCCAAGAGACAAAGCCCAAAAAGAAAATATTTAGACACGTCCACTTGGACAGATAGGTGCAGTTGTGCAAAACAAACAGATCTAAAATACATGAGATACCACAACTTTATCATTACCTGATCAAGATTCTCTGCTACAATAGTATTCCCAATTGCTGCGTAAAAAGCAAGCTTCATTCTCTCATCTTGGACTTTGATTAGGTCAAATAGACGTGGAACTCCTTCTGGAGTGCTTACCTTCTCCTTCAATTTATGAAGAAGACCAACTTGTTTCTCCTTCATTAAGGAAACAAAAAAGTTAAACAAAATAAGCGATTTTGTAAAGCATAATAGAAAATTACCCAACTATCAACACTTTCCTTCCCAACTCTGCAGTCCACCTAGCACAATTGAGACCGAAGAAAAACTAGCTAAAGAAGAATGATGCGTGTGCATTCAAGGTGCTGAACACAGGTTGAAGAAAGGAAACAGGGTGTGAATAATCAAACTCAATAGGGTCAGGGAACCGGTGTATCACTAAACTAGCAGCATCAACTGGTTCAACCAGTGCATAATAAAAACAACAGTTGTCTGAAGTAGCATCTGAGAGAGGAGGGTTAATGAGCAATTTGTACCAATATCATGAAAGTTGCAACACCTAGTTTCTCTTTCCGTAGTAACTGAACACATGCTTGTGCTGCACTTGTTGTTTCCACCACTATATAGTCAAGTCCCGGACAAGCCGTTGATATAGCAATATCATACTTTGCTGCAAGGTGTAAAGTTAGTTCATCATCTGATCTGTTCAAGAATATTTTGCTTTTGGGGAGCAAACAAAAAACATCTTCAGAATCATTAGATGCATATTCACAATTTCTGGGCCACCCACTTGAATATCTGCTCGTGTCTTACCTGGTCTTGAGATTAATAGGATATTTCATGTGCATGGGATTGACTTACCTAAGGTGGGCTTTCTCGACAGTAAAAAAGGAACAAAATCTGAATGCTCGAGACACTGGAAATTAAACAAGAGTGCAGCTTCTATGCTTATTTCGTATAAATTACTAAATTACAATAAGGCACTTCAGTCAAATTTCAACAGTAAAACATAAATGAAGTCAAATATAATTAGAGCAACAAACAACACTAACCGTCAATAGCACCTAAGTCACCCATTCGCCCATATATTCCCTCTATCTGATTCGACCGCTTGGCATGCAAAATCGCCTTCAAAACTGATCCTTCACTCTTCTCAGAATCCATAACAGACTTAAGTTGAGCAACCTTTTCTCTAGCAGCTTGCTCAAGAGGGATCAGTGTTTCTTCTTCTCTAATGCATTCCTACAGGCAACTTAAAAATTTGAGCAGTACGTGAAAGAGAACAAAAGAAATGCAATGGCAATCATAATACAAACTTGCTCCAATCTTCGAGCTTCTGAGAGTTCCATCCTTTTCTTCTGGATATCTTCTTTTATATTAACAATGTTTTCAGTACTTCTTTCGATCTTTCCCTTGATGTCATCCATCTGCTTTTGAGCACCCTCAAAAGCAGAACGAGCAGCTTCATGCTGTGAGAAGTAAATATATAACTGAGCAAAAAGTTTACATAACCAAACAAAAATTCTTTCTTGACCTCTTCTTTAATAGCCTAAAGCACAATTATCCATAGAACAAGAAATCACAGCAAGCAGGGAAATTTTTCACACATCATGACTCATTACTAATCCCCTTCCAGTAAGTCAAAATGAAATTTCTCCTCAATGAAAAATGATATCATCTCTTATTTCTTTGACAAACAACACTTGTATCTCCTAGAGTCATTAGCTGTTGCAGCGGCTTAAGCCCTAACTCTGAGATAGAAAATTCCAGCAACAATGCCATCTATTGGATTTGTAATTGGATAGCACATCACCTTGTCATCAAGAATCTTGCGATCAGAACATGCGACATCAAGTTTTCCCTGATGTTCGATCAGTTGGTCTTCCCAGGGTTTTAATTCAGCGCGAACTTTTGCTAGCTCAGAACGAAATTTCTCAGATTCCACTGCTTGCCACAACCATCAGAAGAAAACACAGGTTTATGAAAGCTCATCAGCTTTGAGCATGAAACTCCAAGAGAAATATGATTGCAAGATGCGGTTGTATCTTCATCAAATAAGTACTTCATCTAACGCATTCTACCGCAAAATAAGAAATGGATCATATCCATCCAAGCATTGTTAGGTCAGGGGTTTGCGCTTCTTAACCAATTAGATTGCATTATGAATAAATTAGGTGAAACTAACTTCATTTTTATGAGATTCAAGCTTAATCTAGACACTGCTGAGTGTCTCTCTCCAGCGAATTTGAACCAACAAACTCTAAGTCATTAAATTTGATACTTAATCTGTCATTAAATCAGAAAGATCATAAGAAAGGAGCTACAAGCTTTCCCATTTAAAATAGTACATTATTTCTTAGACTGATTACCGTTCTTGAGTAAACTTGGCACAGAAATAATTTAGAAATATGCTCACAGCTCAGGAAAGCATCAGAGATTGAACCATAAAACTACACTGTATGCAAAGTTCACACTAATAAAAGGTGAATAATTACCTTCGGAGTCCACTTTTACTTTTTCCAGAACTGCTGCTTCATCAGATAACAGCTTTTCCAGTCTTGGAATATTGTCCTCGAGTTCTGGAATTGTCTTTGCTGAATCCTCACACGTCTTTTTTAATCCTTCAATTTTCTTCATATCCTAAAGGAAGAAACTGGTAAGATGCCAAATCATGTTTAATGTATGTAAACTATTCGTTTCGTACCTTTTCAAGTTTGTCCTCAACTTTCTTGACCTTTTGCTTCTTGTGCTTCAAATCTTCCCGATATTTGACATCTTGATTTTCAAACTCCTTGAACTCATCCTTACAGACTCGTAGAATATTATCCAACTCCTGATCGTCCATAGACAAACCCAATTGCAAATTTTCAGATGAAATGAATGGCAAAAAATTTCAGCGGTAATCATCACATTGCAATGAGTGTGAACACTTCCTTCTACATATAGATGGAAAGACAGCTGATATGTGGTGACTTCCTTTGGCAACTTCAACTTGTTAGTCAGACCCATTCAGAACATACCTCTTGTCTGTTCAAATACTTCTGGTGCACAGCCTCGAGCTCCTTCAGTGTCTTGTTACTTTCTCCAATTTTCTCCCTAGAATAAACATCCCAAGACCCAATACAAAAGTGTGAACCTTGGATACTGACACGGACATAATGAAGCAAACAGATATACCTTTGTGCATTCAAATTTTCTTCTAGGCTGGAGACGTTTGCTTGCATTTCAATCATTTGGGCATTGCTATCTTCATGAGCCAATTTTGTGGCTTTCTCTTGCCATTTCATCAGAGACAATTCCCTCAACATGTAAGATTCTGCTTCGTTCTTCACGTCCTATTGCAAAGACAATAATAAAATCCAGTACCATCTTAAGACCACAAATATAAGATTTCATAAGTCCAAAAAATATTGCAATACCTCCAGGCTATCTCTTTCTTTCTCAGCCAGCTTCACCATTTGCACTACCCCAGATCTCTTCTCGTTCAGGGACTCCAGCCTGCAATGTTGATCATTGCATGTGTCATTGTCAGTCTGAACATCACTCATTGTGCGATGCGATGTGAAACAGATGAGTGGCCCAATATATTCAGCAAACAAAAGATAGATGCATAAGTCAGGTAATGGTGGCACATCCAATGTATTCCACTGTATAATAATGGAACACCGGATCATCCTGACTGTGCAACTTCATAGGTTATAGGAACTGACTTGCTATTCCTCAGCACAAAGCCACAAATTATAGCCCATATTCTATCGTTCAAACTAGTATTTTCGTATTAGACATAACGCAAGCACATTACACCTATGAACAAAGGTGCATCTAGAAAAATACACCTTATGGGAACCCCTTAAAATGTAAAATTATGAGAGTGCTCCTATGTTGTCATTCAAGTTCCAAGATGAAGTACTCACTCTTTGGATGATTCATCTATCTTCTCAATGTATTTGTCGGTTCCAATAATGTCTTCGAGATACTCGAGGAAACCTTCATCATGGGGTCCCTGGGCCTTCGGCTTCATTAAGGAAATCTGCTCGACTTCACCCTGATGACAGCAGCCATGGAGTCAGATCCGGTTCGCATTAAGCTCAACCAGACTATTCTGTGACAAAATTAACCTGAAGAATCAAGAAACGGTTGTTGTCCAAGTCCACTCCTTTCCCTCTCAACAATTTAGTGACCTCGGTGAAGTTGCTCGAGCGGTTATTAATGTAATACTTGGAGGAGTTGTCTCGAAATGCAACCCGGCTTATTTCGAAATCACTTCCTGGAAGAACTTCATATCCACCATCGTCCTGTAGTTTCGAGAATTGACTATATCATAAACATTTCAACACTGCAACTCTGCAACAAATCGAGGCTCTTATTACTTATCTCTAATCGTCAGTCATTGGTGTAAAAAGTATCCGCTCAGTATGTATCCCAATTGCTTATGAGAAATATAGAAATATCAAGAAACAAATGCTTGGTCATACAATAATTCAGCTTACTCATTGTTACCCTATTCTCAGAGGAAGAATTTCTAGTAACAAATCAAACTAATTATCTTATCCTGGCAATCTCTATTGCGATATTAAACATGGCAAGGCCAGATAGATGGGAGTCTTCGTTACCGAATCCACAATTTCCTGAAAGTGAACGGAAACGCCGGCACTGTCAAGATTCTGGTGATTCGTTGAGTTGTGGATAAGCTCCGAAACCTTGTTGAGCCTCATCTGCAGAGACGAGCCCAGGTTTTCACAAAATGCAACATCGCTTCAGCAACAATGGCCGTGAAACGGCTCTGTAAAATTCAGCTTTGAAGAGCATGCGTCTAGCAAATATACCTGCTTTGCTCTCTTCCCGAACACAAAAAGCATGGCATCTATGACGTTGCTCTTCCCGCTCCCGTTCGGTCCGACCACGGCCGAAAAGCTCTGAAAAAACCCACAACCAAAGAACTCAGCGGTCGTGTCCGCAAGCCGCGAATCTCCATCGCTCTTCGTCAAATGAATACGGGGAATTCCTCAAAAAAACTCGAACTTTTTACTGACACGCACGAACGGGGAATTCCCGCTTCCCTCGCCACAAAACCAATGACAAATTCCCACAGCGAAAAGAGCTCGGAACCCTAACCTTGTGAAAGGGGCCGACGCGCTGCTCGCCGGCGTAGGACTTGAAGTTCCTCATCACCATCTCCTTGATAAACAGCCTCGGCGAGCCGCTCCCCCTCGACGGCTTCCGGCCCGCCGACCCCGGCTCGCGGGCCGCCGCGCCGTCCCCGTTTTCCATCCCCATAGCGCCTCGATTCGAGCTCCGCCTGCCCTGCCCTGCCCTGCGCCGCGCCGCTACTCCGCCACCGATTGAAAGCGCTCTCGGAAGTTCGTCCGGCCGGCGTCGCAACCGGCGATCCGCGACGATGTATGAACGATTCGATCGGTCCGAATCTGACTGAATTCTCTAATGCCGTCGCGAGCGGGATTTCGAGGGGGAAGAATCGGGAAATGGCGGGAAAGCGATCTGCTTTGAATTCGGGCCCAGAGGCCCAAATTGAATTGGGCCTTGCCCTGACGTTTTGGGCCACTGCACAAGAGATGACGCCAAACCAGAACAGCCTGAATTCAAAATCAGGACATCTTTTATAAGCGTCCCCCCCTTCCATCATCACAAAACACACGATGATAAATTTAAATAAAAAAATAAAAGAAATTTCTTCTTCGGGCGGACGGCTGTTGCCCAAAGCTGTTTTATCCATGATCGCAACCTTTTCCGATGTATTAGAAACCATGCGGGCAATACCAAGTTTGAATGATGTAAAAATGTAAATTGGAATGTGACCATGCCCAAAATCCGCGTCACAAATATAGAAGGAATTTTAATTGAAGGAAGAGGAGGTTGTTATAATTAAGGTCGGATAACTCTAGTAAGGTAAAATTCTATTGAATATTCAAGTTTCAAGTGCTAATAATTGAACGGGGCCGATATGTTTGATCTGTCTCGATAAATGTTGAGTTCATTCAACGGTTTTTGGACCCACGAGCAGCTATTACGGTATTACCCAAGGCAATAATCATCGCGCTTGAGTTGCATATAACTCCCAACACCACTCCTCTTTTGGTGGGATGGTGGGTGAGATGTATGATTCACTCCATTTCAAACTTAAATTGACTTAACCACCTTAGGTTTGAGGGGCATGCTAGAGGTAATTAAAGATTCCATTTGATAATTCTATCAATTCTATGTAACCGACGTATACCTCTCTTTGATTATTCACATCTTGACCGATATATATTACCTTAAATAGTCATTTTCATAAAACATGTAAGTAAACTGGTGTACTTTTTTTTTTTCCATTATGACATATAAAAACATACTAAAACTTCTCAAATCTTATATTCTGCACATTTTTTTAATTGGTATATCGCGTCTTGATCCACATACATATATGCGCCCACTAAATTTGACATCAATGATAACGGTTTCGTAATAAGAAGTAACAATCGAGCATTGTCTCAGGAGCCTCTCCGTTGATTGCGCACCTAATGGGAAAAGAGGGTCGACTTTCTCGCGCCTCGACCTAAGTTATTATAAGCACATAGCTACACTCTAGGGCCTTTTGATTATGCCGTTGATGCCATGCCAAGGCTGCCAAGAATCAAATCGTTATCCACATCCGACTCATGATCCTCAATTCAAAAGGAGAAATGTAAAAACACTGAAAATAGAGAGAGAGAGAGATGGAAAGGGGGTAAAAAGGGAAGGGGGTGTGTACTGTGCACAGAGTTGTCATCTCAATTCAATAAAAATTGTGACATTTCCACATTCAAATCCCTAGAAATTAGGAGGATGTTGGTGGCGTGAGGTGCCATGTCCTTATACTCGCATCTGCTCGTGAACAGTCGTGCTACAGCTCACTCCCCCTTCGGGACCAGCCCTTCGCCCCCACCACCACCCTAAGATTTCATCTTTTACTCGAGAGAAGAAAAACCCCACTTGTCCATATTATGATTTGCAGCTTTTTGTCATCGATTTTTTTAGATGTTTAGTTCACTTTAGGGGCGATGGAAAAATATCCGGGCCATCAGAAATCAAGGGATGATTATGTGAAAAAATCGTCATATTCGTCTTTTTTTTTTTTGTCAACCCTACTTTATTCCTACACTACACTCACTCTCAGACTTTTGCCCCATCTCTTGTAGAGCGTGGGAGTCGAAACCCACTCAAGAAACTTACGCGTCCCCATGTCATATTCGTCTTTGAATGCTAATTCATTTTTAAGCTTTTTTGATTTTATAATTTAGTTATCAACATTTTAATATGTCATCGGAAATCATTAATGCGGTGATATGCTACATAAGACGAGTGCTGTTGACCCACCTCAGCTATTTACGACGAAAACTAACAAAAATGATTATATTGAAGTTTTATACAAAAATTTAAAATTAAATTGTTAAAATTGAAAAAATTTGGTACTAAATCGATATTTAAACAATAGATTTTAGGGATGATTGGCCAATGATCCCTCTTTAGACTAAACTGCGATTGCCCCTTTTTTAAGTGCGCTCGTTAATATATATGGAGAGTCAATGATAAGTTAAGAGAGTGGTCCATCTTCTTGAAACGCAAAAGAGCAAATGTGCCCTAGCAATTACTATACGCCACATGTGTACCTTTACGCATTGAAACCATCGTTTTCTTTTTCACGGGAACGAGCGCTCTTTCATCGTTTCGCGTCCACTGTCGAATTGAAAATCGACCACCTCATCCGAGAATCTACGGCGGCGACATTTATCGATTGGAAGCTCACTCCGTTTAATCCTATAAGGAAAATCGTGTTAGAAGACAAGCCAGGTAAAGTCCCGATCATTGAATTCCACGAGAGCGTGCGTGCGAGGAACTTCTTAACCCTATGGACTCATGCGATTAATTAACCTTCACGATCGATAAAGAAAATTGTCATTTCAGGGCATTGAAAAAAGGTCACCATCGAAGTCCCGCGCTACAATGGACCCAAGGAAAAAAAAAAAAGAGTGTGAAAAGGATGACTTTGAATTTATGCCGGAAAATCTGACCTGGGTGAAGGAAAAAGAATTTATGCCGGAAACAACAGATGTCGATGGTCCGGACGGATGGATACGTATGTATTGATTTACATCGGGGACAAGGGAGTAGTACTGAATCCTCCTTGTTTTGCTTTTCTTCCGATTTTCTTTTTAAGGAAAAAGATGGGGTGGCCTTGCGTGCATTTCTACCGCACGCCGTGAAAAAAAGATACAGTGCATGCGTGAGTACGACTCGGTCCAATTCCATTTCTTTCTTTCTTTTTCTTACCCTTAAAAATGATGGATTTAGGGCGATTGGTTTCATAATTGATTCCCAACTTTTTTGAACTCGAAATCTGCCTTGTAGACCTTGGAACCGGCTTATTCCCTTGATATATTTTGGGTCTATTTAACTTTTATTCCTTGCAATGACAAACTTTTCTTCTTCTTCTTCTTCTTTTTTTAGCTTATAAGTTGTGAGAAGTAGAACAACCCTTTTTGCAACCGAGAAAAATGGCAATTATGACAAAAGAATAGAGCGACAAAATGTTGAGAAGTAAAACATTTATACAAAACAAACGAAAATATAAATTAGTTTGGAGGTGTCCGACTCATGCCTTAATCAAGCAAAAATAAAAGTTAAACCAGCGATGTAAATTCCCGTCCATCAAAAGTAATAATTCATAAAAAGACGAGCATGTATAAATGATATAGACTCTAAAAAGCTTGAGATGCAAGAGTAAAAAGAGATAATTAAGATTATCTCAGTCCATTTCTATGCTCCGGATTAGGAGCCGTCCTACATTGACTTGGGTAAGTTTGATTTAATTTGATTTTAGGATCTACTTTGGATCAATGCTCAACCTTACTTGTGGAAAATGTGACATAAAACATGGAAAATGACTTTTTTACGTTTAGTTGAAATTTGAAATAAACTGAAATTTTCTTTTCATCATTTGATATAGAAAACCTGAATTGATTTTCCTAGATAAACATATATTATTCAGGTGTTGATAAATTGCGCATGGACAATCAATTGCAGGCATCCAGGGTTGGCCTCGATGAAACAGAGTGTGGGCACTAGGTCCCGAGCATGTCACTCGTGGACCCAAGACTAAATAATATTAGAAAATATAAAAATATTTTTCAAAAAGTATTTTTGGCAAAACAAACAACACCTAAAATAGTACTTTAAAGTCCGCGAATTTACGAGTCTCGATGCAGCGTTAGGCTTAAAGAAATGCGGTCATCGATGATTAAACCTCAGCAGCAGCAGCAGCTGCTACTGAATGATTGGATTTGGGGCTTCTCATGTCGGGAAAACCCAGAAAAGCAAAAATAAAAATAAATAAAAATAAAAGCCACTCGATCCACTTGCATTCTGACCCCAAAATAATAATAATCCACCTGCGTTTCAAATAATTTTGACTTCTAGTATTTTAGGTTCTCTTTTTTGAATCCCTTCCCTGTCCTCGCCTTGAAAATACATCACGGACAGGGCTACAAGGAAGTCAGTGCAAGCCTCTCGACAGACTCCCAAACCAACCTTCGCGAATAGCTAAAGGTTTGACACTTGACAGGATTATGGTTATTAAATAATTTTTAAAATAATAGCTTAAAACTCGGAACTTCTCCCATCTAATATAAAAGTAGTATCATAAAAAAATTCAAATTAATACATTAACTATAAATTTATTATATTTGACATCATGATATTACGATTGTTTGATGACTACCGCCGACTATTTAAAAAGTTCAAATTAATAGATGAATACGTGATTTAATATTAAAATATTTTAACAAATTTCAAAATGATATATTGATAAATTTTCATTAAGATGGAAATCCAATTTAAAGTCTTTGACGAAATTTGTTATAATTTTATATGATATTAATCTCATAAAATATAAAGATACTTTCCATTTTCGCAGAAAAGAAATAATTGTTTTTTTCTTCAGGTTAAGCGACAGAAACCGCGCTAATCGCGAGGCCCCCTCCCAACCCCACGTGGAGGCCCGCGGCAGCCAGCAGACGCCACGTGGGGCGCGGAATTAACACGTGTCTGCTCTAACAACATGTGTTTTCGGAGCCTAATAAGCGTGATTACGTGCAACACGAAACCCGCCGGGGGGAGGGGCATTTCGGGAATACGGCCTCGTGAGCTGTCGCGGGGTCTCTCGCGTCAGAGGCTTTTAATGAGGTCGTTTTGTCGCGGCGAGAGCGACGTCGTGCCGGAGCAGTCCTTAGCGGGGATGGGGGAAAATCCGGTTTGATGGGCGTGCCGGGGAATCCTCTCTAGCCGACAAAAATACCCCTTAACTACTTGGAAATGTTAAGGGCGGGTTGTAAATGACCCTTAACCTCTCCCGGATTTCTATGGGTCGAAATTTGACTCTTTCGGATAATGTCATGGTTGTTTGTCAGCTTCTCTTCTTCCGGCTGTTGTTCTGTGCACCGGTTAACAAAAATAGGGAGCAGGGAAATGGGGGGTTGATTAGGGAAAGCTCTCGGGATAGAAACCCTCAGCACGTCATGGATCGGTCCGTGTGAGCCTTAACCATGGTTAGTCTTTCTGGCATCCGAAGCGGGAGGTTATTTCGGGTTGGAAAGAGCGGGTCGGAGGTTGGCAGGCTCGTCACAGTGAGCTGGTGACGTGCTGCGCATTAGAAAGGGTTTTTATTTCTTTTCCTGAACAAGGTAACAAATATTTGCAGTATAAGCTAGGTAGGAGTTCGTCATCTAATGCATGCATGTTCAATTTCTTGTTCCCATGACTTTATGGAAGATGAGTAAGATCTTCATAATTGAGTCGACATGCGCCTTTCTATTCTTGGTGGCAAGGTAACAACCTTTAGCGTGGTCGCGTCAGACAATGCAAGAAGAAGCATGTGCTGCAATTTCGATTGATAAGAGGCTTAGAACCCATCGATGTATCTTCAAATATAAATTTTCACATGAACATTGGGCATTGAATCATGTACCATTTTATATGTCATTTCACACAACAATCGATTGAATCACGCGGGGGAGTTCATTTCACCGATATTTTCGCGCATGAAACTCGACAAACAGAGACTACCGGTTCGATGCAAACAATCGGCAGCACACATTTTAAATCTACAACGACTTTAAAACCCAGTCAAGACGGACAAAAGCAAGCCGCAAAGTGCCGAAGCGGTTAGGGAATTCCCCAAACGCTTTACAGAGGTAAAAAAGCACGAGGACTGTCCGTATGAAACAGGGTTCAGTCGCATCGAGACCACAACTCACCACCGAGGTTCTCTCGAGTCGCGAAATCCCAATCGTTTCAACTCCTACTCCTATGATTCCCAAAGTCAAGTCAGCACGGTCGACATTACCGGACGCAAGGCACCCCTAACGGCGAGACGACGATTGGGTGGTCAGAGGAAGAAGGGTCCCCCCACCCCCCTAAGCGAGCGTCTTTTCAACTCATTACGGGCGAGCGGCGAAGGGACGACACGAGGAGGGAGGGAGGGAGGACAAATAAAAAGGTAGGTTCGCACTACAGTCCCTTCCCCTTCCCCCGGACAGAATCGCTGGGCCCACCCCACACCACCCCCGCTTTAAGGTACTCTTTTTTTCCCTCTTTTAACTCTGGTCCTTTTTTTCCAACCTCAGTGGGGAATTGTCATTTATTATTCCCCTCCCCGAGTCAACTCGGGACTCCGCCGAGTCATTCGGAAAAAAAAAACTCGGGACCTCCTCATCATTATCCCGCCCCGACCCGGAGTCAAGAGGACCGCTCGCCCTCGCTCCCGGTCTAGTGCCGTCGGGGAAGGGGCGGAGGAGGGGGGGGGTGTGAAAAGACCCTAATGACCCGAGGACGACGCTTTGTCGAGTCCCTCTTTTGGGTGACGGCCTGGCGATAGCAATAGCGGGAGTGGCGGGAGTAGAAGTCAGAGAAAGAGGGAAAAGCCAAAGGAGGGAGAGGAGCATATTTATTACACAACATCTAACCCCAGGTGGGGCCGGGCGGGCGGGGGAGGAGGGGTGAGACTTAACCATGGATTAGAAACCTCGGGTTAAAAAAGGGGGCCGAAGCGGGGTTATGAAGCACAACCACAAAAACCTCTCCAGATCTTTTTTATTATCAACAGTTCTCACAGCAACCCCTCATCATCATCTTCCATCTTCCATCTTCCTCCTTCCTTCATCATCTTCCATCATCTTCTTCTTCTTCTTCTTTCTTCTGTTTCTGCTAAAACCCAAGACTGCAAGAGAAGTTAAATTACGCTTCTTGATCTCTGTCTCTGTCTCTGTCTGTGCTAAAATTCTGAAGCTTTTTAGTGCATGGAGAGACGGGTTCTGTTCAAACCCTGGCTTTGACCCTCCTTCATCATCCTCATCATCTTCTTCATTTTCCCTAAGCCTAAGCTTCCTTCCTGTTCTTTCTTGCCTTAGCCTAAATATGTGTTTTGGAAACCCTATATGTTAGAGCCATGGACATGGACATGACCCCGACCAACACATCCACCAACACCGCCAGCACCAAGTCCCCGGAGCCGGAGACCGAGACCCCGACCCGGATCCAGCCCCCGCCCAAGCCCCTCTCCTTCACCAACGGCGTCCTCAAGCGCCACTCCCCGCACCACCTCTGCGCCCCCGCCGCCACGGCCGCCCCCGTCACCTACAAGGAATGCCTCAAGAACCACGCCGCCAGCCTGGGCGGCCACTCCCTCGACGGCTGCGGCGAGTTCATGCCCTCCCCGGCCGCCAACCCCGCCGACCCCACCTCCCTCAAGTGCGCGGCCTGCGGCTGCCACCGCAACTTCCACCGCCGCGAGCCCGACGACCCCGCCCCCACCGCCTCCGCCGTCATCGAGTACCAGCCCCACCACCGCCACCACCCGCCCCCACCGCCCCAGCCCCGCACCACCTCCACCACCACCGCCACCACCCGCCGCGCAGCCCCAGCTCCGCGTCCCCGCCGCCGATCTCATCCTCCTACTACCCGTCCGCGCCGCACATGCTGCTCGCGCTCTCCACCGGCATCGCCGCCACGCCCGAGAACACCGCGGCGCCCCAGGGACCCCCGCCGTCCTCCGCGGCCGCGGTGGTGAGCCCGAACAGCCACCACCCGGGCTCGCGGAAGCGCTTCCGGACGAAATTCAGCCAGCACCAGAAGGAGAGGATGCATGAATTCGCCGAGCGAGTCGGGTGGAAGATGCAGAAGCGGGACGAGGAGCTGGTTCAGGAGTTCTGCGCCGAGGTCGGCGTCGATCGGACCGTGTTCAAGGTATGGATGCACAACAACAAGAACACCTTCGGCAAGAGGGACGCCAATGGCGGCGGCAACGGCAACAGCAACAGCAACGTCAACAGCCTCAGCCTTTGTAACAACACCACCGTCGCCGGCACCAATCATAATCACAACGGTTTGAGCAACGACAACAACAGCAGCCAGCAGCGCGGCATGAGCAGCAACAACGACGACGACGAAAACGACAACGTCGTAATCGGCGGATTCAGCAGCGAGAACCACCCGACGTCGTCGGGTCATTTTAACCACCACGACAGCGGAGCTCATGTGGGCACTAATGGGTCATCGTCTTCTTCATGAATCTCGATCCCCGTCCGAAGCTGATCACATCTCATCCTCATCCGGATCCTCATCCTTCCTTCTTTTTAGCAAGATAATAAGTATGCTTAGAGAGGTAGAGTAAGAACTTGGTGTTATTAATCAGTTGGCTTCTTTTGTTTCTTTTCTTTTTACTTTCTAAATTTTCCCCTTTCTTTTTATCTTCTTCCTGATTAATGGAATCGCCTTGCTGAGGATAACCTGGAGAAAAAAACAAATTCGATCCAAAGGGAATTTATTTTTGCTTTCTAAATTCAGTTCCTTTATCTCGATTTATATTCGCGCTGATCTCTCTCTTCATATCTATATCATGTCTGCCCCACGAGATTCTTTGGGCGAAATTCAACCTCTGTGCGGGGGGAATGTTTGGGTCGTGGGTGTCATGAAGTAGTACGCTGATGAGAAGAAGCTAAGCCAGTGAAGACGACTCGAGACTTAAAGGGGGTGACAATATAAAAATTTCAGACAGTGGAGAGGATTTCCATGGCGAGAGAAGTAAGAGAAAGAGATAGAGATGAAAGATTTTTAAGATTAGATAAGAATATAAGGTTTCTTTTTCCTTATCGTCTGATCTTGTCCGAAACACAGGAGCAAAAAGCGTAGGTACGTATGCGTTGTTCGGCGGTGGGATTTGGGAGTAGTTGCATAATCATATTCTAATCCACTCGAAGCAGCTTTCAAAGCGTATCGCCGTGTTCTCTTTCCATCTTAAAGAAATGGGTTTAAGCTCTTCTCCTCATTATTAAGCGATGAAAAGAGAAAGGGGAGCTCTCTTTCTCGTCTTCAGCTCTCCATTTCGGGAAAGGAATCTGGTCCGATATCGGTGGTTGAATGAAGTTGGTGGTCTTTAATTTAATACCCCAAAAGGTGGATATTTCGAAATAAAGAAAAGAAACCCAAGTGGAGCCAAACCCTAATCATTCCGATTTGCTCGTAAAGCTTAAGTTTTTATAATGGGTTTAGAAGCAAACCCTAGCTTTAGCCCTAGCTTAAAGAATTAAGCAACGATGCGAAGGCGAAACCGATTAATCTGTTGCTCGCAGGGTGGTTGAGGCTCGTGGGCACGTTTCTCTGTTCTTTGCTCCATGATTTTCACTTACCTTTTAAGGGAAGAAGCAAGGATGGGGAGAGGGAGAGAGAGAGAGAGAGAGAGAGAGAACCACCTCAACTTAATCATTAATAATTGCACGATGATGATGAAGGCGAAAGTGGGTTTTCAATTAAGGAATTCAGTGCACCTCGCCTCGGGTTTTTTGCCTTCTGCTCCGACATGGGCAGTAGCGTTTCTTGGAGTTTGGTGGGGATGGGGATTTGAGGATTTTGAATCCGGGTCTTAAGCCATGACAGACGAGGAAGAGGCATGGGATTTTTGGGAGATTGGGGAACGGAGGAGTCATCCCGCCCCATGGAACGTTGCGGGAGCTGAGGTTTGGATATGGACATGACATGACCCGCGAGGGAGGGCCTAATAATTACAGCGCTAGCTAGGGATTCTGTGCAGAGGGTCGTGAGATTTTCCCCGACTTTTTCCGTTGTTCGGTCGGATCCTGTACACGAACATTATTATTATTATTATTATTATTATTATTATAATAATGGAGAACTTCACAGGATAATCGGTTCCTCGCCTGGGGAAATCGCGCGAGAGAGGCCATCTAACGTTCGATCTCTTGGTGATTATGAGATGGACAGGAGCGTTTTCTTTAGGGTTTTTGGTGATGAGGTTGTGCTGGTCTGGGATTTGGGATTTGCCGACGGAGAAGAAATGATGAGTGTGGAGACTGAGGAGGAGGAGTGGTTGTACTGAAATAAATAAGAAAATGGCCCGAGCCTGCCGCGGATGTTAAATGCCGTTGCAGGTTTACTGTGACGAAAGACTTTTTAGGGAGAGAGAGAGGGAGAGAGGGTCCGGTGCGTATCGGCTCCTGTCCATAGACGTGTACAACACTGTCCATCCCAGTCCCGCCCAACAACTCTCTCTAAGTTTTCAGGGAAAATATATTTTGTCTGAACCAAAATGCGATACCGTAATCTTTGACAGCAAATGAAATGGGGGTCCCTGGCGCTCAGAAAACTTTTGCTTTTGAAGATGCGTTTGGTATTGGTTGATATGAAAAGATACGTTGGGTAGTTTCGGTTCTTACATCAAAATAAAAAGTATCGGGCTTCGAATATGTGTTAAGGATACGACATTTCTCTGGTCGAGTCCCTCCCGACGATCAGTCGGTGTTCCGAGTAATTTTGTAAAAGTGCAAATTATGATATACCCGATTTCAAGCAAACTTTGTTTTTTTTTTTTTTTTTTTTTTTTATGTTTGCTATCCTCGGGTTAGATAAGCAACACCATCAATTTATCCGGTGATTGAAAATCTTGAATATAACTGAAGTGGTACATCAAATCATGCCAGCCGGTTAGGGAGGGAAAAAGAAGAGAAAATTGGGATCAGGTAGGAAATGATTATCCCGAAACATTATCAATTTCTCTAATGATTCAAAATTTCTAAATAATCGAAGTGATACGTCAAAACATATGTTAGCCAATTTTGTCACGCGATATATACAACTTGTGATCTAATTGCCCTTGCGCGTGCCCAAGAAACGGACAAAGATTAAGATGGAGGGCGCACTATCAAATCACGATTAGCAGTTGTGGGTTATTGCTCGAGAGAGTGGTTAAAGCTCCCTTTCTAATCTGAAGTTATCTTCAAGAAGCCATCTTTTCAACTCTCTTGCACAGGACACATGGGCTCGTGTCCCCCTCACGAGCACTGTTGAGAGTTTTTGATGAATTGAAAGTATTGGTGGCAATCGGATCTTGACGTCCGAGCTTTGTCGATTTGCTCGTTTAAATTTTTGCGATTCCTTCTGTCTAATTCAATTGTTTTTTTCTCTAAGTATGGTCAAGCTTTTTTGTTTTTTGTTTTTTTGTTTAAGTGAACAAAGGTATGGTCAAGCTGTGGCTCACGCCAAACTCCCACCAAAAGCGAGCAAAGAACAAGGTACAACTAGACCTATACCTGTTTTGGTTATAGAGAGAGACACTGAGCCTATTTTGGAGGGGCTAAGCTATAGGTAGGAACTAACTTTCATGCATTATTACCATGACATTGTCCAAAAAAATAATAATTTTTCTCGGAACCCGAAAATAATTAGAAAAATCAAATTAAATGTTTTGAGCGTTTGTGCGTGCACGGGTGCGACCAATCCCACTTCGCATCCGTATTCTCTGCACCACAGTGTCACTTCTTGAAGCATTATGATATGACACACCAAGATGGGCCAATTTACAATAATTCAAAAACGATTTTTTTTTTTGCGGGAGTTTAATTATAATTTGAGAAAATGTAAATCTTGGGTCTCTCTTATTTCGTGGATTTGGAGCCGTGATTGGTCGATTTTGTGGTCGGAAGTCAATTAGATAGTGATCTCAATCAGGGGTCCCGAAAAGTCTTCGCTGTTTGGGGATAATTAGCTACCTACATCTTCCCTCAAATCAAATTTAGCGGCATTTGACTTTAAAAAAACGAATCCCTCTTTTGGGTAGATACTAAATTTTCCATTGGATTATAGGTCAGATCAACTATTTCATTGGACCCTTTTTATTAATTTCAGCCTAATCAACAGTGAAAAATGGAATTTTTTTTTAGAAATTGACGAATTGAGATCTTGATGGAACACAACACGAACGCGAAGTTCATAACATAGTACGGCGGGGCTGCCCATGTGAAAGGTTGCCAGACAAGGCCGAAGATTTCTTTCAGACACGTAACATGAGTGGTGCTAATGATCTCCCCAACTTTTTTTTTTTTCTATTTTTCTGTTATTTTTTTTGCTTGTTTAAGGAAGGGAAATAATGGTGGGATGTGAAAAGTCACCATTTCGAATTGCAGTATATGGGAAGCCTACTTCACACACATCACTACTTTGTCTCATAGGATTCCTTTTTCACCAAATTCGCAAATCCAGCTATGGTGTCATTATTGAGAGCCCCGCTTCTTTGATGTATACACTTTGTCCATAATACTCCAAATTCACAACAAAAAATAAAATAAAACAAAATAAAATTGAGGGTTGATACCCTATAAAGTTTTAAATCGATACTTTCATGACACCATTAATCTCAAATTGATTTACATTTTAACGAAAAATTCCATACATGGCAACTCATGACACATAGTATTCAAAACTGATTTTCAACTTACAAAAATCCCTAAATCGACACCCATAACCTAAAATTTACCTCGCATTAGTACCGCATAGAGTGTCGGCACATGTAGTGGACAGCTGCAAGATTGATTAGAATGAGAGGAATGACATGTTTCCATTAACACATAATTTTTTTTAATGGGATGTCAATGGAGGGTAAATTTCAATCAAAAGTATCGGTTTGAGATATTTTAATGGTATTAACTGAGACTCAAAACAACAAGGGAAAGAAAAATCACTAATCAAGTGGGCCTGAAATCGAACCGTAATTACCAAAGTGGGGTGATTACGAGCCCTAACGTTTTGGGAAAGCTCCAACACGTGAAGAGCGAAAGCGCAGGACCCAGAGTCCCAGACTCCCCCTTTATGGATTCTACAGTCGTTTCGGACTCGGTCCACTTCTTTTAATTTTTTTCCCCTCGGCAGTTTCCGTTTTCGGCTCCTGAATTATTTTAGGGTTTTATTCAAAGTTTGACGAGAGATTATGCGCTAATCGTATCTCATTTGTCATCTTTTTTAGAAAAAGAAAAAAGAAATTGAAAAAAATGCCGACACCCTCTCCCGACACTCTGCTTTTTGAAGCTGAGAGCGTTGACTGGGACATTCAGGGGTATTATTAATGCGGTTTGACTAGTTGATTTGATCGTATAACGTAATGATAAATCTGGTGTTAATTTCGCGTAGCTTCTTTGCCTTTTCCTTTAACTTTCGTTCCGCGTGGTCCATACTATTTTTTTAGGCTTAATTCCCCATGAGAAGGAAACAAGTCTTATCTTAATTTTGTCCAGATCCTTTCTTTCTTTTTTGAAAAAGCCACGAGTTTTCACTCCAATCACAAATTTGCCCACATCATCACTAATTTCTGTAAAATTATCGCATTATGGCCGGTTAAAGGTTCATTGTTAAAACCCATGTCTTCATCAACATTTTCATCTTTGTATGGAACTACAATAATTCCCTAATGTTAATGACGTTGAAAAACTAGTGGTGATTTTTTGACATGTGAGTAGACTTTAAGTTAAAGTGAAAGTTTGTGATTTTTATTTTTAGATAAAAAAAAATCGAAAGAATTAGGATTACACCTAGAGTTGATTTTTTTTTTTTTGTAGAGAATCATCCCTTTTTTTATTATACAAATAATTATATACTGGATGCAAGTTGTTTAAAGGATTGTACTTGCAGATATCTCTAAACCTGGAAAAAAAAAAAAAAACACTCATTGATAGTATCATTGTCATTACCATTAGTTTTAGTTTCTCCTTTCTTGATTGGAAAAATGGACCGTATCATTAATTGAGGGTGAATTATAACTCCGCACATGTTGTTGTTCTCTCTTGTGGACATTGTTCTCATCAGGTCACGAGAGAATAATGGCGTCACTAAAATTATTATCACATCATATGGTGAAGAATGTGGAGGCCAATAAATATCTTCGCAGGCTCCGATCGAATTGAATTGCAACAAAATTCTCTTTTGTTCCTCGCTAGAAAAAGCTCGCACTCCCTTCAATTCGAAAAGCAAAAACGTCTAACAAGTTCGGACGACGAAAATTCCTACCGATTAAAGCCGGGGGGAGGACCACGCAATTATTCAATGGGGGGAATAAAGTTTTTTCGAGCATATGGTAATGTGGTCCAAACTCTATCCTCGCGCATAGATCTTGTGATCCCTGATCAATCCACTCGTCGTGCGTGCCCTCCCAAAAAGATAAAAAAATTTCTTCATTTCACCGAGCCAATTGAACGGGGCGAGTTGGAATGCAATTGGGGTAGCAATATGCGGTCGTCCCCACTCGATCTCTGTTCTTATTATTCGCGTATAATACACATTTTTCGTCTCGTCTTTTGATTATGCTCAAATTGCTTTGATCGATTTCGGTGAATAAAATCTTCTTCAATGCTTTTCATGACGCGCTTAATCAGGATTGGATGTTCGGTGATCCGAAAGTCTAAGGTATCGACTTTATGAGAGGCAGGTAAAATTCAGAAAATAAAAAACAGCAAAAACGAAAATGGAAAAAGGGGTTATGATACAATTCATGCGAAATGTACAAAAATGTAGTCCTTCATGGATTATTGGTCCCCCATTACGATCGAAATTTAATGTTTCACGATGTGGGAGCATTAAATTGAACGTGACGAGGGAAGAGGGTTAGTTCCTGTGAGGCTATTGAATTATGTACACCATTCAAGTTTTTCAATTCAACACGTCAAAAAAGAAATTAATTACGATTTTTTTTTTTAAAAGAAGAAAAAAAATGGGAAATCCATTATGTGGGAGAGACGAGTGGTGGGAGCGATGGAAATTGGCTATAAGAGTCAACACGAGCCACGTGAATATAGCCCTCCTGGCACGAGCCTGGTCGCTACTGGTCGTGTCCTGTTGCGAAGGTAATGTTGCTGGACCTAACCTCAAAAGTTACAATGATTTCTGACCTAAACTCGTTTCCTGCTCGTGTTTGTTTTTGTTATTGCCAATGTTCTCAGAGCTCACATGGGATATTCCGGATTTCACATGAAGCCATCCGCATGCACCATCGTGTCGTTGTGGATTGATGATCGATTGATTCTAACTTGGTATTATTGGGAGAAAATTAATGATCTGGGCGACCATACAGGAATGCAAGGTTAAGGAATGTTCGATTATGAATTTTGAAAGTTCGTGTGTTTAATGATGTGATAGGTTTCAATTAAGCATTTGAGTTGATGATCTATGTTTTTGCACCGGTGAAAAGCTCATCACTTTACTTGATCAGTTTGGTATGAATTGGGGTTAATTTATGTAGCATTTTCCGAATAAAAAACGAGTACAAACTTGCACCCGTGAAAAAATGAAGAAAATACAGAGGAAAAAAAAGAAAAAGATCGACTGGGTTGGAGTGCTCATGTCCTAATTTCAGGCATTGTGTTTAAAGGATTGGATCTCGACTCCGAGGCCGAAGTTCTTGGGGCCCTATATGATGCCGAGTCCCGGGTCTAGGGTTGGTCGGGTGCTATGCGACTCCTTAGGGTTTTGGGGTTGCATGCCCCGGGTCCTAGGGTTGGGACAATGGGTCATGAGTCGGAGCGGCCGAGTGTTCGACAACTATTGGAACTCTTTAGTATACTTTCTTGAACTCTAGCATGCCTACGTCAATAACATAACTATAGTTTCGTCAGTCATCGAAGTCTAAGCTTTACTTTCTTCCCTCGTGGCGGGCCTGGACGTGAATTAGCGGATCTTTCCGTCACAACACAGCGATGACGAACAGGTCCAAGACCACCTCTGCAAACATCATGGGCCTCGGTCCATTCACGCATTCATGGATCTCTTATCCGATCCCTTGTCTTGACCTCATAAAATCACAGCACCAGTCATGGAAAAAGCGGTTCCAATCTCATCTTCTTTGGGTTGATCGACTGTTCACAAATTCCAAATTTTAGGGCTTTCAATACGCGACTTGTTCCTTTATCTGATGAGTACGATCCCAGCTTGCTAAGTCAGACACTTTGACCATGGATTTGATCAACGTTTAGAACGTGATAGTCGATAAAGGAAGGCATATAATTAAGAATGGTAAAAGTAAACTCGAATTCCGAGGGCTGACGAGAATAATACAGTTGGATAATTTGGTCAATCTGATCACGAACGTGAGACCAAGGAACCTGACCAATTCCATTCTACGAAAAAACGAGTCGAGTCCCCTAAACTTTCGCCTCGCATGAGAAAAAGATGGAAGCAGTAGAGTTGGCACCGACAATAGCGATAACCAATATTAATGGCCATTGGCCAACATGTTTCAACCTAGAGATAGTTCACTCAAGACCTATATTTAGATCATCTTGTCAATGCTGCTTTTCCAATTTCTTCCCCGAATCAACATCCCAGAGACATTTCATGGATGTCAGATGATATAACCCTCTCTCTTTCTCTCCCTCTCTCATCTTTTGATATCACATCCCAAGAACTGCCATCATACCATGCTGGGCGGCTAAATGAGTGGAAAAAAAGGGCTCAGTAACTTGTCAAAACTCAAAAGTAATTAAGGGTTTCGTTCTAATTTGGTCAAACTTATGATTCTTATCCTGGTAAAGTCATATTGTACCTCTTAAAATCAGCCTTAGCTAAGCACGTACGGATTCAGGGTAAAATTGAGAACTAGACTAAACCGATTTTCTATGACTAGTTCAGTCTTGAGTTTTCACAATTAATTATTTCAAAAAAAGTGAAACCGATAGTATGTGGTTCAGTTCTGGATTCCTATATAAAAATCAAACCAGACATTAGACCTATGTTGATTCAGAGTTAACTGAGGACCTATGCTAATGTTATGGACATAATTTGAGTATAAAAAATGACATAAGGCATTCACCGTTCGAGATTAGCTCCAAATATGATAGATTTTTGTTTGAAGCCGTTAGCCCTTGCATCTAAATTGCCTCACAAGCGATCATAGAGTAGCATTATTCCCATTGTCTGTTGTGACATCACTTGAGTAGTCATCGTGATCGCAAATAATCAATAGACTGTGCAAGCCATATTTATCGCTGAAAATGAATTCAATTGACACATCTAAAGCTCATCCTACTTCATGCCCACACTAGCAAAGTAGACAAGAAAGTCTCATCACCACACACACACACTTATATGTAAGTATTAATGAAGCTTAGTGTTTTTAAGGATCGTCGCTATTGGCAAATGATGATTTTTGTTATTGCGTTCATTTTACTTAACTAAAAATGAGACAAAAAAGAAGAAGAAAATCGATCTTTTCCTGAGTACACCCTAGAATCGTTTGATAAGGTAGATTCTAGATTAAAAGGTATATTCTAAATTCCAAAAATTAGGGAACCGGTTCCGACATGATAGATTCCAAATTGAACCTGGATTGATCCTAAAATTGCTCACCCCAAATTAAGCATGCATCAAGAACTCACGCCATATCCTTAATATCAACCTCTTCCTCATGAAATGACCTGATAAATGATGCATGTTCTTCTCTGCTTTCTTATCAAGGGCAGTCAATTTATAGCACTTTCCATTCCTGTTTTGGGAATTTGACCTCCCTAGCCAGCAAAGGAAGTATGCCCTATGCTTTTTAATCACCTTTTCCTAAGAGCGCTAATGAGGAGGTTTCCCATTCTAACCACCGAGCGCATTATTCATCTGGTCCACTGGGCCTTCAAAGCAGCCGACGTGACTAGTGGTTAATCATGCTAAACACTACTTTGAGCATTGTAGGAGGCATCGACGTTGAATCTCTACCCTCTAGTTCGCCCTCGAAATCGCCAAAGTTTTGAGTGCAGTCCCTTCAAAGAGGTTGAAATTGCCCACAGACAATCATGCCATTTATAGAAATTAGTCTTAGCAAATTCTATAATGAACTTATATGCTGCCTCTCTATGTCTCTCTCTTGATGAAAGTGGTCCTAGCAACCTCAGCTGCATCTACATGATATATTGTATGCGAATTGAAGTATTCAGATTTGCCTTACATGCCTGTTGCCAGGCTAGATTATATTTCTACAATGCAGTAGGTAATTTCAATTGGCTGGTAAGTAATGCAAATTAAAGTTGATGATTTACAGAAAAGTCAGTTAGTTGTTAATAAAAATCAAATAAACATCGATGGGCGATTTAAATGAGAGCTGGTTAACCAAAATTTGTTGGTAATTTGTTGGGAG
Source organism: Eucalyptus grandis (assembly GCF_016545825.1). Taxonomy (NCBI): domain Eukaryota; kingdom Viridiplantae; phylum Streptophyta; class Magnoliopsida; order Myrtales; family Myrtaceae; genus Eucalyptus; species Eucalyptus grandis. Next base: position 32,687,146 of record NC_052620.1, on the reverse strand, counting down.
CAAAACTAGCTAGTCACATAAAAAAGGGTTGGTAAAGTCGTGTAAGGACAAGTATATTCAAGGTGCTTGTAAAGAAGACAAAAAAAATGTTGACTACGTAGAGATAATTGGTAATTCAACCGGGGTTAATTTGGTGCGTCACTTAAATAAATGTTATAACTTTATATAAGAGATAATAAATACCAAACATTGGTAAGAAAGACAGAAAAATTAGTAAAAGATAAAAGTTGAAAAGTCGCAAATTCACAAAAAGGATTGATAATTCACTGAACTGGCGGTAAGTATACCAGTATGTTATTGATAGACGAGGTGAACAGTAATTGTTTTGCAAATATTTTTTTATATTTAGTAACTCCGTAAATCTACTATACAAAAAAAGAAGAAAAATTCTTTTCTAGATGTCCACGGTTTTGTATTAATATAGAGAATTAATAGTTCAAATCTTATAGTAGCAACTGAGGTGAAGCAGTTCCTCCTAAAAACATATTGATTTTAGATACATAAATTAGGAGTATCGTAAATTTCAAGGCGTGTAAATTAATTGTCTTGTCCGGAAAATATTGTGTGGCCTCTTCTTAGGACAACCTGAAGATTTGTACATTAACAGGTTTGTTTACTCCAAATTCTTTGAATCATTGTTAGGTTCGCCGCCAGTGTTGAAAGAACCATATACACTCACCATTCAATGGTTGACATGTATGTTTGAAATTAGTCTTGCAATCAAATTCTTTTGTATGTTAACAATCCAATGACAAGTATGTAAATTATTTGTTATTCCAGTAGTGGGCCTAATTCTCTTGGAAATACATCTAAGGACTATAATATTTTCTTTAACCAATCATCAAAGTTTCAAAATAAAAACAAAAGTTAATCAAAGGATGGGGTGTATGTTTCTTGTGTATCGCTATATCATAAATATAAGCCGAATTCATTCATGTTCATAAAACTCCTCCCTCAAATCCAACCCTTATAATAGCTCAATTCGCAAATAAGGGTGTATATTCGTGTGAGCATTAAGTATAAAAGGTATAAGTGTAGTTGATATTAGATGTGTATAAACATAATTTTGTCAAGTATACAATGCTTTTAGAATAAATATAGACCTATCAAAATGGGTCATAAATCCTTTTTTTAATCCATATAGATGGGCTGAGTTATTATATGGGTTGGTTATATTCAGGAAAGGGATTACAACTTACTTAGATTCAACTCACCCCTCTCTCTCTCTCTCTCTCTCTCTCTCTCTCTCTCTCTCTCTCTCTCTCTCTCTCTCCCCTCATTTGATCTCGTGTTCACTTACTCTGCACTCTCACTGTCGTTTGGGTATAATTTTTCCTAAATTGAGTTAAATATGGAATTGTTCTAAAAATATGGGTTGGGTTAGGACGATTGAGTATTGGTTTGGTTAAGTATGGTTCACTAGATTTGCATTGTATGTAAATAGGTCAAAACTGATTAAAATGAGTTTATTTCAGTTAGACCATTTTCGATTGGACTCAAATTTGATACGACCCACCAATTTGATAGGTCTAAATATATATGACTTGATAAGCATCCTAAAACTTACTCGTCCCCCATATATAATAATACTGACCTTATAACATTCACAATCATACTGATTTTTTCAAGTTGCACAGTGTAGAACTCTAACAGACACATGCCAATGTTGGTACCAAAGGATGAATATAGAGATTCATTGTCGTGTTGATTGGATATTCCTTTTCAATTGCATAGTTGACTTCCACATATCGATATCTTAGCACCTAAGTTTAGATTCATCAATGATGATATCTTTTATCCCTCCCCTCTCACCTATAAATAACAAGATTTATGTAGGATATATAAATCGGATGATAAGAATTTAAACCTATAGTTTGTACTATACAACTTCTTACATGAGTCATATTCTGTTGATTGAACCCACACAACCCCAGTTGAAGAAGAACATCATCATCTTTACGAGACAATCGGTTTCTGAGAAATGACCCATCATGCCCTAGACAACAAATTCATGCGGAAAACGAAATTCTAACTTCGACATCCATCATCTATATCTGCCTTACTACTTCTCTATGTTCGAAAAGATCATCAAACAGTTTTTTTGGTTTAACCATTCCATTTCTGTCGTCATACAAACAAAATTCCAATCAGAGGCCAACACCCCAAAGCATGAAAGCAAGCCCGAAATGAAAAGCCAAGAAAAGAAAAAGCATAACCTCAGTCATCCACATCCTCTCCAATCCAAGATGATCAATCCCAGAGAGTTTTGATCATAAGAAACGAATTAAGCCTTCATCAAGTGATGATGCACCAAAACCTAATTTCATTTAGCAGTGTCTTCTTTTTGCGATCACCCCATTTGAATAAATGAGATGACTCGAGATCTCGATCATTGTTGTCGGTCTCTATTGATTCTCGGTCATCACTATCCTTTTGTGGAAGCTCCGGTGGCAGCCACAGGCCGCGCAAATGAGGGCGGCGGCGGTGCCTTCCTCACCGCGAGCCATGAACTCCCGGCAACCATCCACCGCGTGACCTCCGATCGATTCCGCTTGGTTCTTCTCGCACTCCCCGTACCTTATTGTCTCCCCTCTCCTTCGTGAGCTTGCCGACGACCCTTTTACGACCACAACTCGAACCCTCTTCATCTCCTTACCTACCGCGTGTAGAAAGAGATTGAGATAGCCCTAACTTGGGCTTAAAAGATAGAGGTACCAGGGGGTTTTTATAGCACACACCATGTGCGGAGGAGATCATTGACCGAAGATCTTTGTAGAGTTGATGTTTTCTCTTTAGTGGGTAAGCCCTAGAAGAATGAAGGTCGTTGGGGAAGGCTTTGGGTCATCTAAAGTCCGACCACCCGGTGATTTCATCCCTGTCACAGAAGACAGAATTATTGTTCCTCATGTAAAGCGAAACCCTCTTCAAGCAAATTAATGATTGATTAGTAGGTAACAATCTGCTTTGCCATTCGAACAGCTTGCGCAGAAAAGATGTGTGGAAATCCAATTAGACGCGTTGTGTGTGTCTTTGTATATTATACATAGCTTTTCTTTATGCCTTCAGGTTAATGGACCAGCTCATTAATTTGGGAAGGGGGCGGGGGTGTTAAATCTCGACTCAGGTGGCCCCTGAACTCCTGCAAAAGAGAGAGCCTTGTGGGGTTCATTGAAACGATGTCATTAGCGGTTGTCTCTGCTTAATCTTGCCTGACGTGAAACCCGGTTTCATGATCTGTTCCATCATCGTATTCTTGGGATTTGCATGCAAGCTGGTCACGACTCGACTCGACCATCATTCAGCAGCCCTCCCCACGAAAGAAAGAAGAAAGAGTGTCGTATCTTAAGCCGTTCAAGAACCGACGACAAGCCCAGCCCAAAAGCCAACGTCTAGTTCCTAAGCCTCTCGAGCCCATCGCAAGTGAGAAAATCCATCATTCGCATCGGCCAAACTCCAAGCCCTGGACCTGATAAACTTGCAGCCCTGGGAAAATCTTGCTTGAAATCCGCAGGCGAGGGTTAATATAGCTGCCAAGAACGTGCACGTAACCTAATTGTTCTAAGTACTAGAGATGTAAACATCTGTCGTAGCAATCAAATATTCTTGTGAAGTAATGTCCCATGTATGTTCTCGTTCATCTTGCCTATGGCAAATGTCAAAGCAAGCGTGGCATTAAGCCAAAGACCAGTCATCAATGCCTCCGAGTACAAGTTAGCTTCTTCTTCTTCTTCTTTAGTCAAAATTGAGCGCTAGCGATGCGGCCATTCCCCATTTCTTTCTTCAAAGAATTCTAGAAGGAATAATCCTATGTTTGGCTGATGTGATGCGACCAATTTTGATTTCGTGATACATGCGAACTTTTCTTAAAAATCAAAATGCTCGAATTTAGGGCTACTAGCATGGGTCACTTAATTGATTTGTAGAGCTTGTAGGGTATTTCACGAGTCTTACAGTAGTCAGGTTTGTATGCCCTTTCCCCAGGTTATGAAAAAGAAAATGAAGTGCCAATCTTGATTCTGTCCTTCGAATACTAAACTTATTGGACTTTTTTAGGATTTTAGTCTAACTTATTTGTCGTCCGTAATTTCCTCAGCCCCATATATAAAAGAATAACACGATAAATAAATTAAAGGGTAGGCACGCCAGGATTGATATGCGACCGATAGAGGCAGGGATCGGATCAAGCTCGAGACAAATATTTAACTCCAAAAAGATAATTCAAGCTTTCATTGGCGCAATAATTTAGACTAGCCCACACGGTTTTGAGTGGACGGCCGTATCTATCCAAATCCTCTAATTCCCTGTCTACTCATATCGACAATTGTTAAATTCCAATGTCAACTTTCGTCGTACAGCGTGAACATTTCCTAGGTAATTTCGGGAATCAATATGATATTGAGCATGCGAGAAAGATATGGAGTTCGCATCACTCTCGATGGAGTTTCATGAGATCTTTCAACAGACAAGAACTGAGTTGGAAGACAGTACACTTAATTGGGTGCACTTGGTTTTCATTGCGTTGTTGGGTGTTCTTAATATGAAAAATCAAGGGAAGGAATCAACAGAATCTTCTGCCTTCCTGTAGCTCTCTCGTGAAGGGCAATGAAATCTATTATTTTCCCAATGAGTAATTTGCTATATTGGTTACTTTCGTTCTATTGTATTTAATTGGAAAAACATGCTAATGTAATTAATTTAAATTCCTCATCTATCTTATTCGTCGGAATTCCTCTTGTGACGAAATACTTTTACTAAAATTCGTTCTTCAATTTTATTAGAAGAAATGGGTTTTGTGTTGACTTCAGACAAGAGATATCCAACCATAAGAAAAAATCAATAGAATTACTTTAAACCGAATTATACAAACATAAGCCAAGCTGGAATTTAATTATTGACGAGACTTGAAAAGTATGGCTATTACAAGTGAAGCAAACGTAAACAAATTCTGCCATAATATAATCGATGACAAAACTTGGAGAGAAGTGTTAAAAAATTCACAAAACCTTTTGTATTTATGTCAATTTAATGTTAAACATTTTATTTTGTGTCAAATTAATCCTAATTTTTTTTTGTGCCAATTTAGTCATTTTCGGCCAAATTTGGTTGATTGTGCCGAATGGGGGTTGTTTGAAGTGGACAATTTTTAATAATATTTTAATATTTTTATTTTTACTTTTTCTTTTTTCTTCTCCTCCTCCTTCCTCTAGCCGGTCATTTGAACCTCGCTAGCCATCTCACCAATGGTTGTGAGGGCGAGCCTCACCGCCTAGGCCAGCCTTGAGTCAAACTAGCGAGGGTCGACCTCGCCAGATCTAGCGAGGGCAAGCCTCATCGCCCAGTGCCAAGCCAACTCGAGGCCGCCAGGCCGTGATGACGGCCTCGCGCCATGCTGGCGAGGCTCAACCCTCGCTGCCCTCGGGCCACTGGTGAGGTGGCTGGTGAGGCTTGTTAGTGGCCGGTGAGGTTGACCTCACCGACCGTCGCCTTTGGTCGCCCGCCGAGGTCCAGGTGTGGGCTGGAGGAAGGAGGAGGAAAAGAAAAAAAGAAAAAAGAAAAATTTAAAATTTAAAAAATTAAAATATTATTAAAAGCTGTCAACGTTAGCGCCGATGGAACCAGGTTAGCTGACCATCGCTCGGTCAGCAAAATCCAACCAAAATTGATTGGAAATGATTGAATCACTGAATCAACACCAAGTAAAAATGTTTAAGACTAAATTGACAAAAAAAAAGGTTTATACTAAATTAGTATAAATGTAAAAGGTTTAGGACCTTTTGACACTTCTCCCACAAAACTTGAGTATGCCAAGATAAAGAAACCTACAGGAATAAAATCGTTGACATGATTTTGGGAAAATAAAGGTACAATGCAGAAAAAGTAAAAATACAAAAAGATGTTAAAAGTTCGTTTGTTTCGCGGAAAAATATCACGTTTTCGAAAAATATTTTTGGGAAGTCATTTTCTTGGAAAAATATTTTCCGTATTCGGCTAAAACACGAACTTTGAGTGGAAAATATTTTCCACTATTCAATAGCTAATTTAATTGTTTGGGAAAAATTATCAAAGAATTGAATTTTAATATTTTTAATTGACCAAAAATATTTTTATTTTTATATTTTTAAAATGAAATTTTGATTATTATTATTATTATTTTGATAACCTAGGAACCCCGTACAACCGGCAGTCAATGGGCAAACCTTGGGGCGATGCTAGTGGAGGATCCACCATCCCGACGTCGCGCTTAAAATCCCATGCGTCTCGCGTGATTTGAACCCCTCCATCCTTGGTAGACTTCATGGGGGTCTTATCTAGCTAGGCCACCTGCAGGCAGTAGTATGAAATTTTAATTATTTGTACTTTTAAAAATCAAAATTTATTTGTTTTGTTATTTTTTATTTTTTTATTTTCTTTTTTTTTCTTTTCCTTTCTTCTTCCTCCTTCCTCCACCGCCACAGGCCTAATGATGGCCGGCTACCCGGTGGCCGACCAAGATGCGGTCGCCAAAGTTGGCAAGCTCGAGGCTCGACTGATCTTGCCCAAGCTCCACCCAACTCGCCGGATCTAGCAAGGCCCAAGTTCGCCGGGCTCGGGCGAGCTTGGCTTCGCCAGATCCGGCTAGGCGGAGCCTCGCCAACCTGGGGTGAGGCTTGAGTTGGCTCGAAGCTAATCGCTAGCCGCTGTTGTGAGGCTCGAGGTCGAGGTTGGTCGCGATCGGCCACCAAGGAAGAAGATGAAATAGAAAAAAAGAAAAGGAAAAAAAATTAAAAACTCGATTTAAAAAAACAAAAAAGAAAAAGAAAGCATAAATGTGTTGGTGAAAAGAAACAAGGTAGAAGAAGTTATCGAAAAGTTTTCACTTTTGAAAAGTGAAAAACATTTTCCTCATCTTTAAAGGTTGGTTTTTTTTTTTTTTTTTTTTTTTTTTTTTCCAATGATGGAAAACATTTTCCTTGATTAGTTCATTTTCTGTGAAACAAACATTGAAAAATCCGGAAAAATGTTTTTTTGGAAGTCATTTTCCGTGAAACGAATGGAGCTTAAATTTTGTTTAATTTGTGTGGGATGCTCTTAGTGAATGATTAATGATGTATAATGATTGTGTAGGAACTGCTCCTTAGCGGTTTTTAGCATTTGCACTCTTCTCAAGCTATTTCCATCGATTGCCTCTATGGTCCTTTCTTCCCGAAAGTCTTGTATCCATGCATTTACGATCTCTCAACCTTGTCTTTTAACGGTAGTGTGAAAACTGCCCCATGGTCATACCTCCGACTGATCATTCTTTTGTTCTTTCATTCCAAAAATCTCGTGCCTGCATTCTCACGATCTCATAATTCGTTTCCCGAGCAGTGGTTCTCTCGAAATATTCACGTAAGTTGCTCCACAATCTCAACTGCCCAGTACAGCTTGCATTCGTACCCATTATACTTCTTATGCCAATGCTTGTAAGCTGTCTCATCGTTTTAATCACCTTGTCCTCCAGCAGCCCTAAACCTCGAATTGTACCTCAACGCTCCTTATGTGTTTAACAAATGGTACACGGTCTCCTGAGTCATTGAAACACAACGTTGATGGTCACTAGTCATTTATTACCATGTATCGATAATTGATTGGTTATTATTCATCGACATGTATCATCAATATATGCCAACATTGACAGCTAATATCAATAAGGTCGTCAATAACAATGTCACATGTATGGTGATATCATGATTACCTAAATTCATATATTTGTCACGTGCTTGCCTATGTTAACTTGATTATTATTATTATTTTTTTGTAAACACTACCATTCTATTATTTTTTTTTGGCTAATCTATGCTATATACAATGCGAGCTTTCTTATGAATTTTTATTGGATCTCTTGCTCTTGTAAATATCTTTTTTTTTTTTTTTTTGGCACATTCATTGTCGAATGGATAATAAGTGTCCTTCGAGACAGCCGTATAACTGAATTCATCCACATGTTATTTATCCAGTGGTGACTGTGCATAAAGTTTAATAGTGACCCGACGCTTGATATCACCGATCAAGTCTTTTTCGAAGAGATAATGGTAGTGACTACTGCTGCACTCCATTCCGAACATCCTCTCTCTTCTATCGGAGAAAGGTAAAGGTCATCATGCCCTTACACTGTGCCTCAACATGGAGCTGTTCAGTGGAAGTACAGACATATTGAAAAGTTGGGAGTCTTCATTGATGTTTTGGAGTGAAGCGCCAAAGCACTTCGTGGAGTAAAGCTTTTTGTGCAGTACATTTTTTGTCACCTATGGTTTCCCCATCAAGAGCAAATCCTAATGGTATGTCTGGTTAGTGGTCGTAATAATAATCACCCTTTTTTGGGATGCACTTTTAGTTTATTGATCAAAACTTTTTTAAGATGCTCATATAAATTATGTTAAAAAAATTTCATATCAGTAAATTGATGTGATTCAGAACAATTTTAATATCTTTTAATATCTTTCAATAACTTAATTCAGTCTAATTCATATATTCATCTCTGTTTGAAGTTGAGTTTACTCTTGATGATCTTCTCACGAGAAAGATATTGAATTTTTGCCGGACGCCACGATAGACTCCAATCTAGACTTTTAATAATAACATAATAATACTATTAATTTGAAAAGAAAAACAAGATCATTTTCTCAAACTCTGTCGTGATCGATCGTGTGTGAACGTAGACGGTGGAGATATTTGACAATCACACGGTCAAATCCACCCAAAAGGGATGGCCCTTTTTCTGGATGCTTTATCAGCCGAATCTTCCAATTTCCACCCGTGGAATTCTGGCTTTAATCTAAATTTATTGATTAAATTAATATGTTTTTTTTTTTTTCCTTTTTCTGTTCTTCTTCTATTTTTTGAAGAAAAAACGGTTTTATTTATCCCCATTCGCACGTTATGCACGACTGCCCTCGCATTCAGAAGCCGACGACGCCGGTCTTTTCAATGTCGTTCTTTCCTCTACACAAATTCACACGCACGCTGAACTCGCCCACATTCATATTTTTAGGTGTTTTTCTGCACGAATTGGCCATTGACTAGTCCACCGATGAATTTCTCGAGGCATTCTAGAAAGGGTCTAATTTAAAAAATATTACGGTCATCTATGTCTCGAGAACATGCGAAACGCCTTCACAATAAAGACTTTCTTCGTTTAGAAATTTCACAAGTGCTTTAATGACACTTTTCAAAAAAATTATAACCATGAATAGCTGTGTAAGAGGTTGTATAACAATCTCCGTGTTGGTTGCATGGTGGCGTATTTAATTTTCAATTCACATTATCGTTTAAATATGATAGGTATCATCGGTTCTATGTTAGTGTAAACTTTAATATGATACATAGGTTGTATACCGGATAGTAATTGTGTGTCATTTGGATACACAAAAGTAAGGATATGTTTTATATCTATTATTATTTGTGTGTTTACCAAGTAATGTAATAGGATATTGGAATTTTTTTTTTATTTGGTCTACTTCTAGTGTACTGATGTACCACAATTGATAGTTTGATTGGCATGCAAAAGGGTTTGCCTACATTATTATCTACAAGTACACATATCAATCATCTAATGGTGAGTTCGAATTTTTTTTTTTCACGTTGGCAGTTAATCTAACGATTATTCTACTATAAAACTTATCTTATCTATACGAACAAACTTAGCATGAGGGTTTATTTGGAATGATTTTTACTTGTTGTATTCGCTTTTTCAGTCAGATCTTGCAGGCATTTCGGCTTTTTTTGTTTAATATTAAGCAACTAAATCTTTAACAGCACAAAGATGCGGACACGTAGATTTACATATGAATTCTTTCATAATTTTTACAAAAATCTAAGCTATTCTATTAGTGACAAAGCAAAAAAGTTGTTTTTCTCGTTTTTATGAGTCCAAAATGAACAGACGACAGATCGTATGATGACGACTCAGAATAAAAGTAAAACGAAAGGAGAATTTAATCTCCATAGGATGAAGGGAACTTGTCAAACTAGAAAATCGAATCCGTCCAGAGGTTTAACCTAAGTCAATGAAGTGCGATTAGGGTTGATTAAAGTGCTTTTATAATTCGCCATTTTCTACACTTTAACCAATAGTTTTAGCCAAAACCTGGAATGGGTACATCTCCGCTAGAAATCCTGGTATGAAGACCCATCAACATCGCCTCCATCCTAATCATTACTCCACATGAAAATAAAACTTATACGAATGTGCAAACTGAGTTTTCTTGAAGATACGTGCAATGTTCTCTTCATGATGATCTCAGTGATCGAAAAAAGTGCCTAAAAAATTATAAACTTATTATACGGACATTAATTTAGTTCTAAATTTCATAATTCTATCAATATAATCCTAAACCTACGGGCAAAATTCTGAAGTAGTCTCTATGACCAATTGCCGCTAGGAATTGCTCACATGGTGCCAACCGTTCTAGGTGACTCGGCGACGTGGACGACTTGTGGATCGCTACATCTTTCCGGCCAAGGTTTGGAGCTACATTGGGCAAAATCAAGAAGTTTATGACTGAACTCATATCGGCAAAATAAGTTTAGGATTGAATAGGTAAATTTTCCACTGGTGACTTGTAAAGGAAGAATGATTAGGGTGAATGAAAGCTTTGATATACACATCATTAGGTACTTTCAATGCACGAGATATAGTGCACGATACCCGGAATCATCACCCCCACAGAATACTCATCGACATCAAAATCATGAGGACTCGAGTCAAACGAGCGCGTCCCCAAAGTCCCACCAAAGAGTTAAAAGATCCTGATCAGCATACGGCAATGATGTATGATGCTGCACCGAATAGATATAGAATAATAAGCCGTGTGCTTATTCTTTCCTACGCATCGTCGGTCTTTGGAAGATCTAATTAGCTTACAGGTGCGTGATAGACTTCTAGCTGTCTCGCATGTTATAGGGCCATGTTGTACTGATTTGGAAACTCATATTGTTGCGGTGGATGAACTTGTCCATCTTTCTGGCCATTCCTGGTTATTATAAATGCTCGATTTGCAGATGGGGCATAGTTTTTACAGGGGAAAATGGAGGTTGGGGAGAAGGTTCATGCAGCATGGAGTGATTATCAAGGAATTGCCCGCAAGAATAAGAATGGAAATTAGGTGATTGATCGAAAGATGTTTGTCTCCATTCTCCTTCTCATCTGTACTCTATATCTAACGCCGGTGCCTACATTTTCGAATGCCCTTTGAACGATAGGTGGTCGCGGAGCAACTCGATTATTGTAAGGGAGACTGGTCCCTTTCGACAAAAGAATTGTATCGTACTTGGCTCGTCTAATTGTTCGAGACTAGGACAGATGAGAAAAAACGCGACGAACAACATGTGCGAGTGAATTGCTTCGACTGGATATCGAAAGAGATAGAGAAAACGACGAGGGACGGGAGAGGGGGATGTTGGAGGATGAATTCATAGTAAAAAAAGAGCTTGATGGGCGCGATTTGAGAGCCCGCCATCCGTGGTGGAAGGGGTAAAATGAAAGAAACGTCTTTGCACATGGAAAGACGATAAACCATGAAAATAGGGGGGATTGCGAGGCGGAATTCAAACATAGTGTTCTCACGAGCAAGCCAGTTCTTCCAAAAAGTCAAATCTTTGCTTTCACTCAGAGGACGCGGATACACGTAGGATTCTTGTCGTACTATTAAATTTAGGGTCTTCTTTATTTCACCTGTCAACTTTATCTTTTTTTCTCCATAGGTGAAGTTAATAATGTTCTCGTGACTCCGTCCATCCACAACGCGTTTGGAAGAATAAAAGCGGGGGTATGGCAGTGGAGGTCCTAATTCGCATGAGACTGCTTCGCATGGAAGTTTCGTTTCTCATAGCTAACCTTAGCTGGTATGAAAACCACGTTATTTGTCTGTTTCAAACAGGTCGGCATGGGTCTGAAAACAAAGTCTTTGTTCCCTCATGGAGTTCACGTCAATTCCCTTCTCTTCTTTTCTTTTTTCCTATATGATCGGAAAAAAAAAATCACCTTAAATAGGCAAAATACAAAAAATAAAATAAAAAAATACATGGCCCGTGTTTTTCCTTGAACGGTCCGGATCGGGGCCAGAGGAAACTTCACTTATGTGTCGGAGTTACAACCATGGATATCATCCACCTTCACATGTAGTTAATTTTGCATGTGATGATGTTTGTAATAAATAGCCCTTTTGGGATTAGTGTGTGGGTTGAAATCTAAGTAATGCCTTCGACATGAGATGTATTGAAATCTCACGGATATCTTGTGCGTAATAATGCAAACACACATTATCTTCTTAATCTATAAACCAATATTCTGCTCAAGCCAAAGAAAGAAGAAATCTCACCTTACCACTAATGCTCAAGCCAAAGAAAGAAGAAAAAGAAAAGGAACGGATACTCATCGCATCATGCTTTTTCTTTTTCCCGATTTGGAAATTTATAAATTGGTATGCATAAAAAGTCGTGGGCTACAGATGGATGAATCATATTCAATATTCCAACTAGATAAGTAATCTCATAAATAAATTGTTGATATGAACAGTATGCAATTATAAATGTCTTGATCCAAAATAAAGTTCTAGATAACTATACTATTTTGCTAGCAAAATTCAATTTCAAACATGGATATCATCCACCATCAAATGTAGTTAATTATGCATGTGATGACGTTCATAATAAATAGCCTTTTCGGGATTAGCACGCATCAAAATCTAGGTAATGCCTTTAATATGAGATCGTTTCACCTAATGTATCGAAGTCACATGAACATCTTCATATGTGTAATAACTCAAACACATATTATCATCACCTGAGTAATAAACCGATATTTCGTTCAAGCCAAAGAAAGATGAAATCTCACCTCACCCCTTATGCTTAAGCCAAAGAAAGAAGAAAAATAAAATAAAATAAACGGACACCCATCACGTCATGTTCCTCCTTTTCCTCAATTTGCAAATGGGATTCGTAAATTTACTAATCTGGTAATGCTATTTATGCTAATACCAATATATTAAATTGGGATGCATAGTAAGTCGTGGGCTACAGAAGGAGAAAACAAATTAAAAATTCCAGGCCGGTAAGTAATCTCATAAAATAAATTGTTGATATGAACAGTACGCAATCATAAATGTCTCGATCCTAATCGAAGTTCTAGACGTCTTCCCAAAAAATTGAAGGCAAAAAAAAAGAAAAAGAAGAGGAAATATAATTCAGTTTCCTTGCGCGTGTTACCATTAAATTGACCGACTAATAGGGCTAGCCCCCGCCTCACGGTTCGTTGGGGTTTTTTTCACTTTCCCCGGTCGTCTTCTTGAAATATTCTTCGTTCTAATAATGGCGATCCGGTCGACCTACAATCTGCTCCCCCTCTCCCTCCCCCTGCCATCAAAACCCGATACGAAAATCAAAGACGTAAACTTTCCATTTTAACCACATCTCTCTCTCTCTAGAGGCGGAAGCCGACCTCTCAACTGATGAAAATCTCTACTCTCCGTGCGCTTCCGACAGGACGGCGCTGAGGATCCCGTGGGATCTCTCGAAGCAACCCGACCGAGAACTCGCGGGAGTCCCAGAAAAGCCGCTGACACGTTCTTTTCTCTCCCCTCCCCCCTCTGCCTTCGCTGCCTCTCCCATCTCGATTAGGTGGACTCTCAACCTCTGGTGAATCGGATACACTGCATGCACGGCGTTGAATTCCTCCCCCCAGCGAGGGTCGGTTCTCTCTGTCGAAGGGTGGGAGGTCCCATTCCGCCTGTGAGGATTTTTTCAGCGCCTGTCGTCGAGAGTTCCGTTGAACACTGCCCTCGCTCTCAATCGCGCTCTGCTTTTTTGCTTCGAGCTGAATAAAGAGATCGGGGTGATGGGGTTAAATTGATGGGCTCGCCAAGGAGGGTTCTTCTCAACAACCCGTTTGATTTGGTGAGGATGGGTCATCGAAACGGGGGTGTGTACCGGAATCTGGTTCTGTTTGCTGGGTCTTTCTGGGTCTACTTCACGTCCCTGTTCGGTACTCTGTTCTGGGTTGTCAACAGGTTCCTGAGGTAACAGAGTCGTGAGTTTTATGGTTTCCCTTTGATTTTCGATTCTGGGCCTAGTCGGTTTAACTCTGTTTTTTGTTTGTTCGTTGTTACTTGTTAGACACAAAGAACGCGGGATCCCTCACGAGGAATTGAATGAAAATCCCGATCCCGGAGGATCGATTGCTGCCGCCACTCATGTTCCGGAAGATAACGGCCCAATTAGTTCAGGTACAGAGGAAGCAGCGGATGATGTTGCCGAATGCGAGGGTTCGTCGCTTGATAAAATCACTCAGGAAAGCCCACCGAAGTTCTTGTCATTCAAGTTTCGGACTTTTGAAGAATTCGCTAAGGACGGTGCAAGTGGCGCCAATTCCACTTTCCGGGGAAAGAATCTCCCGTATGAATCGCTTTCCGAGGAGAATTTCAGAGAGGAAACAGAGGATTTGAGTTCTCCTGTGGAGGGCTGGAGTATTGATTCCGGAATAGATTCTTTTTCTGACAAATTCAATTGTACGTTCGAGTTTTCGCCCAGAAAGGGCGCTATCAAAGAGATAGAGGAACCAGAATTTGTTCATGAAGAAAAATCTGATCTTGCACAGGAGAATTTCAACACGGAAAACAGAGCATGGATCAAGGAGGGCTTTTATTCGCAGGAAGAGGTACTAAAGGAGCTCAAGAGCAATTTGATTGATGATAAAGATGCTTATGAGAAATTCCAGTTCCTTTTAGATAGAGACTTGCTTTTTTCGGACACGGACTCTGACTCCATGAGCTCGAGCCATGATTTCTCGGTTATGAGCCGCTTATTGGATTCCAACAGCGATGATTTCTTTTCAGAGAGAGATCTCGACGAGGTTCATGAGCATCAAGATGGGAACGTTGCCGACAGCGATGCCGATGATGAAGACGAGGAAGAGCTCGAACATTCCGAGAAACGACCACATGACAAGGACTGCGAAAGTCCCAAGCTTGAAGAGTTGGAAGGCAAAGAGGGCGCAGAGGATAAGAGCTACGACAAACCCGGTTCAGCGGACCACTCTGAATTGGACGGCGAGGGCTCGAATTGCGACCTCCTGTGGGAGCATCAGGACTTGATAGAGCAGCTCAGGATGGAGCTGAAGAAGGTGAGAGCCACCGGCCTGCCCACGATCCTCGAAGACTGCGAGTCCCCCAAAATCACGGACGACTTGAAGCCGTGGAAGATCGACGACAAATTCCAGCGGGAAGAGAAGATGGGCGAGCTCCACAAGATTTACCGGAGCTACCGCGAGCGCATGCGCAAGTTCGACATCTTGAATTACCAGAAGATGTACGCACTAGGTCAGTCTGCTAGCTCTTCAATAGTAGTAACCATCTTGAGATTCCATTCTTCTCTAGGTAAAAATAAAAAGATAAAAAAAAAACCAGTAGTTTCACAGATTATCATAGCTGGGGTTGATTCTGAGAAAGTGTATGGTCATAATAATGGGGGCCAAAACCATGCCACCGATTCAGTCCATTCTCAATCGATTGGCATGAATTACCCTCCCAACCAACTTTCAGAAGTCTAATATAAGTTAAAGTATTGAGAAGGACCCCACCCGATCTGATTACCCAGGGGGCACTGGGAAAAGCACGACACCTTTCGGATCACAGACATTATGATGACAGTCACGTTATGTAGTCACGCTATGTAGGTACGATGAGAAAGGAATCGATGTTTTGTTTAGCATTTGTTAGGAAACCCTGCACATGCATACATCAGTATAAGAGAGCACTCATTGGCCCATCAGATCGGATGGCCTTTCTGTCGATGCCAGTGGATCTTCGATCCTTTGCCCAAACCTAATGATTTTTCGTATGAGCTTTTGATGCAAAAGCTTTACTTTAGAGACGTATCAGTAAGACGCACCATTACATGTACCCTGGATCTTTTCTGTTCTCTTTTTTTATTTGCATAAAAGAATTATGGTTAGTTAAAGGTGCACATCAGTCTGCTCTGTTGCAATTAAAGCTACCCGAAAGTTCTCTGCTTTGGACCATCTCACGGGGAACCGCTTTCTCCTCTGCTCCGTAAATTAACTTGCAAAATTCAACGGTTCCTAAAAAGTTCCCGTGTCGAATGAATGACTTTTACGGCCACAACCGTTCAAAAGTCCGACTTACCTTTTCCTAGGACGATTTTTTAGTCATCAGTCCATTCAACTGTCTGGTCTTCTTTGTTGTTTGACGCACTTATAGTTGATCAATGGGTCAGACTTGAGAACCTACTTGTTTGGCATGCTGCAGGTTTTCTACGGTCAAAGGACCCGCTTAAGTCGCTCTCGAGACACAATTCTACGGGCCCGGCAATCGCTTCCCTTCTGTCACAGAGCTTTAAGTTGTGCAAGGAGAAGAAATCTGAAAATGACCCGACGATGAAGTTCGTTAGAGAACTGCATAGCGATTTGGAGATAGTGTATGTTGGGCAATTGTGCCTCTCTTGGGAATTTCTTCACTGGCAATATGTGAGGGCTCTAGAGCTATGGGATTCGGACCAGTATAATGTGCGCCGATACAACGAAGTGGCAGGAGAATTTCAACAGTTACAAGTGCTCATGCAGAGATTTCTGGAGAACGAACAATTTGAAGGCCCGAGGGTGCAATATTACGTCAAGACTCGATGCCTTCAGCGCAATCTCCTGCAGGTCCCTGTAATGAGAGGTCAGCAATAGCTACTTTTGTTATTATCGATCCATTTTGACGATAATTTTGTTTGAAATAGTTGGTTTCTCATTACAGGGAAATAATACTTACTATAAGTTAATTTTGAGATGCAGAGGACAGTTTGAAAAACAAAAGGATGGCGAGATTAAAAGGGAAAGGTGACTACGCCATCAATAGCGACGAGCTGATAGAGATCTTAGAAGAGTCTATAAGAATATTTTGGCGATTCATCCGAGCAGACAAAGACTCAAGCGCTGCTGCTCAAAAGATTCGAAAGAAGAGCCAACCGGAACTTCAGAATCCAGCAGATTTGGAACTGTTAACACAGGTCCAAGCCATGCTTCAAAAGGTTAGGCATTTATGCATTATTGCAGTCCTATAGATTCTTGGTTTTCGCCCTCCAATCTCATCCAACAGCAGTACTGTTTTCTAATCTGGAATTTACTGAACTCAGAAAGAGAAGAAACTGAAGGAGCTCTTGAGGGGTGGAAACTGTGTGTTGCGAAAGTTTCAAAAGCATCAAGAAGAGACCTCAGACCAAGTCCTGTGCTTTTTTTCTCAAGTGGACATGAAGCTAGTGAGGAGGGTGTTGAACATGTCAAGATTAACGTCTGACCAATTAACGTGGTGTAGCAGCAAGTTGAGCAAGATCGTGTTCGTTCACCGGAAACTACACATAGAGCCCTCGTTTTCACTTTTCCCATGTTGATATATATAGCAGCATAGCAATTTGTTACACTTTTGTAGCTAGATCTCTGATTAGTTGGGCATAAGTTAGAAGAGTCTTCTTGAGAAATTTTTTACCCCATGTACAGCTTCTGTAAAGGGCAATTAGAAAGGAAATTCTTTCTATCGAGAGGAAAATATTGGTCAAAAGCGGCGTGCTTTTTGGACCTCGTCTTCTCAAATTGAGTTTCACCCCAAGAGGAAAAAAAAGAACAGAAACAAAGCAATAATTTTCTCCTGTCAAAAGCAAGTCGTTCAAAGTCAGCCTTGTTCTATTGGAAAGGTGAACTATCTGGTATTTGGATGAGGTTTTGAGTGAAAAATGACCATGCCCTTAGAGTTTTTAGACGGAACAGTTTAATCATGATTCATGCCAAGGCTTTCAGCTTCCAAAAAGCACCGTTGTATCTAAGACAATAATCATACACGGTGGAAGTCACTCGGTGCGTATTCGAGCTTGACCAGGAAACCCTTGCGCTCGAATTCGAGTACGACCAGGGACCCTTTGCGCTCGAATTCAGGTACAAGTAACTCGACTGATATCAACAGCTTTTATAGGTTCGATTTTATTGTTGATGGAGTATATTAGTCTCCTCTAATCCAGTGGAGAAGTTTAGACTCACAGTTTGTATCCAGCAGCATGTAGCATTGTAACCTCAGCCAGAGAATTGTATTGTCAGTCAATAGCAGCACAGAGTCCAAGGTTGATGCTGCAAAGCCAAGACACATCGCTTTTTGATTTCTTCGGCCGTTTGATCTGACCATGCTCTTCTTCTCCATAACGAACTTATCCAATTCTGGTCATGCTCTCGCCCCTCGTGTCTGTCGCGCAGCTGAGTAGTCCCTTGATGAGTGATTAACTTCTTCTGATATACTTCGGCGATGCATGCTGCTTGTTCTCATAAAAACTCTCGGGTTGGCTATTACTGGAACTTCTTCAATGCCTTCTTATTAAATGAATTTGCAGGCATGAGACTCAAATGTCACGTCCTCCGCCTCAAATTTCACTTCCTCTCTTTTCCCAGTAAGTTAGGTAATACTGATGAAGGACTATGCTAACGTCAGTTTGCTAAGGTTCTCTTAATTTCATCTTTTATTCAATCTCTCAACACACATGCATGAACTTATATATCTATTCATTAATTTTTATCTCTGGATGTAGAAAAGTCGATATCTTAATGTCTACTCTGAATACTCAAAAGAGGAGTCTTGAGTGCGCAAGTTTCTGACAGTTTTCTTGCCTTAATACTCTGTTTCTGGTTCTTCACGGTTTGCTTCTGTTCTAAAGTTGCTTGTCAGCTGAAACTGAGCAAAGTGTAATAAGGAGATGACAAAGAGAAGAAGACTTAAAAACGCATTACTTGGAATATAATGTCACTAACAAGTGTAATAGGAGCCTAAGATACTGTACATAAAACAGCATAGATGGATGACAATTTTTCCTGAGATAAGCTCCAAAGTATTTGGCCCAAAAACCAAAAAAAGCAGTGCCTCTACTTATGACGCTCCCCTGATCGATCAATTGTAGCATTTGTTTGTTGAGAAAGCAGTGGACATCTCACTAGGACATGGAGGCGAGTCCCAGGGCATGTTAGAAGGCAAGCTGAAGGGAAAGCCCATCGATCGTGTGGTCGCTGGCCACTGGTTATTCGCATGGACTAAAGCAGGATTCTTCTTCAGTCCGGCTGCCTCCTCTTCGCCACCAATGTTTCCTTGCATCTCGTGGGGCAGACCAATTGAGAAGCCACTGAATTGATGCGAGCCTTCGAAGCTTATGCTCTCAGAGGCCTTGTTGACCTCCCCACCCATCAAGGCAGGGCACATGAGCATAGGGGATGTGTCGGCCGTGCACTTGGTGGGTCCTGGTGGCATATCAAGGGGCGAGAAGATGAAGGCGCTTGGGAGGTCGCTGTTTGAGATGGTGAGGGTTGAGGCTTTAGAGACCGGGGGGTATAGCATGGGCCTGTAGGATTGGACGTCCATGGAATTGAAGCTAGCAGAATTTGGATGGTTGATGGCTGATCCAATCTCTGTGGTGCAGGAAATATTCTCTGAGCTGAACTGAGAGTACTGTGCACCATGGCCTAGCAGATCAGACCCAATAGGTTCGGGTAGCTGAGTTACCCAGGAGTGCGATAGAGCTCTCTGTGCCATTGAGTTGGTTTTCTTGAATATCCTGCAGATAGCCCATGAGTCCTGCAGTTTCAATATATGTTCAAATTACTTGTTAGTCTTTTAGTTTTAATTTAAAAGTAATGCTAGTGAAATTGCGATTTCTTTTTGGTGTATAATACATTTGGAGCGATGTTCTTGTCCAAGAACTTCTTGGGAGGAGCCGAGTCAGTGATGGAAGGGAGGCGGAACTCATGCATCATCCAGTCAGTTTTCATGCCTTTGGCTGCTCGGCCTCTGTAGAACACAAGGGACTTCTTGAGGCCAATGCACTTGGTACCGTCTGAGGAGTAGATAGGCCGGTCAGTCCCGGTCGCCTTCCAGAACCCGGATCCAGTAACTCTGTTTGGGCGCGCGCTGTTCCTATATTTGCGGTCTCTAGGGCAGTAGAAGTACCACTCTTTCTCCCCGGTAGTTGCCAATTCTGCTTCAAGAAAATTGACGAGATGGGGAAAAAACACTGCTTAAGCTTAACTACTAGAGGAGAACCAACCTGAATAAGGTGTCTAAAAGCTTCAAATTATTTGGTATCAACAGGTGGTTCAGCAAAGAAAGTTAATCCCGAAATGTGGAAAAAGATATCTGGGAGAATATAATGTATGACGAACGATTTAAGGATAAGTATGGCTTGGTAGTGCGAACGGTGGCAATCTTGATGTTGAACTTCTGTTTTAGTTCGAAAACAAGCCAAAAGAAGCTGCCAAAAATAGCAAGGTCGCTTGTGGTGTAGTGAACACTTCCATTCTGACATATATGATGTGATAAGGGCAATATAATAAACGTAGTCACTTCAAGAAATAGATCGGGTGAGCTTCAAATGATGTCTGACGGATTAAAAAAACATAAAATTAAAACCAAAGACCACGAAAGACATGGTCTCTTTCTTCATACCATGCATGCACACTCCCACTACCATTGTGAAAATTACACACGCACTGAAGAAACAACAAAAAGGGAGGAGACTTTCAGGCCATGAAGCAATTTCATAAAAAGTGTGACAGTTTTAACTTTTTTCTGTTCTTACTTGGAAGATCCCAAGGATCATATTTGTAGATGTCAACTTGCTTGATGAGCTCAATGGGGAGTGACCTCTGCTGAATCTTCCGCTTGAGATAGAACCCAACGAGCTCTTCGTCGGTGGGATGAAACCTGAACCCAGGCAACATCACATCATCAACCTTCTCTACATCACTCTTGTCCTCCATTTTTTCTCTCCCCTTCGAACACTAAAAAAAAAATCTGATCTTGCAGCCTCCCAGAGACCAGAAGAAACCCAGAAGCTGCTCTGAGCTGAAACTGGCTGAACTCCGCTAGCAACAACTGACAAGTCTCTGTCTCTATCTCTCGCGTGTAAAGAACTCCAAAACAACACCCTTCGGAGCGCTCAAGACATATTATATGCCCTCTCAATCGAAAACGGTTTTGCTTCCGGAGGTTGAGGCGATTCTTGAGGGGGAGATTTTCAGTGGGAGACCGTGTAGGAGTGGGGATAACGATGACTCGGTTGGAGGAGCAGCAGCTTAAGCTTTAAGCTCTCAACACAGGTCAAGAAATAAGACTATCTTGAACCCACCCCCACCATCTCTCGTGGTGTTTAAATCCAAATTAAGGATCTTGAATGACTACAAAAATGGGAAGTGTCGGAAAAAGGGAGAAAAAAAGAAAAAACGAACTCAGAATCCTGTTCATACTGTTGTATCGCCAAGCTTTTCTGCTCTCTCTCTATGTCTCTCTCTCTGTCTCTCTCTCATGGGGCTGGATTCATGCCAACTTTATCTTCAAATCAGGGAACTAGATGACAATGCATAATGCCAATGCAATGGCTTTCCATGCTCCATTAAACTATTCATTCTTGAACAGTTTCTTGTTTAGCTATACGTTGGCAGGATCAACTCCCAACACACGCACTACAGAGAGCCAAAGATAAAAAAAAATTAATCAAAGACGATATTTCCATTAGAATATTCTGGCAAAAGATATGATTATTGGGTTTCCGCTTGATCCCAAATTTCTATTCCATTCTTCTTAAACCTTCTATTCCTCGTCATATTCTGTAAAATGCCAGATATGAACACGTGACCCCGCCTCTGACAGTGGACATTTTAGGATTTCTTAAACAATTCATCATTTTCCATCTAACCAAAGAAGTTAATAATTGATTCAGCTCGATTATCCCCAGTGGGGCCACCCCTCATGTAATCAAAATGAAAGTTTTTGACCCTTTGAAAGGACACGCCCCCCATGACCTCTTTTTCAGTACATAGCTACTTGGCCAAGTTTTAACTTGGACCGCCTCCCTCTAATCAAGTTGCACTCTCAAGACTTTGACTAATTTAACCTCTTAATTACCCCATTAATTACAATCGCTCCAGCGTGAAGCAATAGGTTTAGTAGAGGCGTTGGAGCTTTACCATAACATAACTTCTTTGTTACATGTACTCGCCTTTTTTTGAAGGGTTTGAAACTTCGGAAAAATATCGAGATCAAGATGTTTCACGTTTCATCTCTTGTATTGCCTTTTCGTATCGTTTGCTTTATATACTAGGAGGTTTAATCATTTTGTAAGTATAATTCTCAGATCATGAAGCTAGAGCATTCTTGTTTCTCCAATGGTCAAGACAGAAACGGTGTTAGGCAAACAATTTCGCTTGAAACTGCTCAATGGGTAAATACGTAGGCTGTTCACCAAACCCTAGCTAGAAAAAAGGACACCTTAATTTGGTTGAACTACTTGCACAATTATTACTTCACCTGTAAACCCTAAAATGTATATTATCTATTATTTGTTACATAAACACCTAAAAATTACATGCTTCACATGAATAAAATTGTCTGATCTTTTATTTTCATTTTTCCTTCATAAACGTGAACGACGGGAGAAGGATACATACTGCCACATTGACTGCAATTTAAAAACAAAATTCTGTCTGGACCTGCATCGACAATCAAGTGAAATTGTTGCCTATGTTCACACCAACAATATTTGTATTAATTTTTGGTCTTGTTTGGCCAACGACATTGTTTATCTTTTGAAGATGAATATTCCCTTTGCAATTCCTAGAATGCACACTCTTTTTTTGTGGATGGTCCATCCTTAGGAGAGTGACATTAGAACAAGTCGATTCAAGAGGTTCGTGGAGTACTAGGGGATAATTTTACGATGTCGCTGTTTAGGTAAGGAACTCGTAGACAACTTTGTAAAGGCCTTGTAGTGGGAGTTGCTCGCAGCTCGGGACAAAAGGATTATGACAAACATTAGCAGAGAAGTGCTTTAGAGGCAACGGACCTAGCCCAAGAAGCCTACTGTTTGTATATATATATATATATATATTTGGCTCTAAAATCTTCATTGTGTATATTTGAGTAACGCCACTCATTATCATCTTAGACGATATCCTACGAGTGTGACGTTTATGGTTAGTGATCTTCGAGTTTAAATTTGACAATATTGTGGGTGATTGTTAGCTCATGATGGCCTAGCTTGCGTTTTCGGTGGATTTGGTTAATGAGTGCTTTAGAAACACTTGTAGAATACTTAAACAAGATAAACTTGTCATTTTCAGTGTATCGATCTTTTCATGACATGTGTAATCAGTGCATTGAAAATTAAAATATTTCTTGATCAAGTATGGTTAACAACCGGTTCGGGCGACCATCGTGCTCACTTATGGCTTTGTGTGCAATCGCATCCTTAAAACCCAGTTTAGTTTGTGCAATTTGATCCTTCCAACAATTGTGACTACATGATCTCACAAATGCTGACATCATCAATATGAGATGGTAAAGCTGACTAAAATAGTGCTGTTCGGATGTTTAGGTTATTAGAATTGCACTAGGCAAAGCTATTAGATAGATGAACCTCTTGATTAGGTCATTCGTCTATCACAAACCCTATCAATTACCAGAACATACGATCTTTCTGGCTCATGTAGTCTTCTTTTTTTTTTTGTTTTGGTATTTTTGCTCTCCCTCATATTTGTAACTTGGTTAAAGAGCCAGGTTCTTTAAATCACCTAAGTATCCTAACTATTTAATAGACTTATTATGAACGGCCTGTTACATCACTTTTGCTTTGTAAGTTAAACTAACTCGATAACATTTTCGAAAGGATATCGTTTAAATTCATTTAATGAACGGGCTGATGAAAAAATATTCATTGCATGATGGTAAATATGAGAGGACATTCTCCGGGAGGATTAATATGCGCAATAACTTGATACTTGATTAGTTGAATCTAGTCCAACTGCAAGATACCAATGTATTTCTTTCTAAGCCTGCTAAACCATGCTGCTATAGGGATAAACAGATGATAAACCGTAGAAGACAGTTCTCGAGTCAAAATGGCCGACTGGGAACACCAAATTCAGTGAAACTTCCACCCCCAAAAAAATTGATGTTAGGGCAACCTTGTTTAACACAAATTTTCTGTCTGTTTCCGCTCCACATTGGACTCTGCAGTAACCACCATCCATGCGTGCAACCCAAGTTGGGAAATGAGTCAATAGCTTCGAATTGAAGCTTTGTGTCCTCTTTTTGAGTGTAAGTTTGACCTCTTCCACAGAGTAATGTCCCCTCAGAATTTGCAAATCCACAGGGCTTAATGCCAAACTCTCTTCCGTACTCCCTGAGAAAAATTCGATCGTGGGGTTTGAAAAATAATTTTTTAAAAAAATTTCGATTTTCCCCTCCTAATTAATTTAGTGGAGCTTGAAATTCTGTGTACATTGTCTGGACTAGAGCCCCAGGAACAAAGTAAATAGTATCTCTTCTCTTAGGAGTGCTAAACTGCTACAATTGGTGACTCATGAAGATAGGCTATCCGCTTCGTTAAATACTTAAATATTGATCAAGAAATAAATAATCTTGGGGCAGGAAATTACTAATCATAAAACCTGAGTTTGTGACTATGTACTTTCTCCAAATGCTCCTAGTTATTCTAAGCACGACGACTTCAATTAATGCCTAGTCTTTTCATAATACCAGTTTTAAACCATCGAGCCAAGATCACGAATTTGAATGAAAAATTTAATTCTCACGTGAAACTAAGGGTAAAATAATGCCGACCCGTTCACTAAACAAGTAGCGCAGTCGACTTAACATCAATGTTCACCAATAATATTGTGGTGAAACCATTGATTACCCCATAGATTTCTACATCATGCTTTCAATTTACTCAATCACTTCATGGAACGAACACACAACACACACACACACACACTGCGCGACCTGAGGTTAATCTCTTTGAAAGCAACCGCAAGTCTGGACTTGTTAGGGCTTTAATTGTCCTTATTATTAAACCGCGATTGCTTCTGCAATAAGTCACTTATTCAAATTGATATCTTATTAGGTAGCGATAAGAACCGTTTTAAGCCAACGAAAGAGAGTTCCGTGTATCCATCTTAGAGTGAATAAATAGTGTAATGACTCAATGAGTCAATCGCGGTTGCCTTTCCATGTTAAACTTTTCACATACAAACAACAAATGGTTCGCGAAATGGCACTGATCTTAGGTTGAATTGCTTTCCTGTGATGAATAATGGATCGATGATGCGTGTTTCATGCCGTACCCCTGTGTGAATTATCGGAAACCAAGGGGTGAAAGCCTTATCTAATAACGACCCTTTTTAATACGATTATCGAGTTATTAAGCATGCTCGTACTGCAGCATAGAGGTTGTACTCACCTGATCATACGTTAGGGTTCATTTGAAAGGACATCGGACAACAACAGATTTCGTGCGATGCTTTCCTTTTGCCCCCTAATGCGATTAAGATATCGAGCTATATCAACTAGTTTATAATAGAGCTTCGCTAGAGCGACGCAAGACCTTATCCTGCTTCAGAACTGGAACACAAAGAAGTACAACATCGTATGCTACGTATACGTGTCATTCGCGTACAAATACAACGTATATGATATATGACAAACGGGATGTGTACAAACAGAAAATGGCTGCAAGATCAAGCACCTGTCAGATTGATCGAGATGTTTATGATTCCTGGTCCCAGTATAGAGACCTAGAACTGAAGGGAAAAGGACCCATAAAGGCTTATGAACGCATTGGGATTTCTATTGTCTGAAGGATAAAAAATTCTTGACCACATGAAACCCATTTAAAAAATTTTACACCCCTCCAAAGAAAATTTAGCTCATTTTCATATTAGGTGTAGAGTCTTCTTTGGTTGGCTTGGATTGCTGGAGACCTAGAATGAGGGCCCTCTTGCTCAAGTGGAATTTACCTATCGCTTGATTGGACGTGCCATCATCGCGTTATAATCTAACCAATGATAACCAAATCGGTGTGGATATTGGAG
Organism: Eucalyptus grandis; assembly: GCF_016545825.1. Lineage (NCBI taxonomy): Eukaryota > Viridiplantae > Streptophyta > Magnoliopsida > Myrtales > Myrtaceae > Eucalyptus > Eucalyptus grandis. The sequence continues at coordinate 32,661,237 of NC_052620.1, read as the reverse complement.
GCATTCGTGATGGGATTACAATGTCACCTGGTTTCAAACTATATTTTCCACACGTAATTAACTGGGACCCCAAAAGAAGAAAATAAGAAAATGCTGTCGAGAGAATCTGTCAGAGCAAATACGCAATTGGACTAGATGCATGATAATCTCGTCGCTCAATTCTTTTACTAGAACCACCATACTAATCGATGGAAGGTGATGAGACATTTTGCGAACGGTAACTCCACTTTTAAATGAACAAAGCTGATACGATCACATAATATATCTCATTGACGCCGAGGATACGTGTTTCGAGTAAGTTGACCAAGTCATGAAGTCGTTCAAACTCAGTTATAAGAAGAATTGAACTTGTATCAGTAAGCCTAATCGTGCTACATGTGTATTCTTTAGCCAGGTTAAATGGATGATTCGATGCCTCTAAGCCATACATTTGACGACGAGCATTTCCATCGGGTTGATAGCTAGGGCCGTCAAAAATATTGCATGAGTCTCGTGGTATGACCTTAGACCCGATCATCTTTAAAAAAAAAGGAGAAAAAAACAGATGCAAATATACACAGCTTTTGGCTATCTTCTTGCGGGTCTAACATATATTCTGCAGTTCGGTGGTAATTGCGCAGAACATATGGTCATATCAAACCATTGCTACGCGCAAACAAAACCGAAACAGTCGTCAGCTGAACAGCAACGAAACCTTATCGAGACAGACAAACACAAGCATCTCAAGCCGTAGGTTCGCATGTTCCCACCCGTTCACAGACTCTCTCGATGCGCTTCCATTGTATCACCCGGACAAATGGCCACAGGGACATGAACGCACGTCTTAATAGAACAAACGTCGGCTTCCATACAGAGGCGCGCACATGCCTTGAACGCGATGAGTCCTGTGAACTCCTCATTAACACAAGGCACCGAAATTTTCGGAACACGGTTTCCTTTGATGTGGACGAGCTGAATGCGATGTTAACATGAAGTTCCCAGTTCCAGAAGATCGTGTTCATACGGGAAACAGTCGCCAGCCGCCTATTAATCAATAGCAAACTACTGCGTCTTCGCGTGGACTTAAGGTCGACTCACGGTCTGAGTACATGCGGTTTCACCACCCATGATCTACAATGTCGCGTCTACCCCATTGGACTCAGGTTTTTTCATTCAATCATTGAGGTTTCTCACCCAGGAATAAGATGGAATGCATTTAAATTTGTCTAGTGGGGTGGGGCTTTCTTGAGAACAGTTTTAGAGTAATGCATGACATGGTATGAAAGCGAAAACATGCATGAAATTTTGATGACCCGGATTTTCTCCATGAATGTAAATCTTCCATATTTGTCCAATCTTCATTTGCATGACGTCCGTAAATGAAACGTCTCCGTTCCTTCTTGTTTGTCTCTCATGCCGCTGCTGATCCTCTGTGTAAGCTTTAGTCCTACTCTCAACGACTCATGAAAGTTGCTGATTCTATTCTAGCTCGTGCTTCGTTCTCAAGAAGTGGTTCAACTTGCACTCACTAATTTTCCTCCGCCAATGTCACTACCTGCCTGCATTCGAGTCTCAAGTTACGCCGTATCATCAAACCATGAGAAAAGCTTCATAAAAAGGATGAACTCTAATAGGTGCCATCTACTATAGTCGGAATTGCCTTTCTGCAATTACCTCTGTGTCTTCTCACGAGCTTACCAAAACGAATGAAGTACTTTGCCACTAAAGTATGTATCAAACCAAATCATGTAAATCGAAATCTAAATTGAATGTAGAAGAGGTCTCTGCAACAAAACGAAATGGCACAGGAGAGGAAGAACGAAAGAACTAACGAGCGCTAGACTCTACCTATGAAATCACCTTCCTTTGCATATAAACTATGACATGGGCACGTTAGAAATTTTCTCGCAATGACCTTTCATTCCAGATATGCATTTATCAGTGCACGATTCCCATCATGTGCTGAGACAAAACCTCTCCTCTGTCAGGACGAAAAGGTATAAAACTAAAAAATCTATGACAAACCTGATGAAGGGTAATTTTGTCACGAACTCCTTTCCTCCAAAGGTATAGGCAGCTCCAAATACTCGCTGGCTCTCTGAATCTTTAGCGTTACCTTATCCCCTACAGTGTAGTCATCCAACACCTTCTCCAACTCTGCTTTGCTTTTAACCTGAGCAAGAAGTTTTCCTCTTATTACCAAATTATTAAATCAAATCTAATCATGATTCAGGAGGATTTCTCCGACGAAGACCAACAATGAGGTCGTAGTATATCTTAATTTCGTCACATAAGATAGGGAGAACTCCTGGATGGTTAATGCTCATGAATTTACATAGAAAGGAGAAGAGGCTCACAGGTTTGCTGTCAACTGCTACAATGATGTCGCCAAGTACTATATTACCAGCAAAGCCCCTAGTCGTGGGTAGTAACCCCACTTTCGCAGCTATGCCATTCACAGGAACCTACAGAACCATTCATCAAGTAACATAGCCAAATGAATTACCAGGAAAACAACTGGAAATTGGAGATGATATGAATTTGGAACTTTCCAGACAGTATCCCAGAATATCACCTTGAGTATGAGAGCTCCACTACGAACATTCAGTTGATTAGCAACTAGTTCAGGAGCAATATCTACATTGAGTCCAGCTCGGACAGCCTGAAATTAAGGAAACAAATGCGCCAAACCAGTTCTTAGCTCTGGCACTACCAGGAGAAGGTTGATGAGAACTTTTCATGCTTTTAAGTCTATGGTTTTGGGCCACGACTTGAACCGTTCAAGGCTGTTGGTTTATATTAAAATATAAAAGCAATAGCAAGATGTCAATAAACCTTACTTTACCAAATTCAATCAACTGTGGCACAATCTTGAGGACAGTAGATGATGGAATGGCAAAACCTACGCCTGCTGATGTCCCTGTGATACCAAAAGGAGACCTAAGATCAACATGACAATTGAAACAGATACATAAATAAGACTGTCAGGGATCAATGTGTAGCAATGAGCAAGCCAATGAAAAATGAGGAAACCTTTCGACATACTAATATGTTTGACTATAGGATAATTACCTGTCTGAGTAAATATAGCAGTATTAATCCCTATTAAATTTCCTTTGGCATCCAGAAGAGGACCTCCACTGTGAAAAACAGAAATACCAGAATAAGGAATGAGAGACCAGATACAATACGATCTATATTTATTTATCTCATTTTAACACAAGATTGGAGAATTGCTTTCATTAGCTTTTGCAGTTCCAAGTAAAGGAGGGAACTTGACATTGGAAACAAGCTTGTAACCCTTGGATGACGAAAATGCTATGAGTAAGAGCCTAGAGAGTAGGACCAAACTCACCTGTTCCCAGGATTAATGGCCGCATCTGTCTGAATCCCCCCACCTATTGTTACTCCAGTTTGACTAAATATTTCTCGGTTAAGTCCACTTATAACACCAACTGTAAGTGTGTGATCAAACCCAAATGGATTTCCTATTGCTAAACATTGCTGCCCCACCTTCAAAGAATTTGATTGCCCGACTTTAACAGGCTTCAATAGATCTTTAGAGGCTTCTACCTGGGAAGAAACATATAATAATTGGATGAATCATATCCCAGTCCAACAATACATGAAAAATTAACCTAACAAAGTAAACACATATGGAAGACTAGCTTGCTTTAGCGCATAAAATGGAAACTCAACTCGTCTACCAGTATCTGTGGTTGTCTATGAGATAGAATTGGTGGTATCTGATTAAAGGAAATGAAACTACACACTGTAACACCAAAAATAATTTGTTTGGATCTATTCCAGTAATGTGGTCACTTTCTGTGTTTGTGCATCGTCACCCTTGTAAAACAATAAAGCAGTAAGAAGTCAGTGAAGCTAAGCGGGTTAAAATACTACAGAACCCCATTACTTGATCTCGTGACCTTTGATAACTCAACTGCATCTCTATATAGATTGGAAGAACAACAATCAAGTAAGTTATGTTGTCTCCTGAATAGCAATTTTACACGGTGAATTGTTTTGATGCCCTATCAATGCAACATTCTACAAGGCCACAAGGCTAGAAACCATGTCAGTTTCGCTGGTTCACTAGTCAACCCAAGAATGCCACACTATACATTCTACTAGCAATGCCTATCCAACAAACAATAAGTTAACAGCAACCTTCTGACTTTTGTCATCTATTCATCAACTCACCTTCAAGACAGCAAGATCTTTAGCACGATCGGCACCAACCAGCTGGCCCTCAAAGTTCTTCTGGACCCTTCAAAGGATCAGTTGACAAAAGATAATTACATTAAAGATATGACCCCCGCCTGGAGATGGATTCAAATGCTGGAAATGGTTTCACTTGCTAGTTTAAGCAAGGACCAAAAGCTCACCCATCTGATGCTAGAATGTTAACACGTGCTACAACTTGGCCAAGTTTTGCATTTCTTGAAAGTGCACTGCCGATAACTGGCAAAATTTGAACATGTCAATATACTGCCTAAAGAGCCTACACTGATAGATTCAGTTTGGAGAGAGAGAGAGAGAGAGAGAGAGATCCTGTCGAACAGCTTCCTTTCAATTAACTTCAGTGCTTATGACATACTGGGGTTAAAGCAAAGACACTAAAAACATTTCGAACAGGAAGCACTCTAATAGATAGGTTGCAGTCAAGATTTTGCAGTCGAATGGATGGTCATTAAATATGGATGATAAATGTGGCCACTCAACTTAGGTAAAACAATAGCTTCATAACAATGAAATGTCCAGTATAATCTGCTGGATGGCATCAAGCAAGTGACCTTAAGCCCTTACCATGATAGTTAGTAACAATATGTCCCTGTTCATCCCAGACGACTCCTGAACCATTTCCTTCTGGAATCTGGCAATAAATAAGCCAACAGAAGCCTATAGATAAAGCAGAACATGGGAAGGTAAATAATAGAAGACAAACACAAATCACAAGAAAGCAGCTGTAATACCTCAACAGCACCAGTTATGTTAAGCTGCGGGCGCAATGTTACATCAAAAATGTTGACGACGGAAAAGGTGTTTATCTCAAAGAGATTGGCAATTCTTTCCTGTCAATTCAATGACTATCAATTACCCCTCACAAACATCACAAGAAAAGAGTGACTATCATGGATGACTGGAAAAACTATAAGTAGGGGGAAAAAGGTTGTCACCTCAGCTGGGAAGAGTGACCCAGAAGGAAAAACGGGAGGGGTTACTTCTTCAAGTGTCACTGATGGATCCCCTAAAGCCTTTGCTACACATGCATTGCATATTTATGGTCAAAACTCAAGCATAATCAAGAGATTTCCGCATACAATTACTAAAAGGATGGCGATTCTTTATCCAATAGTGCCACTATTAATCAATCAAATCAATTTCAGGCAAAGTTTACAGATAGAACTAGCAGGATGGTCACTGGCCAATTTTTTTTTTTTTTTCTACAGGTAAATGGCAACTAAACTTCGGCAACTCTCTCTCTCTCTCTCTCTCTCTCTCTATAACACACACACACACACACACACACACAAAAGTAAGAGCAGAGTTAATTGCGCTCCCATACTGCTTTTCTCCCATTTCTTGCAAATATCAGTAAACATGCCAACTTCAATGCATGTCTCGACAGGGGTAACAGGGTTATTAAAACCAACTTCGTTTTCACTCCTTTAAGCGACCACGATACAGATTTGTGTCAGGCAAGCATTTTTCAACCGTTGGCTTGAGTGTTACAACGAATTGGCATACTGGCCAAGAGAGATCTCCAACAGTGCCACAAGCTCTGGATAGCGAGTACATTAGCTCTCTTCTGGAGCCACATTGCAGGTAATCATTTTCTCGAAATTTCAAGTCAAATTCGAACGAAACATGATTGACATTATGGCTACGAAAGGAATGCAGTCAAAAGAGTCAATTGAGAGTGGGGGAAAAAAGCAGAACAGCTCCAACCTGATAAATACCTTGAAGGATGATACCACGAGTACATGAACGTACTCGCGAACAGCATTCGCCGCGTAGTGAACGAAAAATTCTTCCGCACCAGTTCACCCAAATCCTCAACAGGATCTACCGTTCTGCCCAGCATTCAAAACAACAAAAAGATTGAATTTTTTCTCTTCACAGAGAATAGGACGAGGAATGGGAAAGGCGACAGTGCAATTGTCGGCTTTGATATGATCCCCCGAAGTTAATTCGCTCGTTCATCCATTCAGTTCGGAACCGCATGGCCTCCGCCCGACCCGAATGCACTTCCTTGTCTCCGCCCCACTTGAAGGGTCGAAAAGAGGGAGGAAAGTCTTTACCTCTGAGGAGCCGGAGGGCGGGGCGGCGCGTCGCCTTCGGCGGGGCCGCCGCTCCGGGCCCGAGACGGCGGAGAGCAGGCGGAGGAGACGCCGTCGAAGAAGAGCTGGCGGCGACCCAGGAAGGCCTTGACGGCGGCGGGCTGCGACTGCCAGAGAGGCGGCCGCGAGTTCGGAGCTGCCGATACCATCGCGGTCTGCATTTCTCTTTCCCTCCCTCTTCGCTCGGAGGAAGACGACGGCGGAGATTTTTGCGGCGGGAGTGGGATTGGATATTATGACGAGACAAGACGACAAAGGTCGTCGGAGCTTCTTCCAGTGGCCTGGAAACTGCCTGCAAGGACGGGTCGACGAAGAAGTGTTCGGTTTTTTTTTGCAAGACTTTTGCAAAAAATCACTCTTCATTTTCAATTTAGTTCCTCCATCTTCAATTTGTTCAATCTTTTCCTGATTTTTTCGTAAAAGTTTCAAATAAACCCTTCGCATATTGTTCGTGGGATTCTATAGTTATACTATTGCCTGGATTTTATTTCAATCCTTTTCTTAAATCAACAAAAATGTGCCATCTTTTGATTATTATTTTGTTCATAAATATTACGATAATTCCATGTAATTACATTTTAACTCATGTTATGCATAATAGTATAGGTAGAATCTTGTTTGGAGTTGTATCTTATTGATACTTCTCCTATCTTAATTTTCTTATTTACGGATTTAATTGAATTTAGTCATGAGAGCATGTGGCATAAAAAATTGAAAAATTTATCCATCTAAAATATAAGGAATGAGAAAATTGGTATAAGTATAAATATCTATGGATAAATTAACACCATTTCATGACATCCTTATGGAAACACCTTTTTTTTAATAAAAGAAAAGAAATATTAACTCAATATAACTCTAAATGAGTTTTTATTTTCACTATTATAAAGGTATTAAGCTAAAATAAATTGAGTGAACCTATGGCAATATTTATAAAGACCAAAGAGGTAAAAGAGTAATAAAAAGATTTCTTGTTTATTTTCTTTTTGTTCATTTAGGAAATGGATTGGAATGAATGATATTCTAAAATTTAGGCAATAGTGTTATTATGTAAATATGTGAATAATACTAAATGATTGATTTGATACATCAAAGTATTTCATTAAAAATTTAGGAATGACTTAATAATCACATTGAACGAAATAAAAAGTTTTAAAAATGGCATTGTACATCTGGTCAAATTTTAGAACTACTGGATCTATATTGTCATTTACTCACTTTTGAATATTAAATCATGTTCACCTACTCGCGGGAAAAAAAAAAAAAAAGTGTGAATCTCTATAAGACTAGAGACTATTCCATTGCAACAAAGTCCACGGGCAATAAGAAAACTAGGACGAAAATATTTGGGCCTAGACCGAACCCAACAACGAGGCCGGGCACCCAAAAGCCCATGTCCTTGGCCCACTAGGGCTATTAGGGTTTCGGCATCCTCACGGTATAAAACGAAACGACGAAAGCTTCCCCCTCGTCGTCCATCTCTCTGAGGGGTAAAGCAACCGAGCGGCCAGCCGACGCAGAGCCATGGTGCACGTCAGCTTCTACCGGAACTGTAAGTCCTCCCCCGCTTCCCCGCTTTCCGTTTACCACCGTTCCCGAGCGCATTGTCGCTGCAGTTTCCGGCGGTTCTTGTGTCTGGCTAAGTCGATCGAGCGGTTTCTGCACGCCTTTTCCGTCCTTCAGAAGAGGACGTGCATGTTAAATACTGTACTAGTGCAATGGTGGTGTTTGCTCGGCATCTATGAACAGCCCGTTTTACAAGTAGCTAATCCGACGAAGCAAATCGAGTTTTGATTTCGGGTTATGGGATTTCTTGACCTGTGTAGCGTAGAGAAGATGATTTCGTGTGGCCTTTATGGCCATGATCTTGCAATAGTAAGGTCTTGATTGGGTTATGTCTCTTGTGGGTTTTGTTTGTTTTGTGTGTCCTGTTCTTGGGCAATTGTTACTTTGGACTGTTTGTTTCCTCCATGTTTTGCAGTACTCAAATATTTCCTCTGGGTTTGGGTTTGTTTTAGATGGGAAGACCTTCAAGAAGCCGCGGCGCCCCTATGAGAAGGAGCGGCTCGATGCAGAGCTGAAGCTCGTGGGAGAGTATGGTCTCCGGTGTAAGAGGGAGTTGTGGAGGGTGCAGTACGTATTGAGCCGTATCCGTAACAATGCGAGGATGCTTCTCACACTCGATGAGAAAAACCCGCGCAGGATTTTTGAAGGTGAGGCGCTACTGCGCAGGATGAACCGGTACGGGCTTCTGGACGAGAGCCAGAACAAGCTCGATTATGTTCTGGCTCTCACCGTGGAGAACTTCCTTGAGCGCCGGCTTCAGACGCTTGTGTTCAAGTCTGGAATGGCTAAGTCAATTCATCATGCCCGTGTGCTTATAAGACAGAGGCACATAAGGTATTTGTTACCTCTTGTTCATTTCAGTCTATAACTAGCTCAATTTTTCCGAGCTTTCCTTTTTCACTTGTTTGGGCATAATAGTTAGATGTCTTTGAGTGCATTAAATATGCTTTGAGCATAGTGCCATGTAAAAATTCCCATTTTGATAGCTGAGCATTGGCTAATTTGATGAGATGTTCTAGGTTTATTGAGCAAGGTGCATCTCATTACCATTGGCTCTGGCCTTTACACTTGCTGCTTCTGTGAGTGCTGCCTAATTACAAAATAGAAAGCGTTGAGGAGAATGCTTACTCTAATTTAAATCCTGAATCGACTTCAAAGTGTCATATATTTTCTCTCGATTCTTATCATGTTTCATCAGCACGATGTATTCCAGGATGCCATAATTTTCGCGTGCCTCAATGGTTGGAATTCCCTATTTGAATTGATATTGACGTTGACTTCTAAATGCGTACTGGAGATGCAACTGTTATTGAGGTATATATCAGTAGCTTAGAATGGATCAGACTTGGCATGCTGCTTGCATTATGGGCCTGGGTTTGTGTAAGGGGCTTGTGTGGTTTAATATTAGATGTTAGTAACTTAGAGGTTTCAATCAATAATGATTTGTTTCATTCTGAAGGGTCGGGAGGCAGGTGGTCAACATTCCATCTTTCATGGTAAGGGTTGATTCCCAGAAGCATATCGATTTCTCCCTAACAAGCCCGTTCGGAGGTGGCCGCCCAGGAAGAGTGAAGAGAAAGAACACGAAGGCAGCTTCGAAGAAGGCATCTGGTGGAGATGGAGAGGAAGAGGATGAAGATTGAACCTTAGGCTAGTTCCTGTTTCTGTAAACCGCAACTATGAGCGTCTCCTTTCTCACCTGACCTTTTTGCATCCATCAGGAATCTGGCTTTTTGACCTGAGACAGTGGTCTTTTATACTTTGTTCCGGTAGATCTTCCTACATGTTCTGCAGTTTTGTTTTTCTCGATCAATTCGGATTAGGGTCTCTTTGGTAATGTTCACAATGTTTCGTCCTCTGATTTGGCAAAGAATTAGAGTTCTTTTTTCTCTCTGGGGGCCTTCAACCTGTTAGGGTAAGTGTTTATTGCTACGCGTCTCTGGTCTTTGGCTGCTCGGAACATTTGGCCCGGAAGACAGGGTTGGCAGTCGATTCTAATCCGGTGGGTTTAGGCTACTTTGTTAGTCATGTTGCCTGCTTGTGTATATGTTAGGTTGATGAACCTGCCTAGCGATTAGGTGATGCAGAAACTATTATGTGGCGTGCGGATGAGGTGTCGCTGAATCGTACAGGTGTTCTGGCCTTCGTGCTGTGTTATCGACACCGTCCTGTCTCATAATGTGTGGTGATGAATGGTAGTGCTTCCACTGATTGACTCAGTATTATATTCCTCGTCACGATTTGTTTTAGAAGTGGTGGTGGAGAAGGTAAAGGGCCTTTTTGTGTAACTTTCGTTAGCGCTGCTCTGACTCAGATTATTCTGGTAATGCCTTGTTCCAAACGGATCGCTTGCAATCATATCCATCTTGCGCCAAATTTTCGGTGGGAGCTCTATCTTTTAATTGACTCGGAAGCCTGCTCAGATTCAACCAACTGCTGTGCTTTCTGGCCATTCGATTGCATGCAGTTTGAAAGCGCCCCATGTGTCGTCGCCGGTAGGGGCATGCAAAATAGACCACCCAAACCAAAAAGTGTCCGGACTGGACCAAATCTACCGGTTTGGTCCGGTTTTTGGGAGTGTTGGTCAGTTCCTAGTTCCAAAGGGAACTGGAAGGGGAAATCGGACCAAATCGATTGGATATATTTTTTTATTTTATATTTTTTCAAAAGAATTAGTAAAATATAAACTAAACATTATCTCGGTCGGTTTCAAGTAGTGAGAAAAAATAGGTGATTGGTTCGATTGGACCGGATCAGGTGGACTGGACTGATGGGTTTGTCCGGTTCTCGGTCTCAAGACCAACGGGCCCAATCCCTAGTTCCGAATATTGAGAAATGGTCCTCTCGGTCCAGTTTCCGGTTCCACCTTGGAGCTGGACTGGACAAGAGCCGGTGACCTTGTCACTGGTGACAAGTGGGAAATGTGGATGGATTCACGGAGATGGGCGAGTCCCTCTCAAGCCAGCGGGGCACATACCTCGTGATCTTTGGGTCCTTTCGCCTGCAAAACACCAGAGTAATATCACATGCCTTGAGCTTGAAAATCAGCAACTTCGGCACCGACGCTTTTTCGTTTGGGCGAGGCCGAGCCCCATGTTCGTCTCCTTGTCGCGTGATGCTTTTTGGGCTTTGCACGGCATCAAATGCCGGTGCCTAACAGTTTTGGTGCATTTTTTTTGAGGAAAATTCGAGAAAGCTATGCGTGGACCGCTGGCTTAGGCAAATAACTGCTGCTAGAACCCGACCGCGCACCTTGCAATAAGATGCTCTGCCTAACCAATGACTTCTTCTAGATTTGAGTTAATCCTTTCGGTTGGGCTTCCCAAGTTTATAGTATCACGGGGTCTCAATTATGGAGGTAGAAGGTGGTCCCCTAGAACCTTAGGCTCCTGGTTGTCATTGTTGTTCCGTTGCATTTGAGCTATTAATTAAAGTTGAGCGATAATGGTTCCGTTCAAGTTTCACTTGAAACTTGAAATTTGCTCATCAAAATAGGTTCCTAATTTTTTTTTGAACTCGAAATCTACTCACTACATATTCAAAAATCTAGAACTTTATTTCATCACAGGTTTCAAGATCTATTCAGATTTCACATATACTCTTAAATGAATGATTGTATTGAATCACTACCTCTAATAACCATCATTTGTTACGATCCACTTATTACAATTTATAATTAGACACGTGAAAATTATAAGATATTAGTAAAATAAAAGTTTCAATTATGGATATCATTGAAAATGAAAACTTAAATTAGCAGTTTTAAATTACATACTTATCATTGGCCACTATGGAATATTTGTAGGATCGCTCGAAGACATAAAATAAGATAAATACAAAGCTTATTTCAGGTTCTAAGTTCTCGGTTCTATTAGGAATTTACTCATTGGAATAGGTCTCTCAATTTTTGAAAACTAAAACTCATGCTGCAAATCATAGAGCCTAGAATCGCACCGATTCTCATAAGTCTAGTTCTCAAGTTTCCAATTCTATCCTAAAATCATGCTTACCCCATTATTAATGCAATTGAAGTAGAATTCCAAGGGATTCCCAACGAAATATATTTGCCTTTCTCGCAACAAGCTGGGTGAAGAATTGGGAAATCCGCCTTGATTAGTTTCATTTGTGGTTTTATACAACAAACATCGTCATCGGTTCTATGCAAAAACTAGCCTTGTTAAGTAGAACTCATTTGGATCCGATTCTCAATTTTGAATCCATCAAATATCTTCAATTAATTCGTCACAGATTGCTCAGATGATATGCTATTATATTACTTAGAGTTAGACACACTTCTTGAAACTCAATTTTCCATATCTTGAAATTGGGAAACGATAAGAAGAAAGCCCTTTTCATTTAGGATCTACCCACTTCGAAATCGATCGCCCTTGATTACATGGGCCCGCGCGAAACGGAAGAAGGGGGACCATCGTCGAAGAAGCGGCCAGAAAAAGGGAAAAAAAATGTAGCGAGATGGTCCGTCCAGACGGAGAGCGAGGTGCTCGTGCCGCCAGCAGCGTCAGCATCCCCCACGAGATCACCGTTATCAAGCGACCGGTCATCGGTCCCAAAAGCCTGAAAAAGGCTCCCCCTCTCGGCCGACGCTCCACACCTTGGGTTCACGAGCGGGGCCCCCGAAATTGAAAATCGCAACTCCCACACCACCCGCGACCGCGACTCTTCTTCTACACACAACCCCTCTCGATCCCCGTTCGTTCCTCACTTCACGAAGGCCCGAAACCCCACACGAGAAAACCAAAAGGCTTCGGGTCTTCGTCTCCGTCTTCGTCGTCGCCACTCCCGTTCGACAGCGCACGGACCGTCGCTTTCGCCGCGACACTCGTTCCCTCTGCCGACGGCACTCCCGAAAACTCGAACCAATCCCCTGTTTTTGACGTGCCGGATCCCGAGCCACGTGGCCCCCGAGAAGGGAACACGTGAAGCACGAACACGTACACGAACCAGTGGCCGGCTCCCGCGTGTGTCTTGAATTTTCAAATCGAGGAGCCCCCCGTTCCGATTAAATTAAACAAATCAATCAATCATCGTCGGGCACAAACGTAGGAAAAAATCTCGGTCGGGACCGGCCCCATCCATAAAATAACACGAGATACGAGGGGGGTTTGCGAATCCGAACCGCGGCGACGTGGCGGTGGCGGATTCGGTGACGTGGCGCGATCCGTAGCGATCCAAGAGCTCGTCGTTGCCCCGCGAAACGGAAACAGCCCGCCTTCTTCCTCGATTCCAATCATAAATTTTTAACCACATGATTGCAGCCCCCTGTCTGTCTCTCTCTCTATCATATCTCGGTCAACACGTGCCGAGGAGCGCCCCTTTCTCTCTCTTCCCCGCCACGTGTGCACGGCCGAGCCGTTCCTTCCCACCACGTAACTCAAGCTCCCCGCAATTACTACTCCTCCGAAACGCAACCCCCCCCAATCCGCACCGTTTCGCTCTCTCTCTCTCTCTCTCTCCCTGCCGCTTCGCGAGTATAAATACCGCTTCCGTCGTCGCCATCATTCGTTTCATCGCGACTTCCGCTAAAATTTTCATCTCGCGGCGTTTCGGCAAAGATTTCGAACGCTGCTCCTGATCGTTTCGCTTCTGTGCTTCTGAAACGGGCCGAGATGACGGTGAGAGACAGTCGGATCCCCAGCTTCGACGCGGAGAAGAAGAAGAAGGCGCTGCCTTCGCAGCAGCGGGGACCGGCGGCGGCAGAGCTCGCCTTCGCCGGGGCGGGGGCGAGGGGCTGCGACCGGTCGGTCGACCGCCGGAGGCCGAAGGCGTCCGCGGCGGACGCGGAGAGCGGGGGATCGCCGGTGGAGGTGGAGTCGCCGCGGTCTTTGGCGGGGAAGTGGATGCGGCGGGCGGAGAAGGAGCTGGCCCGCTTGCACAGCCAGGTGCTGAGGATCAGAGAGGAGGATCTGCACCTCGGCGAAGATATCGGCGAGGGCCTCAGCGCCAAGGACAAGGTCAGCAGCAGCAGCAGCAGCGGCGGCGCGGCCGTGGCGGTGGCGGTGGCGGCGTCGCGCGCGGACGTCGTCGTCTTCTCGCGGCCGAACTTGCCATGCTCCCCTCTGAGCGGCAAGGTCAACCCGATCCAGTCCTTAAGCTGAACAAAACGAGGTTCGTTTCGTCGATCGTTTAGTTTTCGCTTCTCCTTTTCAAATCTTCCGAGAAATCGTGGAAAGCAGAGAGGAGGAAGGACGCTCTGTGACGAAGCTGAGCTACTCTAGCTAGAATTCTTTCCGTTCCTGATATTTCCGGTACTTTCGCTTCCTGATTCGCAGGAGCTGGTGCAGTTACGAGGAGCGAGAAGATGGTGACGAGAGCTAGAACAACGAGGATAGCTGGAGAGTCATGAAGTTTCAATCCGGTTCGCTGACGTAGGAGCGGGAGACTGCTGAGTGGATCGTCTTCTGGTAGCCCTGAGTGTATAGGCTTGAGAGGTGCTGAGAGACGAGAAGATCGAAAAAGGAAGAAAGGAGGGAAAAGAGAGATGATGATTGGCGATGTACAGTGAAGAGGGTCATGAGAAAGTTGTGTACATGATGAACTTTCGAATCCAGCTGATCTCCGTTTCCTCTGGCCGTTCTCGTGTTTCGGAAATCGCGATTAGGATCAGTTAAGATAGAGGGAAGCAATTTTTAGCTGAGAATCATAGGCCCCCCCAACCAAAAAAAAAAAAAAAAAAAAAAAAAGAGGCAGCAAATTGAGATAAACGAACCATATAGAATTTAGGGGATTCATTAATAGAAAATCTCTTGACCAAAAAAATAAAATAAAAAATCATCAAGTCGCCAAATCGGAGTAAAAAAGCTTTGAAGTATAATGGGCGGCCCGGTCGAATCCGCACTAATGATAGGGCCATTGGCGTTGGCGCAACGTGCATGCTTGGCCCGCGAGAAAGATGGTCGGGCCTCTCATCTCTGAGCCAAGCCCAATAACGCCCACGCGGGGCCCAAAATCATTTGACCCGGGCCTTCCCGGTAGACCGCCCATCTGAGAGAGATTCCGGGTCCATGATCGGGTCTAGTAGGCATTTCCGCCACGACACACCAACTGGGCTATCGGCATCATGGTGGAAAACCGGGCCCTTTTTATCGTACAAGTGTCCTATCTCTATTGGCCCCCCGACTCGTCTCCTCTCCTTACTTTCCGTCTTTCCTGAGCAAGAGCCGATGCTCGCATCTCAATCTCACGAAGTCCTCGGAGACATGACCAGATTTTGGTGTTTGACGTGCTACGTATGTACACTAAGGAAGTGGTGACGGATCCTTTTTAACTAATTGACGTGCCATGTGATTATAGACGAACAAATAAATTGGTCCTTTTTTTTTTTTTTTTTTTTTGGGTTCACATGTATTTTAAGTTGTTTATGTGAAGGTAGCATGTAACGTGTCATGAGATTTATGTAAATGCATTCAGTAGAAGTTGGTACCAGAAATTGCTCATCTAATTATTATTATTATTATTATGATTTTAATAAAAAAAAAAGGTATTTCAGTTATCCTCGGATTGAATATTTGCCGCATGCTACAGTTGTGATGTACGAAAATTTGTTTTGGGCCTTAGTTTAAATAGGTTCAGCATGCTATAGTTGCAATGTGCGAAAATTTGTTTTGGGCCTTAGTTTAAATAGGTTCCAACATTGTTAATATAACTCGACAAGAAATTCCCTCTATGGTCCATGTATTTATCGTTGCAAATAAAATAAAGTCTCATATAATTTGTTTTATTACCTGAGCTACATGAGATGTGCATTGACACATCGCTTACGATTGCACTCTTTATTAGGTTCGAAGGGGGAAAGCCTCTTTGAGCTGCTAAAATGGACCGTGGCTCTTAACAAAAAGTGGAAGCGACATCTTCAAAGAATCATCATTGATTCTCGAACCATAGATGAGAAAAATCCTGATTTGATGTGGGAAAGTGAACAACCGAAGAACGATTCAAACTTGAATTGCGCAAGGACCTCGGCACATCCCATGAGAATCTATCTTCCTTCGAGGATATGAATTAAATAGTGAAGAATCATGGTTGCTTCAGCCCGACTTTCGTACTTATCAACCTAACTTGAGAAAAGCTCATCGAGACTTACGGGCCCGTGCGAACAGACCGGCACGCAAATCGCCATTAATGTTTGCAACGATAATCATCACGCCACTTCACTCATTCGACAAACCGGAAAGGAAGAAAAAAAAATTCAATCATCATCATGGTACTTTTGGACTTCAGGCGACAAATTCCAGAAACATGGGGAGAAGGTCTCGCATCTCCAGTCAAATTAGGCGCTCACGTGAGGTGGAAGGCTCGTTCGCCATCGATTCCAGAGCATGGGCGCGAACCCTTGTCATCGCAGAGCACGAGAAACATGCGCGATAATATGTTCAAACTTTGAGATTGGGCATCATGACGATTGACGAATCGGACTCGAACCCATTTCGTGCCTCGTAATTCGGCATCGAGAGAGCGTCGGCAGCGAAATAGACTTCATGAGTTTTGACATTCGAAAGCTTGATAATATTCATCATTAGGACAAGGCCCCGCATGCACCTGAAGCGAGCCCCTTGAGGACTATCGGAACGGAACATCGGATCCTTCCTTTTTGACCGTCCCATTTCGTGTCGAAGCTCGAAACCTTTGACCCTTTGCCCATTTTCAATCGATTAAAGAGTAGAACTCAAGTTTTGCCTTTTCCATAATGTTTTCTCCGTGTAGTCACCCCATAGCCTCGGAAGCATGAAGGATCCTCTTTGCTCCTGATAAGTCGGGCTAAATTTCGAGCCTGTTTTCAAGTTTCGGCTTATGGCTTTGATTGGCATGTAATGATCAAGTTCTCTTCTTCTTTTCTTCGGTCAAAACATGTGGCAATCAAATTCGGGTGTTTGAAAAGTTATCTCTTTCAATTTTTTTCCTTTTGTGTCGGGGTAAGAAAGAAACTTTGCCGTGGCGATTTTCAATCGAAGAATAGTAAAAGTGCACGTAAAATTATTTCAAAATGGACATATTTCTCATATTTGTCTTCACCAAAAGCCAAAAGCATAAGTCAAAAAGTTAGGGTGGTAGCGATTTCCAAATTTGACTTTTGAAAAGTCGGTTCTTCACTGGCTTTTGTATCGAAAGAGAATTGACTTTTCCCACATTTTAATCTTTTCCCTAACGGGAGAATATTGTATTTTCCAGATACAAATATATACGATCTCTGCATGTCGACGCTTTCTACTGGAATCACTCGCAAAAGTTCAGCCTCAGTCTAATTCAGCAATTATCAAGTGTCGCATGCCCCAGGGGCTGCCACCATGATGAAGAGGCAATCAGTTCCCAACTGCCCGTCCATACCTCAACTTTACTAGAAAGAAGGAAAATAAAAGGAACTAATGCGATTATGATTTCTCATAGCAAATTCCAGAAAGTCAAGCGCATGGAGAAAGGCCTCCTTCGCGTCGCATCCTATGTTAATTCCGGATTTTGGTGTAACTTGTTCCTGCAAGATAAAGTATCAAAGGGACGTCTATATCAACACCATGTTACCCTTCAAGATATTTGCTATGAAATTAGGGCATTGATGTGGTGTGTAGTGGCTAATATATTTTAGTTGAATTAATAACTCATCATGTTTAAGTTTTTTAATGAAGGTGAATCCAACTATGTATATTGATCGGTTTGGACTTGAACTTCATCTAGTGGTTATCTATTCATATGAAGGTGTTGGGTTTCTACTACGTGCTCCAAACAAAAGCTATTATGGCTGATGATTGATTGGTGTAGAATATTTTGAGGAAGGAATTTTGTAAGCAAAACAGTTTCTGGGTAGCCTTCGTGATTCGGTCTAGTGAAAAAGACTTGGAGTGAATGTTGGGGTTGTCGTGGCGTAGCAACATAGTCCTAGTGATAGCCTTCATGGTTTGGTCTAGAGAGAGATCGGGGATGGACGTTATTGTAATATAGCAATGGTATCCCATTGACAACTTTCATGATTCGGTCTAGAGAGAGACTAGGAAAGGAGGTTGTGAAATTTAAGGAGTAAATTTAATAGGAGGAGATACACATGTGAGTTAATATAAATCCTAGTTGACCTACAAATCATAGAAAAAGAAAAAGAAATCTTATAACCGATGCGTCTTTCAGCTAGCCTTTGTGGTTTGGTTTGGCGAAAAAGACATAGAGTGAAGGTTGGTGATGTTGTGTAGTAGTGCAATTTTGGTGGCAACCTTCATGATTCAGTTTGCAGAGAGACTAGGGATGAAAGTGGACCTTGGAGATTTAGGGAGTAGATCTAATATTAGGAGATTGTTAAGATACACATGTGAGTTCATATATTTTAGGCAATCCATAACTCATTGACTTAAAATTTTAAGTGAAAATAGGCTTAATTGGATATGTTGATGGGTTCGAATTTAGGTTTCCCCTTAGCGATCTTCCTAAAGGTATTTGGGTTTTTCTGCACGCTCTCAACAATATCAATTAATCTAACTACAATCTTTCCTGGTATTTTGTGTAATGAGGAAGAGAATCTAAATCATGGAAGTTTCAGACCATGGGGTGTTTAAAGTTTAATTAATTATGCTTAGAGACATTGAGCATCAAGCAGGCTTTTTCCCAAAAAAGTATTATCAAAAGACATGAATGTTGTCGCCCACATGTGTTGAACTTTGGAAAACGACAGTCAAAAGCAAAGCTTACTCGAAACAAATATACATGTGAGTTAATATATCCCAAGTAATTCATAACTCACTGACTTAAGTTTTTGAGTATATATGCATCTAACTGGATATGTTGATGGATTTGGATTTGCGCTTCTCTTTGCGATCTTTCTAAATGAAGGTATTGGACTTTTTATGCGCGCTGTCAACAACATCAATTAATCCAACCATGATCTTTCCGGTATTAATCTAAGTTATGGAAGTTTCGGACCATTGAGCGTTCAAAACTTAATTAATTGCGCTTAGAGGTATTAAGTATCACTCGGCCTTTTTCCCGAAAAAGGACCATCAAAAGACATGAATGTTGTCACCCACATGTGTTGAACTTTGGAAAAGGACAGTCAAAAGCAACGCTCGCTCGAGGAAAATTAATAAATATTTTTTTGCCCGTGTCCGGAATCATGATTATTAATGCAATTAATGCATGATCAAATTAAGCAAAAGAATAAAGTAAAGGTCGGGGTTGCAGATGCGTGCTGGTGGAGAACACATGTGGCCCTGCAGAGGATATATGGTTTAATGCATGTGATTAGACACCATAAAGTACATGTCGGCAAAGCCTAATTAACCACGCTCTTAGCCTCGCCACTTAAGACCAAAGCAAGCATCATTTTGACTTGTGCGGGGGCAGGACTCTTTGTTTTCGTGTTTAGACAATGATACCAGCAAATCAGAGATGGTTGGGTTGTCGGAGGTTCAATCGAAATCTTTCAGGCCTGTGTCTCGAGCAAGAAACACAGAGAATTTTTGGATTAAGGTGTTTAATTAAGGAAGAGGGCATCGAAAAGGGTTACTCGTGGACGGCTCTTGATCGAGCTTATCACATTTGCTTTGTCCTTAGCGCACTTGACAGGGTGTCATAAACGCGGACATGATTTTTTTTTTTTTTTCATGTACTAGCTCGTTCGAAATTTAAGTTACTCGGGATAAGTTACGATTACAGATGAAATCGAGTGGGGTCAACATAATGTCGAGCTCAAGATCGATTTGACTCGGATAAGGATTTCAATCGGTAATTGACTTTTCTGCTCGAATTTTGATATGACTAGAAAAGTCGAGATACTTGAACTCAACTCATCTCAATCACAATCGATTTGTAAATGAATTGGAGCTCGAGCTTGAGTTTAAGTACTTGAATACTATTGTAATTTTTTATGAAAATTGTGTTCGTTTACAGTTGTTAAAAATTATTGAAAAAAGAACAGAAACTTGTTCAACATCGATTAGACTAGCGAACTTGTCGAGCTGGCTATTGACGAACTTGACCTTGAAATCAACAAGATGGTTAAGTAGCTTGAGCTCAAGTACTGTTTGAAATTAGGCGAGCCAATCCAGAGCAATTATTTAACCGAGCTCGAGCTATTCATGAGTAACTTGACTTCGATTCTATTGAGAAAAATTCCCTATGGTATTTTGATGATTCTAAAACTATATTTATTTTTAAATTTACTTGATAAATGCAAATGTTCTTTATGATCAGTGATGATAATATCAAGAAGACTGTGATAACACAAGTGGTCTCCTTAGTTACAGTGGAAAGATGTTTACAAGGATGAGGGCCTCGTCAAGAGGAGAACAAGTTTGATAGAACAAAGTGTTTACAAGGACTTGAAACTACCATAATCAGGCGAACATCTAAATAAAGTCTCGTGCCATTGATATACTCAGGAAGACTAGTGGGTTATATATCACCAGTCGTTTTGGAAGGAATACCCTGGACAACACCAGTGGATTGTTGATGGAGGCACATGCTATCTTCAAATGATAGGGAACAATAAATCGTGCCACTATCAAGTCCTGGAATGTGCTGGTCAATCATTCATCTCAAGATAATCACTGAGATTTGCCTTAATGGCCACCCTTCTAACATGGAAGAGGAGGTTAGGGGTTTGAATCCCCACATTCTCAAAGGAGATTGGGGTGGGATAATATAGTTTTAGAAGTGGGTTTTCACTCTCACGCCTTGTAAGGAGGCAGGGTAAAAGTCTAAGAGTGAGTGTTAGAGTAGGAATAAAGTAATATTGACTGAAAAAAAATCATTCATCTCAAGATGATTGTTAAATAGGGGAAAATATTGACAAGGCTTGGAATCCATGGGAAGAAGATTGGAGATGAGTTACAACAGCTCTACTCATTTTGGTCAAATAGTTAAAGGAACAGCTGACGTAACAATAGCAGTAGATTTCATTTTGGGAAACCTTGCTTTTGCCAACAGGAGTGGACCATATGGGCAGCCTGAACCTCAGCAATAGACTCCTATCAATGGCCAACTGCTCTTAACTCTTCAGAAGGATCTCCAACGGATAGATTGTAGAAGGAACATCTATACAAAGAGGATCAAAGCAACTGGAAGGGGTTTGCCAAAAAATTCAGAAAGCCTACTCTGTTGTTATCATCTTCTTTCTGTTGCGACCAAACTGTGACATCATTTGTTTGGTATTCCTTACGTTGTAGAGTTTTTGTTGTTTTGTAATCCATTGATAAGAGAAGTATACACGTCATATAGCAGTAGTTGCGTTTTGATATTGTGTTCTATTGTGTG
This sequence comes from Eucalyptus grandis, assembly GCF_016545825.1. Classification (NCBI taxonomy): domain Eukaryota; kingdom Viridiplantae; phylum Streptophyta; class Magnoliopsida; order Myrtales; family Myrtaceae; genus Eucalyptus; species Eucalyptus grandis. The sequence goes on along the minus strand of NC_052620.1, from coordinate 32,640,100 downwards.
ATAGAAATGGTACTTCACGTATTGTAACTCTTTTGAGATTATTAGTGGATTATAGCTATTGGAGAAAATTATGAATCAATCTTACACCTATTGTACAAATGTCAATTTAATCTTTAATTTTTCAATTTTGTTAACATAGTTCTAAGCCTTTGTGCGAAATTCCAATTTGGCCATTTTAGTTAATTTTTGCTGAAGATTGCTAACGTGACAGTTTAATCATTACCAGCCATGTTACATGGCACATTGTCATATAAGCAATTTTCCTACAAAAATTGGCCGGAAAGACTATATTGAATTTTTGGCATCCATATGATAGATTTAGCATTGATTGGACAATTTCCTCCTAGTTCATATTGAGGCTATTAATTTGAAAAGTGGACATGGAGTTATTATAAGCTGAACTAGCAGGAAAAAGACACCATAAACTTTGGATGGTGGTCACTTGAGTGTCATAATAATTTTTTTTTTCAAAGATTAGTTGAGTGTCGTAACATTTTTTGTGATTACTTGAGTGTTATATAAATTTTCAATTAATTAATTGCTACAATTTTTTTTTAATATATAATGTTCTACAAGTGCCATGCCACATCAAATTTTCAGCATTTGAGTGAAAATGCACTCAAATAATTAATTAAAAGTTATGACATTCAAATGAACGTTTTTAAAAAGTTATGACAATCAAGTGATTGGAAAAAAAAAGTTATGTCATTTAAGTGAGCGCCGTACAAAAGTCATGATATTTATATTGTCCTTATCTACTGAACCAATATATATCTACTTGTGCTATCTTCTGTCTGCTCATTATTATCTATATATGTTTGATTGGGTATTATCAATCTATTTCTGCAACTGTCAAAGTATAACCAGTTATATTTAGCGAAAGCTTTCCAAAGTTTTCAAATGACTTATTCACCCCCTTGAGGTTCTATTGTTAGCCTAAAAAACTTCACCCCTTAATTACAAAGACGAAGAAATGTCCCTTGAGTTATCTGGTACGGCATGGATAAATAGCAAATGAATGATCATGGGAAATTAGCTTTAAATACCAATTGGGCTCCGCTTGTTTCATCCAAATTGTATGATTTAAATAATATTGTTAAAAAAAAATGATTCATTGTATCGATAATCATTCATTTTTTACAAAATAAACGAAGCTTAAAACCAACACCCGACGACACCAAAATAATAAATTAAAAGGGTTTACTGTCGACGTAGTTATTTCATAAGCAGTGTTGATTAATTTGGTCTGGCCGATGCCTCCTTCGCCCGAAACATGAAAGCGAAGGAAAAGAAAGCGAAAAGACTGGCTTTTAAAGGAAGAAGGTGAGCCTTTTCAAATGGGAAGCAGCAGCAGCAACAACACCAATCACTTAAATTCCGACGACAGAACCAGAAAAATATAAATACACGGGCCCCCCTAAATCAACTTCTGTCCTGCGGGGGAAAGCGCAATCTCTCGTGCCTTAATCTCTCCAGCTGATGTTTTAACATCATTGTTGATCCTATGTCTTGGCAAGAAATTCAGGGAAAGTGAAGGCACATTGCCTCATTCAAAGACAGAAGATTCTAACCATCAATAATGCTGCCTATACGTAACAGCACATCATGTAATGTCAATTCCACCTTCACGTATGGACATCGGGCGTGTAGATCCATTGGCAGGCCTTGTCCGCTGTTGCTTTCACCGTATGAACGAGTGCCATCTTTCGATCAGAAGAAGATCTAGGCATCTTGAAAGTTGGTTCGAGAGAATTGGATTTATCAAGACAAAATTGGATCATTAGCGTGTCATCAAGTCCCATCAACCGAAAAGCTTGATTGGATCTCTAGTTTCAATACTGAACAAATGGATGAAAATTTGACGACTAAATGGATGAAACATTCACACGAATTTCTAAAACCCCGTGATTTAGGGTGTTGCAAATCTTTTCTTATCAGGATCACTATTTGAGTTCTAGTGTCCGTGACTGATTGGCTAATGACACTTTTCGCCAATGGCCCACTGCATACAATCATCGTCAACGATAACTATGGCGTCAATAACTCATTTGGACCAAATTGAAAGATCATTGTTGGTTAACCATTGTTGGCCATTGTTGGCCATCACCACTAATGATTCACCTCTGGTAGGATCGATTCAACTCGCTAAATCGAGAGAATGCTTCTACCTCCGTTGGTTTTTTGTTTTTGTTTTTCCACTCCTAGAAGCATCTGAATAATTGAGGAGAGAACATAAAACATCACATTAGATGCCCGGAATGACCACGTCGTGATGGCATTTGTTGGTTGTTGCACAAACTTAAGGTGGTTGTACTAAAAGCTAGTCATACAACAAGGGGGTGGGGGGGGGTCCTAGGAGAAGGTCCTCTAGTTTTTTTCTCCACCAACACGTGACTCTGCTTGAACCCCAAAAACAAAAGGGCCTGGAATATAAATTTTCATATCTATCTCGTGCACTCTCGAATTAAAAACCTCTTCCATAAATTAGTGTACTATAGTTGATGACATGACACGTGTCGTGTCGTGTGTACCAGGGAAATGGCATGTGACTTGGGCTTTGACATTGTGCAACACTCACGCAGTCATGTCCCAAACATTGAAAGGAAAATAACTATATGATGAGAGCGACTTCCCTACAGCGAAAAAAAATAATAAAAAAATTGAGAGAGAGGGACAGGGGCGGAGAGAGATGGTTAATAAATAGTTTTCCTTGATACTTGCTCTCTCAGCAAAAGTTAAAACAGGTGCCTTGTAGATGGAATCTTCGAATGGAGAAATTATTTTATCCATACAAGTTGTAACTTCAAATTAAATAAGATATATGGTTACCACATATTGAGTGTCCCGGCTAAAAGATAGATGAGTCACATCTTCTTTCATGAAATTTCAAATTTGAGTCATGTCATGAGCAAATCTTTGATCAACTTGTGTCTTGCGCATTTAATATATCATGTGGAGAGAATTTCATGCTTCTGACGTGTCGGTGAGATAGTGTTGATGGACTAATATAATTAACGAGTGAATTGAGTAGTCATGACTCTAATGAATCATTTTTTAACGAGTGGGAGATCTTAATGGTGACGGGGAAGCCGTTCCAGTCGTCCCTCTCCACTCTTTTCACAACTAAATTAACTATAATAGTATCTTGTTGGAAAGTGATTGGATCTGCTTCTTTACGTGAGATGCAAAATAAATTTTCCTTAGAATTACTGAATTAGTCAGTGATGTAATGGGATACGCATGGAAAACTATCAAGCGGTTGTTCATGGGCTCACCATGCAAAAATTCACGACTCTAGAAGAAACCTAAGGCAATTAGTATGCACAAACATACATATCGACTTGTTATGATTGATACATATAAGTAAACAGAATTCAACTATATATTGACGTAATAGAGAGAACCAATTGCCATGACAAAAAAAAAAAATCGATTTAGTTTTCATGAGTCTAGCACACGCCCTAATCTCATCTTAAATGATAGACAATAGGGTCTAAATCTTATGAATTGCTGCCACATCAAAATGTTATTTTTTTAGGACTTGGTGGAGTGGCACAAGCTGATCTGCTGAGGAGATTTGCAAGCTCACCAAAGGAATTGTATAGAAGATCAGAGTCCCCCCGCCAAAGATGATCACATGGCGTTGTGCATTATGAGGCAAACACACGCAGGCCCACTGTGTTTGCTCGAGAACAAACATCTTTCTCTATTCCCACCTGTGCTCCATCCCCAACTTGGGAACACCCCTTAAAAAGGAGAAGCTTCATTTCCTCTCTCTCTCTCTCTCTATCTCGTGTCAGCGGAAGTCTAGTCTGCTCCTTTCTTCAATGCAGTTGTCTTCTTCATAGCAAACATCGCTGTCTTTCTCTATTGTACTCTCCCTCTCTCCCTCCCTCCTCTCTCTCTGTCTCCCTCCCTCCACCGCACCCCCCCCCTCTCTCTCTCTCTCTCTCTCTCTCTGCGTGTGAGGCAAGGTCCTCGTTCTTTATAACTCGCTGGTCACTTTCTACAAATTTCTATCATGGTACCTTTGTAGTCTGTTGTAGCCAGCAGCGGCATTCACTTCACCTTCCTCCCTCCTTCCTTCTCCTAAAGCATATCTTCCTCGCTTCCATAAGAGACTCCACTCTCCCGGGGGATATATAATAGGCTGTCCACATTGCCATAAATATATCTAAACGACTTAGCCACAATGTCCAGCAGAAGGTCAAGGCAATCAAGTTCTTCAAGGATCAGCGATGACCAGATCACTGATCTGGTGTCCAAGTTGCGCCAACATCTTCCTGAGATCCGCGATCGTCGGCGCTCTGATAAGGTACATAAAAGCTCTCTCCATCTCTAGCGAGTGAGTTGGAAAAGGGGTGGGTAACTTCCTAACTGGCTAGCTCGGTTGATCCATATAGTTACAGAACCCGGTCCTTAAAAGACCCAGAATACCAGAATAGGTTACATTAGTGCCCATGGTCCTACTCAGTCTCATGCCCTGAAGTTCATAAGCTTTATTAGGCTAATTACTCAGCGCAGATTTAGAACTCTGCCCAAAAGTGGAGCTCTGCAGGTAAGTGGTCATATGTATGATATCATTCTATAACCCGGAAACAATGAAAAAGCTGAGGTCTCTCTATATATCATTTTTTTTTTTTAACCACATATGTTGTTATCGGTATTTCGTTACTTGTATGCGCATAGCATGTTTGGCGTTGGCATTTAAACTTGCGCTTTTGATGTGTGACTTCAATTGTAAGGGAGATTTTCCAACACTGTCGGCACCGTCCTACTTGAGCGTGTACCTATACTTTTGTAGCATGCATGTGCGCTCGGCGGCCATATAAATGTGTGTTAGGTATCGTCTGTCTGGATATTAGTAAATAATTCCAGTGATCTATTGTATGATAATTTACTTTTATGAACATAACGTGTTAACTAATTCATGAAGGACTAGCTCTTTGGTGGGTATAAACATCAACCCAAGAGTTAACTACTAATTATCGGGACTCTTAAGGCATTTGGAAGGGACACAAGATCGACACCTTTTCAATCCCATAGCCAAGATATTGGAGGTCTACAATGAGATAAACATATATCTACGTTAATGTCCGAACGAAGATATTTGCTAACATAAGACATGCTTCCACCCTTCCCTAAGGTTAGACAGAGAACTAGATGATCATTCAATCTTATCATTAATCCCCTTGGACATTTGGTCAAAATAATCAGTGGGTGGCACCAGAATTCAATCTCACAAGGAGGCTACCGAGTCAGTCTAAACATTCAAACCCTTGACCTCGTACCACTTCAAATTTATTATGTGGAAAACATCGTCGATCCATGTGAAAGTTTGATTCGACAGATGCACATGCGCTGATGTCTAGATGCGTCGATCGTTTCTTTCTCCGCAGGTACCGGCGTCGAAGGTGTTGCAAGAGACCTGCAACCACATAAAGAACTTGCACCAGGAGGTGGACAACCTCAGCGAGCGACTCTCTCAGCTCTTGTCCACCATCGATCCCGATAGTCCGGAGGCCGCCATCATTAGGAGCTTAATATAAACACTCGTGATCGATGTTATCGTATAGAGCCCTTCGTGTAATGAACCATCTTGTGTTCTGCCTCCATCTAGCTTCTGTTTTTCCTTAAATTTTCCCCCTTCCTTTGGGTGATTTTATAATATCACTAGAATTAAAACAAGGGCTAGCATGTCACTAGATATCGTCTCTCCTGTACGGACGTTAAGTGCAGTGTAATTAGGCGTCGAGTATATATAAGAAAAAGCACTTGCACGCACCCGCTCCAGATCCTTTATAATAGTATGCTTGATGTAGATTGTGGATGCATAAGCCAAACTGCTTGTGGGATCGTCCGTTGAAAAGTTGCTTTTCATGGACATTTGAGACTTTGAAAATTCCCGATCAGTGAGCAACGTGATGCATGGATTTTCCTCGGGACTGTTCCGATTTTGAAATGGAAGGGAGGGATAAAGAATTCATTTTTCATTTGTCGTAGACCGCCAAGAAAAAAAAAGTTAGATTCAATGCAAAAAACTTGTCATTCCGAACTGGTGAATCATTCTTATCTTCTAGAGAACCGGAAAGTCATGCCTTTTCGAATCCGTTGCCCATGCACAAACCAAGATTAAAAATTACGGAGGGATGCTCGATTATTTTGATTAGAGAATTCCTTACAAACTGACAAGGTAACGTACGCGACGATGCATCTTTAATTTGAAAATTCAAAGGTCAGCTTGAAGAAACTTTTATCCAGTAATAATGTACTTATTCATTTTTCCTTAAAGTTACTTCATACTTTAAAGAATCAAGAAAAGTATTTACAAAAAATTCCAACTGACCTTATAAGTTGACATGTGCATGATATTACAATGAGGTGAAAACACAGTAATTTTAACGAAAATAACTGTGTTGTTGTAGTCCTCGTTATCTCATTTAAAGAAAGGACCTAAACTGTTAAAATTTGAGATAAAGGCAAACATCGATTGCTAAAATAAGGAAAGAACGAAAGTAAGAAAAGTTGAAAAGTAAAAATCACTCTATTACACGCGCGCTAGCATGGAATCCTAGTATGATGATAAGAGACTTACCATCTTATTCTTACCTAAACTTTTGGTAGAATTTGACATTGCACAAAGCAGCAGTCAATCCGTCAATGTCCTTGTATTTAAAATGCTGAAGTTCTGTCGGTCGCAAGGGGTCAGGTGGGTGCCATAGCGTCAGCCAATGAGCCCCATAGTTTCGTAATCATTGGCGACTTGATTTGTTGCGCAATATAAATCATGAATTTATTATCTTTTATAAGTAAGGTGGGAGCTCTCTACAATAAGCAAAAGAGATTTTAGCCAATGTAAGCTGTGTCACCCATCGGCAACCTGATAAACAGCATCTGAATCTATATCTATATAAGAATGTATAATAGATTTACAAAATGAGAGTTATAGAGTCACATTGGATACCTAAATGCGACCCACCTCTTTTCTTTATCCATGTTAACTTCAGTGCCCTGACTACTTTGTTCTAAATCGAGTTCGTAAATCTACTTTTGTATCTAACACCGCACGACGAGTATTGATTGATCAGTTGTCCGACCTCACGTGTTGCGGCGATAGAAACATGGGGAATTTTTCCTTCCAATAAACCAAATGTACAATGTGCGCCCACCCAACGGCGCCAAAACCGACCCGAGCTTTTTCGTTCTGTCGAAATCATGTCGACTGTGTCATTACGCGTTTGTGATTGGAATGGACTATAATGGACCAGTGAAGTTGACTTGTGGGCTTTAGATGGTCTGACATTTGCTTTTCTCATGTATTATTGAAACAAGTTGCGCAATCAAGGGCCGGTTGCTGTCAAAGGGGTCGGAAAATGGAAGCCATGAATCTCTTGGAAATCTAGGATCGGAATCCAACCAGCTAAAAAGCAAAGATTGCATCTTTCCCTCTCACCACGGATTTAAGGGAGGTCCATATTGAGAGAGGCATTATAGCTAGAAGCTAGGTAGGCCCTTCTTGTCTTTGTGCTTCCATGGGCTTTCGCCCTCCTAAGCTCGAGTCACTTTCGCTTCCTATGTTGATTGGCGTGTTTCATTGCCAAATATGGGGTTTCTTTCCACTTAATTGGTCTCCTCCACATTAGGAGATTGCTAGACGCGGTCCAATTAATTCCATTTTGATTGAGGAAGAATTGCCCCCTCTCTCTCTCTCCCCTTTCCGCCTTTTGTGTTAGCCTCGACTTCCTGCTGCGCCGCTGCCATTGGACCTGATCACACATCAATAGTTACCGCCGGGCCTCTCTCCCTCTCACGAAATGGAAACCCCAGCCACCTCGAATCTAAGGCCGCCGGCTAGGATTTCGAGGCTGGGACACACGCAGAGACAGAGAGACCCTGTGGGGAGGGCGACCTATTGGAGATAAGATGGTGACAATGGCATGGTAACGCGGGGAAGGGTGTGTGGGAAATAGCGATGTATTGGAGACAAGATGGTGACGATGGAATAGTAACGCAGGGGGAGGGGAAGAGAACAGGGGGAAAGCGAAAGGAAGGAATAGAAAAGGAAAGGAAGATCAATTTGGATCATTGAATGACATTTGTGATGAGATGTTAATCTCGCAATCGGTAAATATAAGATGCAAATTCAACTCCTACCCTACGATAATTTCGAAATCAAATTTCATAAATCCATGCCAAATTATAATAACATTGTAATTTACATCTAGGCTAATGGAATAGTCCACGGATCATACCTGACAGATGTCATCTTTAAGTTTGACTAGGACAATGAATAATCTGGAGTATTAAAAAGAAAAATCTCCTGAACAAATTTCAAGCTATGACATCTATCTCCGGTGGATCGATCTAGTCTAAATATGCTGCGAATGTGATGCAAAAGACATATATCTGCATTTTGGAAAAGTCATCCTTTTAAAAAAATGGAAATTCAAGAAGCTCTACAGATGAGTAAGGGATATGAAAATGCACACGACATGTTGCTTAAGAAAAGTTTCATACCCTCTGACTTCTTTCTTGGCTTGGAAAGAATCAACAGACATGATGGGCGACGAACCACGACCTAATGGAAATTAAAAATTCATTTGAGGCAGCGATCATCGACGACAGGTTGGTTCAGGAAGTCGATGATAGAAAAGCAGTTACAGCTGCAGAATCTCATACATCTCTCACCTAAGTTTCTTCTCTGCCTGCGACCAAAACCTAATGAAGATGTCATACGGTTCCTTGTCCGATTATCAGGGCATGTATCGGTTAACTGCTCGTGATTTGTCCCCTTGTTTTTTCCTCTAAATCCAAGGGGACATGGTATTCGATTGTTCAGCAAGCAAGCAGAGAGGTCTTTCATATTTTGGCGATGCTATATGACTTACGTGGTGTAATTGACCAATCATATTGCAATGATATATGTTGTAATCAACATTCTTTTAATGTTAAAAATTCTTGTTTATCATAACTTATTTATTTCACTTATTGTTGCTTAAGAAGCACCAACACTTTCTGAAAATTTTCGTGTCCGACATTCCGACACGTTCCGACACGCAGTCAACGAGTGTCAAGAAATCCGACATGTGGATCAACTCTTTCCGACACGCTCTGACACACGAGTCCGAAATTCCGACATGCATAGGGTCAATTTTAAAAAATTTCAATACTTGAGGGATCAAAATATAAATATATGAAAAACAATGAAAATAACAAAAATAAAGAGAAAGAAGAAAATTCTCACTCTCAAGTTTCTTACTTATAAGTTTTGACCTTCCCATGAGTGATGATGGAACGTCCCTCTTATTGCCGGTGTCACTCCGCCGCCCTCGCAGACTTAAAGTCGTGATTTTTTTTTTTTCGCTTCTTTCCACCTCTCACAGGCGTCGCCTGCAAGTTATCTTTTTTGGTCTATGTTAGTAGCTTGTGAGTTATCTCTCACATTTTCCATGGTGAATTTAGTTATTTCCCTTGTCCTGGATTTTTATTTTTCTCAAACCTTGTTTTACATAGGAGCTCCAAGCTAGTCTATATCATGAACTCCGAACTCTATCTGAAACTATAAGAAATCTCACTAATTACCAACAAGTGTAAGAAAACAAGACAGTTCCTTCAAATTTACTCTTTTGTGTTTGCAATTTTTGAATTTCTTATTCAATCTCTATCGAATTAAAACAATGAATGATGTTAATAAATGTTGGATTAATATTTTTAGTATAAATTAATTATATGCTCTTTTTAATTATTTTTTACATTTATATATAAAAATATATATTTAATATATAATGTGTCGGAACGTGTCAGAATTCTCTATTTTTTTAGAAATAATGTATCGGCGTGTCGTGTCGTGTTATATCGCGTGTCGCGTGTCTGTGTCGGTGTAAAGTTGGCACAAATGGATACTTAAGTGCTAAAAGTTACGAAAGTGATGCCAAAATCGGAGTAAAATGAATCACTTAAGTGCAATTGACGAGAAAATTTGATCAAAACACGACGTGGCAATTTTTCGGTGAGTTGCGTGCAAAACAACGTCGTTTTGTATGCTGATGTGGCTAAACAATGTCAAAACAATGTCGTTTTGATATAATTCGAATTTTAATATAATAATTGATTAAATTAAATTTTAAAAAATTAATTAATTAAATTAAAAAAATTAAAAATTAAAAAATTAAAAAATTAAAAAATTAAAAAATTAAAAAATTATTTTTAATTAATTTTTATATTATATTAAATTTAAATTATGCCAAAACAACGTCGTTTCTGTGTGTGTTTTGCTGATTTAGCATTCCGACAAGCCACCTAAATGAGAAAATTAATAAAAAAAAATGCCACATAGGATTTTAGGTAAGGTTCTCCGGATGTGGCACTCAAGGGCCTGTTTGGTGACGGTGTTTGTTCCCAGAACAGAAATTTCTGTTTTTGTTCTGGGAACAGAAACAAAGGAACAGAAACGCGTTTGTGTGCGTTGTTCTTTTTTGTTCTTTTTGTTCCTGTGAACAAAAAGAAACAGTAAACGAAACACAAATTTTGTGTTTACCGTTTCAAACACAAATGAGAAACACTTTTTTTTCTTTTTCTTTTTTTCTCTTATTTTCTTGTTCTTCTTTCTTTTGGCCGGTCGCCGGCCTCGGCCATGGCCGGCGACCGCCGACGAGGGCCGGCGGCCTCGCCCGGCCCACGGCGAGCTCGCCGGCCCTCGGCGAGGCCGACGCTCGTCGTCCCCGCTGCAAGGGGCCGAGGCTCGCCGTAGCCGGGCGAGGGTCGGCCTCGCGCCGGCCCGGGCGAGCCCGATCTCGCCCGGATCCGGCGAGGCCGGGCTCGCCCGCCGCCGGGCGAGCTCGGCCTCGCGGGATCAAGGCGAGGCCGCCGACCTCGCGCCGGCACAGGCGAGCTCGATCTCGCCAGATCCGGCCTCGAGCTCGCAGGGGGGCGGCGAGGCCGAGCTCGCCCAACGGGCCGGCGAGCCTCGGCCTCGCTGGGCGGTGGCCCTGGGCGAGCCTCGGCCTCGCCCGGGCGGTGGCTCGGCGAGGCCGCGCCCGCCCGCCCCGGGCGAGCTCGGCCCTCGCCGGCCGGTCGCCGGCCAAGGCCTTGGCCGGCGACCGGCCAAAAAAGAAGAAAAAAAGAAAAAAGAAAAAAGAAAAAAAGGAAAAATAAGAAAAAAATAGAAAAAAAAAATAAAAGAAATAAAAAAATTATCCAAATTTACCAAACATGTTTCTGTTTATTTTTTATTCCTAACAAGCTTACCAAACGTGTATTTTGTTCAAAAATTGTTCCCTAAGGAAAAACACTTTTTTCTATTTACGTTTCCTTGGAACAATTTTTAAATGTAAACACAACCAAACGCGCCCCAAGTGTCTCATTTTTCATAAAAAGTACCACTTTCGTAAGTTTTGGCACTTAAGTGTCTCTTTGTGTTAACTTTTGGTACTTGAAGCATTCTTTTGCCGAGTTTTCTTGCATGCCTTCTTCTTTTCTGCCGAGTTTTCTTGCATGCCTTCTTCTTTTTCCCTCCAGAAACAAAAACTTCAAAATGAACTTTTATATCTAGGGTTGATTGTACAACCAGTTAACGAAATTTACCTTTTCTATTTTTTGTTGTTTGAAATAAACTTTAGATAAATGATTGAACATACCATACATTCATGGACAAGAATCTGAGTAGATCCTTAAACTGCTCCCCCAAGCCTGTGTGGGGTTAACCACCGGGTATGGAAGTTTATCCTAGGGATCTTCCCTCAAAACCTAAGGAACAAGCCGGGCTCCCAGCAATGAAGAGAATAGGGGAAACGAAGCCCCTGGGTCGGCCGAGCCGGAACATGGACAATGAAAACTTACATGGAAATTTCTGAAAATGATTTATACTTCTTAAAAATCACTAACCCGAGTCCTCATCATCTCCATCGCTCGAACTCTGGCATCTTAGAAACCGAACCTGAGACCCGAGGGCCGACTCGATTCACTGGATCATGACTTCCAGGGTAATCAGTTGGCCGTCCCGTTTCTCGAAGAGTCAACTACATCAATTCGGATCAGGGTTGGTCCGCGACTTTCAATTTCGTATAAGGAACAGTCTATACTTCTCAACAGTGTCATATCTAACATGAGTTTAATAACATATCCTTGATTTCATTCTTCCTAACTCTGCTTTTTTTTTTCTTTCCTTCCCAGGCATGTTGAACTCATAAAGTATTTTGCCGGGTCCAAGCTCGATCCTGCAGATGTGCTCTGCACCACGAAAGACTTTCTCCATTAAATTAACGAATGAAAATGCTTCCACTTGCTGGTGCCCATCATTCATTTTTTGCTGAGGTAGAAGGATCTTCTCGTGAAGTGTAAAAAGGAATATAGTCCGAGAGCAACCTAGAATTTACCCTCTGGTGGAAATTAGGGAAGCTAGTGTTCAGTGGAAGCTTCTCTGATGTAGGTGGAGGAAAGACGGCATCACAATCTGCTAGGAAACTGCATAATTTGTCGCATCTCTTACTGAGGTTAATTTGTATCTTTGATGATGTTCTCTTCGAATTTAACCTGGATCATATGAACATCTTACACGTACGCATCAAGCAATTTTTTCCTAGTTATTCAATGAAGGAAGACGCAGTGATCTTGTGGTAAAATTGGTGAGCCATATGGATAAAATGTTCGTAAATTCATGGTAGAGTTGACAAATTTACGGTATTGATAAGAAAAACAAACGAAAGTTGATTTTTTAAAATAAAAGCAAATGAACGTTGATAAGTAATTCGCATGAGGATTGGTAACAAAAAAACCGTAGGTAATTTAATAAGATAAAAAGTTGTTAAGTTACTCAAAATATCATTGGTAAATTTTATATGAGAACCGATAAATTTAAGGCATTGGTAAGGATGACAAATAAAAGTTGGTAAAAGATAAAAAAAAAAAAAAAAATGGGTAATTTGTAAACTATTCAAAAATTTAGTAATTTCATGAAATTATCAATAAATTATCAAAACTAAGTTATCCTCAAATCAGGTGATCAATAATTCTTTTTTATGAAAATTTTGACATTCACAAATTTTACCAGAAATTTACCGACATGAAAGTGGAAAAGTTGAATCCTTGGCTTTACTAAGGTTGTTCTCATGCTCTTGTAAATAAAAGAGGCTCTTCTCATGTCATTCAAGCCAAATAACAACAGACTATACACAAACAAAAAGCAACTCACAAAAGATCACTCAGCAAAATGCAGAAACCAATGTAAGCAAAAAAGACTGATCTTTGCCACTTTAAAGATCAATAACAACAAATCGGACACCGGATGAGGCCGTTCTCATTACAATCCGGGCACTGCCGAAACCCGAAGTAATCGCCCTCGCCTTCTTCTTCCGTGCTGTAATCGTCTTCATCGCGGTCGCAGAGAACCTTACAACTCCCGAAGCACGTCTTGCATGGCACGAACCTTATGTCCCCACAGGCCTCACAAATCCCATCACCACCGCCGCCGATGAGACGGCGATCATGGACCTTTTCACAGTTCTCCAATACTTTCTCGAGCCGTCCTTCCTCGTGCAATCTCCGGATTTCCTCAGCCCCACCAATGCACTTGCTACCGACAAACACCCTCGGCAATCCTGCCCCGCCAAACCAGCCTCCCAAAAGCTCCTTCAGTTCTTCCTTGAACCCAGAATGCAGTGACACATCTCGCTCATCGACCCGGACACCAACTGCTTTTAGTATCATCCGCACATCGCAAGAGTCTTCATAGGTCTTCCTCACACCCCGAAGGCTTGTATAGTAGATGATCGCCATCTCTTTCCTACGCAGAAAAGACTTACCGTCATCTGCCAATACGAAATTCTCCCGGTCAGCTTCTGTCACATCCAGTGGCTTGCCACTGCATGCTATTAAAGATCCATTTTGATCGTTTGATGGATGTATATGGAATGGATGAGTAAGTGAGAGCTTTTCAAGGGACTTCTTGAAGTTGGATATGGCTTCTTCATCAGAGACAACCTCTGAGGCGCTTGATTGAGAGCAACGATTGGCTCCTTTGAGCAGGCGTCTTCGAATCTCGATGTTGCAGGATGACCAGGCCGCACCGATTGATGGATCGGGCCATTGAAAGAGAAACTCTTGAAGTAAATAGGCGACTGAAAAGGACTAACATCTTCGAGGCCCTCCATCAACTCCCATGTGTTGATCGTCTCTGGATCTCCAGGAGGAGTCCTAACTGGAGTTTTAGAAGTACCTTTGGTATTTTCTCCTCAATCATATCAGACCAAGTCTTGGCCTCCTCGACTAGTGCCGCCGGAAATTCATCCCCTACTTTTCCAGTGTTGCCGTATTCGCCACGGGGCCTGAAATCACCGCCCTTGGCAAAGAATTTCTCATTGAACTCTTGAACGTCTACGTGAGAGATATCGAGATCGAGAGAGCCTAACGTGGAGGACGTGAGAGCAACAACATGGCAACCATCTCTTTTGTTTCGCGGTGGGTGGTGGATTCGCGTGGAGTAGCTTCGAGTCAAGGGCACCGGCGACGAATATGGAACCCCGCAGTGATGGCAACGCTTCGACTTGGAGTTTGCACAGCCCATCAATGCGAACTGACGTTACAGAGCCGAAGAGAAAAACATAAATGGATAAGAGTTTCCCCTACTCGAGGAGAAAGCAACAAGCATCCGAGATAGGACTTCAGAATGTTTTCAGAGCCTTAAATCATTGAGAAGAAGCACCAACTTCTTTCGCCCCCTACAAATTTCAAACCTAAAGTAGGAGATGGAGTAGAAACAGAGAAAATGAATAAGCACTCCCCCAGAAAATATTTTTTTGCTGATCTCTCCATGATTATTGTTCTTACCAGTTCACGGCGACGATTAAAGAGCCAAACTTGTCCACGTTACTCTCCCTGTCTGTTTCATAGTTATCCTGTCTATCAACTTCAGTTCGATCACCTTTAAAATAATTGATCTGCGCCACCCATTAGTTAACGTCGTGTTAGATGGTACGATATCATAGGTCTGTCAGTGTCAAATTATTCTCAACGCACATCGGGTTTAGGCGTGCGCCTTCGCCAAATCTACTTGTCTAAAGAAGGAAAATGTAGCTTGTCATTGACATTATACGGAGTCTTCTTTTGCTCATGAAATTGTCAAAAGTCGGCAAATACAGTCTTGACATGAAGTAAATGCATCGGATTGTCTCTTAAGGCTACCCTAAAATCCCGAATTTTAATGAACCGATTTGATCGAGTGGAGAGTTTTCTACTGGAAGAAAAATAAAAAACGATTCCAGACTTGTACAGGAATGACAGCAAGATTTACTCACTTTACATCTGCGACAGCAAAACGTTGGCACGGGTCAAAATTTGGACTAGGATCGCGGCTTGAGTTGGTGGCTTTTCTTTAGAATTCTGGTTCTCTCCTGAAGCAGAAGGTTTATGTTCGTGGCCACCACCAACTCGCAGGAGATGGATCACACGAATATGGGTCGGTGGGTTAAGAATTAGGACCTTTCATTGAAGAAACAGTCTAAAGAACAATAATGCAACCAAAATATAAAGAAAAGGAGCAGAGAGAATGATGAGAGCTTTTATGCTGCTAGCCTATTTCTGGGCTTCAGATCCACATGGATCTAGAACTCAACACCACCTTGATGCATACCCCTTTCAAGATTGGGCTCTTGGGCCTGATGGCCTGGGTACATATTTCAGGCAGGGATTTAAATTAGAGTTGATCATCGACCTGTGCTCTCGGATTAGGCCTAAATTGTTACCAAAGCCAATCCATGATCCGTCGAGTAAAAGGTATTCAGCACATTTCGGATTGGATGGGCTTGGCTCGAACTCTGCAGGACAAGGCTTTCTACCAAAATGTCATTGTATAGGCCCGTCCAACCCAGCCTTCCATCCCCTTGCGACGACACCCCATGATTAGGTCTGCATCGAAAAGCTTCATCTCACCGTCCAAAAGCTGGGAAAATGGCCATTCCAACATGGTGGTCTGCTACATATTCGAGACTGCTTGTTGACAAAAGGAAGATAATCCCATCATGACAACAGACAAGAAAGATGCATGACCTGCACCACCACTACAAACTTTTTCTGTTTTTCCACCGCTCTTTTCTTTTCCTTCTTCCCAATTTGAGGAACGTGTACCAAGTCTACCAGCTACACCTAGGCATTGGCTTGTGGCAGCTACCTACCTGCGACTCTATCTAGACGGCCTATTCCAATCATGTGAACATTGATAACTATATGTGTCGCAGACATTACAGCATGTCCTTTTTATGAATCTTTCACGGCGCATGACAATCTAAATGGAAAGTTTACAACATTTGGCCAGACAGTTTCCCTTCTTCACGATATATCCCGAACGCTCTAACCATTAGATATCATGATTGAGATGCAAAGTCAAGCATCCTATGGTCCTATGAGGAAAAAAAATCATCGCTAGTGACGGCCTCACTTAGCATACAAATTACTACGTATCGACAACTAGCTAGTTCATCATTGACATATTGGTGGGAGTAAAAAAAACTTTTACACTAGCGGTGTATATATTACAAATTGTTTAAAATTAGAGAAAACTTTCACATTCCTACAAGAAAGCATCTCACATCCACTTTCCTTACCAAACGAGATCTCTAATGATCTCGAGTACGATACCCTCTTGACATAAAACTCCAACTTTTGCGGTCCCTTTCAAACTTAGACAAATCGGAAGTCAAGGAATAATTAATTGTATGTAGTGTATAACTACTCAACATTCGATTAAGAAAGTCTACTAAATTGGGGGAGAAAATCAGATGCAACCTCTGAACAAGATCACAACTTGGGAGAGAGAGTGAGAGGCACATGGAAGTGCATGTGGAGATTGAGGAAGATTCAGAGAGCGCTCAATTAACAATTACAATAATAATAAGATAATGATAAGCAACAAGGAATATAACATGGATCCAACCCTATTTCCAAGGGGGAGAGAGAGAGAGAGAGAGAAAAGTGCATGTGGGCAGCTTTTGTTGCTAGGTCAGAGGGAAATTTTCAGTAGGGTCCATCAATTCCCTTATGCCTCCTCAGTGCTGCACAAATACACAAGACATTTCTCCATCAACTCCCTTACAAGTACTTGCAATGGAAAAAGTGAAAAATGAAAAATAAATAAAGCAAAAGTGGTCTCTCTCTTTCTCCATCCATCCAATGGACAACCAAGAGATTACATGTCCCGTAAAATGTTTCTGCTATGGTCCTGTCTCAAATTGGGTTAAAGGTTTTTGACAAAAAAAGATTGTGTTAAAGGTTCAATAGGGAGAGCCCTTTCATAGC
Organism: Eucalyptus grandis; assembly: GCF_016545825.1. Taxonomy (NCBI): domain Eukaryota; kingdom Viridiplantae; phylum Streptophyta; class Magnoliopsida; order Myrtales; family Myrtaceae; genus Eucalyptus; species Eucalyptus grandis. Next base: position 32,622,814 of record NC_052620.1, on the reverse strand, counting down.
TACACATTTAATAAACACAAACGTGGCCGAACCTTTTTAAGTTCTAACCAAGTAATTTTCTTTTAATATTTCTGTAATTAAGGAATGGACTTGTGTGTAATTCGCTACATAGGTTTGATTTTCCATACTAATAAGTATAATAAACTCTATATCTAAAATATCCATATGGGTTTCAACTTACTTCTTATTTGATCCACAATGTTAATTAGGGGGAATATTTCCTTTGTCATAGAAACAAAAAGAAGAATAGGCATGACATGTATATACGAGTAGATCTACTAGTTTGGATATGAAATCACTTTCGTTTTGTCACTGTCGCACTTGCTGCATTATATATTATATGAAATGAAATGGTAATGAGAAAGTTTGGACCTCAGGGTGTTCTAATCCACCACATCTGTTGTAGTACATTTGTATGGGATGACCTGGACACAATGTGCATGGATTCTACACTAGATTCAGTTCAGAAAACATTAGGTGGGAAAACCCCTAACTGTTTCAGATCGCACAATCGCACCATAATAGCAATCATTAAGCATCGGATTGGCCAAGCTTGCCTGCATCCCAGGAAGACAAGTTAACAAAGACTCCACCAACGGATGTCACAGGATGAGGTTACAGTGTTATTGTCTTTCCTTTTTCTTTTTCCTCCCCATTTTCACACTAATAGAATAGTACATGGAAAAACCCTCCTACAACATAAATTAATACAGCAGTACGTTGCGATATATACTATATATGTAATCGAACTGCTCCAGCACTTGCCAGACTCGCACCAATAAAAAAACTACAAAAAATGAATATAAAAGTGCAAGGTCCACGATAGATGAATCTTCATAGAATGGCTAAAAAGACATCCATTGTGATCGTCCATTATCAATGCGGTGGCCTGTCCTCGGGTTCCGCGACTTTCGTGCATGATGTCAAATTTCCTCGTCACGCATGGGCTGAGTAGAACTTTGATTGCACTAAATATAAAGAGGAATATATATATGTATATATATTATCTATGTAGTTTATAATGTGTGTAAGATGATGTTCAGAAACTTCTGTGACGTCATCTTGTGCGTTTTGTACAGGGTTACTGTGGTATGTTTGGCTGGATCAGGAAGCAAAAGAAAATTTAATTCGAGCAGCTTTAGTCCTTGCTGTCTCGTTAAAAGTGAAGATGAGAATTAAGTTCAAATGGGCAGCGCGTATGGTCTTCTTACTTTGTTCAATTTGAAGATCTACATGTATAAATTGAGAGACAATTTTCTGTTTCCCCATTTTGCTTCGGAATGAATAAAGAGTTACCCTGTAGTTCTGTACACACAACTCTTGGGTACAATTTCAAATATCAAAAGCATTTGATGTGGAATTGCCATAATGGAGATATCCCCCGTGAAGGGATAAAAGATTTGTAAAAGAAAATCCTTAGTAGATTAGAGTTTTGAGAATGAAGTCAAATCAAAATTAAAAGAGCAAGTATCTACGCTATCTTTACTGTTATCGACGTTCATGACTACAAATTTCGAAGATTCAAGAATGCTTATTTTCAATTTGTGAATTTGGGTGAATGGGACTGTAGGGATAGGAATCGATCTTCCTTTCTATTACCTAACAACTGCAAAATCGATAAAGGGAAGACTAGGAAAAGAAGATGGAACTGATGTCGGGGGGATGGGTCCAAGGAGCCCCACCCAGTAGAATATGAACACAACCTCTCCTTCACCTTGTCATCAACCTCAGAATCGCTGTCACTCGCACAGTCCTCCTTCTCTCCGCCCAGACCACCGCCCCCATCGCCTTCCCAAGCTCCTCTCTCTCTCTCTCTCTCTCTCTCCATGAAAGTGAGTGTCGCCCACACACCCTCATCAATACATAAAATATTCGTTGAAAAATACAATATTGATGTTTCCTATTAAATGCCCTGAAAGAAACAAGATCCAAAACTCCACCGATCTTTCATGACATTTCTCCCAAACCCCACCACCCAAGAAGCGCGCGCACACAGACAGACACCAACACATGGCCTTCCCACCACCATCGGCATCCTCAGCTGCTAGTTTCATGTTCCAAGCCCACCACCATCGCCACCAAGAGGATCCGCTCCCTTCGATCATCCCGCTGAACCACAGCAACGGCGACGTTGTCAACAATGTGCCTTTCTTGATGAAGAGGTCCATGTCCTTCTCAGGGGCCGACCACAACCAGAGATCGTGCGGGGGCGGCGACGACGACGACCTGTCGGATGATGGGTCGCAGCTTCTTCTGGGGGAGAGGAAGAAGAGGCTGAGCTTGGAGCAAGTGAAGGCGCTCGAGAAGAGCTTCGAGATCGGGAACAAGCTCGAGCCCGAGAGGAAGATCCAGCTCGCGAGGGCGCTCGGCCTCCAGCCGAGGCAGATCGCCATCTGGTTCCAGAACCGGCGGGCTCGCTGGAAGACCAAGCAGCTGGAGAGGGACTACGAGGTGTTGAAGAAGCAGTTCGAGGTCCTGAAGGCTGAAAATGATGCTCTTCATGCCCAGAATGAGAAGCTTCACGCCGAGGTAAGAAGAGAGATGTGATTAATCAATTACTTCTAGTTTTCATGTGTTGTCTGTCTTGCCGCTTGAGTATGTCTGTTTTGGTTTTTCTTTTTGATCAGAAGAGAACCAGAAAAAACGACAATCTTTGAGACTAGTACTCACTACACATCTCTAGTCTCTATAATTCTTCAATTTAGGAATAATGCAGAGAACTGAACATACTAAAAAAAACTTTGCCTATCCATTTAGTCCTCTCGGATAATCCCTTCATAGATCACTCAGTGACACGAGACAATTATTTCATGGATTTTTATTTTAGATGACATAGGTAAAACGAGTTACTTTAAAGGCAATCGATGTTGTACATAACATGTAAAAATTGCTAATTAATACTAGATACAGAAGACTCAGAACTCGTATTAATTTCCCTATTTGTGATAGAAATCCTACTTTATTAGTTGAATGCTAGAGGAGATTAGTTCTATCTGAAGATATCCCAATAGTTGAGTTCAATGCAATTTTCTTGCTAGTTGATAACTTCTCAAGGCGACTCCAGTTGCTTTTCTTTGATTATCGTGGCATCTGCAAATACAATATACTTCTAACTAACTTTTTAAGTCCAAAACCAATGGTGCAGCTATTGGTTCTCAAAGGAAGGGACACAAATGAAGCACCCAGCAACCTCAAGAAGGAAATTGAGAGGTCATATTGGAGCAATGGGAGCGAGAACAGTTCCGATATCAACTTAGATATTTCGAGAACATCAGTTATGAACAGCCCTGTATCATCTTCACAGTTCACCAACAAGCACCACTTCACCTCATCGAGGCCCTCGGTCATGGCTCAACAACTCCATGGCTCAACCAGATCAGATCTGCAATGCTTTAAGATTGACCACCAAAATATTCAAGAGGAAAGCTTCTGTAACATGTTCAACAATGGGATGGAAGACCAGCATGGCTTTTGGCCATGGGCTGAGCAGCAACATTTCAATTGACCAATGCACATTTTAAGCAAAAGGGTAAGGGAAAAAAAGAAACAAAACCAGTCCCATTGTGCAGATATTATTTTCGATTCTGCTTGAGAAGATCCTTAAGAAGATTAATGCATCTGATGTTTCCTGCTAATTATATGTCATTGTTAAAATATTTCAATACACGTTGTTCATTTTTTGAGTGTATAGAATTGAATTTACACTGGTTCAGTTTCAGCTGGTGGAAGGAAACAAGATTAATTGTCAAGAGTTGATAATCTCGGAAAGATCCACTTGTCTTCCATATTCCTCTAAATTATGATGCATTTGTTGGTTGTACCATGAATAAAAATTGCAAACCCTAATAAATTCACAAAATGTGTGGACTCTTTGGTTACATGCATGTGCCGGTAGTGGGTTCCTGCTCTGGCAAGTAGCATGGGCCTTGAAATTAAAAATAAAAAAAATGGATCTCTTGTCAGAGCTTTCAGATTTGAAAGGCTACTTGATGCTTTGGAATCATGAATAGTTTAATTAAATCTGGAAACAGGCCTAGCGGAAATGCTTTGAAGAAGCTTCCTGTGATAGGATCGAAAGAGTGGCCGTGTTCCTGATCGTGTCCGGGGGATTAACAATGAAAATAATCCGGTTCTCATTTTTAAATAAACATAGTAAAATAGAAGGCATAAAAGTTGGACGGTAGATTATGGAGCACACATTCCTAAAAACGACAGTGCCAAATGTTCTGATCATGATCATTGCTTTCATACTAAGGTCGTCCTATTGACAGAATCATCTGCGAGGTTTATATGAAATATAGTACCATCAATTATTAAAGCTAAGTGGATATATGATGCTTTGAGTCTAGACAAGTTGAAATCCATTATCATCCGTAATCATGATCAACTCGAACAATGATGGGTCGGATCTAGATAATTGTTTCACTGTTTGGAGGAAACATAAAGTTTTATGGGGACAGAGAAGAAACATATGGTTCTATTGTCTTGAACTTCCATTCACGTGACCTTCTGTCAAAACTCCATAGTTCCCCACAATCCTCCACAAGAATCACGCACATGTCCTTCTTCCTGGAAGAGTTTTTAACTTGTATATATAGCCACAAAAAGTACAGACAACTTGAGCAATAACCTAGCTTTTCCCAACCCAGCCAAGTAAAAAGAAGAAAAAGGAAAAAGAAAAACCTAACCTTTCCAAAGATACCAGGTGAGAAATGCATTTTGATCTATAAGAAAAATAGATAATTGGCACCAAAGTGAGTGCCATATAAAAGTCTTGATATTTTGTATTGTCATTGTCTCTTTTTCTCCTCATCGGACTTCCAATAACTCTTTTTCACCTACATTGTAATTACTGAATTTCCTTGCGGACGTTTTCAAATTAGAATTCAACTCATATTCTCATTTTTTGCTATATTCACCGATAGGATAATGATTCTTGATCAGAATGATGAAAGACTTGGTCTTCACCTACTATTGATATTGTCAACATGACTGGGACAGAAACAGAAGTAAAGTCTCGGGAGGAGTTAAAAAAATAAAAGACAAGCAACTCAATATTAAGTTCTAGGTAAGTGTACGTGTAATTTGTGATTATTTCCTCGATCAGTTCCGTTCTAGGAAAAAGAAGGCCTTTTCATATTAATTTGGCTTAAAGCAGTGGCGTTTCAACTTTTATATGAATTATTTCGCAGAGGGCCGTATAATTCGGGAACTGTATAATATGTAACGTCATGCAAAAGAATTTAAGAAACCGATCGAAATTAATGATGTTGATGATCCAGAAACTTGAAACTTAAATCAAATCATTACAAGTATCAAATCAAATCATCAACTCAATGAAAGAAGGAAATTTCAACGTCTTTTCTTTTCCATTCATCATATGTATGGATGACTCAAATCTTGCTTAAAGTAGACAGAGTTCAATGTGTATTTATCCGAAAGCCATAGAGACAAATTGCATTTGCCATTGACTGATGTAAGCAAATAAAAAGCATTCAAAATGTAAAAGGAAATGTCAGCAGAAAAACGATCAACAAAGGAATTAAGTTTGTCGTTATGAAACAAAGCTCATTATTAGGTTTACAGTTAGTTTAAAATATTCTTTTACATTCATCTTTGGATGAGTGACATGTATGTTTGGAATTGATTTTGTAATTGAATTCTTCTACTTGTCAATCATTCAAAGATGAATGTATAAATTATATTTCACACCAGCAGTAAACCTATAAAAGTTTGAGAAAAAAAAAATTGAATGCAAGCAAATTTTTTCTTTATTTTACATTAGTGTGGAAAAATAATGAGTAAACTATGAATAAAATCGAGGTTGGGTTAAGATGCACATAATAACCATTTTATATCTATTTCAGAATTATTTTTCTATTCCAGACTTGTTTCTGGAACATAAATCTGTTTGCTAAAACTATTTCATTTTTCTATTTATTTTTTTACGCCAAAATAAGTTTAGAATAGAAATTAGAAATACAATTTTTTTACTTTTTATTTCTAAAATAGAAATAAGAAATAAAACTCTTCTCATTGTTTGTCTTTGCTACTAGCCGGTCGCCCATTTGTTGCCATCGGTCGCTGTTTTTGATGTATGTTGTCGCGACTCCTTGGCCGCCGCTCGGGAGGAAGAACTTTTGTTTTGTTATCAAATGCGTACTTTTGCTTAGAAACTCATCCAAGAATAGAAATAGAAAAATCTATTTCTCTTCCATAAATCAATGTATGACCAGAATAGTTATCGATTTGTGCCTTTAGTGGTTAGAGGGATGAGTATATAAGTGTGGATTAGACATATGGCACAGGTTTGTTTCTCCATATCCTAAAGGAAAACATTTCCATGTAGATATTACATGTTCAGATTTTGGCTCACATCTTAGCAGGACTATGAGATTGGCGATATATTTCATTGATTTGCAGTTTACTTACTTAAAGTGGGCTTTCTTAAAAATTATTGAAAAAAATTATGAACCGAGGAGGAGGAGGAGCTGAAATTGAGGCTTTCTTTGGGTTGAAATAAGTAAATATACAAAGAACAGCTTAGAAGATGGGCTTTGCTAGAATGGGCTTTGGTATTGGAGTTTTTAACTTGGCTGGAAAATCTTTTTCAGTTGGGCTAGGGTCATTTTCCTTATTACAATATCTGAGAAAAAATTGGATCTGCAACAAAACGAACGATTCACAAGCGAAGGATACCACAATGGAGTGAGTCTCAAGAGGAAGTGTTCTGCAGAATCAGCACATCATAGCGAAGCTTCGGCCCCTCCATCGAGAGATTGTACCGCTTGCTTGAGAATCTGCAAATTTCACACAGACGATTCAATCAGAACTTAAACCAGAAAGCATATGTTGCATGGAACATGTGCACATTCATCAAGAAGTCAAGGTCCTTTGTGGACAGGATGCAGTTCAAGTGTCAAGAGGAGTCGAGGTCTTTGTCGTTTAACGCGTTGATTTTGGGACCATCAGAACTAAGATGATGACAGACATCTACCGGGTCTTTTGGGGTTTCCTGATTTTCTGGACCACTTCGTGTTACTTGGTTCATGAGAAGACATGGTCTTTATGGACTTTTTGGTGATGTTCGGCCTTGAAATTATGAGCTATACCCATCCTTTATAGAACCATTTACATTACAGAAAATACGTATGGGGTACTCGTGTTTTGAATAGGGTCAAGCGTGGGTCTCATTATCTTGATACATTGCTTATTGATCATGCATTTTAATCTTATTGGAAAGACGAAAAATAAAGGGATTTCCTATATAAACTGCTTCTCACTCCTATAGCATAGTATGCAGAAAGTTTAACATGTGTCAAATATTATTTCTCTACATTTTACGTCCTTGCAGAATCACAATGCTACACTAGGTACAATTCTACTATGCCGTACTAAAAAAAAAAAAAATGACGGATGTTTTCCATATTAGTAGAATTTTAAAAGAGTTGGTAAGTGCAAAAAAAAAAAAAAAAAAAAACTGGATGGCTAGTCAATGTTATGTATCCTGTTTCATATGCATTGTCTTCTTTTGGACCAAAAAATACGAAATTCTCCATTCTTATTATTATAATGTATAATATAACTGGATTTGGCAATAGATGAAAATTCCTCTTTGTCATTGTTATATACACAGTGATATTTCCTACGTGATCGATAATTATTGCAATTTTGAAAGAAAATAATAATAATCTTTAAAGAAATATTTAGCAGGAAGAGTTACCTTCCTGATTTTCAACATCAAAACTCATCACAACTAATGGCATTGAATGGGAAGAGCACTTAGGAAATGGAAGGATTCTAGTTGGAAGCAAGATGAATGAAGAATGTGAGAAAACTTCTCATTGCGAGAACAATGAATAACATCTTTTTAATTACAAATCCAAGTGGCACTCATTAAGGACAGTACTAGAATACTTTGCAATGACATATATATGGAGAAATAATGTAGTTTCTAGGAATGGATTTGCAATATGATTATTCGTTCCTGTTACGATGGAAAGGTATACATCGCCGATAATCAGAGAAGCTGAATTTCATAATTGTAAAGTGGCTGTTAGCCCCTTTGTCGTAAATTTCATGGTTGTTTAATAGTGATTTAATTAGGATTTCAATTGGATTATGTTTGGAAGTAGGACACGTTCAAGAAGGCAAGGTCTTGGACGAGTACACAATCCCAAAGTCTGTAAGGCCAACGAGTTTCATTTTCATGTACATGGGTTGTCTACACACTCAAGAGAAGTCTTGGTCTTCTGTTGTTTATGTGATGTCTGATCTTTAGCCAATGTGAAGGAAACGTCAATTTCGAAATTTTCCGTGTTCAACTGAAGAGAAATGATCTTGCAAATACGTAGTGAATGTCCTTAACAAGCCAAACATTCACGGTTACAACAATTATCACTTATCATGCATTCTGATCTTACTAAAAGGACGAAAATAAATGACTGCCAGATAAATGCTTCTCACTCCTTAGTAATTGCTGCCGAGGAAGATTTTAGCCTAGCTGTTATTAAAAAAAGGTTTGACATGACTTAAAATTGTACAAGCCGCATACCTCATGTCCTCAACCACGTTCACCAATTTGCAGCATCATTTTATCAATCAAGTCTTCACTTGTAGGAATTTTATTTGCTGCTGTTGGGACAAGTACTTCATGGTCCTCTCTCTTCCTGAAGGCTTGACGAAGTTTCTTTGATCCCCCTTCTCACCACACTCCTTGACTATTTTCTTGGAGCTGCGCAAGTGAGATTGAATTGAAGGGCCTGGACAGCTCTGGTTTTGGAGCTAGAAAAGCTTCAGACACTTGTTTCATTGTGGGTCGCTTCTTTGGATCATTATTTAAGCAAGCAAGTGCTAGAAAAACTATCAGAATGATACTTCTTGCGATAGAATTCTCTTTAGGGATTGACAAGCGTGGGTCTAATAATTGATGTGGCATAATATCTTCTTTGAAAAGTGTTGATAGTATTAAAATGATCTTACTGGGATGCTCTCCCATTATTGTTTCCATTGCTACCACTCCAAAGCTATATATGTCGCATTTTTCATTGACAACTAAAGTGTAAGCAAGCTCTGAAAAACAGAAAAGGAAGTTCACAAATTAAATGAAGCTTGTAACTAAGTTCTCAATGTTAGCTAATGCACTGTCAAATGATAAAATTATAAGCATGATGGAGCATTAATCGTGCTGTTTAGCACATGGGGTAAGCATGATATGCCTCTGGTAATAAGATTGTAGAAAAGAGTGGAGGATTGTTGCTCACCTGGTGCTATATATCCACAAGTGCCCACGACATTTGCTGTGAGATTAGATGAGAAATTAGGTTCAATAAGTCTTGCCGTGCCAAAATCTGAAAGGAAAGCTTGCATTTTGTTGTCGAGCAAAATGTTGTTGCTAGATATGTCTCGATGAACAATTGGTCGAGCGCAATCATGGTGCAGGTATGACAAGGCATATGCCATGTCCCAGACAATATTGATTCTTTTAGACCAAATCAATTCCACCGCTTCCACATCATCTCTTAAGGCATAGAACAGACTCCCCCTTTCCATGTACTCATAGACCAAGAACATGCATCGCTTGTGTAAGCAGAAACCATGGAGCTTGATTATGCTTCTATGTCGTACTTCTGTCAAGTGTTTCACTTCATTTCGGAAGCTCTTGTCAAAAGATGGGTCCTCTGCTTCAAGACGGTGAAGTTTCTTCAATGCGACAATTTTCTCATTGGGCAATTGTGCTTCGTAAACACTATCGTAACCGCCAGTCCCGATGCAATATTTGATGTCAAAAACTTCCTTTGCATTGATTATGTCTTCATATGCTATTCTCCCATCATAATTCCATATTGACAAGAAATCTCCATTTTTGTTTAATGTCTCTAATTCAATGCTCTTCATTGTATGTCGAAATATGAAGCAAGACCCAAGAACTAAAAATGAAACGAATGGTATAGCCATAAGTGGTATAAGTGCCATCATAAGCGCAACCCTAGACATTGTTCCAGAACCATCAATCTTTCCCAATCCTTCATTGCCTTTGAAAGCTCCATAATTAACATTGGCTAGAGTATCCGGAATTTTTCCTATGAGATGATTGTTTGACAAGTCGATGTAACTTAAGTTAAAAAGCATTTTAAAATTGGGAATTGAACCGTGAAGAGAGTTGTTCCGAAGATTGAGAAAGTTTAACATGACCAAACTCTCGAATTCATGAGGAATTTTTCCGAAAAAGTAGTTAAAGCTCAAATCTAAATGAGTGAGACTCTTTAGATCTTTTATTTTCAATGGAATGGTGCAATCGAATTTGTTCTCATGTAAATCTAGAACTGTCAAGCTGGTTAAATGGGCTAAAGATGAAAGGATATAGCAAGAGAAGTAGTTTGAGCTCAAATCTAGAAGAGTGAGACTCTTCAAATCTCCTATATCCAATGGAAAGGCACAGTCGAATCGATTTTCATGTAAATCTAGAATCATCAAACTGGTTAAATAGGCCAGAGATGGAGGGATGGGGGCAAGTGAAGTTGTTTGAGCTCAAATTTAGAAGAGTGAGGCTCTTCAGATCTCCTATATCCAATGGAATGGCACAGTTGAATCGATTTTCATGTAAATCTAGAATCGTCAAACTAGTTAAATGGGCCAGAGATGGAGGGATGGGGGCAAGTGAAGTGGTTTGAGCTCAAATCTAGAAGAGTGAGTCTCTTCAGATCTCCTATATCCAATGGAATGGCACAGTTAAATCGATTTTCATGTAAATCTAGAATCGTCAAATTGGTTAAATGGGCCAAAGATGGAGGGATAGGGCAAGTGAAGTGGTTTGAGCTCAAATCTAGAAGAGTGAGACTCTTCAAATCTCTTATATCCAATAGAATGGCACAGTTGAAATGATTATCATGTGAATCTAGAAATGATTATCATGTGAATCTAGAAATGATTATCATGTAAATCTAGAACAATCAAACTTTTTAAATTGGCCAAAGATGGAGGGATTGGGCAAGTGAAGGAGTTTGAGTGCAGCCTTAACTCAGTCAAGCTCTTCAAATTAGGGGTGAGCGGTTCCCGGTTTCTTACAGGTTCCGCTTAGAACCTAGAACCTACTCTCGGGTATAGGTTTCTCATTTTTTGGAACTTAGAACCTTTCCGTCAAAACCAAAAACCCGGAACCTATCCTGTCACAGGTTCCGGGGCCGGTTCCAAGTTCAAACAGGTTCTCTTTCTTTTTTTTTTTTCTTTTTAGTTAAAAAATGGAAATGAATGCATCAATAATAAACAAACTTGTCATTCATCACCCGCACGTTTCTATCAAATGATGTAGTGGGAAAAATTGTGCATTCCCTGCTATCCTACTAACTTTATGCAGGTGGCATACCTGGGAAAACTTGTTTAAATCAGCAAAAGACTCATAGCTCATGCTTTGATGCAGCTTCTAACAAAGCGTCTTCAAGTTCCCAAAGATTTTTGCCAAAGTTAGCAAGCTTGTACTTGTCTTTGCGCCATTATCAGCAAGCTTCAGATCATCCTGGCATAAAAAATTCAGAAAACAGAGATTTTAGCCTCTGAAGGAGCAATATGTGAACTTACTTAGCAATGTGATTTCATTCACACTTTATAATTAATGGGATAATAAGTTATATTTTGCAGGTATGTGAGTGCATCCAGGGAATGTGCGGTGGGATACATGTCGAGATAGAAAAATAAGCAAGAGAAATCTGGTTCTTACAAAGACGCATCATCAACCGGTGGAAGCTCTCTCAAGAAATTGAGTATGCTGTTGCCGATCCTAAAATTAAGAGAGAAAGGCACTGAATTTATGATCAAAATCCATATACCATTATATATTTCTTTTAGCAAAAGAGTAAATGACTGGATAAATCTGAGAAAGGGATAGACTTTAAATGGCATTCCTAGAACAAGCTTTGTAGCAAGAAAATGGCAGAAATTTTCTGGGGCCTGCACTAACAAATTCTTGATGAAGACCACTTCAACAAAACTTACAACATACTTGCATCCTCCCCCACCGAGAGAGAGAGAGAGAGAGAGAGAGAGAGAGAGAGAGAGAGAGAGAGAGAGAGAGAGAGAGAGAGAGAGAGAGAGAGAGAGAGAGAGAGAGAGAGAAGAAAAGTACACCCAATTGAAAATGTTCTCAAATATTTTCTGTTTTGTGAAAGTTGAAACAATACCTTCAACTCGATTCAAGGAGACAGAGACATGAGAACGGAACTATCATGGTGGAGGACACCTCCGTAATCCACCTCCTCGCCCTACTCCCATGTTAAGTATGGTTGTTAGAAAATGGAACTATCTAAAATTTTATGGCCAATGTCATTTTCAAGTTGATGACCAACCTCCTTTTGCATTGGCAATTAACCCGATCGTTGCTGGAAGTCAAAATAATGTTTGTGCTTTTTCTCAAATGGTGCCTGATGGTAATTAGAAATAAAGACAGGGCGAATAAGAATCCCAAAATGGTCGACTAATGCAGAATGATACAATAAACTAAATTAAAAACCTACCACCCCTTCGGTTCAAGCTCGCCGCTCTCATACCGAGATTTGCTAGCCTTCTATAGGGATCTA